>NC_133654.1:196501745-197146745 GCF_009905375.1 Apium graveolens | reverse complement strand
CACTTCCGAACTGGAATATCTAGTTTCTACAATAATCCACTAGGCCTCTGATGGTCTATCTTCACTTGTTGACATGTAATAAATTTTCCCACCAATTCTGCTATATCTCCCTTTATTCCACTCCACCAAAAGTGTTTCTTTAAATCTCCATACATCTTAGTGGAACCCGGATGAATCGAGAATGAAGAACTATGAGCCTCCTTCAAAATTTCCTCATAAATCGTCGAGTCTGCGGGAACACACAATTTACAACCCAACCATATCACACCCTCATCATCAACATGAAAATGTTTTTTCTTGCAACCTGCCACCTCAGATCTTATAGCATTCAAACATGTATCATTCTTCTGAGCTTCCTTAACCATTGTAATAAGATTTGACCCCACTTTCAAACTTAGAATGCTACCTCCTGACCCTCTAACATACAACTCAACATCCAATCGATCCAAATATGAAATAAGGTGCAGCTGAGTAATGAGAGATGCAACACTCCCCAAGTTCTTCCTACTAAGAGCGTCCTCCACTACATTCACCTTTCCTGGATGGTACTGAATATTAGCATCATAATCCTTAAGAAGTTCAAGGCACCTTCGCTGCCTCATATTAAGCTCCTTTTGAGTAAAATTGTACTTGAGACTCTTGTGATCAGTAAAGATGTGTTAGGAATATGTTGTGTACTTAATGATAAGTTAAACAAAACACCTTAGTAGATTTAATTTAGTGATTTGTAGCTTTCAACGGATGATCACTTTAACATCCGTTAAAAGGGTAGCTTATGTATTAATAAGTTTAGTAGCACATTTATGCATATTGTATTGCCTTAGAGAACTAAATATTATAGAATGTTCTAAGTCATGTTGACTACTAGATTGATATGCAAGATATGTTGGCTAACTGTAAATATTAGATGCCTTGTAATCATGTATAAATGAAAATAGAGTTAACTGCTATGAAGATGCTTTCAACGGTTGTTCCACAAGGTTTCAACGGATGATCAACTAGAGTTTCAAAGGATGATCAACCGGACTCTCAACGGATGATCAACTAAAGTCTCAACGGATGATCCCATAGAGTTTCAACAGATGATCAAATTCAAAAGCAGTTGATAGTGACTTGACAGTCATATGCGTTGATTGTATGCAAATGGAATGTGGCAGCCTATTTACAGGTTTTAGAGAACAAAGAAGCATTTCCATGCTAAACTGAAGATATTCAAAGATGCTGGATAGAGAAATGAAGAAGCCTGTAATTAGACTAAGAGACATTTTGTCTTATTTGTTTGTCTTTTTATCATGTAACTTGGTGATATATAAACCACATGTAGCAAGTAGAACGGATAAGAAGAGAGTAAGCAATTACCAGAGAAATAGATAAACCTATATCTGTAAAGAATTTCTCTATTCTTTATAAGTTCAACTTGTAAGTAGTTGTGTGCAAATCTTGCATCACAGAGTTCTCGAATTCGTATATATCCCTGATGGAAAAGTTCAATCCACCAGAAAGTTTTTACTTTGTGTTTGATTTCTTCAATACTTTAATTCCGCACTTTAGCTAAATCAAACACAGTTATATATTAAGGGTAGAACAGTTCTTAAAATTCAAAAAAATAGCCAGAATTACATTCAACCCCCTTTCTGTAATTCTTTGTTAGATTGTTTTTGAATAACAATTGGTATCAGAGCAAGCTGTTGAAGAACAAAGAGTTTAAAGATCACAACAACTAACAAGATGAGGATAAAATATGTTGGAGTAAAGATTCCTCTGAACAAAGATAGTTATCACCATTGGAAGGTGAAAATGCACCTGCATCTCCTCTCTCAAGATGAAGAATATATGTAATGTATTGAGAAAGGTCCTCATGTCCCTGTGAGAGCTGCTACAGAAAATGAGCCATCTATCCCAAAGCCTAGAGCAGAATGGTCTGATCCAGATATTGAGCAAGTTCATAAGGATAAGAAAGCCATGAATATTTTGTTTAATGGTGTTGATGGTGACATGTTTGACAACATCATAAATTACAAAACTGCTAAAGGGGACTATGATACAATTCAAGTTATATGTGATGGAACTGAGCAGGTAAGGGGAAAAAAGATGCAACTCTTGATTCAGCAATATGAGCATTTTTATAGTGAAGAAAGTGAGTCACTCACTGACGTATTTAGTAGGTTTCAAAAACTACTAAATGCTCTAAAGCTGCATGGAAGAGTCTATAAGACAAAAGACTCAAACCTCAAATTCCTTAGATCTCTGTTACATAACCCTATGACGGTCTCACTAAGAAACTCTCAAGATTACAAGGAATTCACCTTGGACAGACTGTATGGGATTCTAAAGATCTATGAGCTTGAATTGGAGCAAGATGAGAAGCTGGAGAAAGAAAGGAAGAAGGGAAGATCCATTGCATTGGTTGCTGAGCGAGAGAGAGAGAGAGAGAGAGAGAGAGAGAGAGAGAGAGAGAGAGAGAGAGAAAGAGATAAAGGTAAAACTATGGAATCTGCACCAAACCCTAGAGTTTGTGAAGTTAAAGGAAAAGAGCTAGTAGCTGAACATGAAGACCATCTTAGTCAAGATGATATGGATGACATAGATGAAAATCTAGCTTTTCTATCCAAAAGATTTGCCAAGCTCAAATTCAAGAAGAATTTTGGAGCATCCAAGCCAAATAGAAACATGGTTGCTAAGTCAAAATTTACATGTTTCAAGTGTGGCTTGAGTGGTCATTTTTAAGTGAATACAGAAAGCCTGATTCTGATAGAAAGAATTTTGAGCCTGTAGATTACACAAAGAAGTACTTTAAGTTGCTCAAACAAAAGGAAAGGGCTTTTCTAGCTCAGGAAAATGACTGGGCTGCTAATGGATTAGAGGAGGATGAGGATACAAGCTATGTGAATATAGCACTTATGGCCAAATCAAATGAAACAGAAGTTAGTTCATCCAATAATCAGGTAATCACCACTAATCTAGCACATTTATCTAAAGTTGAGTGTAATGATGCTATAAATGACATGTCTACTGAATTATATCATCTGTGTGTTACACTCAAATCTCTCTCTAAAGAAAACACTAAAATTAAAGAGAACAATTTGTTTTAAGTGAAAGAAACAATGTGTTATAAACTTAATTTTTAGAGTTTGAAAAACTGAAGATGGAGTGCAAGATTTCCAAAGATGAACTGACTAAATCCTTAAAGAAAGAGGATATTTTAAGATAGCAACTTGAACGAGAACAGGAAGTAATTAAGGAATGGAAATCATCTAGAGATGTCCATGCTCAAATTACTAAAGTTCAAGGTATAGAATCCTTCTGTGATGAAGTCTGGAAAAAGAGCAAGGAGAAAACTGAATCCCAACTTGGAAGAAGGACTTTCAACGGATGTGGATTCGACGGATGATGAATGTTATCCATCGAATGATTAAAAGAATGATCTATCGAAAGACAAGGAACCACATTCGTTGAGTGAAAGAAAGTGATAGGGAAGAAAATAAGGCATGGGTATGTAATTAATATTACATTAATCATATCAGAATTGGGCCAACAGCTAGGCCCATTTGAGAAAGCCCAAAACCTTGAATATTAATTAATTTCATAATTAATTAATAAAGGATAATCCAGCTGATAAGATGAGTACTAGTAGAGAACTAAATCCTTGTAGATTGACTTCCAAGGAACCTGGAGGGATAAGGAATCAGCTTCCTGCTTGTTAGGACTCCAAAGTCCATTCTGATTCTGAGACTTGCCCACCAAGTCTCCTAACCCAAGTCCAATTCAAGGACTCCCAACATCTATATAAGGGGTCTCACCCCACAAATCAGAACTACATTTTTTGACTTGATCCTTGACACACAGCAAGGTACGTAGGCATCTTGTTAAGGTAGATCGAGTCATGAAACACAAGAGCAATCAAATCGAGCCTCGAAGCTCACGTTCCTTAGTGATAAATACAGCAATTATTATACTTTAGTTTTTGATCCATAACATTTGGCACCGTCTGTGGGAAAGCAAAACAACAACCATGGCGAGAACACGGAGAACAAGCAGCGCCCAAGAAGGAGAAACACCAGCGGGGACAACCCAAACGATTTCATCAGCCGTAGAGGTACCTCCGCATTCAACCTATGTCGCCACCCAAGAAGGAGCCCAGGTAGAGGCAACTGAACCTCAACCCCAAGGGACGAATCCCCCAGCTCCTCAAGGTATGAATCCCCAATTTCAGCAACTACATACACCTGTGAATTCTTGACCCATTGGGTATGAATATTCAATTGTTGTGACCACTAACCCCCCCTTATGAGATGCCCCTTTACCCCGAGGTTGGAGGAAGTGGACATGCTGGACGGAGTGAAGGACGAGGGTAAACACCCCCTACATACAAGGTTTAGCTCCTATCCCAGAGGATCAGGAATTTTCTGGTCCTTACACTGAGAGAGACTCTGAATCTTCAGATGATGAAGTAGCCCCAAGAAGGAGACGTGTTGGTAAAGAATTGATGGCTGATGGTAACCAACGTCCTAGGAGCACCAGAGGGGTGAATCCCCAAAAAGTGCAGGAGAGAATCAAGGCCCACGAGGTCGAGATTCAAAGGCTGAAGCGCGACTTGGAGGCGCACCAGGCTCCCAGACTCCCATTACCACCTAGGGGGAGAAATCCTCCTCAAATCATAGACCTGGATGGTCCGTCACAAAGAAGGGTTGTAGTCCCAAGAGCTTATCCAAGCAATATTCTTCCCCTTGGAGATCCTGATGATCCTACTCCACTATTAACTGAAGAGATAGTGAATGCCCATATTCCAAGGAAGTTCAAGATGCCCACTATCAAACCTTATGATGGCACGGGAGATCCCGCTAATCATGTTAGGACATTCTCTAATGCACTGTTGTTGCAGCCCGTGTGTGACGCTATTACGTGTCGAGCCTTTCCTCAAACCCTGTCGGGTATGGCTCAAAGATGGTATAGTCGTTTTCCTCCGAACTCTATTGGGTCCTTCAGAGATTTAAGTCAGGCTTTTATTAAGCTGTTCATCAGCGGGAGAGTGCATGAGAAAAGTTCAGCATCCCTCATGAGCATTGTGCAGGGAGCGAAGGAATCCTTGAGAGACTACCTGAATCGATTCACAAAGGAAGCTTTAAATATCCCAGACCTTAATGACAAGGTAGCCATGATAACACTGCAACAAGGAACTAAGGATGAGTTCTTCAAGATGTCCTTGGCCAAGCGCCCCCCCCCCCTGAAAGCATGTTGCAGCTCGAAGATAGGGCCGAGAAGTACATCAAGGTGGAAGAGAGCATGAGGAAGACCGTAATGAGCAACGAGCCCCCTGGAGGCAAGAAGCGGAAAACTGATCTGGAATATATCTCTAAGGACAAGTATCCTAGAACTGAGCAAAACCCTGATTCAACCCCTAAGAAGGGAGGACCTGGGCAAAAGTTTGCTGAATACGCTAAGTTGAATGCTCGTAGAAGCCAGATCTTGATAGAAATTGAGAAAGATCAAGATATTCGTTGGCCTAAACCCTTCAAGGCAGATCCTGCCAAGCTAGACAAGAGCAAATATTATAGGTTTCACAAAGATGTTGGTCATGACACCGATGAGTGTAGGCAACTGAAAGATGAAATAGAATTCCTCATTCAGAAAGGAAGATTGAACAAGTACACTGGGGAAGGAAGAGATAGGAATAACAATGGGAGAAAGAACTTTAAAGATCGTAGGAGGGACCAAGACGATCAGGGACGGAATCCCCAGCCTAGGGGACCAGTTATTAATGCGATCTTTGGAGGACCGCGACCTCGAGGGCATGTGATAAACACAATTTTTGGAGGACCAACTGCTGCTGGATTATCCAAGAACTCCAGGAAAGCATATACCAAATAAGTTATGCATATTGTTGGGAAAGCCCCGAAGAGGGCCAAGACAGGAGTGACAATGGCTTTTGATGATTCTGACCTGGAGGGTGTAAAATTTCCCCATGACGACCCGCTGGTCATAACACCGATAATAGGAAATAGCCCGGTTAAGAGGGTCCTTGTGGATAATGGTGCTTCAGTGGATATCTTTCTCCATGACACCTTTTTAAGGATGGGTTATAATGATTCTCAACTAACCCCGACCGATATGCCGATATATGGATTTGCGGGAGTGGAGTGCCCCGTGGAAGGGATAATCAAGTTGCCAACGACCATAGGACAGGAACCAAGGCAAGCAACACGGATGTTGGACTTTGTGGTGGTGAAGGCTAGTTGAACTTACAATGCTATCAATGGGAGAACAGGGATACATGCCTTCAAGGCAGTCCCTTCTTCCTATCATTCAGTTATGAAGTTTCCCACCCGGAATGGGATTAGAGAAGAAAGAGGAGATCAAAAAATGGCTAGAAGTTGTTATGTAGCCTTTCTGAGGGTAGATGGAGTTGGGGGGCAAGTTCTGCCTATTAAAGATCTGGATATCCGAGAAAATGATGAGAAAATAGGGAAGCCAGCAGAAGACTTGGTTTCGATTCGTTTAGCTCCCGAGGATCCTGAGAAAGTGACTTTCGTTGGAGCCACACTAGAGGAGCCCCTTAGAGGGAAGTTGGTGAAATTTTTTCAAGAAAATAGCGATGTGTTTGCATGGTCTGCAGCTGATATGCCAGGCATAAACCCGAAACTAATTACTCACAAGCTGAATGTGGATCCGAGTTGGAAGACGGTGAAGTAAAATAAAAGAAGTTTTGCTCCAGAGAGGCAATAAGCTATAAAACAGGAAGTAGAGAAGCTCTTAGAGGCTGATTTCATTAAGGAGATACAATTTCCAGAATGGTTAGCAAACCCTATAATGGTGAAGAAGGCCAATGAAAAATGGAGGATGTGTGTGGACTTCACTGATCTGAATGACGCATGCCCTAAGGACTGTTTCCCGTTGCCAAAGATAGATACTTTGATAGATGTCACTGCTGGATATGAGATGTTGAGCTTCATGTATGTATTTAGTGGATACAATCAGATCAAGATGCACAAGGACGACATCCCAAAGGTATCATTCATCACTGACTTTGGTGTTTATTATTATCTTGTTATGGCCTTTGGTCTCAAGAATGCAGAAGCCACCTATCAAAGGTTGGTAAATAAAAATTTTAAGGATCTTATTGGAAAGACCATGGAAGTTTATGTTGATGACATGTTAGTCAAGAGTCTAGTGAAGACTGACCATATAACCCATTTGAGGGAAGCCTTTGAGGTCCTAAGATACCGCAAGATGATGTTAAATCATGTAAAGTTTGCTTTCGGAGTAGGATATGGAAAATTTTTGGGATTGATGGTCTCCAAGAGGGAAATCGAGGCCAATCTCAATAAAATAAAGGCAATCCTAGACATGGAACCACCAAAAACTATTAAAGATAGTCAAAAGCTCACTAGAAGAGTTGCCGCGTTGGGACGATTCATCTCCAAATATGGGGACAAGTGTTTGTTGTTCTTCAAGTCCTTAAAGAAGGTAAAGGATTTTGTATGGAGTGAGGAAAGCTAGAAGGCATTTGAAGAATTAAAGAGGTATATGGCCCAGGGCCCGTTGTTGGCCAAGCCATCTCTGAACAAAGTTTTATACTTGTACTTGGATGTTTCAGAGAATGCCTTGAGCGCTGTATTGGTTAAGGAGGAACTGAAAATCCAGAAACCCGTATACTATGTCAGCAAGATTCTGCATGGAGCTGAGTTGAATTATTCAACTATTGAGAAGTTTGCTTTAGCCTTGGTAATGGCTTCAAGAAAGTTACGTTCTTACTTTCAGGTGCATCAAATTGAGGTGCTAACAAATCATCCCCTGAGAAATATCATTCATAGTCCCAAGGCTAGTGGGAGGCTGATCAAGTGGGCAATAGAGCTGGGAGAATTCGATATCAAGTATAAGCCACGAACGGAAATAAAAGCCCAGGAATTGGCTGACTTTGTGGTGGAATATACTATACCCAACCAAGAAGTTGGGGGCAGGAAGACACCATACCTCAAGACAAGGAAGTTGATAAGGGGGACAAAGAAAAGGATGATAAGGAGAAGGAATATTGGGTTCTCTATTTTGATGGAGCATCAAAAACAAATTCAAGTGGAGCAGATTTGGTTTTATAAAGCCCCGATGGGTTCTTAATTGAATATGCTATGAAGTTAGACTTCTCGACCACAAACAATGAGGCAGAATATGAAGCTCTGATAGCTGGCCTTGGCTTAGCAGGGACACTTAGAGCCAAGAACTTAAAGGTCTGTGGAGACTCAAAGTTGGTCATATCCCAGGTAAAGGGAGAGTTTGAGGCAAGGGATGGTACGATGGCCAAGTATGTCCGCCTAGTAAGGGTTGTGATGACCCAATTCGATGAATGCCATATTGAGCACATTCCAAGGGAGGAAAATGCTAAGGCAGATGCATTATCAAAATTTGCTTCATCTGAGATAGAGGAAAGTTTAGAAAGTGTATACTTCCACGTTCTGAAGACACGGAGCATTGATGTTAAGCTTGTAGCTCTTATAGGTCTGGGGACATCATGGATAGATCCCATTAAGACCCATATTCAAACCAGTTGGTTGCCAAATGATGTTGCTAAAGCACGAAAGTTGGTTGTTCGAGCACTAAGATACTCCTTGATAGATGGGATTTTGTATAAAAGATCTTATGTAGTTCCTTACTTAAGATGTCTCAGGCCCGATGAGGCACGCTTGGCTCTTGAAGAAGTGCATGAAGGTATCTGTGGAAACACTTGGGGGCAGAGCACTAGCTCATAAGATAATTCGTTTAGGCTTCTATTGGCCGGAAATGATGGCTGATGCCAAAGAGTATGTGAAGAAGTGTGACCGCTGTTAGAAGCATGCACCTGTCATTAGACAACCCCCCGAGATGCTGACCTCCATCAACTCACCCATCCCCTTTGCTATGTGGGGAATGGATATACTTGGGCCTTTCCCCATGGCCACGACATAAAGGAAATTCCTGATTGTAGCCATTGATTATTTTACTAAGTGGATTGAAGCCAAGCCTTTTTCCAAAATGACAACTAAGCAAGTTGCACAATTCCTGTGGGAAAACATCATGTGCCGGTATGGAATTCCGCGCATCCTAGTCACTGACAATGGAACACAGTTCAACAATGAGGAATTTAAGAAATATTGTGAAGAGAATGAAATTTAATTACAATTCACCTCTGGTTCACCCGCAAGCCAATGGGCAAGCAGAAGTGGCGAATCGAATAATCCTGGATGGACTAAAGAAGAGGATCGAGAAGTCGAGGAACAACTGGGTGGATAAAATACTCCCAATACTATGGGCCTATATGACTACCTGTAGAGTCACGACTTGAGCAACTCCCTTCATGTTAGCATATGGGGCAGAAGTGGTTGTTCCTGTAGAAATATCACATTCCTCTCCCAGGATTCAAGCTTTCAATGCTGAAGAAAATGAGGAAGGGCAAAGGTTAGCCCTGGATCTAATCGATGAAGTACGAGATGAGGCATATGCGAAGATAGTGGAATATCAGAAAAAAGCTTCATTCTACAACAACCTAAGGGTCAAGGAAAGGTTCTACAAATAGGGTGACTTAGTCTTGAGGAAGGTGGAAGCTTCTGGTGTAGGGCAGAAAGGGAAACTTGCCCCAAATTGGGAAGGGCCATTCAAGGTCAAAAGTGTTCAAGGTAGAGGAACTTACAAACTTGAAATTATGGATGGTTTTGAAGTTCCAAGAACTTGGCATGCACAAAACATGAAGATTTATTATGTATAAAGTGGTTGAGCATGATTCTCACTTGTCAAGATGACAAGTAGGTTGGAAATCACCTTGAAGCTTTGCTTGAGTAGGATTTACATGTTTTAGTTTTATTTTGAGGTTTGTTAAGACTTGTGTAAGGGATGAGTCCTAACAATTTGTGAAATTCAGAAAGTTTTCAAAATATATTTGAATTCCAGTAACAAGATAAGTAAAATAAGTGCATGAGATGAAAGCATAAAGTTCGATGAATAAAACAGGTTCAAATAAATAATACAAAGTCTGGTAAGATAAGTCTCAAAGACAATATAAAATAAATAAGCCACACAGGGCTAGAAAAGCTCTAAGGAGCAGAGGTGCCCTCAGCATCCATATCATCATCTTCCCCGCTCTCGCTGGAAGTCTCAGTAGTCCCGGAAGAGGAAGAGCTATCATATGCGGCGGGCCTGGAAGAGGACTCTGGGGGAGAAAGAAGCAGGTCCTGAGGGATACGATCCGAGACAACCACTCGGGTGCGTCTGTAGCAAAGCCTCGTCGTCAGGGTAAACATAGTCCGCTGGGTTAATATCAGGGCAAGCCTCGTTCACGGTCCCAAGGGCCGTGTCCCAGCCAGTCCTAAAAAACCCAGGGAACACTGAATTGTCCCTCACCCTCATGGACTGTGTAAACTCCTCTGAGTCCAAGTAGTTGACAATTGCCTTGTCCTTCTCGGCCCTAAGGACAACCAGCTCAGCATTGGACTCTCTAAGCTCCTCCTCCTTGTGCTTCAGCTTTCGCTCCAAAGCGGTGTACTTCTTCTGCTGCTTCCTTAGGGCATTTTCAGCTTTTTCAGAAGCCCTCTTCCATGATTCATCTTGCCTCACAACACCTTGGAAGTAGGCATTAGACTATAATAAAACAATAAATGAAGATATTATAAGGCAAAAAAATGCTACAAGTAAAAAGAAAAAAAAATTCAAGGAAGGGTCATACCGAGGCCAGGGACTGAGCTCCCATGAGCTTGGGGGTTACGCCATGATAAGACCAATCCCAAGCGTGCTTTGTGGATCCAACCACGGTATCCCCTCGGCGGAACCTCCAAAGAGGCTGAAAAACAAAATAAGTGGTGTCAATAATGCATGAAAGAAAGTAAAAACGAAAAGGGAAGAAAAATACCATGTTGAGAAATGGAGGATAGCCCCACGTGAATAAGAGAAAACTCCTCTAAAAGGGTCCAACTAGTGGTGGCACCATCATCCCGAATAAGCTCATTATAAATGATAGGTTCCTCGGGGGTTAGGTGAATGGATTTGAGGCTACCATCACTAACCTTCCCGAAGGAAGATCTGAAGAGGGTGCCCCAGTCACCATTCTCCCACCTTAACCCGACAAAACTATTCCTCCAATGTTGAAGGCACTGTTAAAAATGTGCTTACACTTGGGCCTTTGTTTAATGTAGAGCCAACCACAAATACTCGAAGAACTGTTATAACATTGGAAAATCTTCCTAAAAATAGCTACATATAAGGGAAAACCTCCCCTAAGACAACAAACCTTGAAACATAAAATGTTCCTCCAGGTGTTTGGAGGAAGCTGATAGGGGTTAATTTGTAAATCAGCTAAGAGGTGAGGAATGAAGGGATGAAAAGGAAACCTAAGCCCAGCAACAAGGGCATCTGTGTAAACAAAAAGAGTATCGGGTTTCTAGTGGCAAGTACGATCGCCACCGAAAACTGGAACTAGCCTAAGAGGAGGACGAACATTATAACGTGCGTTTAACTTATCGTAATCAATATCGTGCCAAGTATTGCAATGATTGAAAGAGTCAAGATGTGTAGTTGAGGGATATTCGTCCCCCCCTAATATTAATCATATCTAACAAAGACATGTAAGAAGAGCGGATTTCGACATCCTTACCTTGTTTTGAAGCAGAGGCAATCTTGGTCGCTCTCTCAGCACCTTTGTCTACCATTAATGGAGAATAAGCAAAGCTTGGAAGCTTGAAAAAAGGCCGGTGGCTGGAAAATCACTAGAAGAGGAGGAGTGTTGAGAGGAGAGTAGAAAGTTTTGGAGAGTGGAAATGAGAAGTGTGAATGAAATCACACCCCCCACCTCACTCTTATATAGCCACAAGGGAGGCAATTTGGGCCTAAAAAAGGGAGAGAAAAAAGAAAAAGAGAAAAGAAGGAAAAAATGAGGGAAGAAAAATCCTGACAAAATCAGAATTAAAGGAAATTCCTTAAATATTTTCTGAAAAATATGAATATTTTCAGAAAATAAGGAATAAATCCAGAAATTAAAGGAAATTCCTTAAATATCTTCTAGAAAATAGGGAAAAGTCCAGAAAATTAAGGAAAAATCCCATAATTAAGGGAAAATTCTATAAAATTAAGGAAAAATCCCAAAATTAAGGAAAAATTCCATAAAATTAAGGAAAAATCCCAGAATTAACGGAAAATTCCAGAAAATGAAGGAAAAATCCCATAATTAAGGGAAGAATTCCTGAAAATTAAGGAAAAATCCCAGAAATTCAGGGAAAATTCTTGGAAAATTAAGGTAATTCCTAAATAATAGGGTTTAAAGCAAATCATTGTAAATCTGTAGGTCGCTCCACACTTTACGCAAAAACGATACCCTGTAAGGGAACGAACGAACTTAACTTCTGCGAAATCTAGTCACTATTTCCCAAAAGTTGGGGGGCAAATGATAGGGAAGAAAATAAGGCATGGGTATGTAATTAATGTAGTATTAATCATATCATAATTGGGCCAACAGCTAGGCCCATTTCAGAAGGCCCAAAACCTTGAATATTAATTAATTTCGTAATTAATTAATAAAGGATAAGCCAGCTGATAAGATGAGTCCTAGTAGAGAAATAAATCCTTGTAGATTGGCCTCCAAGGAACCTGGTGGGATAAGGAATCAGCTTCCTGCTTCTTAGGACTCCAATGTCCATTCTGATTCTGAGACTTGCCCACCATGTCTCCTAACCCAAGTCCAATTCAAGGACTCCCAACATCTATATAAGGGGTCTCACCCCATAAATCAGAACTACATTTTTTGACTTGATCCTTGACACACAGCAAGGTACGTAGGCATCTTGTTAAGGAAGATCGAGTCACGAAATACAAGAGCAGTCAAATTGAGCCTTGAAGCTCACATTCCTTACTGATAAATACAGCAATTATTATACTTTAGTTTTTGATCCATAACAGAAAGCCGGTTAGAAAATCACATCTAGCTAAGTTAAATGAGAAATATGGATCAGTTTTCAAGAAATTTGTTCCAAGAGAAACAAGTTAAGTGAAAAAGAATAAGAGAGTCAATGTAGGGCATCTGTCAATCAAGCAATTGAATGACAGATTGGAGAAAATAGAAGTTAAAGCAAAATCAAAAAGGAAAAACAATGGGAATGGGAGAGTAAGAATTAACAAACATAACAACTATACACCTGATAAATATGAACCTAGAAAAATTTGTGTGAAATGTTGTAGTGTTAATCATCTGTTTGTTAATTGCAAACTTGCTATGCCTGCACCCATGTTTGCACTTTCTTCATTTCCTAACATGCCTACAATGAATATGAATGTTATGCCTGCACATAATTTGAATGCACAATTTGCTAATATGCCATTTGCACAAAATCCTTACTATGCTGCATTCAGTATGCCACAAATGCCATTTAGCATACCTTACTGGAATAATATGTTTACACATAATATGCATTTCCTTGTTAACCAGCTTGTGCATGATAATTCTGTAATGATGAATGGTTTTAAAGGATCTATTCAATTGACTAAGGATGAATCTCAGATACCTAAGTCAAATGAGGACAAGCCTAAGAAACCTAATGAAAAGGCTAACAAAACAGGATCCAAGCAAACTTGGGTACCAAAATAAACTTGATTTGATTTTGTTATGTGCAGGTATACAAATAGAATCTTTGGTATTTGGATAGTGGGTGCTCAAGGCACATGACTGGAGATTCTACCCTGCTCAGTAAGTTCAAGAAGAGTGGTGGCCCAAGTATTAATTTTGGAGATGACAACAAGGGTTATACTGTGGGATATGGCTTGATTTCTAAAAACAATGTCATCATTGAGGAAGTTGCCCTAGTGGATGGACTCAAGCATAACTTGTTGAGTATCGGCCAGCTTTGTGACAAGGGCAACTTAGTAACATTTAATTCTGATGCCTGTGTTGTGACCAACAAGAAAAGTAACAAAGTCATTCTCACTGGTGTGATAAAATAAAATGTGTATCTTGCTGACTTCAACTCATCAAATGCAAATTTGTCACTTGTCTCTTCAGCAAGGCAAGTCAAGATGAAAGTTGGTTGTGGCACAAAAAAGCTGTCCCATCTTAACTTCAAGACTATTAATGAACTAGTCAGGATAGATTGGGTAAGAGGCATTCCTCAAGTGAAATTTTCAAAGGATGGATTGTGTGATGCCTGTCAAAAGCGAAAGCAGATAAAGGCATCATTGAAAAAGAAGATTGATTTAACAATTGAAGAACCTTTACAACTACTGCACATGAATTTATTTGGACCAGTCAATGTGTTGTCCATCTCAAAGAAAAGATACCGCCTAGTAATTGTGTATGATTTCTCAAAGTTCTCTTGGACATATTTTCTCAAATCCAAAGATGAAGCTAGTGAAATCATCATCAATCACATAAGGCAAGTCAAAAATCATCCTGATTTTAAGGTTAGAAGAATCAGAAGTGACAATGGAACTAAGTTCACGAATAATGTGATGAGATTGTTTTGTGAAGAGAATGGGATCATACATGAGTTTTCAGTAGCAAGAACCTCACAACAAAATGGAGTGGTGGAAAGTAGGAACATATCTCTTATTGAAGCTGCAAGAACAATGCTAGAAGAATCAAAGTTACCTACATACTTTTGGGCAGAAGCTGTAAATACTGCATGCTACACTCAAAATATTTCTTTGGTTAATCAAGCAAAATGCATGACACCCTACCAATTGTTCAAGAATAGGAAGCCAATATTAAACTTTCTTCATGTCTTTGGCGGTAAATGCTATATTTTAAGGAATCAAACTAATCAACATGGAAAGTTTGATGCCAAAGTAGATGAAGGCATCTTTGTTGGATATGTAGTTGGAAAAGCATACATAATCTACAGTCTCATAACCAACATTGTTATGGAATTTGTACATGTTGTGTTTGATGATAAAAAGATTGAAGGACTGTAAGATGGAGATTTCCATGAAAACCTCAAATTTGACAATGTTGAGATGATTTGTGATGATAGTGATGATAAAGGTGATCAAGAAATATTGTCTAAGGATAATGCAGAAAAGTCTACAACAAATGAAGCACATAATTCAATATCCATCGAAAGAGCAAGTGCATCATCTATTGAGAGCCAATTTGCATCATCCATCGATATGCAAAGATCAACATCCATTGAGCCATTAATAGGAGTTGAAAGCCAATACAAATCGGAATCAGAAAGAACCCCAACTTCAAGTCAAAGATCCACAAACTCAGGGGGAGTTTCTTCTAATCAAAACTCAGTCACACATCAAGACAACTATGAGGCCTCTTTATCTAGAGCTAATCTAGCAAAACAGAGAAAATAGACTAGAGATCACCCATTTGAGCTAATTATTAGTGATGCATCTTCAAGAGTGCAAACTAGGAAAGCAACTTAAGAATAATATTTATACAACAGCTTTTTGTCTCAGGAAGAACCTAAAAAGGTAGAATAAGCTATGTTGGATCCTGATTGGGTTTTAGCTAAGCAGGAGGAGCTAAACCAATTTGAAAGGAATAAAGTTTGGAAGCTGGTACCCAAGCCTAAGGGAAATAATCCTATTGACACCAAGTGGGTATCCAGAAACTAGATGGATGAAAATGGCATAGTAGTTAGGAATAAAGCTAGATTGGTTGCTAAGGGCTACTGTCAACAAGAAGGAATAGATTTTGATGAGACATTTGCTCCTATTGCAAGACTTGAAGCCATCAGAATTTTTCTAGCCTATGCAGCCCATGCAAATTTTAAAGTCTATTTAATGGATGTTAAAATTGCCTTTTTGAATGGAGACTTGGGGGAGGAAGTCTATGTCAGTCAGCCTCCTGGTTTTGAAGATCCCAATTTTCCAGAATATGTCTACTATCTTTTGAAAGCACTTTATGGACTGAAGCAAGCACCTAGAACCTGGTATGACACTTTGTCAAAGTTTCTCTTAGAAAATCATTTCACAAGAGGTACTGTTGATAAAACTTTATTCTATAGAAATATTAATGGCTCTAGTATATTTGTTGAAATTTATGTAGATGATATTATATTTGGCTCTACAGATGAGAAACTTTGCAAAAAGTTTTCCAAATTGATGCAAAGTAAATATGAAATGAGGATGATATGAGAACTAACTTACTTTCTTGCTTTACAAGTTAAGCAAGTTAGTGATGGAATATTCATTAGTCAAACTAAATATATTTATGATCTTTTTAAAAAGTTTGACTTAATGGATTACACATCTGCAAAAACTCCCATGGCCACTGCAACTAAACTTGAGGTAAACACTACTGAAAAGTCTGTGGATATTCCAAGCTATAGAGGCATGGTTGGATGACTTTTATATTTAACATCCAGTATGCCAGATATAATGTTTTCTACTTGTCTTTGTGCTAGATTTCAGGCCGATACTAGAGGATCTCATTTAGTAGCTATTAAGAGAATTTTCAGATATCTCAAAGGAACACCAAAACTTGGCATTTGGTATCCTAGAGATTCTGGTTTTGATCTAACTAGTTATTCAGATGCAGATTATGCAGGTTGTAAAATTGATAGAAAAGTACTACAGGAACCTGTCCATTTTTAGGAAATAAGCTAGTATCCTAGTTCAGTAAAAAGCAAAATTCAGTCTCTACTTCTAGAGCTGAGGCTGAATATATTGCTGCTGGTAGCTGTTGTGCACAGATTTTATGGATGAAAAATCAACTGTTGGACTATGGTCTACAGATGAATAAGATTCTTATTTTTTGTGATAACACAAGTGCCATTGCAATCACTGAAAATCCAGTGCAGCATTCAAGGACCAAGCACATTGACATCAAGTACCACTTCATTAGAGAACATGTCATGAATGGTACTCTGGAACTTCATTTTGTTCCAAGTGAGAAGCAACTTGCAGACATCTTCACCAAGCCACTTGATGAATCCACCTTTACTAGGTTGGTCAGTGAGTTAGGTATGCTTAAGTACTCTTAAACTATTTTGATGTCTAAGCAAATTAAAATGCAGCCAGAGTAAATGTGAAGGTGAAGGTGAGGGTGTGAGGGAGGGAAGCCAAGGGGAGCCCTTGATGCAAGAAAAGAGAGAAATTGAGAGAAAAGCAGGTATTGAAGAATGGGAAGAGCCCATTGTTAGTGAGTTAAGGGATGTCAATGAGGTTGAAAAGAAGCAGCTATTTCAACAAGAATATCAAGCTGTCTTAGACTCTATTTCTTATGAAGCTGAGGCATTTACTCACCCTATTCCAGCTTATCAAACTTTGGTTGAACTAGACAATGAGGCTGCTGAGAGAATTTTCAACTTGGTGCACACAACAACTTCAATGCTAAGGGTCAAGGATGCAATCAACTCACTTCCACCTACAGCTGGTGATGCTTTTGAGTTAGGCTCTAGTGGCATATTTGGGGATGCTTTTAATGATGAAGAGGATTTGTTGGACATAGGGGGAGATGTAGGTACTAGCTCAAGCACAAACACTCCGACATAAATGTTTAGCAAAGACTGTAGTGAGCATCACTTTAAATCAATTTTATTCCACATAATCCATCAGACTCAGGCAGCTCTTCAAGCTACTACAGATGCCAACACCAAAAGTCTTCTACAAGCACACCTTGAGTCTCTTCACTTGCACAAAATCCAATCTCTCAAGCAAAATCAAGATGTGTCTGAGATCAAGACAGAAATTGGACAAGTCAAGAAGGACATCAATGAAAGATTGGAATATCTTCTTCCTGACACTATAATGAGAGATATAAACAGGAAACTCGGAAAATATTTTGATCTCAGTAGTAAGGTTGACTCTTTAGACACAAGGTTGTAAGTACTAGAAACTTCTATCACCAAAATCCAACTCCATCAAGCTCAACAGACACTGCTTCTTCAAAAATTAGTGGTTGCACAAACTTCAAACCCTGCTCAACTTGATGCTAACAAAAAGGGGGAGAAGGATTCTATCATTCCAGTTAGCAAGGGAGAGTAAACTAGTATGGGGAGAAAGTGCATAATATTTAAGTCAGTAAAATGATTGTTCCAACAATTACTTTCTCTAAGCCACCAGTTCTTGACAACATTGACTTGATCCAGATAGTAGCAGCTGAGTCGGAGTTGCAAGAAAAATGGAAGAAGCTTGATGAGAAGATTGAAAAGAATTTTGGTCCAATTGAAAAAAAGACAAAGCCTTCTCTTATTTCTCTCAATTGAGACCAATTTTAGCCAATGAAATAAGTTTAGGGAACATGGAAAGGGGTCAACCCTAAGCAATAAAGTCACCAAAGGCCAATGTGATTTTTCAGCCAAAGAGAAATTATCCAAAGAATTCAGACAAAAATCCATTGGACCTAGTTTATGAAACCCCCAAGCCCGATGAGAAGAAGCTACTTGGTAGATCTATTGCTTTCTTCAAAGATCCTAGAGACTCAGTCTTGAAGAAAAGAATTGCTAAAATCTATAGGAATGGAAAATTGATCTGTGTGGTGGCTGGACATCCACAGTTTGCAGAAGTTAAGAAAGAAGAAAAGGTGAGGCTTAAACAACAATAAAAGCAAGCTGCTTTAGATGCCAAAAAGCAAGCTAAGAAGCCTGCAACCACAGAATCTAAATTGCCTGCAGTGATAGCTGAGTCAGTTAATGAAGCAAAGCAAGAAGAACCAAAGCAGACAAAGAAACCAAGATTAAAATTCAGACCAAAGAGGAAGCTAGATTTTGATGAAGACAAGGAAGAATATATGCCAACCCAATCTACCACCTCAAGTCAAACAGCCATGCCCACAGTGGAGCAGGTTGAATTCAAGGTTTATCCTGACAAGAATTTCCATGGTGAACCCATAATTCCTAAGATGAACCTGTAGATTGGGAAAGCCTACCTCTTCTTGATCTAAACATCCCAATCCCAACCAAACCAAAGAAAAGAAAGTCAAGAGCAATCAAAAACGTCAAGCCTGTCAGACTTCAATCCAAGGCATTAGCCAAACCCAAATCAACTGTCAATAAGGGAGATCAACTCTTCATTTATGACATCAAGGAATTTTCAGACATAAATCTCTATCTGGATGAGCTAGAAGAAGTAAGAGCTATTGATGCTTACAAGAATCTTCCAGAGAGATTGGTCTTCAGGTATAAAGATGAAAGAGAGCTGACTTGGCCTCTTCACAGAATTTTCAATGAAGGTTATTCTGTTCTGGTGAAAATTTTCTCCTCAATAAAGAAGAACTTTGGGTTCACTATTGTTGCCAAGAAGATGGTACTGAATAAAATTGAAGAGATAAGGAATAGCTGGAGAGGACCAATGCACTTCCAAGAGTCCTAACAATTTCATACACAGGAAATAGAGTGCATTTGAGGCCTTACGGGTTGATGGAATTCAAGGATGAGAAATGCACCAGAAGATTCTTCAGATTAGAAGATCAGCTAAAAATTTCAAGCAATGAAACTCTCGTGGAGATGCAGGAAATGCTGGATCAGATAAATGAAGATGAATCTGAATTCTACAGGCAACTTCAACACCAGATTGATGAAAATAATGAGAATTTAGGAAAGAAGTTCATACAGTCAAGGAAATAAGTTAAATTTGCTCAATCTAAAGGAGCACCTTGAAAATGGCTTGTGACATTCTCTGTAAATCTTCCTGTACATAATTTTCAATATATTGCAGCACTTGTTAATTTTATCTACTAGAAATCAGTCTGTATTTATAGGGTGTTTTATTATCATCAAGTTTCTCTTAACTTATGCCTACAATTCCAGTAGACATAAATTGGGGGAGATTGTTAGGAATATGTTGTGTACTTGATGATAAGTTAAACAAAACACCTTAGTAGATTTAATTTAGTGATATTGTAGCTTTCAACGGATGATCACTTTAACATCTGTTGAAAGGGTAGCATATATTAATAAGTTTAGTAGCACATTTCTTCATATTGTAATGCCTTAGAGAACTAGATGTTGTAGAATGTTCTAAGTCATATTGACTACTAGATTGATATGCAAGATAGGTTGGCTAACTGTAAATATTAGATGCCTTGTAATCTTGAATAAATGAAATAGAGTTAACTGCTATGAAGATGCTTTCAACGGATGTTCCACAAGGTTTCACCGGATGATCAACTAGAGTTTCAACGGATGATCAACCAGACTCTCAACGGATGATCAACTAAAGTCTCAACGGATTATCCCACAAAGTTTCAATGGATGATCAAATTCAAAAGCAGTTGATAGTGACTTGACAGTCACATGCATTGATTGTATGCAAATGGAATGTGGCAGCCTATTTACAAGTTTTAGAGAACAAAGAAGCATTTCCATTTCTATGCTAAACTGAAGATATTCAAAGATGCTGGATAGAGAAATGAAGAAGCATATAATTAGACTAAAAGACATTTTGTCTTATTTGTTTGTCTTTTTGTTATGTAACTTGGTGATATATAAACCAAGGGTAGCAAGTAGAACGGATAAGAAGAGAGTAAAAAATTACCAGAGAAATAGATAAAGCTATATCTGTAAAGAATTTCTCTGTTCTTTGTAAGTTTAACTTGTAAGAAGGTGTGTGCAAATCTTGCATCATAGGGTTCTCGAATTTATATATATCTCTGGTGGAAAAGTTCAATCCACCAGAAAGTTTTTAAATACTTGTATTTGATTACTTTATATTTGATTTCTTCAATACTTTCTGTTGGTGAGACTACATAGCTGTATGAACAATTACGTGATAACTCAACACGATAACAACACTAGAACATGACAGGTTTATAATACTACGACTATACAAGAAATTAGAAGAAATAAAGACAAGGCAAATACAAAGAATCCAAAGATTAGAAGAAAGTTTGAAGTCTGTTTACAGGTCACTGAAAGAAGTTTATTAATATATCCATGCCTCAGTGAATAATAAAGGTTAAAGACTTTTAGGGTTTTAGAAATGATGAAGATTCAGTGTATAAGTGCTACCAGAAGATTTCAGTGTATCAGCATTGATTGAAGATATACAGTGTTCGAAGCATAAAATCTGAAGAATTGAAGACATGGTATAAATAGAGGTTAAAGAAGACAACTGCAGTCTTGAAGCTATACTCACTAACAGGAGTTCATTTATATGTTCAAGCGTCGGTGAAGAATATTTAATGAAGTATTCAAGATTGTAGTAGCATTGATTGAAGACAACATTTGTTTATTGACAGTCATTGTTCGAAGCGATAAAGTTGTTGCAAGCTTAACAATGTAATTAAGGCTATAATACGAAGACCTGAATCGGAGTTAGTCATCTATGAACCAGACCAGTTGCACTAGGCGTTAGCGTTTCGTGAAAGGAATCTGAGTATTATCATTAAGAAGATTGTTAAGTGAGGATTCATATTCAGGAATGCAAGTTATATGGTATAAGAAATATTCTAAGGCATGAAACTCACCTTGTGGTCACCAGTCACAAGTCAGAAAAGTTTCTAAGGCAAGAAACTTACCTTGTGGTCGCTAGTCACAAGTTAGAAAAGTTTCGAAGGCAAGAAACTTACCTTATGGTCTCTAGTCACAAGTCAGGAAAGTTTCTAAGGCAAGTGATTTCCCTAGTGTTCGCCACTCATGATTCAAGAAAGTTTCTAAGGCATGGAAGTTCACTAGTGGTCACCAGTCATGAACTTAGAATTAAATCTAAGTGCCAAAAGCTCCCTGTGGTCGCCAATCAATCCTCAGCAATAATTTATTGTACAATCAATTAATTATATGGTTCATTCTAAGCCACATATTTGAATTGATATAAAGCCTACACTATAGTAGCATAGCATTTAACAATTTTGAATTGTATTGTTCTGCTCATCTTCTCTCCCAAAGAGCTGAAGAACTGAAGCAAAGAGATACAGAAAAGATACACACACAAATCTATATCCGCTATTCTTCTCACCGGAGTAACGTTATAATTCCCGATTTAATTCTTGTATATTCATAGGGGCATTATAATCGTTACCCGGTAAATAAATTCTTAGACAAACAAAAGCTAGATCATTGTATAGGATTTAATTTGCTGATCTTTGTAGTAGCTAGGAACTTTGTTATTCTTAGTTTATAGCCGGTTAATTTATTTATCGGAGTGTAGCAACAGCCCTCGAGGATTTATTTATGAATATATACTTCCCCGAATATCTTGTGTTCCTCATTTTATTGTTCCAAACACTATTTACCTCAAGAACACGAAACCACTAACCGAGCACTAAATCTTATATCCGCTAAAGATTCAAAAGAAATTTTAATTTAGTGATTATTGTATTCAAACCCCCGCCCTTCTACGATAATTCGGCACCTAACAATTGGTATCAGAGCTTACTGATTGATATACAAATCAGGATCCTTAAATTAATTTATTTTATTAATTTTTCATTTACATAAATTTATTTTGTAAATTTGATTTAGAAAATTTATTTTATAAATTAATTTAAATTAGTTTATTTTATGAACTGAATTTAAATAAATTTATTTTATAAATTTAACTAAATTAATTTACTATTTAAATTTTAGCTAATAAGATTTTTTTAATTTAAATTAATTTTCTTTCCCTCGGAGCTCAGATTCTGGCTTGGTTTTAAAGTTTATGTTAGCTGCCAGTTTTTTGAAATAAAGGAGAGAAGTTTTTTGTTTTGGTGGATTAGAATTTGGCAGCTCAGAAGGTACTCTGAGTCACGCGCGGAAACAACAACAAATAAAAGGAAAGAAATCAGCTCTGCTTTAGTGACCTGCGACTACTGCGAAACAGAGAAGGAGAGAGGTCGTGGGTCAGCAAATCAAGAAATGTTTCTAAGTCAATAAGTCGCGACCTATTATTAACTACATGTAGAGTAGTTTTCAGTTACAGGAGGTGCAAAAAATCCTAAGGCAAAATCTCTACACTCCATCTAGTCGCACCTCACCTGTCGCGAGTTATCACTTAACCAAATTCTGTAACCCCCAAACTTTTTTTTCTGATTTATTTATTTTTCCATAAAATTTAAGATTCTTAAATTTAAATTTTTCCTAGATAATAATTTTACGTTTTATTTATTTTTTATGGAAAATTCAAAATTCTTCAAAATTAGATTTTATGTAAATATTTATTTTTGATTAATTTATTTTCTAAGAAAATTAAAAATATTGGAAATTTAAATTTCTCTTAAATATTAAATTAAGGGTACTGAAAGGATTGGTAGACTCGAGATTCCTCTGGACTTTTAAAGTTGATTTTAATCTTTCGAAAAAAACGAAGACCATGTGCTATTTAGACGGAAAATTCACGAACACGGAAATTGAAGATAATGGTTTTCTAATTCCAATGAAGTTGATTTCAAGACCTATAGAAGTAAATTATGGAATTTCCTCAAAGAATTACTCCATATGATACCACTGGATTTTCAGATGCGGGAAATGAATGAAATTTCTACATGTACAATTTTTCTCGAAGATTTTTAAACAACTCTATGATTCCAGATTATACAGTCACACAGTGGTTCGTAGCAATGCTACATTTATCCGGGAATCATAGAGATCAGAGAGGTAGGAATTCTGGAGGTCAGAGAGAATAGTGGGGACAAACAAATAAACTCAGTTATATGCATTAAAGTTGGAACCTTAGGACAGAATGTAAGAGTTACTGATAGATGAATCAAAGGAAGGTCAGGTAGAAGTACTTGAGGGACTGGACGTCAGGGCAGTGTTTCACTTGTCAGGGAAGTTTAGTCACATCAGATTCACAAAGAGTACATAACCTATATCAAAGGATCAAGCATATCTATTCTGAAGCAGAGAATCTTACAGATTTAGTTCAAGAGGTGGTTACAAGACTGAGATAGAGACAAAAATAAGGTTTGATAGTTACAGTTCTGACAAGATATATGTGTGAAATAACTATCAGGGGTTTTGCTATAACAGAACAAGAAGTTTGAAAAACAAGGATGAGTAGGGATTCAGTTGAAGGGTTGTGACAAAGGTGGAATATTTTCTTAGGGAAGCAACCAGTCAAAACTTATAGTACATCGGGAAAGAGTTGGGATAGATCAGATGATGAGAAGAAAGATCATGAACATCTTGCTTTCATAGAAATCTATAAAGATGATCCAACTCACATACCTCAGGTTTCAATTTCTTGAACCACTGTAATATTTTGCTCTCAATATTTAATGCATGATAAGATCTTTGTGTTTAAATGTTTAACACTCGCACAAGCATAATAGCATCACACATAGAAAATGCTGAACTAGTTCACTAGATTATTTTTCTGCTAACTAGGATTGATGTGTAACTTATGCATGTGACTTTAGATGATCTTAAATATGTATTTGAATATTTGTTGAACATGACTAATTGCTTTAGTGATAAATATGTTTTCTAGCATATAAGACCTTTGTTTATGCTTACTCTTTGTATCATAATATAATGTGATTTATTCATTTGATCTGAATTATTTGTTAAGATGTTTTAGTTTATAATTGGATTGAGACAGTGAGATGAGATACATTAACAGGATTGGACAAGATAGAATTAGTGATTTATTTGTTAATTCTGTTTGTTCCATATCATGCATGTCTTGCTTAATTCTTATTCATAATATTTCTGAATGAATGCCATGTACTCCGATTTCAATGCTTGCTTATTTCAATTCCATGAATGCATCTCTTAGTATTTGCTTTAATTGTAGAAAGCATGTTTAGGATTACAATAGGGCAAAGACTATTAGTCCTCCTTATGTAAGGTTGGAACCATTTTTTCCCTTAGCCTAGAAACAAATTTGTCAATGGCATTAAAATGGAGAAAATGGTCAGTCATAGATAGGAATTAGCATGATAAGGTTGCAGTTGTTGTTATCTCTGTTTATAGTAAAATCTTTAATCCATCTGGACCCAAACTGATAAGTTGGGTACCAAGAACTGGTAATCCATTTGTGAGTGCAGGATATAACAGGTTAATTGATTCATATGTATTCTTGGTAATTCATACTCAAGGCATATGATTAGAGAAAGAGCCTCACAATCAAATGTGATTGACAAAAGCTATTCCATCAATAATCTTTGGAGATGACAGCAAAGATTTTCATTATGGGACAAGCTATGAAGAAAAAGAATGTCATCATGGATTCAATAATTGCTATCACTGATAACAACTAATCTTTGGAGTCACTGATAACAGTTGAAGCATCTTTCTTGCTGAAGAATCACGACACAAATCCTCTTATCAGACGGTTCTGCATTAAAGGACAAAATGCCAATTTAATGAAGGATTAGTATCTCATATGAAGCAGAAAGGTTGAGAAGCTTACTCTTGTTAAGAGTAAGAAAAGGATATGCTCGTGGCTAGATTGGAATATCAGGAAAGGTGAAGTCAATGGTTTCTACTATTGTTGGTGAGATTGCGTAGCTATATGAACAGTTACGTGATAACTCAACACGAAAATAACACTAGAACAGGACAGGTAATAATACTACGTCTACACAAGAAATCAGGAAGAATGAAGATAAGGCAAATATAAAGAATCAGAAGATTAGAAGAAGGCTTGAAGTCTGTTTACAGGTCACTGAAAGAAGTTCATTAATATGTTCATGCCTCAGTGAAGAATAAAGGTTAAAGACTTTCAGGGTTTCAAAAATGATGAAGATTCAGTGTATAAAGTGCTACCAGAAGATTTCAGTGTATTGGCATTGATTAAAGATAGACAGTGTATGAAGCATACGAATCTGAAGAATTGAAGACATGGTATAAACAGAGGTTAAAGAAGACAGCTGCAGTCTTGAAGTTATACTCACTGACAGGAGCTCATTTATATGTTCAAGTGTCGGCGAAGAACAGTGAATGAAGTGTTCAAGATTATAGTAGTAATGAAGACGCTGTTTAAAGTACCGGAAATGATTCCAGTGAAAGTACAATTGTTTGTTGATGGTCAGTGTTAGAAGCAATGGATATTCAACCAATCTGTATCAACTCAGATACATAAGACAAATTGAATTAGGTTATCTCAATGCTAGTTGTTTGTGAACCAGACTAGTGCACCAAACATCAGTATACAATAGGGGATTTTAATTCAATTACAGAAGAAAGTGTTGATACAGTGAAGAATGGCAAAACAGAAGTAAAATATTCTAAGGCAGAAGACTCTTCACTTTGGTCGTCATAGAAGTGTAAGAATGGTCGCCATAGAGCTCCAGTGGTCGCCATAGGACTCCAGTGGTCGCCATAGGGCTCCAGTGGTCGCCTAGAGCTCCAGTGATCGCCATAGGGCTCCAGTGGTCGCCATAGGGCTCCAGTGGTCGCTATAGAGCTCTAGTGGTCTCCATAGGGCTCATGTGGTCGCCATAGGGCTTCAATGGTCGCTATCGAGCTCCTGTGGTCGCCATAGAGCTCCAGTGGTCGCCATAGAGCTCTAGTGGTCGCCATAAAGCTCTAGTGGTCGCCATAGGGCTCGAGTGGTCGCCATAGGGCTCCTGTGGTCTCCATAGAGCTCCAGTGGTCTCCATAGAGCTCATGTGGTCGCCATAGAGCTCCAGTGGTTGCCATAGAGCTCCTATGGTCGCCATAGAGCTCCTATGGTCGCCATAGAGCTCCAGTGGTCGCCATAGAGCTCCTGTGGTCGCCATAGAGCTCCATTGGTCGCCATAGAGCTCCAGTGGTCGCCATAGAGCTTAATTGGTCGCCATATAGCTCAATTGGTCGCCATAGAGCCACATAGATGCTGGTCGCCATAGAAGAAAAGCCAAAGAATACTCCAGTCGCCATAGAACACTTGGTTGATTTTCCAGTGAATTATACAGTAGTAATTCAAGGATATTTGTGGACACAAAGCTGCCACCTGTCCAAATGAATTGAAAGTCTACACAGAGAAGCAGAATATATAACAATCAATAATTATCATTATTAGAAGTTATGTTCATCTTCTCTCTCACGAGAGGTGATGAAAATAAGAAACAAAGAGAATACAGAGAAGCTCAGCACATTGATATCCGTTTAACTTCTCACCGAAGTAATGTTATAATGCTCGATTTAACTCTTGTATATTCATAAGGGTATTATAATCGTTACCCGATAATTAAATCCTTAGACAAACAAAAGCAAGATCATTGTATAGGATTTGATTTGTAAATCTTTGTAGTAGCTAGGATCTTTGTTGTTCTTAGATCGTAGCCGGTTAATTTATTTACCGGAGTGTAGCAACACCCCTCGCGGATTTATATAAGATTATATACTTCCCCGAATATCTTGTGTTCCTCGTTGTATATTCTCAAACACTATTCATCTCAAGAACATGGAACCACTAGCCAAGCACTAAATCTATATCCGCTAAATATTCGAAAGATTTTTTAATCTAGTGATTATCGTATTCAACCTCCCCCCTTCTATGATAATTCGGGACCTAACAATTGGTATCAGAGCTTGTTGATCGATATACAGATCAGATCCGGTGTGTCAGCCCAAACAGTCAAGTTCTCATATTTTCAGATTTTTTAATTTTCAAAAATTATCAACACTTGAGATTTTTGAATTTTAAATAATTTGGACTTAGCCATAATTTTTATTTCTGATTTATTTATTTTTCCATAAAATTCTTAAATTTAAATTTTTCTTAAATAATAATTTATATTTTATTTAATTTTTAAGAAAATTCGAAATTCTTGAAAATTATATTTTATATAAATATTTATTTTGACTAATTTATTTTCTAAGAAAATTAAAAATATTGAAAATTTAAATTTCTCTTAAATATTAAACTAAGGGTACTCAAGGATTGGTAGATTCAGGATTCCTCCGGGCTTTTAAAGTATATTTTAATCTTTCGAAGAAAACGAAGATCATGTGCTATTCAGACGAAAAATTCCCGAATACAGAAATTGAGGATAATGGTTTTCTTACTTCGATGGAACTGATTTCAAGACCTCCAGACAAAAATTGTGGAACTTCCTCAAAGGCTTACTCCATAGGATACCACTGGGTTTTTAGACGCAGAAATTGAATGAAATTTCTACGGATATATTTTTTCTCGGAGATTTTAAGACAACTTTATGATTCCAGATTATACGGTCACACAGTATTTTGTACCAATGCTATATTTATCCGGGAATCAATGTAATTATACATGCAGGAATTATAGAGGTCAGAGAGAATAGTGGGGACATACAGATATCTCAGTTACATGCAGAATGTAGGAGTCACTGATAGTTGAATCAGAAGAAACTCATGTAGAAGTACTTGAGGGACTGGACGTCAGGGCAGTGTTTCACTTGTCAGGGAAGTTTAGTCGCAACAAATTCACAAGGAATACATAAGCTATATCCAAGGATCAAGCCTATCTATTTTGAAGCAGAGATTCTTACAGATTCATTTCAAGAGGTGGTTATAGACTGAAGTTGGGACATAAACAAGATTTGATAGCTACAGGTTTGACAAGCAATATTTGTCAAGTAACTATTAGGGGTTTTGATACAACTGAACAAGAAGCTTGATAAACAAGGATGAGTAGGGATTTAGTTGAAGAGTTGAGACAAAGGTGGAATGTTTTCTTAGGGAATTAGCCAGTCAAAACTTATAGTGCACGGGAAAGAGTTGGGATGGATCAGATGACGGGGATAATGAATATCTTGCTTTCACAGCAATCTCTGAAGATGGTCCAATTCACATATCTCAGGTTTTAATTTCTTGAACCACTGCAATATTTTGCTCTCAATATTCAATACATGTTAAGATCTTAGTGTTTAAATGTTTAACATTCTCACAAGCATGATAGCATCATATATAGATAATGTTGAACTAGTCCACTAGATATTTTTCTGGTAACTAGGATTGATGTTTAACTTGTGCATGTTACTTTAGATAATCTTAAATATGTGTTTGAATATTTGTTGAACATGATTAATTGCTTTAGTGAGGTATATGTTTTTCCAGCATATAAGACCTTTGTTTATGCTTATCTCCTGTATCCTAATACAATGTGATTTATTCATTTGATCTGAATTATTTGTTAAGATGTATTAATTTATAATTGGATTGAGATAGCTAGATGAGATTTATCAACAGGATTGGACTAGATAGAATTAGTGATTTATTTGTTAATTCTATTTGTTCCATATCATGCATGTCTTGCTTAATTCTTATGTGTAATGTTTCTGAATGAATGCCATGTATTCTTAATCCAATGCTTGCTTAATTGTAGAAAGCATGTTTAGGATCACAATAGGTCAAAGACTTCTAGTCCTTCTTATGAAGACAAGAATTAGCATGATAAGGTTATAGCTATTGTTATATCTGTTTATAATAATATCTCTAATCCATCTGGACCCAAACTGATAAGTTGGGTACCAAGAACTGTTAATCCATTTATGAGTGCAGGACATAACATGTTAATTGATTCATATGTATTCTTGGTAATTCATACTCAAGGCATATGATCAAAGAAAGAGCCTCACAATTAAATATGATCGACAAAAGCTGTTCCGTCAATTATCCTTGGAGATGAGAGCAAAGGTTTTCATTACGGGTTAAACTATGCAGAAAAGGGATGTCATCATGGATTCAACAATTGCTATCACTGATAACAACTAATCATTGGAGTCATTGATAACAATTGAAGCATCTTTCTTGCTGAATAATCAAGGCACAAATCCTCTAATCAGACGGTTCTGCATCAAAGGACAAAATGTCAATTCAACGAAGGATTAGTGTCTCATCTGAAGCCAGAAGGTTGAGAAGCTTGCTCTTCTTAGAGTAAGGAAAGGATATGCTCGTGGCTAGACTATCAGGAAAGGTGAAGTCAATGGTTTCTACTGTAAAGCTTCATCTGACAAAAGTTTAGCTATGGCATTAGAAGCTCTCACCCTTGAACATCAACTCAAGGAACTCTTTTGTGAAAAGTGGTTAGTGAGAGGACTGCCTCATCTGGAATTCAGAAGATGATAAACGTGAGGCATGTCAAAAAGAGGAGTCAAAGACAACATCACATCAAAGTAAAGATATACCTTAGTGATGATGGTTGACTACTCTTATTAAACAAAGTTATTGTTCGTGCATTCTCAAGACAAGACATCACAGATGGTGATTTATTGTATAAGAAGATCAAGCTGGAAGCAACTGTAAAAGAAATGATCTTGTGATTAGATAATGGGACTGAATTCAGGAAGCAGTTCTGATTAATATCTGTAACATCAAGAATATTTTGAGATATATTCAGCACTGAGAGCTCTGTGTCAGAATGTAGTGGTACAGAGGAAGAACCAGAACTTGATTAAAGCTACAAGGGAAATATCAAGCTAATCAAGAATTTCTAAATACCATAGGGCTGCAGCAGTCAAAATAGTTTGCAACACGTAAGATCAAGCCTTGATCTGGATGTATACATGAAGACCACTAATGAGTTAATGGCCAATAAAAGCAAACAATGGATAACCTCAAAGTGTTTGAAGAGAATGTTCTACAGCTAGGATATTTTCCATGGCTACTCAGTGGAGTCTACAACCTACAGGGCATTTGTGGTTGATCAATAGAAGATGATTGAAAGTCTAAGTGCACAGTTCAACAACTCCATGCTCCAAGTTCTTATAGGAGAAATTAATGGTTTTGATGATTCATATCCAAGCAGTGGAATGGCAGTGTATAACACAACTCATTATTTCAATGAAGTCAGTCAGCAAGGGTAAGGATTTTCGGGAAATCCCAGCAACAGCTTAGGGGGAGCAATAGAAGGATCAACTAGTCAGACACAACACCAAATTGTAAATCAAGAGGACACTACAAGAACATGTCTGCTGAGATAAAGGGTTTGATATTAATATTATTCCCAGAGTCTAGTTCTTAAGTGATCCAGATGGTGGAGTAATGATTAGTAGGCCTACTGAGTATGAATTATTATTTCTCTAGTTTTCTATCAAGAAGAAACTAAGAAAGTTACAGAAGCTCTGATAGATCCGGATTGATTGGGTGATTGCAAAACAAGATGAACTCAATCAGTCAGCATGCAGATTGTAGGGAAGCTGGTTTCCAAACCAAATGACAATGTTGTAATTGGTACAAGGATAACCAGAAGTCAAACTAGATGATAATGACATTGTTACGAGGGACAAGGCCTAACTGGATGCTAGGTTACTATCAGGAAGCACTATCTACAGATAGCACTAGTGACGAGACTTGAGGATATTATGACATATCAGGCACCTGATGCACATTACACTTGGAATTGGACTCTAGTAGATGTGTACAAGTGCACTCCTGGTTGGTGAGTCAAAAGAGGAAGTCAATGCATAACAGTTCATGGAATTTGCAGTTGCAGACCTATTGGACTCTGTATATCTCTTCTTCACAAGCTCACTTCAGGTTGATATGAAAAGTATTTTACTCAAGAAATCATCAAGGACTTGGTATGGCACTCTAACTGAAGTTACAATTTAATGTGAACTAGTAGAGTCATCATATTAATAACTCTCTTTATCATTAGGCACAAACATATTAAGTTATATGTGCAGTGATATCATGATAATGTTATATGTTGGTCTACTAAAAAAAACTTATGCAAGATTATTTGCTAAGTAATTTTAGAGTAGGTATGGAGGAGCATGTTGGAAAGGTTGCAATTCTTTTTGGGATTACTTTAAGAAAGCCATTAGAATAATTCTTTTAGGAGCTCAAGCAAGCCAAAAGAACAATTCTTTTAGGAGCACAAGTAAACCAAAAGAATGATGGTAATACAAGTAAGTTAAGGATCTTTTGAAGATGTAAAATTTGGAAGATTCTGAACATGCCAAGACTACTTACCAACAGAAACCACTAAAGCTTGATCAGTGCAACTCAGGTATAATGACAAACTATAGAGGTATGACGAGCTCACTCTTTTACTCAAATGCTAATAGACAACATGTAATGTTCTCAAGATGCCAATATGCAAGGTTCAAAGTGGATCCTAGAGAATCCAATCGTATAGCTACTAACAAGATTATTAGATATCTTAAAGGACTATTAACTCTTGGAGTAAAGTACCCTAAAAGATATTATGCTTAACATATTTGGCTATATAGATATAGATTACACAGGTTGTAAGAAAGACATGAGAAGCATCTCTGAAGCTGTCAACCTAAGTGACAGGAGAAGCATCTCAGGAAGCCGTCAACTTCGTGGAAGAAGATTGATTTCTTGTTATGATAAGAAACCACCTCAAATCCAACAACTCTGTGAACACTCTATGATAAGGCACCTTCACACCAGGTATCATTTCTTTCGAGAGCATGTCTTTAAGTCTAAGAGTTACTTGCAGAAACATTTACCAAATCACTTGTTAAAATTAATTTTTCAAGACTGATTTGCAAGTGCGGGATATCATTCATTGCACATTAGTTGGAAATCCCATCTGTAAGGAATTCTTAATATAAGTTCACAAGTATTAAATCTTCAATATTTAAAGGACTTGTGAATTTATCAGTAATCCAGTACCTCATACTTAGTGCTACTATCTTGATTATCATGATTACAATGTCATATACATTTGTGGTAGTTAAGTATTATAGCATTAAGTTTGAATATTATTTTAATTGATTTAAATTATGACTGTAGACAATTCTATTCCATAATCAGTCTCATAATTTGAATTATATTAAAATAATATGCAGCACAGTTATTTGTATCATGTACGGATAGTTGTGATACTTTTAGTATTAGTGATATTATTTAGAATTTTTATTCTAAGTAATCAATGCTTATTTCTAAAATCACTACTATTGAAAATTGAAGTATATTTTAAGTGATGTGTATAAAACTCTCAATGTTTATATGCTTAGAAAGTATTTCTAAAATTTCTAATTATCCAGAGAGTGATTGCGATGTATATAAATCATATATCCTGTTGGTGATTATTCAAGGATAATTATAAATATTTAAGTGCTAGTATCTAACTCATAGATATTTAGTATTTATTTATTTAGTATATTTTTGGATAGTTTGGATTATGGAAATTGAAGCAATTCAATGATTTTATTTTCTCCATAATTCAAACTAACTTAAAATAAATAAGTAACATGATTGATTTTAATTAAATATGTCAACAATTGATATCTAGTATATTGATTGTAACTTATGTGTTATAAGTTAGTAATGAGATTTTGGTTTTAGTGAATTTAGCAATGTTTATATCTCAAGAATTCACTGAAATCAGAATATGATTGTAGCATGATTAATTGTGTGTAAATTCTTGACTTATATCAGTTAATGATATTTAGTTAAGAGTTTAACTATGAACTAATCATGAATTATTAATATTTGTGACATTACTTTAAACTCCTCTAAGTAATCAGTGCTTATCTCAGTCACTTATACTAATATAAAAAGTGTAAAAATCTTTCTTAAACTACAACTATGGTTACAATGTTTGATGCTTTATTATAAGTAACCATATGTTGTCAAGTTAGAATAATTTTTATATTTATTTGCAAATTCCTAAACACTTTGATAATAGATGTAATACTTAATGGATCAAAGTATATGGAACTTAGAATATTTTTCTAAGATTGCAAACAAGACAATGTTGGTTAATGTTGCTTTATTTATCGAACCAGTATTGTTTGAGATATTACAGTTGTTAGGAGTTAATAATTGTACGATATATGAAATTGAATATTGATGTCTTTTTATTGATAATTGGTATTTAATTCATTGATATATTATTTTAATATTTAAAATAGAATGCAACATAATTATTGGTATCTAGAATACTTGACAAGTATCAGTCAATGATATATTGTTAATATTTTGTTGCAGATAATTGTGAGATTTTAAGTTCTAGTGGATTTATATGAGTTGTTATATCTGACAGATTCACTGCAATTTGAAATTAGCAGCTTAGTCATTCTTATTAAGATTATTTATCAATAAACGATATTGTTGGTAATAATTTTATAAAGATAGATTATGGAGCTTTTGATATGAATGAGAATTGCTTAGACTTTACCCTAAGTGATCAATGCTTTTAAAAAAAACTCATTCAAATTGAAAAGTTTGAATCATTTATCTTTTTAGGCATAAAAACAGACTTGTGCACTCGAAAAGTTTTAGGAGAAAATCAAACTTCTTTCTACATTGGTGATTACTTCATTAAAATCTTTGTTAAATCACTATTGTACATCATTTCTCTCAAAAGATTAAATGCATAATTTTCATTCATTATAGATCTTAAGTGCATTTTATCTCTATATTTCCATATGTTCTGTGATACAGGTTCATCCTCCAATGGCCTTCTTTCATTTGATAGTCATGAGGTTGAAAACCCACAACTTCTATCCCAGACTGTAAAGACAAACACAGAAACAGAACCAACCAACACTCTCTTACCACTAAAATGAAGTATGAATGAGCGTGAGGGAGAAAATGCCTTAGTGCACCACATAAGGAAGGTTCTGAAGTCAACCCAACAGCTCTGTCTCCTACAAAGATGAGTAGTACTTAAACCGAGGCAACTGCTAGCCCCCATACATCTTCTCAAAAAGATGTAATGGATGAAAAGGCACAAAACAGTTACTAGATTCATCCTCTCAATAGGATGCATCTTTTGAAATTCACCTGTTGGCCAGGGTATCCGATGTAGTGTCACCACCTCAAACATAAACAATTCTTGATGCACAAGGAAAGGTTACACACACAAAGGGTGAGTTGACAGAAACAAGAGTTTCGACCATTTTAAGGTCAGATTTGATTGTTCAAGTTTCTTTAATGGACCAATGAACTTTACAGGTGTTAGGAGAGGATACTGATCCAATAGCCATATGTCAGTGATCAGTGTCTACCTCCCCAGGCTTAAATCCCCTGAATGCATCTACGGATAGTGGATCTGACATAGGTGCAGATCGGCAACTTTTTGACAATGATTCAGATATTACCTGATGAGTCACAAGGAAATGTCTTCACATACATTAGAAGGGAACTTTGATCTTTATGCTAGATTCTTTGGATCATTGTTTACCTTCCCAGAGTTCAAATCTGGAACCCTAAAAGGGAAAGTAGCAACTTGTAGATTATGACTCAGATTCATCTGATGAGTTTAACAAGGATGGGGATTTGCGAACTCCCATTGCACCACCTGTGACCTCCTTAAGGATGGCTAAGGTGATTTTCCTTGCAGGTACAGCTGGATTTTGGAGCTATGAGAGGAGTCATACACTTGTGAGAATGAGTGTAAATACAAGTGGAGAGAAGAGTGAAACACATGTGAGGTACACGAAACAGAATCACACACTCACAGTGAGGAAGCAAGACAAACACCATATCCCATTCCCTATCCCTAAACATGGTTCTCGATACTTCGGGTCTCAAATCTGTGTATAATTGGAACCTAACTCTTAGGGACCTTAAATTTACAGATTGGATTAGAATGCTTTAGGACTTAACAAGTTGGGAGCTAACAATTGGTAATAATTGGTGATCTCACATTTGGGAGGTATAAGGAGTTGGGAAGATTGGTGAACATGATGATCAACAGTGAAGTCATTCTTGCAGCATTTAACGAGACATGGTTGATGAGACTCTGACTTGTTATTTCTTTTTTAACCAAGTAAAATATGAGAACTCCTTCAGACAACAACATACATTCCTTATCTAAGGGGGAGATAAAAGCTTATATAATAGTTTGGAGGATTCCTCAACTAAGGGGGAGAAATAGCAGGCATATGGAAAAAGGTAAAGCACATGTACACTACACCACACCACCACACCATTGTTTTTTGTAACTACGGATCCTATTTTATGGGAGAGGTGGTAAACACAAGGTAATTTCCTAGTGATCAGAAGAAGTGGTCTGGTTCATCACTATTCTTCGTAAGGGAAAAAGCTGTTTTCCAAAAGGGGAGTACCATTGGTTTTTATCTGCGGATCCTATTGTACGGGAGAGGTGGTAAATGAAGGTGATATCCTTTAAGCAGTGGATTCTCATAGGGGGAAGCAAGAGAGATATGCGCTTCTCAATAGGAAATGTGGTTGTACAAAAGTAGCTGTTGATGATTACTTCAAGACTGAGAAGCATTATCTGGCAGAGATTTGAAGAACCAAGGAAATGAAGATGAAACTACTTGAAGATCAGTTCAGTGCTAGAGGAACAAGCATTTTTCATTTCAGTTATTCAAGAAATCTGGAAATGCAGTATTTGATCCAGAAAACTAGTAGCATTATTTACAAGTCTTGGTACTTTACTTTTTCTAGTTGTTAGTTGAGTTATCCTATCTATTTAATTTGTTTGTTAGGTTTAACAATCAAATAGGAGGAGATTATTGGTGAGACTACGTAGCTGTATGAACAGTTACGTGATAACTCAACACGATAATAACACTAGAACAGGACAGATAATAATACTACGTCTACACAAGAAATCAGGAAGAATGAAGACAAGGCAAATACAAATAATCATAAGATTAGAAGAAGGCTTGAAGTCTGTTTATAGGTCACTAAAAGAAGTTCATTAATATGTTCATGCCTCCGTGAAGAATAAAGGTTAAAGACTTTCAGGGTTTCAAAAATGATGAAGACTTAGTGTATGAAGTGCTGCCAGAAGATTTCAGTGTACTGGCATTGATTGAAGATAGACAGTGTATGAAGCATAGGAATCTGAAGAATTGAAGACATGGTATAAACAGAGGTTAAAGAAGACAGCTACAGTCTTGAAGTTATACTCACTGAAAGGAGCTCATTTATATGTTCAAGCGTCGGTGAAGAACAGTGAATGAAGTGTTCAAGATTGTAGAAGTAATAAATGTAATATCCGGGATATATCGTGTAATTATTTTTGCTATTAAATAATTATTATGTGTGTTCAGTATTTATTCTGTGAATTAACTGTTAGGTGTTATTTGTATTTGAATATTCAAAAATAGTATTAATTGAGTATTTCAATTTTTATATGTCCAAAATAAAATATAGATAATTGTCATATCTTCCTAATTATTATTATGTTGATTTATGAATTTATATGAATCATATGATTATTATCTTCCTAAGTCATGTGACCAACATTAGCCTTCTTCCCTTTCTTGGCTTGACTTGACTCTCCTGAAACAAAGTTCTTGGAAACAGATCCATACTTTTCATTTAGCTTGGTTAATTTGGCTTTGCTAATGGGTTTGCTCACAGCCGACGGATGAGGATTTTTATCATTCGACGGATAACACTTTTTGTTATCCGACAGATAGTCCTCATCATCCGTCGAGTCTACATCTATCAGCAATCCATCTACCAAAGTAGGTTCTAGTTTCTCCTTATTCTTTTTCCAGGCTTCATCACAAAAAGACTCAATTCCTTGAACCTTGGTGATTTGAGTATGAACATCTCTAGATGTTTTCCATGCTTTAATCACCTCCTGTTCTCGATCGAGCTGCTTCTTTAAAATTTCTTCCTTTTTCAAGGACTTAGTTAATTCCTCCTTGGCAATTCTACACTCAATTTTTAGTTTCTCAAAATCAACAAATTGAGACTCAAGCACATTATTCCTCTCACTTAAAAACAAGTTGTTTTCTTTAATTTTAGCATTTTCTTTAGTGAGGGACTTAAGTGTAACACGCAAATGATACAATTCTGTAGACATGTCATTTATTGCATCATTACACTCAGCTTTAGATAAATGTGCAAGGTTTGTAGTGATTACCTGATTGCTTGAGGAACTTGTCTCTGTTTCATCAGACTTGGCCATAAGGGCTAGATTGACATAGCTGACATCCTCATCTTCATCCAAACCATCAACTGTCCAGTCATTCTCTTGTGTAATAAAAGCCCTTTCCTTCTGTTTGAGTAGATCAAAGTATTTTTGTTTATAATCCACAGACTCAAACCTTTTCTTACTGGAATCTGACTTTCTACACTCATTTGCAAATGCCCTGCCAAGCCACATTTGAAACACTTGAATTTTGATTTATCCACCATGTTTCTATTTGGCTTGGCAGCTCTAAAGTTCTTCTTGAACTTGAGCTTGGCAAATCTTCTTGAAAGGAATGCTAGGTGCTCATCAATGTCCTCCATGTTATCTTGGCTCAATGAATCTTCACTTTCTGCAGCTAGCCCTTTACCCTTGCTTTCACAGGCCTTTGAAGTTGATTCCACAGCTTCCATCTTCACTTCCTTCTCCTTTTCCAGTTCAGCCACTAGTGCAATGGATCCTCCTTTCTTCTTTCCTCTCTCCATTCTTTCATCCTGCTCTATCTCAAGCTCATAGGTCTTCAGAATGCCATACAGTCTCTCCAAAGTAAACTTCTTATAATCTTGTGAGTTTCTCAATGAGACTGTCATTGGTTTCCATTCCTTTGGAAGAGATCTGAGAAATTTCAGATTGGAGTCTTTAGTCTGATAGACTCTTCCATGCAATTTAAATAGCATTTAGTAGCTTTTGGAATCTACTAAACATGTCAGTGAGTGACTCACTTTCTTCATTGTGAAAATGCTCATATTGCTGAATCAGGAGCTGCATTTTATTTTCTCTTACTTACTCAGTACCATCACATATTATCTGTATTGTGTCCCAAACTTCCTTGGCAGTCTTGCAGTTAATGATGTTATCAAACATGTCTGCATCAACACCATTGAACAGAATGTTCATAGCCTTTTTATCTTTCCTGACTTGTTCAATATCAGGATCAGACCATTCATGCCTTGGCTTTGGAATAGATGGTTCATTTCCTGTTGCAGCTCTCATTGGAACATGAGGGCCTCTTTCTATGCAATCCACATAGGCCTCATCTTGAGAAAGCATATGAAGATGCATATTTACCTTCCAATGATGGTAATTATCTTTATCAAGAAAAGGAATCTTGACTCCAACATCTTTCTTGTTCATCTTGCTGAATTGTTTTGATCTTTAAACTCTCTGTAGATTAAGAGCTTGCTCTGATACCAATTGTTAGTCCCTTAACAATATAGCAAGAATTACAGAAGGGGGGTTGAATGGAATTCTTGAATCTTTTTCTTGAAATAAAATGTTCAACTCGATTATGGATATATTTGTTTTGATTAGCACAATACAGAATGTAAACTTGAATGAATCAAAACATAAGTAATTAAAAACAAGAGTCTTTAAAAACTTTCTGGTGGATTTAAACAATTCCACCAGAGATATATATAATATATCGAGAGGACTCTGTGTGCAGAAATGCTCATAGCTGCTTACAAAAAATAGAACTGCTAAGAACACAAGAAATGCTAAAGATAGTGCTTACAAAAATTTCTCTGTTGTTGTTTCTTAGCTATATCCATCTTTTTATTTTTTATTTGCTACTCTCTTGGTTTATATATTACCAAGATTACAAAGTCAAAAGAACTGAACAAATATAAAATCTAACAATCTTGATCTTTGCTGCTTTTCGTCCTCTATTACCCGGTTAATGGGCTTCCACAGTGTATTTGTATCCAACTCAACGGTTGTGTGTCAGCTTTCACTGTTCAACTGATGTTTGAATCTTGATATGATCATCTGTCGACTTTCAGATCATCCGTCGATGACTTAACTGATCATCCGTCGACTGCTATGTTAAACATCCGTTGATAGTCATTTGATCATCCGTCGAAGCTTTGTTAAGCATCCGTTGGTAGCTATTTTGGTCATCCGTCGAAGCTTTGTTAATCATCCGTTGGTAGCTATTTTGGCACTTGACTTCATTTCACTTATACATTATTACAAGACATTGCTTATGTACAGTTAATCAACCTATTCTGCATATCTAGTTAAAGTCAACATGACTTATATGCTACTACAGATTCTATACAAAGGTGCATACAACACTGTGCTACAAACTTATTATTACATAAGCTACTCACTCGATGGATAATTAGTTAATCATCCGTCGGGACTATAATGAGTTATCCGTCGAGACTATAATTCTTATCCGTCGAGTGCTACATTATTTCACTAAGTAAAATCTACTTAGATGTTTTGTTTAGGTAATCATCAAGTATACAGCATATTCAATTTTTATATGTCCAAAATAAAATATAGATAATTATCATATCTTCCTAATTATTATTATGTTGATTTATGAATTTATATGAATCATATGAAATTTATAAAATCTTTTTCCGAGTATTTAAAATCTATTTTATAAAAACGGGAACCAACCGACGTCAACCGTTGTTACGTTTTTGGAACCCGAAACTCTTCTGAGAACTCCTTCCTAACCTAATTGTAATATTCCGAGCATTTTCCATGTTTTGACTTTTTCGATCCAGCGTACGGTTTGTCCTGCGCGGGTCCCAGCGCAACATTTTCGATACAATATTCGTTTCGGTAAATCAATAAAACCCGTATTTTCGATAAGTGGGAGCTTTTTATTAAACTATCACAATTATCACTTCGTAATACGTGTAACCAGGCGCTGAGACCAAGACCGCAGTACAAATTGTACTGATTTTGATAATTATCCCGAAAACCGATACCGTTTGGATCAGTTTTTACAAATAAACGTACCGTTTTATATCCGGAATGATCCAACGGGATACTAATTTCCCGTAAATATAAATAGCCTTTTACCGTATTTTATTTCGTATCAAAATCATTTGCAGACAGATAATTATATAATTTTACAGAGAAAAATCATATATTCATAAACCTTTCTGAGAATCAAACCACAAATTCAAGGTGTTAGTGAAATCCGTTTGGAAAGTTGGAGTAACCAATTTGAAGGTCTGAAGGAGTACTATCAGATTCCAGGACCTGTTTTACTGCAGAATCAAAGGTTGATTTTATATAAATTTAATTATTTTCGAATTATTTTTATGAAAAATATGAATTTTTGTTTGGATGATTGTTTGTATGATTTGATGATTGCATGTGGTAGAGCTTATTTTCCTGATGATTTTGATATATTATACGTCTGATTTGGAGTTCAATAACATGCTCAAAAGTAGGTTTAATTTTCGAATTTAAAAATTAGGGTTTATAGCCCGTATGAATGTTTTCAATTGAAATTTGGGGGTTTTTGATTCAAGGGTTATTAGCTGTTAATTTATAGTGGGTTGTGTTCCTTATGAAATTTGCAATCGATTGGTATATAGCTCGTTAACAGAGGATTAATGGATCGAAGGGAGTTGTGTTTTGAAAGTTTTCGATGTTCGCCGGAAACCGGCGATGTTCTTGGCCAATTTCCGGCCAGAACAGAGATGATTATTGAGTTTTGATTGCACGAATAAGTTGCTGGTAACCTATAGATTTAATCTGGATAGTTTGGTGGCCTGAGGTGGCCGGAATCGTGTTCTCCGGCCACACTCCGGCGAATCGACGGATGGGCTGGCAAAATTGCAAACAGGCCCCTGTAGTTTGTAGATGATGAAGTTTAGTCCCTGTAGTTTGTAAAGTTTTCAAAAATAGGATTCCTGTTATAAAATGTTTAAAAATCATATTTCCTATTTATTTTTATTATAAAAATTCATTTTTAAATTCTGAAAATTCTAAAAATTTGTATTTTAATTCCGAAAATTATTTTTAATTCAAAAATAATTCTGAATTAATTAGTTAATTAATTTTAGTTGATTTTTAATTGATTAATTGGTCAATTAATTCAAAAATTAATTGATTAATTGATTTAATTAATTATTAATTGATTTTAATTAATTATTTAATTAGATTTAATTATTTAAAAATGATTTAAAAATTCCGAAAAATAGTTTCGAGTTTTAAAATATTATTCTAAATTATTTCCAAGGCTCAATAATTATTACAAAATTGTTTCGGAACCAGAATTGGCCAATCGAACCCTGTTTATTAACCCGAAATTGATCCAACGACCCGTATTAATTCTGAAAAATACTTTAAAAATCATTTTAAATACCCGAAAGCATATTTATGACCCGAGACTTCTTTATAAATGATATGTCATTGATTACGTGATGTATTATGTGTTATACGTGACTTGTTGATTGACTATCGGTCTATATATTCGGTGTTTACTTGGTTATTGCATAACTTTCAATCCGTTAATCGGATTTGGGTGAAACGAAGGGTAGATAGATTTATGTGTTGAACAGAATCCTATGAGTTGATGATTGATAGATGCTTATAATATGTGAGCAGAAGAGGCAAGATGTAGGAAAGGGAAACAGGTAGTTGAGGAGTAAAACGATTGTGATTGGAAGCGAGTGCAGGATAGTAAGCTAATACCAGGCAAGTGTTCTGAACATTCTCGAAATATTGTAGTACTTGATAGTCTTGTTGACATTGCAAGTGCTTTGAAGCTCAGAAACCTAAACCCTGATTTCAGTTATTGTTCTTAAGCCATGAACCATATTCTTTCTAAGCCATTGATTATTGTATACCCAAACACGAACCACAAATCTACGATAATACTCCACAAATACATACAAACTAAATACCAGACACTGAACTGAATTATTATATACTCAACCCATGGTATCTAATGCTTTGAAAGACCAAATTCTTGAAACCCTGAAACATTGATTCCTTTGTTATCCAATTCTTTCATTACCCAACATCCAAGCCTTGAAAGTACCTTGTTGATCCACACAAGGGTTGAAACCCTTTCATTGTTAAACACTTACTGTTGTTAATGATTCTGATTATTGTTTATTATTGTTTAATTTTGTTATTATGTTAGAATTGGATTGTTTTTATAAAATTGTTGACCAGATTCGTGGTCAGACCATATAATGGTCAAGTTAGGCCAATGTGTGCCTTGGATCCAGTAGTTAGAGCAATGTTGTGTGCTTTGCTCGGGGTTAGTGCGTGACTGATCAGGAGCCTAACCTTGGTTTTAAAATAAAAATATAGTATCCAATTCTAAATCATAATCCATTGTTCACTTGATATCATAACCATATTCACTTGATGATCATTATTCTCAGTTTTGTCATTGTGACTTGCGGAGCTAGTTAGCTCATTTGTGCGATGTTATTTATACTCTTTCCAGTTAAGAATGAACCAGTTGGTAGCAAGGATCCCCAGTCCAGTGCGAGAGCTAGGGATTAAGGCTGTTGAAGCTGAGCTAGTAGGCTTCTTTTGGAATAATGTAAATTTGTAAAAGTTTGTAATATGTTTAATACTCAGTTTGAGTTTGAATGGTTGGGATTTAATCGGTATGTAATATGTTAGTATGTTTGGCTTGTGTGCATACTTTAACCTATTGTGATCCGTGGTAGTTGGTAAGTAGGGTCATTGCATATTATTATTATCTTTAGTATTGTTAAAAGCAGGTTATAAATAAGGTGTGTGTGTGGACCCCAAATTTCTGACCCGGGTTTGGAGGGCGCCACAATGAAGACGCTGTTAAAGGTACCAAAAAGGATTCCAGTGAAAGTACAGTTATTTGTTGAAGGTCAGTGTTAAAAGCAATGGATATTCAACCAATCTGTATCAACTCAGAAACACAAGACAAATTGAATTTGGTTCTCTCAATGCTAGTTGTTTGTGAACCAGACCAGTGCACCAAACATCAGCATACAAGAAGGGATTTTAATTCAATTACAGAAGAAAGTGTTGATACAGTGAAGAATGGCAAAATAGAAGCAAAATATTCTAAGGCATAAGACTCTTCACTCTGGTCGCCATAGAAGTGTAACTATGGTCGCCATAGAGCTCTAGTGGTCGCCATCGGGCTCCAGTGATCGCCATAGGGCTCCAGTGGTCACCATAGAGCTCCAGTGGTCGCCATAGGGCTCCAGTGGTCGCCATAGGGCTCCAATGGTCGCCATAGAGCTCCAGTGGTTGCCATAGAGCTCCAGTGGTCACTATAGGGCTCCAATGATCACCATACGGCTCATGTGGTCACCATAGAACTCCAGTGGTCGCCATAGAGCTCCTGTAGTCTCCATAATACTCCAGTAGTCGCCATAGAGCTCCAGTGGTGGCCATAGAGCTCCTATGGTCGCCATAGAGCTCTTGTGGTCACCATAGAGCTCCATTGATCGCCATAGAGCTTCAGTGGTCGCCATAGAGCTCAATTGGTCTCCATATAGCTCAATTGGTCGCCACAGAGTCACACAGATGCTAGTCGCCATAGAAGAAAAGCCAAAGAATACTCCAGTCGCCATAGAACACTTGGTTGATTTTCTAGTGAATTATACAACAGCAATTCAAGGATATTTGTGGACACAAAGCTGCCACCTGTCCAAATGAATTGAAAGTCTACACAGAGAAGCAGAATATATAATAATCAATAATTATCATTGTTAGATAAACAAGGAACTTTCTTGTAAAAAGGGGTTTAGTGAGAGGACTTCCTCATCTGGAATTCAGAAGGATGATAAATGTGAGGCATGTCAGGAAGAGAAGTCAAAGATAACATCACATCAAAGTAAAGATATACCTTAGTGATGATTGATGACTACTCTTAACACAAAGTTGTTGTTCGTGCACTCTCAAGACAAGATATCACAGATGGTGATTGATCATATCTGAAGATCAAGCTGGAAGCAACTGTAAAAAAAATGATCTTGTGGCAAATAATGGGACTAAATTCAAGAAGCAGTTCTGATTGATATTTGTAACATCAAGAATATTTTGAGACATATTTAGCATTGGGAGCTCCGTGTAAAAATGGAGTGGTACAAGGGAAGAACCGGAACTTGATTAAAGTAACAAGGACAATATCAAGATAATCAAGACTTTCTAAATACCAAAGGGCCGAAGCATTCAAAACAGTTTGCAATAAGTAATATCAAGCCTTGATCAGGATGTATACATGAAAACCACTAATGAGTTAAAGGCCAATATACCTGATCAAAAGTCATGTTGGGAACTAATATTAAAAAATAAAATAATTAACAATATAATTAATAGCTATAGAACGTAAAATCATATAAACATGATGTACAATAAATCTAATGTCATATAATGATTTGACAAACTTGAGTTGTCCAGTAACTCAATATTATCATACTTTAATACATATGATTGAAAATTAAATAATAGCTCACAAAGATACAATACGATTAACATGTAAATTAATATCGATATATGAGATGGACAATACATAGTTGCAAATAAATATAAAGTGGTGTTTAAATAAATTAACACTTATATAATATGAAACATAACTAACATAATCATGTACTTAAAGTTTAAATATGGGTGGATATAGTACTATATGGTTAGAAACAGGTCATGCAAAATAGGGCAGGGACACCAAAAGATGGAGTATATTATTTTAATAAAGTGAAACTCTAAAACACTTCATAAGTTAATATAGCGAATATATGATACCTCGCTTCACACAATAAGTAGAGAACAATGGATACAGATGGTCTCATCCACTGGGCCTCACAAGAACTTCTTTTCAGGGTTTGTGTTAAGTGAATATAAAAATTAAGGGTTTTTGTTGAATGTGAATATAAATTGTAGGCTGTGCGGCGTGTTTATATACATAGTGACGAGCTTCTAACCGAAATAGGATATCACATACAATTGAATTAATCATTTTTCTTTAAACTAATAAACTTTTATTATTATTATTATTATTATTATTATTAAAATCACGAATATTACAGCTAAAATCTATGGCCAGAGACTTGATCTTGTTGAACAGAAACTTCAATCTCAATCAACCCCTGCTATGATTCAGAAGGATAATCCAACTGAGGGGAAGAAAAAGGAAGCTGCTAAAGAAAAAATAGTTCAAGTTCAGAAAGATCAGTCCTTGAAAAAAGAAACCATTATTGAAACTGTGTAATAGTTTGTTGAATTTGTTGCTCCTGTTGTTCAATCGAGACATGAGAAAGAAGATGTGGTAACATTGAAGGAAGTTGAAGTTACGAATATGCCAGAAACTCAAATCAGTGATCCATTTACCTAAGCCTCGTTTGAATAAAGAGAAGAAGAAATAGAAAGGGAGGAAGCAAATGAGGTTTGGGTGAAAACTAAAGCATAAGAAGAGTTCTGGAAAATCTTAGAAGATGAGAAAGATAAAGCACCTCAGGGGGGATATTATTAAAGGAAGATCGCATCAGTAAAATTCTCAAACAGTAAAAGCAACTGCTTTCAAATGTCTTCCTAATAATCTAGCAACTCAAGCAGAAGATGAAAAAGAAATAGAAGAAGGTCAGGTAGATGAGAGAGAAGCTCCTGTTATTTTTGAACCTACATTTTAGCTTAATGAGCAAGAGATTAGGGTCACTAAAGATGAAGAATTTGAAGATGAGGATGCCTTCTCGGATGACTGCATACTCTATGGCAAAGAAATAATCAACCACTCTTATGCTCAAGCTTAAGAGTCAATTGCAAAGACAAATAAAGGAATCCAAAGACCATTAGTGAGGAAGTCTGAAAGAGAATTAAGGGAGAAGTTACTGAGGAAAAGTATGCTGGGAAAGGATTGGGAGAAAGTGAAGGAGAAGATGGCCAAACCAATAATATACCTAGATAATGATGATGGTGACAAATTTATACTATTTATCTTAGACGACTTGAGGAAACGCTATGAAGATATTCATAAATTCTATCATGAGTTCATTCGAGTGATCACCAGTGTGATAATGAATTGTCCCTCAAAATGATGGAGAATTTTTGTTAATCATTCAACTGGGAAATTAATGAAGATTGCCTCCATATTTCTAAAATGGAAATTTCTTAAGAAGATTCCAATTTCCAAACCCAATACTCTTGCAAATGAGTACCTCAGGGATAAAATCTTTTAGTGCATCAGTGAAGTGTCTCCTCAAGCATTTTCCAAGCTGAATAGTATCTCCAATTGGCTGTGACGCCCTCCAAACACGGGTCAGAAGTTTGGGGTTCACAACACACACACCCAATATATAAACCTATTTATGAATATAATATATATGCAATGACCCTACTTACCATAACCATGGATCACAACAGGTTAAAGTATGCACACAAGCCATAACCTTATTTATATTACAAACGTACCAAATCCCAACTAGTTTAACTTATGTCTGGAATTAAAAGATTCTTATAAACTTTCAAACTCAAACTAAGACAAAAGTCTTCCACAAGCTTATTCCATTTCAACCTGGAAACCTAGCTCGCGCACTTGTTTAGAGATCCTCGCTGCCAACAATTTCCTTTTTAACTAGAAAAAAACATAAACAGATTCGTAAGAGTGGGCTAACTAGCTCAGCAAGTCACAATGACAACACTGAGATTAAACAATAATCAATTAAAATGATATAAGGAATCAAGTTTCGTGATAAGCAATGATTAGAATTGGATATTCACTTTTATTTTAAAAATAAAGGTTAGGATGTTGATCAGTCACACACTAATCCCGAGCAAGGCACACAGCTCTACTCTATATACTGGATCCAAGGCACACATTGACCTAACATGACCACGAATCTGGTCTGGCCACGAATCTGGTCCACATTTAAAAACAATCCAATTTTGTAATAATAACATGATAAAAAATGTAAATAAATAAGCTGAATCATAAGAAACATTTATCTTGAAGCATAGGGTGATTCATAATACCATGAAGGTATAACATGGTAAGTATAAAGATTGGCTTCCAACTTGTGAAAGGATCAGATAATAGAAGATCAAGCGTTTAATGATTACAGGGATTAGTCTTCTGATGTACAAGGTATGAAGGTTTGTATGTTAAACAAAACCCTTTCAGTGATTTGGGTAGGGTATATATGTATTTGTGGAGTGGTATCGTATATATGTGATTGGTATTCGGGGATTCAAAAAATAATGGTTTACAAAGAATAAGGCTTACCTCTCAAAGTTCAATAAGAAGAATCAGGATTTAGGGTTAAGTACTTCAGAGCACTTGCAATATAAGATAGATCTATTTCAAATATATATCAAGAAGGTTCAAGAATTACTTGCCTTAACTCAATCCGCTTTCACTTTACTTGTACTCGTCTATTGATCATTACTCACTCACCACTTACTTTCCCTTTCTATGCCTCACTTCCTCTGTTAGACATCAGAATTATTTATCAATACTTATTCTCATCTTATTTTATTCGTTACAAGCTTCTATCTACCCTTTGTTTCACCCAGATCCGACGTACGGATTGAAAGTTACGATAAAAACCGTCAAATAATATATGCATAAGCTGATCACACATCAATCAGATCGCATATAGAACATAGCACATAATATACTCGATAAAAATAAATTTTCAAAGAAGATCCGGGGTTAAAATAATTTTCCGGGTATTTAATACGAATTTTGAACATTTTTCAGAATTAAGACTGGTCAACGAATCATTTATAAACAATTAAAAAGGTTCGAATACCCGATTATGACTTTAAAATCATTTCATAATAATAATCGAGCCTTGAAAATAATTTAAAACAATATTTTAAACCTCAAAACTATTTTTCAGTAATTAAATAATTTAGATTTATTATTGAATTAAAAATAAATTTCAGAATTAAAATAATCATTTTTGGAATTTTAAATAATTAAAAACAATTTTCTGGAAATTAAATAAACAGAAATATAAATTTTGAAAAGTTTTAAAACAGAAATCTTCTTTTTTTAAACAAAAGTACAAGATTTGCAAACTTTGTAAACTAAGGCGTCAAACTATAATCCCCCCCCCCGGTTGTCTTCTCCGGTGAGCCTCGCCGGCCGAACTCCATCGCTGCCGCCATGGAGTTTTTCCGGCGGCCTAGAAATGCTCCAGAAATGCACCAAAATGACAGGAATGATCCATATGCTTCCAGAAACACGATTTTGTTAAAAAATTACTCAAATAATCGTCGAATAGCCCGAAAATTCAATCGAATTTTTTTGTCGCCGTTTCCCTCGATTTTCCGATGATCCACTTTATGTTACCCTCTGTTCATGACACCAGTACCAATTGATTGCTTATTTCATGATCTATTTAATGGTGTAATCAATTTAATCTAATAACCCTCACAACAAAAATGCTTAATTTCAATTAAGAATATTCATACTTCATTCAAACCCTAATTTTATTACTTCGAGAATCAAACACCCTTTTTCTATATGTTATTGAACTCCAAATTCGACATATAATATACCAAAATGATCAGAATAAAATTATCTACAAGATACAATCATCAAATCACACAAACAACATCAAAATCAAAAATTCATATTTTAATCATAATTAAATTCGAATTTAAATAAATATATAGGAAAATACCTTTAATTTCTGCTGTGAAATTGATTGTAGAATCTGAAAGTACTTTTCATAAGCTTCGATTCGGTTACTCACATGCTTGATTTCGATTTTGATAACGCCTTCATTTTTAGGTTTGATCTTGAAGAACGCGATGAATATTAGGGTTTTTCTCTGTAAAATATATAATTTAACTGTCTTTTTATGATTATCTGTATAAAATAAAATACGATAAAGGCTATTTATACTTACGGAATATTGGTACCCCGTTGGATCATATCAAATATAAAAATAGATTATTAGCCGCTAAGCAACAATAAAACCGATCCAATTCAGTACCAGTTAAGGATAATTATCAAAACCGGGCTTTTAATTATACAACCTACGAGAAGATAATGTAATAGTTTAATCAAAATATCATGTTCCTCGAGAATACGGGTTTTATTGATTTACCGAAACTAATATTGTATCGATAATTTTGTGTCGGGATCCGCACGGGTAAAACCGTACTCCGGATCGAAAAAGTCAAAATACAGAAAATGCTCAGAATAATCAAATTAGGTTATGAAGGAGTTTTCCTGAGACTTCCAGTTGTAAAACATAAAAATGGTTGAAGTTGGACGATTCCCGGTTATACAAAATAGTTTATAATTACTCGGAAAAATAATTTATTAAATCTATAATTCTTTATAAAATCATATAACAATATATAAATTACCAAAAAAATATCAAAATTATCTATACTTTATTTTGGACATATAAAAATTAAAATACTCAAATTTTATCACATATAACATCCAAACATCAATTCCAATTACCAGATAATCCACCAAAATTCACATAATAATCACATAATAATTACTTATTGATAAAACTAATTACACGATATATCCCGGATATTACATCCTTCCCCCTTAAAAGGATTATGTCCTCAGAATCTCCTAAGTAAACAAATGAGGGTACTTTTCACGCATATCACTTTCTAGTTCCCAGGTTGACTCTTCAACCCTTGGTTTTCTCCACAGTACTCTTACTAAATTCACAACTTTATTCCTTAACACTTTCTCTCTCTTTTCTAGAATCTCTATTGGATTCTCTATATACGACAAATCTGCCTCTATCAGCTCATACTCGATTACATGCCTGGAATCTGGATTATACTTCTTAATAATTGACACGTGAAATACATTATGAATGTGCTCCATATGCGGGGGTAACGCTAATTTGTATGCTACCTTGCCGACATGCTTTAGAATTTCAAAAGGTCCAACGTATCTAGGACTCAGCTTCCCTTTCTTTCCAAACCTAGATAATCCTTTCCACGGTGAGACTTTCAATAATACTAAATCTCCGTCTTCGAATTCCATATCCTTTCTTGATTAATCTGCATATTTTCTTTGATGATCTTGCGCCGCAATTAACCTTTTCTGAATGACTTCGACAACTTCTTTTGTTTGTTGCACTAATTCAGGTCCAAGTATCTTATGCTCTCCTACCTCATCCCAATATACTGGTGATCGACATTTGCATCCATTAAGAGCTTCGTAGGGAAGCATTCTGATACTTGCGTGATAACTATTGTTGTAAGAAAATACTACTAAGGGCAAATGCCCATCCCAACTTCCTTTGAAATCAATGGCACAAACACGTAGCATATCTACTACGGGAAAATGCTCATCCCAACTTTCTTTGAAAGCAAATTCCACTCTGGAATTGTTAACGGTTGCAATAATCCACTTGGTTACTGGGCCTTAACTCTCTGACACGTATAACATTTGTTAACCCATTCCGCAATTTCTCTTTTCATGTCTGGCCAACAATAATTCTCTTTTAAGTCTCTGTACATCTTGGTACTTCCTGGGTGGATGGAATACTTTGAGCCGTGAGCTTCCTGTAGAATTTCATTCTTTAACTCTACCAGTGGTGGAATCGAAATTCTGGAAGAAAATCTGAGAATACCTTGATCATTCTTCTGAGTGCATAACTCTCTCTCCTACCAAACGATTAATAACCTGATCCATTATTACTTCTTGACACTCCTTTATCTTTTCTAACAACTCGGGCTAAAAAGTCATACTATACATCTTTGCTTTATTAGGCTTGCAGATTCTGACTTCCAATTTCAATTTCTGAAATTCCTTATATAACTCATTTTTAATCCCAGACAATCTAACAGTTGAATTACAGAAGGGGGGTTGAATGTAATTCTTGGTTTCTTCTTGATTTTAAGAACTTCTCTAACAAATATATATAACAGTGTTTGAATATGCAAAAGTGCGGGATGGAAGTATTGAAGTATTCAAACACAAAGTAATTTAAACACGAGTATTTAAAAACTTTCTGGTGGATTGAAATTATCCACCAGAGATATATATATTTCGAGAACTTTGTGATACAAAGATTGTACACAGCTGCTTACAAGTTGAATCACAAAGAACATAGAAATTCTTCAGAGATAAAGCTTTTTCTATTTCTCTAGTTGATTACTTAATTTACTACTAGCTACTCTTGGTATATATATTACCAGTTATAAGTGAATAAGATAAACTAATAAAACAAAATGTGTCTTTGTCTAATCACATGCTTCTTCATTTCTCCATCTAGTATATTTGATTTTCTTCAAGTAAGCATGGAAATGGAAATGCTTCTTTGTTCTCTAAAACCTGTAAATAGGTTGCCACATTCCATTTGCATAAAATCAAGTCATGTGACTGTCAAGTCACTATCAACTGCTTTTTAAATTTGATCATCCGTTGGAACTCTGTTGGATCATCCGTTGAGACTTTATCGAATCATCCGTTGAGAGTCCGGTTGATCATCCGTTGAAACTCTAGTTGATCATCCATTGAAACCTTGTGGAATATCCATTGAGAGTATCTTCATGGCAGTTAACTCTATTTCACTTATGCAAGATTACAAGGCATCTAATATTTATAATTAGCCAACCTATTTTGCATATCAATCTAGTAGTCAACATGACTTAGAATATCCTACAACTTCTAGTTCTCTAAGGCATTACAATATGCAGGAATGTGCTACTAAAACTTATTTAAACATAAGCTACTCTCTCAACGGATGGCTAATAAAATTATTTATTGAGAGCTACAAAGACACTCAAACAAATCTACTAAGGTGTTTTTGTAGCATATCATCAAGTCTTGCAACATGAGCAAATGTTTCATCAAAATCTATTCCTTCTTGTTGACAATAGTCCTTAGCAACCAATCTAGATTTGTTCCTGATTACTATGCCATTTTCATCCATTTCATTTCTGAATACCCACTTGGTGTCAATAGGATTTTTGCCTTTAGATTTGGGTACCAGCTTTCATACCTTATTTCTTTCAAATTGGTTTAGCTCTTCCAGCATAGCTAAAACCCAATCAGGATCCAACAAAGCTTCTTCTACCTTCTTTGCTTCTTCCTGAGATATGAAGCTACCGTATAGACATTCTTCTTGAGTTGCTTTCCTAGTCTCCACTCTTGAAGTTGCATCACCAATAATAAGTTCAAATGGGTGATCTCTACTCCATTTTCTTTGTTGTGGTAGATTAGCTCTAGATGAAGAGGCCTCATAGTTGTTTTGATGTGTAACTGAGTTTTGATTAGAAGAAACTCCCCCTGAGTTTATGGATCTTTGACTAGAAGTTGGGGTCCTTTCTGAGTATGATTTGTATTGAATTTCAATTTCTATTGATGGCTCAACGGATGTTGATCTTTGCATTTCGATGGATGATGCAGTTTGCCTCTCAACGGATGATGCAATTATTCTCTCGACGGATGTTGAATTATGTGCTTCATTTATTGCTGACTTTTCTGCATTATCCATAGAGATTTATTCTTGATCACTTTCATCTTCACTATCATCACAAATCATCTTAACATTGTCAAATTTGAGGCTTTCATGGAAACCTTCATCTTGCAGTCCTTCAATATTCTTATCATCAAACACAACATGTACAGATTCCATAACAATGTTGGTTCTGAGATTGTAGACTCTGTATGCTTTTCTAACAGCATACCCAACAAAAAATACCTTCATCTGCTTTGGCATCAAACTTTCCATGCTGCTCAGTTTGATTCCTTAGAATATAATATTTACAACCAAAAACATGAAGGAAGTTTAGTGTTGGCTTCCCATTCTTAAATAATTGATTGGGAGTCATGCATTTTGCTTGATTGACCATAGAAATATTCTGAGTGTAACATGCAGTATTTACAACTTCTGCCCAAAAGTAAGTTGGTAACTTTGATTCTTCCAGCATTGTTCTTATAGCTTCAATAAGGGGTCTATTCTTCCTTTCCACCACTCCATTTTGTTGAGGAGTCCTTGCTACTGAAAATTCATGTATGATCCCATTTTCTTCACAAAACAACCTCATAACAGAATTCTTGAACTCAGTTCCATTATCACTCCTGATTCTTCTAACTTTAAGATCAGGATGATTGTTGACTTGTCTTATATGATTGATAATGATTTCACTAGCTTCATCTTTAGATTTGACAAAATATGTCCAATTAAACTTTGAGAAATCATCAACAATCACTAGGCAGTATTTTTCCTTGGAGATTGACAATACATTGACTGGTCCAAACGAATCCATGTGCAGTAGTTGTAGAGGTTCTTCAATTGTAGATTCAAGCTTCTTTTTGAATGATGCCTTGATCTATTTTCCTTTCTGGAAGGCATCACACAGACCATCCTTTGAGAACTTAACTTGAGGAATGCCTCTTACAAGATCTTTCCTGACTAATTCATTTATAGTCTTGAAGTTCAGATGGGACAGTTTCTTGTGCCATAGCCAACTTTCATCTTGACTTGCTTTGCTGAAAAGACAAGTAATAGAATTTGCACTTGATGAGTTAAAGTCAGCTAAATACATATTTCCTTTTCTCACTGTAGTGAGAATCACTTTGTTGTCCTTCTTGTTTCTAACAACATAGGCTTCAGAATTGAATGTTACTGAGTTGCCCTTATCACAAAGCTGGCTGACACTCAAAAGATTATGTTTGAGTCCATCCACTAGAGAAACTTCTTCAATGATGACATTGTCTTTAGAAATCAATCCATATCCCACAGTATACCCTTTGCTTTCATCTCCAAAAGTGATACTTGGGCCAGCTCTCTCCTTGAACTCAGTGAGTAGGGTAGAATCCCCAGTCATATGCCTTGAGCAACCACTATCCAAATACCAAATATTATTTTCGTTTCCCTGCACATATCAAAATCAAACCAAGTTGATTTTGATACCCAAGTTTACTTGGGTCCTCTCTTGTTAGCCTTCTTTTTAGGTTTCTTAGGCTTGTCCCCATTTGACTCAGGTGATTGAGATTCAACCTTGGTCAATAGACTAGGGCTTAAAACCATTCACAATTGAAGAATTATCATGCACATGTTGATTAACATTAAATGGCATATTATGTGCAAATATGTTATTCCAGTATGGCATGTTAAATGGCATTTGAGGCATACTAAATGCAGCATAGTAAAGATTTTATGCAAATCGCATATTAGCAAATTGTGCATTCATATTCTGTGCAGGAATAACATTCATAAGCATTGTGGGCATGCTAGGAAATGAGGGAGGTGCACACATAGGTACAGGCATAGCAGATTTGCAATTAACAGACAGATGATTAACACTACCACACTTAACACATATTTTTCTAGGTGCATATTTATCAGGTGTGTAGTTTATTTGTTTGTTAATTCCTACTTTTTCATTCCTGTTATTTTTCCATTTAGATTCCGCCTTAACCTCAATTTTCTCCAATCTATCACTTAGTTGCTTCATTGATAGATGCCCCATATTGACTCTTTTGTTCTCCTTGATTTGACTTGTTTCTCCTGTAACAAAGTTCTTAGAAACTGATCCATTTTTTTCATTTAGCTTAGCTATCTTGAATTTGCTAACTGGCTTTCTTTCACTCGACGGATGTGGTTCTTTATCTTTCGATGGATAAATTTTTTTATCTTTCGACGGATAATCGTCATTATCAGTTGAATCCACATTCGTTGGAAGTCCTTCTTCTAAACTAGGATCCAGTTTCTCTTTACTCTTTTTCCAGGCTTCCTCACAGAAAGACTCTATACCTTGAACTTTGGTAATTTGAGTATGGACATCTCTAGATGATTTCCAAGCCTTAATTACCTCATGTTCTCATTCAAATTGCTTTCTTAAAATCTCCTCTTTTTTTAAGGATTTAGTCAGTTCTTCCTTAGCAATTCTACACTCCATTTTCAGTTTCTCAAACTCAATAATTGAGTTTCTAACACAGCATTTCTCTCACTTAAAAATAGATTGTTATCTTTAATTCTGGTGTTTTCTTTAGTGAGTGACTTAAGTGTAACACGCAAGTTATATAACTTTGTGGACATGTCATTTATAGCATCATTACACTCATCATTAGAAAGATGTGCTAGATTAGTGGTGATTACCTGATTGCTTGAAGAACTGACCTCTGCTTTATCTGATTTGGCCATCAGGGTTAGGTTGACATAGATTGGTTCCTCATCTTCATCTTCCCCATCTGTTGCCCAGTCATTTTCCTGAGTCAAGAAAGCTCTTTCTTTTTGTTTGAGCAATTCAAAAATATTTCTTTTTATAGTTAACTTTCTCAAATTTCTTTTTCTCGGGATTAGGCTTTCTACACTCATTTGCAAAATGACCAGTAAAGCCACATTTGAAACACTTGAATTTGGATTTATCCACCATATTTTTATTTGGCTTGGCTGCTCCAAAATTCTTTTTGAATTTGAGCTTGGAAAACCTTCTTGACAAAAAAGCTAGATGTTCATCTATATCCTCCATTTCATCTTGACTAAGATGGTCTTCATGTTCAGCTACTAACCCTTTTCCTTTGCCTTCACAAACCCTAGAGTTTGGTGTAGATTCCACAGCTTCAACCTTTATCTTTTTCACTCTCTCTTGTTCAGCTACCAGTGCTATAGATCCACCCTTCTTTCTTCCTTTCTCTATCTGCTCATCTTCTTCCATTTCAAGCTCATAAGTTTTTAAAATGCCATACAGTCTCTCCAAAGTAAATTCCTTGTAATCTTGAGAATTCCTGAGAGAGACAGTCATAGGCTTCCACTCTTTTGGTAGAGATCTAAGGAACTTCAGGTTTAAATCTTTTGTCTGATAAACCCTTTCATGCATCTTTAGTGCATTTAGTAGTTTTTGAAATCTACTAAATATGTCACTTAAAAATTCACTGTCATCATAATGAAAGTACTCATACTTCTGGATTAGAAGTTGCATTTTATTTTCCCTCACTTGTTCAGTTCCATCACAAATGATTTTAATTGTATCTCATATATCTTTAGCAGTCTTGCTGTTGATGACATTGTCAAACATATCTCCATCAAGACCATTGAACATAATGTTCATAGCTTTTTTGTTTTTGTGTACTTGCTCAATGTCTTCATCTATCCATTCTACTTGTGGCTTTGGGACACTTTGCTCATTGCCTACAGCACCTTCTGTATCTGTAGCAGCTCTTACAGGAACATGAGGGCCTTTCTCAATGCAGTCAACATACCTTTCATCTTGAGAGAGAAGATGCAGGTGCATTTTCACCTTCTAATGGTGATAGTTGTCTTTATCCAAGAATAGGATCTTTACTCCAACATCCTTCCTACTCATCTTGTTAGTTGCTTTGATCTTTAAACTTTTAATATGTCACGAGCTTGCTCTGATACCGATTGTTAATCCCAGACAATCTAACAGTTGAATTATAGAAGGGGGGCTTGAATGTAATTCTTGGTTTCTTTTTTATTTTAAGAACTTCTCTAATAAATAAACATAACAGTGTTTGAATATACAAACATGCGGAATGAAAGTATTAAGTATTCAAACACAAAGTAATTTAAACACAAGTATTTAAAAATGTTCTGGTGGATTGAACTTATCTACCAGTGTAATACCCCCAGATCCGGGGTCGGGGATCCGGGTCGTCACGGTCTTTCTTTCCACAATATCACTTAACTTAATTAATAATAAATAACCTCATGATGTGACCCCACACTAACACACACCACAACCCGTTATAGTCTCAGAGATGAAATTGAAATAAGTACAAGTCCTTGAATCCACAATTTAAAAGTTATTACAACCCAAAATGATTACTTGATAAGTTTACAATTAATTGCCATTATCTGCCACAAGTTATAATTATACATAATTGATTCCCAAAAGTAGAAGGTCTGATCTACAGATAGATCTACCTCTGCAGTTATAGCAGCTATGATCTCAACGGGAAGGCGCGGGGCGCTTCCCACGCACTTGCGCTGGGTCTGCTTGAGTCTGGCCATCTTTCCTAATTGTTATTGTGTAATGAAGAAATGAAGCAAGAGTGAGCATTACAGCTCGCAAGATAATATATAGTGTAAACAATAATGCAAGCATCTAAATGGATAACTTACTAGAATCCTTTATCAAATGTAAGATAATTACTTACTGGATATAAGCAAAAACAAGGGATGAAGTTACCAAATACTTCACTATACTTATATCATTTATAAAACTACTTGAACTACCACTGTTCAAAGTATAATGAGTTTTCAACAGTTCATCACATAGATGAGACTACAAGATAAGATTTGAATAGATTAAATCTTTGAAATATTATTGAATGAAATGAAGTTACGAGATACTTCATTAAGTCCCGATATATATCCACATATATATCTCTTATACATTTCCTGAAAACCTCTGTCATGTAAAGTATGAACAGAGTTTGTAACATCCAATGAATTTTTGGAAAGGAAAAGAATTGTGGCATAAACCCGATATCTTGCTGATCAGGCAAAGATACCAATAAGTAACCTTTTCTACTATAGATGGATGAATTCCTCGCCGGTCATCACCCTGGCCGCATTAGGACCTCGCGCTAGACCGTTACCCGGCCACTCACGCGTGGATGGACTGTCACCCAGCCTCTTACACCTTCATAGACCGTACACCGGCCTGTCGCTTATGCCGACTCAATTAGATGGACTTACTTCCCGAATGTTGGGCAAGTAATCAAATTGTTTTCTCAAAACAGCAACCTCGTTGCGAATATAAAATACACCACAGAGCCGGATCCCCAAGATTTTTGAGCGAATATTCAAGTCTCCTTCGAAAGGAAGATCTTAAATCTAAAAACGAGTTTTGGGATCCGCTCTAACTTTTAAAATCATTTTGAAGACTCGAAAACATTTTTAAGAATGTTTGGAGTAAAGCTGATTTAATGAAATAAATCAGTCCCGACATATTAGAAAATATCTGAATATTATTATTTAAATAATATTCCCATAAGGATAATCCTTATAAAAATAATTGAAGTAAAAGTTTTAAAACTTATACTTGAAATGAATAATAAATAACCAAAGATATACTTATACAAAAGTACGATCTTTATTTGAATAATCGAAAATAAGTTTGATTATCGAAACCTTATTCTTAATAAAATAAAGAATATTATTTAATAAATAAGCGGAGTCATAAGTCCTCAAATGAATATTCAAAATAATATTCATTAAATAAAATAAACGGAGTCTTAAGTTCTCGAATGAATATTCAAAATAATATTCATTAAATAAAGTAAGCGGAGTCATAAGTCCTCGAATGAATATTCAGAATAATATTCATTAAATAAAATAAAGTTATCGAATAAACCTTATTCGATTAATAGTTTTGAAAAATATATCAATATATATATATATAAAAATATATATATATAATATACTCGGGAACATCGACTCCCGGTTTTAGAAAAATGTTCATCTTTGGGTCCCCTATACTAAGGGTATACGCATCTACTGCTTATCTCCAGCATAGGTATTATGCAACTTATAAGCAATTGAATCAACAATTAGATATCAAGATTACGAAATAGACATGCATATATACCATATCACATGCTCCAATATATCGCAAGATTTGCTAATAACAACCATGCACTAATCACAAGATAATGCATATACATATATTTACATCACAACAACAGTATAACGGGTAGAAAACTTGCGTGAGCGACTGGGGGTGATAAATGGCTTGGGACGAGTCTGGTAACCTATAAACAACATATAAGTTGGAATTAAATCAAAGTCGCTTATGAATCTATACTTTAACCAATTAGACTCTAACACTCGCTTTGCGCTCAACGATACTCTTAAGTCGCTCGAGTACCCTCGGCTCCACCATTTTTAATAAATTAACCATTAAGGGTTTAAAGGAGATTCTTTCATGAGTGCCTTACCAACTGCCTAATACAATTTACATAAATGATTCATACTCTAATTAGTCCTTTAAGGTCTTTAACCTATGTTCCAAAGTAAGGCGAGGGGTAATGGTTCGTTCGCGAAACGCCGTTACTTAAAACGGTCGTTTCTCCTAAACCGTATATCGGATTCAAATGAACCACATATCAAAACGAAGCTCGTAACATGAACTATCTAATCATGGCAATGGTCAAAATCTAAAAGTGAGTTCTCGGGTCCTGATGTTAAGAACAAAAACAGTCTAAAGTAAATCGAACATTACGACGGCTATGTTTACGCGATTACCAATTTTATTCTACTCCAAATCAACCACAAATCAACCTCAATTCAACCATACAACCCAACTCCATACATACAATGCCACAACAGCCCCAACAACTCAATATTTCCAAATTTATACTACTTCTCAACATGAACTAAAAACTTTACTTAAGTTCTTTAATTAATCAACAAGATTTACAACTGCAAAAACATAATAAAACCAACAAATCTCTAAATACACAACAATCAAGCCTCTCATGAACTATTATACTCATATTAAGCTCTTAACATTCAATAACAAAGCTAGGTTAAGAGATTATAACTTCCTTGTGAGTAGGAGTAACTAATTAGCTTGGAATCACCCTTGAAAGTCCTTACCCAAGCTTAATCTAAACAAAAACTCAAGAACAAAATTTTAAGTTCTTGAAAAACACTATTCACCCTCTTCTTCCATGAATTTTGGGAAGAGATTGTGAAGGAATTTGAAGCTCAAACTTATAGGATAGTTATATCTATGCATAAGGAGTATTAGATAATTACCTCACTAATTAACAAGGCTTGGATCTTGGATTTTGGATTTTTCTTTCTTGAAATAAAAAAAGGGCCGAGAGCTTTCTTAAAGAAAAGTGAAGTCAACTTTGTGTTTTGGTGAAATGAATTGTTGGTTGGTTGTTTTAGGCCTTTTATTTTAATTATTTACCTTTTAACCATGGTGATTTTTGTGTGGTTCTTAATCAACCAACAACACACTTCTCTTTGGTCATGCTTAAGTCATCATATTATGTCATCCTCCCACACTTGTCCTCTTCTTGTTGGTGAGATGACATCACTCTCCACTAACCCTTTGATTAACTCCTAATTACTTGGCTAATGACCGCTGATCTGTTATACGGTTCGCTTAACTTTCGTTTTCGTTTGTCGTTTGAGGGATCATACCCGGGATCTTATTACTTGGGTTTCCTTAACCTATACATTATATTCCTTTTATGATCCTCTCTTATAATCCTTTAATTTAAATCCTTTTTATCCTGTTACCTTATACTCAATTCTTTCGGTATTTGGTGGATTTTCGGGAAAAATCAAAGTGTTTGAATTTGGATTCTGACGATCTTTACATACACTTATATATCATACAGAGTACTAATAAGATCTCAGAATATCCATAAAAGAACTGCTATATAGTGTGGCATGAAAAGTTTTCTTATTCAGCAATAACAGCAAAAACACTATTCATAAGGGTTACAAAAAGTTCAAAATTTTGGGGTTATTACAGTCTCCCCTCCTTAAAAGGATTCCGTCCCGGAATCAAATAGAAAACAAATGGGGGTACTTTTCTAGCATTGCGCTCTCTAGTTCCCAAGTTGATTCTTCCACATTGTGATTCTGCCATAGCACTCTGACTAGCTTGATTACTTTGTTCCGAAGCACCTGCTCCTTCTTATCCATAATCTTTACTGGTCTTTCCACGTAAGTCAGATCTGGTTGCATATCCACCTGCTTGTACTCCACTATGTGCCTGGCATCCCGATGATACTTTCTTAGCATTGACACATGGAACACATTATGAACTTGTTGTAAGTTCGGGGGTAAGGCTAGCTCGTAAGCCAACTTCCCAATCCGTCTTAGTATCTCAAAAGGTCCAATGTATCTTGGGTTTAGTTTCCCTTTCTTTCCGTACCTCATTAACCCCTTCCAAGGGGATACTTTTAGTAGTACTAAGTCCCCTACTTCATACTCCTTGTCCTTTCGGGCTAGGACTGCATATTTCTTCTGTCTGTCTTGGGCTGCTACCAGCCGTCCTCTGATGAGATCCACTATGTCTTTGGTCCTTTGGACCACTTCGGGTCCGAGCATCTTCCGCTCTCCTACTTCATCCCAGTATAAGGGAGATCGACACCTTCTTCCGTACAGGGCCTCATAAGGCGGCATTCCGATGCTAGCATGAAAGCTATTGTTATAAGAAAACTCGATCAATGGCAAGTGATCATCCCAACTCCCTTTAAAGTCTATTGCACAGACTCTCAACATATCCTCTAGTGTCTGGATGGTCCTTTCACTCTGCCCATCCGTCTGGGGATGGTACGCGGTACTCATATTTAACTTGGTCCCCGCACATTCCTGAAAGCTCCTCCAAAATCTGGAGTTGAACCTGGGGTCTCGGTCTGAGATAATGGACGCTGGGACTCCATATCGCGTCACTACTTCCTTAAGGTAAATGTCCACCAGTCTATCGACTGTGTATCTCTCATTGATAGGAATGAAATGAGCTGACTTTGTCAGTCGGTCTATAATCACCCATATGGCATCATGGTTGGCTTTCGTCCTTGGTAAGCCGACAACAAAATCCATGGCTATCTGTTCCCATTTCCATTCGGGAATCTCCAGGGGTCGTAAAAGTCCACTGGGTCTCTGGTGCTCTGCCTTCACTCTTTGGCAAGTCAAACATTTGCTTACCCATTCTGCTACGTCCCTCTTCATGTTGGGCCACCAGTAATACTCCTTCAAATCCCAATACATCTTGGTGCTTCCCGGGTGAATGGAATACCTTGAACTATGGCTTTCATCCAAAATCTCGTTTGTAAGCTCTTGAACGTTCGGAACCCAAATCCGGTAGGAGTACCTCATTATCCCTTTATTGTCTCTCTCAGTATGGATCTCTTCTCCAGTCCTTGACTCTCTGCCTTTATTCATTACTTTCTCTTGGCACAATCTAATCTTTTCTAATAACTCTGGCTGCATCGAGATCTCAAACAGCTTTTCAGTTCCGGCTCCGGTTACCTTTACTTCTATTTCCATTCTCTCGAAATCCCTTATCAATTTTTCCGAAGTCATTATCATTTTGAGTCTTTCCTTCCTGCTAAGGGCGTCAGCCACCACATTGGCTTTCCCTGGATGATAGAGAATCTCACAATCATAGTCCTTGATTAGTTCTAACCATCTCCTCTGGCGCATGTTGAGCTCTTTCTGCGTAAATATGTACTTGAGGCTCTTATGGTCTGTGAAAATCTCGCACTTCTCTCCATACAAGTAGTGCCTCCAAATTTTTAGGGCAAAAACTATTGCCGCGAGTTCAAGGTCATGAGTAGGATATCTAATCTCGTATTCCTTCAGTTGTCTCGACGCATACACAATCACCTTACCATGCTGCATAAGCACACACCCTAATCCTTTATGTGACGCGTCACTATATATCACAAAATCTCCTTTTTCGTCTGGCAATGCCAACACCGGGGCCGTTACCAACCTTTTCTTTAATTCCTGAAAACTGTTCTCGCATTTTTCTGTCCATTCAAACTTCTCTGTCTTACGAGTAAGTCGTGTCAAAGGGGCTACGATCTTCGCAAAGTCCTGTACAAATCTACGATAGTAGCCGGCCAATCCTATGAAACTTCTTACCTCTGTCGGTGTGGTTGGCCTTTCCCAATTTGAGACCGCCTCTATCTTGGAGGGGTCGACCAATACTCCTTCTTTATTGATCACATGTCCTAAAAACCGTACTTCATTCCGCCAGAATTCACACTTCGAGAATTTGGCAAATAACTGATCCTCTCTGAGTATTCCTAGAGCTATCCTCAAATGCTCTGCATGTTCTGCCTCAGTCCTTGAGTAGATTAAAATATCATCGATAAAAACTATCTCACACTTGTCCAAGTACTTCTTAAATACTCTGTTCATTAAATCCATGAAAGCCGCTGGGGCGTTGGTTAATCCAAAGGACATTACCAAGAACTCATAGTGCCCATACCTGGTACGGAATGTGGTCTTGGGAATATCTTCGGGTTTAATCTTTAGCTGGTGATATCCAGTTCTCAGGTCAATCTTGGAAAAATAAACAACATTCTTTAGCTGGTCGAACAGATCGTCTATTCTAGGTAACGGGTACCTGTTCTTTATGGTTAGCTTGTTCAACTCTCGGTAGTCGATGCACAGCCTCATGCTCCCATCTTTCTTCTTAACAAATAACACTGGTGCTCCCCACGGAGACACACTGGGTCTTATCATACCCTTATCCAAAAGTTCCTGTAATTGGGTAGCTAATTCCTTCATTTCTAATGGGGCTAACCGGTAAGGTGCTTTTGAAACTGGCGCCGTCCCTGGGGCCAACTCAATAGCAAATTCGATCACTCTATCGGGTGGTAATCCCGGAAGGTCTTGTGGGAATACATCTTCAAATTCGTTGACTACCGGAATATCTTGTAAGTTGGGCACCTCCTTCTATGTGTCCACCACATAGGCTAGGTAAGCCTCATTTCCTTTTCGTAGCATCCTTTTGGCCTGGGCCATTGTCAAAAATTTCTGCGTCTGCCTCTTTCCTCTAAATATGACTTCTTTCTTTCCTGGGATATTCAACTTAACTTTCTTCCCCTTACAGTCTATCTGAGCATCATTGCTAGATAGCCAGTCCATTCCCAAAATTACATCAAACTCCCCTAATTTAAAAGGAATCAGATCAACACTAAAAGATTGTTCCCCTATGCCTAACTCACAGGCGGGGTGAATCTGGTTAACAGGAATAACTTCATGATTGGCTATTTCTACTTGTAAGGGTTCTATCAAGGGTTCAGCCTTAAGTCTTAATTTACGCACAAAGTCTTTTGATATAAAAGATTTAGTTGCTCCCGAATCAAATAAAACATTTGCACTGACTGAATTTAGAGAAAGGGTACCTGCTATCACATCTGAGTCTTTCATAGCATCCTGGACTGTCATGTTGAAAGTCCTCGCAGTTGATGGCTTATTAGAAGCAGCTCTGCTTGCTCCTGAAGCTGCTGGTTTGTTCCCTGGGCATTCTCTCCTCATGTGGCCTGGTCTTCCACACTGATAACATATGGTGGTCGGGCTGACAGTAGGGGGTTGCGAAGTACACTTGTTAGAATAGTGACCCTCTCGACCACACTTAAAGCAGGTTGCTGGCTTCCCCTTACACTCCCCAGAATACATCCTACCACAAGTGTTACAGGCTGGTAATGGGGGTCAAGACTGGTTGGAATAGGACCTTCCTGACTTCTGGCCGCTCTAGCTCACATTCACACCCATTGGCCGCTTAAACCCAGTACTCTTTCCTGGTCGGGACACTGCTCCTCGATTAAATCTAGTTGGGAAGCTCCCCCCTACGGAACCTCCACTCATGCTCATACTTTTCCTCTTTATTCCCTTCTTCTCTCTTTCCTTCTGCATCTGTTCACTTCCGGCTTCTACAATTATTGCCTTTTGCACCAAAGTGGCATAATCCGTAAGCTCAAGGATTGCCTCCCTATTCTGAATCCACGGTTTCAGTCCCTGCTGAAACCTCCTAGCTTTCTTTTCCTCGATGCTCACAAACTCCGGCACAAACCTTGATAACTCAGTAAATTTTGCTTCGTACTCTGCTACGGATAAGTTATTCTGCTTTAGCTCCAAGAACTTGAGCTCCATCTGGTTCTCCATAAACCTCGGGAAATACTTTCCCAAAAACAACTGACTGAACCTCTCCCAGGTTATGATAGCATCTGTCTCCATGTTTTTCTTGGCCTCCCACCAGTAGTTGGCCTCTCCTTTCAGAAGGTAGGTAGCAAATACAGTCTTCTGTGCCTCATCGGTACTCAGAATCTCAAAGTATTTCTCCATTTCCTTTAGCCATGCCCTTGCCTCAACTGGGTCGGCTGATCCGTGGAACTCAGGGGGCTTAAGGGACTTGAAAGCCCTGAAAGAGTTTGCCACAGCATTGTTATTTCCTTGAGGGGGTGGGTTGGGTTGACGTTTCAAGTTCTGCCTTAGTAGTTGCATGAACTGTCCCATGGGATCCATGCCTGGGTTTGGTACTGGTTGCTCAACCTCAGTTTCTCCTTCTTCAGCCTCTATCTCAAATCCCTCAACATCATATGTTTCCTCCTCCTCTTCATACAGGGAGTCATCCTGTTCAATATAATCCTCATCTTCCTTTTCACTGTGTTCTTGGTTCCTATCGTCCTTGTTATGGCTTCCCTGGTCCTCAGATCCAGGGTTCGCCCTAGTTCCAATCTTTCTTGGCGGCATGATACTGCTAAAAAAAAATTTTTTTTTTGGGAAATTCAACGTTAGGTCATAATCATACACAAAATGGTGCCTTGCACAGTTCTATAATGGGGAGAATGTACCTCACAATTCTATTATTTTATGACAGTTCTAATAAGAAGTGCAGTAATAATAATGATAAAAACAGTGATCTCGTCACTAGGGAACTGAACTGAAAGGAAACAAATATATACATAATGCGAGAAATACATAGTTTGATCTGGTCAAAAGTACAACAGTGCTACAGCCATCTGCCCAAAAGTGATACACAAGAGTCTATCTGTCCAGTCAAAAATGGGATGCTATATACAAGTCAACTATCCCGGAAAATTGGCTCTTACTATGGCCTCGACTAACTAGACAACTAGACTATCCCATCGTCGGTCCTGAATCACACACCGGAGCGGGTCAACTCCCATACCCTTTCCATCGCACGACGGAAGATATAGTCGGCCTGCCGCCCGGAGATCCTACTATGCCTGTCCCCCTGGAGCGATCGGAGTCTCGCTCGGGACGTGAGCTCTATCCCCGTCAGCTCCCTCCTCAAGGATCGGGGTATAGTAGCCCTAGTCTCATAAGCTCGGGCACGCCTACCCGCCCTCTCCGCATCCAACTCCCTCTTGACCTCGTCCAGCCGGGCCTCAGCAATAGCCACTCGGGTCCTCAGTACATCCTGAACATAGCCGTGAGCTAACAAAGACTGCCTATGGGCAGGGCCGAGAGGTGGTGAATCTGGAGCCGCTGGGGGTGCCTCCTCGGTCTGCCTAGGCTCGGGAGTATGGGTCTCTGAGCTGTCATCATAGGGGCTCCAAGATAGTGGTGGAGGGGTAGGAGCTCTGACCACCGGGAGTGAGGGTAAAGGGGTACCATTATACTCCACTATAGCTCCGACATACTCCTCAGCTACTAGGACCTCATCCGGGTCCTCCTCATCTGAAATAGCAATAACCTCTGTCTCTGACTCCTCTGAGGGGTCCTCCTCATCCTCCTCCATCTCAGGCTCCTCCTGATCCTCGGCATCTAGCAGTGCCTCATCATGCTCACGCTCGAACATCTCAGGGTCCTCTATCTCATGTGCCTACACATTAAACGAGCTAAGTTACTATCATGATACTTATAAGGGTTCCCGTAAGGGTTTTAACTGTTATTGCTACTTTAAATAGTCCGACTATGAACTTGGCAAGAGTTCTTATTATCTTTGTGAGTTGATTATTATATCGTCGCATCATCTCTGAGGTTTATAATGCTTAGCTCTGATACCATTTTCGTAACACCCCCAGATCCGGGGTTGAGGATCCGGGTCGTCACGGTCTTTCTTTCCACAATATCACTTAACTTAATTAATAATAAATAACCTCATGATGTGACCCCACACTAAAACACACCACACCCCGTTATAGTCTCAGAGATGAAATTGAAATAAGTACAAGTCCTTGAATCCACAATTTAAAAGTTATTACAACCCAAAATGATTACTTGATAAGTTTACAATTAATTGCCATTATCTGCCACAAGTTATAATTATACATAATTGATTCCCAAAAGTAGAAGGTCTGATCTACAGATAGATCTACCTCTGCAGCTATAGCAGCTATGATCTCAACGGGAAGGCGCGGGGCGCTTCCCACGCTCTTGCGCTGGGTCTGCTTGAGTCTGGCCATCTTTCCTAACTGTTGTTGTGTGATGAAGAAATGAAGCAAGAGTGAGCATTACAGCTCGCAAGATAATATATAGTGTAAACAATAATGCAAGCATCTAAATGGATAACTTACTAGAATCCTTTATCAAGTGTAAGATAATTACTTACTGGATATAAGCAAAAACAAGGGATGAAGTTACCAAATACTTCACTATACTTATATCATTTATAAAACTACTTGAACTACCACTGTTCAAAGTATAATGAGTTTTCAACAGTTCATCACATAGATGAGACTACAAGATAAGATTTGAATAGATTAAATCTTTGAAATATTATTGAATGAAATGAAGTTACGAGATACTTCATTAAGTCCCGATATATATCCACATATATATCTCTTATACATTTCCTGAAAACCTCTATCATGTAAAGTATGAACAGAGTTTGTAACATCCAATGAATTTTTGTAAAGGAAAAGAATTGTGGCATAAACCCGATATCTTGCTGATCAGGCAAAGATACCAATAAGTAACCTTTTCTACTGTAGATGGATGAATTCCTCGCCGGTCATCACCCTGGCCGCATTAGGACCTCGCGCTAGACCGTTACCCGGCCACTCACGCGTGGATGGACTGTCACCCAGCCTCTTACACCTTCATAGACCGTACCCCGGCCTGTCGCTTATACCGACTCAGTTAGATGGACTTACTTCCCGAACGTTGGGCAAGTAATCAAATTATTTTCTCAAAACAGCAACCTCGTTGCGAATATAAAATACACCACAGAGCCGGATCCCCAAGATTTTTGAGCGAATATTCAAGTCTCCTTCGAAAGGAAGATCTTAAATCTGAAAACGAGTTTTGGGATCCGCTCTAACTTTTAAAATCATTTTGAAGACTCGAAAACATTTTGAAGAATGTTTGGAGTAAAGCTGATTTAATAAAATAAATCAGTCCCGATATATTAGAAAATATCTGAATATTATTATTTAAATAATATTCCCATAAGGATAATCCTTATAAAAATAATTGAAGTAAAAGTTTTAAAACTTATACTTGAAATGAATAATAAATAACCAAAGATATACTTATACGAAAGTACGATCTTTATTTGAATAATCGAAAATAAGTTTTATTATCAAAACATTATTCTTTAATAAAATAAAGAATATTATTTAATAAATAAGCGGAGTCATAAGTTCTCAAATGAATATTCAAAATAATATTCATTAAATAAAATAAACGGAGTCTTAAGTCCTCGAATAAATATTCAAAATAATATTCATTAAATAAAGTAAGCGGAGTCATAAGTCCTCGAATGAATATTCAGAATAATATTCATTAAATAAAATAAAGTTATCGAATAAACCTTATTCGATTAATATTTTTGAAAACTATATCAATATATATATAATATACTCGGGAACATCGACTCCCGATTTTAGAAAAATGTTCATCTTTGGGTCCCCTATACTAAGGGTATACACTTCTACTGCTTATCTCTAGCATAGGTATTATGCAACTTACAAGAAATTGAATCAACAATTAGATATCAAGATTACGAAACAGACATGCATATATATAGCATATCACATGCTCCAATATATCGCAAGATTTGCTAATAACAATCATGCACTTATCACAAGATAATGCATATACATATGTTTACATCACAACAACAGTACAACGGGTAAAAAACTTGTCTGAGCGACTGGGGGTGATAGATGGCTTGGGACGAGTCTGGTAACCTACAAACAACATATAAGTTGGAATTAAACCAAAGTCGCTTATGAATCTATACTTTAACCAATTAGACACTAACACTCGCTTTGCGCTCAACGATTCTCTTAAGTCGCTCGAGTACCCTCGGCTCCACCATTTTTAATAAATTAACCATTAAGGTTTTTAAGGCGATTCTTTCGCGAGTGCATTACCAACTGCCTAATACACTTTACATAAATGATTCATACTCCAATTAGTCATTTAAGGTCTTTAACCTATGTTCCAAAGTAAGGTGAGGGGTAATGGTTCGTTCGCGAAACGCCGTTACTTAAAACGGTCGTTTCTCCTAAACCGTATATCGGATTCAAACGAACCACATATTAAAACGAAGCTCGTAACATGAACTATCTAATCATGGTAATGGTCAAAACCTAACAGTAAGTTCCCGGGTCCTGGTGTTAAGAACAAAAATAGTATAAAGTAAATCGGACATTACGAGGGCTATGTTTACGCGATTACCAATTTTTATTCTACTCCAAATCAACCACAAATCAACCTCAATTCAACCATACAACCCAAATCCATACATACAATGCCACAACAGCCCCAAAAACTCAATATTTCCAAATTTATACTACTTCTCAACATGAACTAAAAGCTTTACTTAAGTTCTTTAACTAATCAACAAGATTTACAACTCCAAAAACATAATAAAACCAACCAATCTCTAAATACACAACAATCAAGCGTCTCATGAACTATTATACTCATATTAAGCTCTTAACATTCAATAACAAAGCTAGGTTAAGAGATTATACCTTCCTTGTGAGTAGGAGTAACTAATTAGCTTGGAATCACCCTTGAAAGTCCTTACCCAAGCTTAATCTAAACAAAAACTCAAGAAAAAAATTTTAAGTTCTTGAAAAACACTATTCACCCTCTTCTTCCATGAATTTTAGGAAGAGATTGTGAAGGAATTTGAAGCTCAAACTTATAGGATAGCTATATCTTTGCATAAGGAGTATTAGATAATTACCTCGCTAATTAACAAGGCTTGGATCTTGGATTTTGGATTTTTCTTTCTTAAAATATGAAAAGGGCCGAGAGCTTTCTTGAAGAAAAGTGAAGTCAACTTTGTGTTTTGGTGAAATGAATTGTTGGTTGGTTGTTTTTGGCCTTTTATTTTAATTATTTACCTTTTAACCATGGTGATTTTTGTGTGGTTCTTAATCAACCAACAACACACTTCTCTTTGGTCATGCTTAGGTCATCATGTTATGTCATCCTCCCACACTTGTCCTCTTCTTGTTGGTGAGATGACATCACTCTCCACTAACCCTTTGATTAACCCCTAATTACTTGGCTAATGACCGCTGATCTGTTATACGGTTCGCTTAACTTTCATTTTCGTTTGTCGTTTGAGGGATCATACCCGGGATCTTATTACTTGGGTTTCCTTAACCTTTCTCAATATATTATATTCCTTTTATGATCCTCTCTTATAATCCTTTAATTTAAATCCTTTTTATCCTGTTACCTTATACTCAATTCTTTCGGTATTTGGTGGATTTTCGGGAAAAATCAAAGTGTTTGAATTTGGATTCTGACGATCTTTACATACACTTATATATCATACAAAGTACTAATAAGATCTCAGAATATCCATAAAAGAACTGCTATATAGTGTGGCATGAAAAGTTTTTTTATTCAGCAATAACAGCAAAAACACTATTCATAAGGGTTACAAAAAGTTCAAAATTTTGGGGTTATTACAACCAGATATATATATATATATTTCGAGAACTCTGTGATACAAAGATTATACACAGCTGCTTACAAGTAGAATCACAAAGAACAGAGAAATTCTTCACAGATATAACTTTTTCTATTTCTCTAGTTGATTGCTTAATTTACTACTAGCTACTCTTGGTATATATATTACCAAGTTACAAGTGAATAACACAAACTAATAAAATAAAATGTGTCTTTGTCTAATCTCATGCTTCTTCATTTCTCCATTCAGTATCTTTGATTTGCTTCAAGTAAGCATGGAAATGGAAATGCTTCTTTGTTCTCTAAAACCTGTAATAGGCTGCCACATTCCATTTGCATACAATCAACCCATGTGACTGTCAAGTCACTATCAACTGCTTTTTGAATTTGATCATCCGTTTGAACTCTGTTGGATCATCCGTTGAGACTTTGTTGAATCATCCTTTGAGAGTCTGGTTGATCATCCGTTGAAACTCTAGTTGATTATCCGTTGAAACCTTGTGGAACATCCGTTGTGAGTATCTTCATTGCAGTTAACTCTATTTCACTTATGTCATATTACAAGGCATCTAATATTTACAATTAGCCAACCTATTTTGCATATCAATCTAGTAGTCAACGTGACATAGAATATCCTACAACTTCTGGTTCTCTAAGGCATTACAATGTGCAGGAATGTGCTACTAAAACTTATTTAAACATAAGCTACTCTCTCAACGGATGGATAATAAAATTATCCATTGAGAGCTACAAAGACACTTAAACAAATCTACCAAGGTATTTTTATAGCATATCATCAAGTCTACAACATATTCCTAACACTCTTCGGGTACTGTTAACACATCTAATCTCTCCTGTCTGCTTAACGCGTCTTCCACTACATTTTCTTTTCCTGGGTGATAGTTAATCATGTAATCATATTCCTTTATCAACTCCAACCATCTCCGTTGTCTCATATTAAGTTCTTTTTGTGTGAATATGTATTTTAAACTCTTATGGTCCGTATAAATCTCGAATCTTTCTCCATATAGATAATGTCTCCAAATCTTTAAGGCGAATAATATTGCTGCTAGTTCCAAGTCATGAGTAGGATACTTCTGCTCATGAGGATTCTGTTGTTTAGACGCATATGCAATAACCTTATGGTGCTGCATCAAAAGACAACCTAATCCCTTATAAGAAGCATCACTATAGATTACAAAATTTCCTTGATCATCTGGAATTGACAATACAGATGCCGTTATCAATCTTTTCTTCATTTCCTGGAATCTTTCTTCACACTTTTTGTTCCATATAAACTTCTCATTTTTATTGGTAAGTTTTGTCAGAAGTGTCGCAATCTTTGAGAAATCTTGAACAAATCTTCGATAATATCCTGTCAATCCTAAGAAACTCCTCACTTCTGTTGGTGTTTTTGGCCTTTCCCAATTCATAATAGCTTCAATCTTCGCTGGGTCCACTTTGATTCCTTCATTACTTACTATGTGCCCTAAAAATTGAACTTCATGAAACCAAAATTCACACTTTGAAAACTTGGCATACAACTTTTCATTTCTTAAAATTTCCAAACCTATCCTTAGATGCTCTGCATGATCTTCCATTGACTTTGAGTAGATCAAAATATCATCTATAAACACAATGACAAACTTGTCCAAATATTCTTTAAAAATTCTGTTCATCAAGTCCATAAATGTTGTTGGGGCATTGGTCAATCCAAAAGACATCACTAAGAATTCATAATGACCGTACCTTGTTCTGAAAGCTACCTTTGGTATGTCTTCATGTTTAATCTTCAACTGGTGATATCCGGATCTCAAATCAATGTTAGAAAAATACTTGGCTCCTTTCAGCTGATCAATCAAATCATCGATTCGAGGTAATAGATACTTGTTCTTGATCATAAGCTTGTTGAGTTCTCGATAATGCATAACCTCATGCTTCCATCCTTCTTCTTAATAAATAGTACTGGTGCACCCCATGGGGACACACTGGGCCTAATTGTAACATTCGGGATGTCGCGTGTAATTATTTTTATCAATAAATAATTTTTATATGATTATTAAGTGATTTTTGGTGAATTATCTGATGATTGGTGTGGATATGTGGATGCTTATATGTAATAAAATATAAGTATGTTAATTTTATTATTATGACCAGGATAAAATATAGATAATTACGGTATTTTTCTGGTAATTTTTGGACTATTATATGATTTTATATTGATTTATGAATTTATTAATTATTTTCTGAATAATTACAAAATTATTTTTTAAAGCCGGGAACCGTCCGACTTCAACCGTTTTTATGTTCTTACAACCCGAAACTCTTCAAAAAACTTCTTCCTAACCTAATCTGGTAATTCCGGACATATTCCGTGTTTTGACTTTTTCGATCCGGATTACGGTTTGACCCGTGCGCGGCCCGGCGCAAGATTTTCGATACGATAATCATTTCGGTGAACCAACAAACCCCGTATTCTCGAAAGACGGGATATTATTACGTTATTCTCATATATAGTGTTTTATAAGAAGCCCGGTTTGGATAATTATCCAATACAGGTATCAAATCGGATCGTTTTTGCAGTTACTTAGCGGATAAGTAACTAATTTAATGATCCAAAATGACCCAAAACGATCCAAAACGAACCAATATTCCAAAAATATATATAGCCCTTTTATTATTTCATTTTATTCGTGTAATCATAATCAGTCAGTAAAACCCCGTAAAATACAGAGAAAATATCGAATTAATATCGCGTTCTTGAGAATCAAACGTACGAACGAAGGCGTTATCGAACTCCGATTCGGGCGTGCAACATATCAAAACGAAGCTCTCAAAAAGTACTTTCATAATCAATCATCCGTTTTTATGCAGAAATCAAGGTATTTTTCTGATTTAATTATTTTATTTCAAATTATTTATTAATTAAAATATGAATTTTTGTTCTTAATATTTTTGATGTGATTTGATGGTATAATCATGTAGATCTTTTCTTCCCGGTCATTTTGGTATATTATATGTCAAAAGTAGAGTTCAATAACATAGAGAAAATGATGTTTGATTCTCGAAGTTTGAAATTAGGGTTTTGAACGTTTGAATGTTCTTAATCAAGAATTGGGTATTTTTGCTATAAGGGTAATTGTGTTAAATTGATTAGACCATCGTGTACATCGCTGAAAAGCGAATCTATTGATGTATATGTGGATAACTGAGGTTCCGAGAAGGCGGTCGCCAGAAAAACGCCGAGATGCGGCGACGTGAACTTCGGCGAATTATTCCGGTTAAATGAGAGAGTTTCGAACAATTTGAAGGGAATTATTGTGTTTCTAGAAGTCTGGACAGCATTCCCTGAGATTTTGGAGTCTTTCTGGGCAGTCTATCAGTTGGCCGGAAAAGCTCTAGTTGTCGTTAATGGCGACTGGGCGGCGGGAAGATGGCAGGCGGGGAAGATAGCGAAATTGTTGTTTAGCCCCCATATTTTGCAAAACTTCTGTTTTAGTCCCTAAGCTTTTCAAAAATCCCAAAAATCGGATTCTGTTTTATTTAATTTAAAAAAATGATGTTCTCCATTTCTATTATTTTCAAAAAATATATTTTTATTATTTTAAATTCCCAAAATTCATTATTTTTAGTTCTAAAAATTATTTTTAATTCCAAAATAAATCTAAATTATTTAATTAATTAGTTTTAGTTGATAATTAATTATTTAATTATTCAATTAATTTGAATATTAATTGATTAGTTAATTTAATTGGTTATTAATTAATTTTAATTGATTATTTAATTAGATTTAATTATTTATATTAATTTAAAAATTTTGAAAAATAGTTTTGAGCTTTAAAATATTATTTTAAATTATTTTCAAGGCTCAATAATTATTATAAAATTATTTTAAAGTCAGATTCGGGTGTTCGAACCTAATATTTAATTATAAAATGATTCGGAGTCCCGTTTTAATTCCGAAAAATGTTCAAAAATTCATAATAAATAACTGAAAAATCATTTTTGACCCCGAATCTTCTTTGAAAAATTAGTTTGATCGAATAACTTGCATGCTATGTACTACGTGCTATCTGATGTATGTGTTATATGCCTATGTGGTTGTTGTTTGACAGTTTTTACTGTAACTTTCAATCCGTAAATCTGATTTGGGTAAAACAAAGGGTAAATAAAAGCTTATGACGTCTATGTGACGACTAGAATGATATGAGATTGAGTATTGATAGACACTTGATGCCTAGCAGAATAAGTGAGGCATAGAAAAGAAAGCCAGTGATCAGTAAATAGAACTGGAGTGTAGAAAAAGGAAAGCAAGTGATCGATTAATAGAAGCATAGCATAGAAAAAGAAGGCAAGTGATGGCAAAGTAAAAGTGTTAGATGGGTACAAGTAAAGTTGGAAATCATCGGTGATAAGGCAAGTACTTCTGAACCTTCTTCAAGATATATTGCAAATATTTTTGAACTGTTTCATAATATGTCGCTATTATTCAATATAACTCATGTTTTATGTGGTAAGCACTTAAAACTATTTAACCTTGAACCCTGATTCTTATTGATCTTGAGCCATAAGCCTTATTCTTCATAAACCATTGATTGTTGAATCCCCAGATACGAGCCATACACATACGATACTACTCCACAAATACATATCTACCATATACTGATTCTGATATTGAATTTCTTAACATACCAACCCATTATTCTTTGTTTAACAGAAGACCAATTCTTGGAACCCTTGAACCCTTGGTCTTCTACTTTCTGATTCTTTCCTTGATTGAAAACCAATCTTTTTGAATTCCTTGTTATACCTACATGGTATTGTGAATCACCCTATGCTTCAAGATAAATGTTGTTTATGATTCAGCTTCTTGAGTACATTAATTATTATTTTGAATTATTTTAGAATTGGATGGTTTTATAAATGTGGACCAGATTCGTGGTCGGACCAGATTTGTGGTCATAGTAGGCCAATGCGTGCCTTGGATCCAGTATATAGAGCAAAGCTGGGAGCCTTGCTCGGGGTTAGTGCGTAACTGATCAGCAGCCTAACCTTGGTTTTTAAAATGAAAAGTGAATATCCACTTCTAATCATTGCTTATTCAGAAACTTGATTCTTCTGAATCATTTCAATTGGTGATTGTTTAACCTCAATTGCTGCTATTATTACTTGCTGAGCTAGTAAGCTCACTCTTGCAAAAAATTTATGTTTTCAACAGTTGAAAAGGAAATTGTTGGTAACGAGGATTCCTTGTCCGGTGTGCGAGCTAGGATTTCCGTTTAAGTTGGATCGAGCTAGTAGGAGATGTATATTATAGATGAGTTGTGTAAGATTGTAAGTACGATATCCTTAGCCATTGTAAGTTGAATTAGTTGGAATTTGGTATGATGTAATAGAAGTTAAGATTATGGCTTGTTTTCATACTTTAACCTGTTGTGATCCGTGGTTGTGTACAGAAGGGTCAATGCATATAATACTTTATATACAGGTTTAATTATTGTGGTATGTGTTGTGAGCCCCAAACTTCTGACCCAGGTTTGGAGGGCGTCACAGGTTGGTATCAGAGCTACAGGTTATAAGTCACTGAAACAAGCCTAGATTGTCGGGAATGGATAGAGGGTTATGATTAGGATTAGGAAATAGAAAGATAGAACGTCGAGAGGTTGAGTGCGATCAAATAGTAGGTTTTAGTGGGATTCGTGATGAAATTCAACATCCTTATCTAGCGACGCTATTTTTAGGTTTTAGTGGGATTCGTATTACGAAGTAACAGCACTTATGAGGATGGATTCGAAAGTTACAATATATGGCGAGTATGCGAGGTATTAAAAATTGTGAGAAAGAACCTAGAGAGAAGATTCGTGTGTGCCGGAAAATGGCTGATACCAGGTTATATGGGGCTACTAATGAGTATGCTACCCACGATTATCTTGTGGAGTGAGCTAGATGGATCTTTAAAGAAATTTGAGAAGATTGGAAATCGAGAATTTTCGGGGAATTAGATGATGATGTAATAACCAAACACGATACATATAGAAGTAATGTGATATAAACCGACCTTGTGTTATAAAATAAATCTGATGATTACTGGATAGATTTGTTATACTTAGTAACCGTAAGAGATGAGGATGGAAATGTTACCAGTATGGAAGACTAGAAGTGAAGTTACGAATAAGATAGTATGCAACTGTAACTGGAGTTTTGTTGACCAATGAAGGCAAAATGGACCCAATAAGGGGTAGAAGATATATGGAAAGGAATGGGCTCTTATCTGATTATTTTTCTAATTAGATTCCTTGTGATAGTTGAGGAGGACGACAACCATCTCATATAGTAATGACGACCATGTGTATGATTTTCAAAATTTTAAACCAGTTTTCCAAAGAGATTTTCTTCATGATTTTTTTCTAAAATTCCTTGGAATAAAATAAGTTTTAAAAACTTGATTGTCCAAATACTAATTGAGTTTCTTGTTCGATTCAGATTATCCAGACAAATACTTGTTTTAGAAATTAGTATGGTTCGTTTAGAAGGACAAGTGGACCCGCTATTACGGAGAAACTGTTTATCCAATTGCTGAGACGATTAGAGCACGAGGAATATGTCAATTCACGAGAAGCTGAGTACGAGGAAAGAAGATTAAGGAAATCTCTAGACCTTCTAAAGGGAGAACGTTATTAGCAAAATAGGCAACAAGTTGAACGATTAGCAGCATAAGCGAAATTTTAAGTTATGAGCATAAATCTCGTAATATTGCAAATAAAATCGTATATAAACGTGGAAAAGTGATGCTAAAGATACAAGACCTAGTAAGTGGGAAATTATTTTAATAATCGATTCAAGAAAGCATTTTTGAGAACTTTCTAAAGTTGATATATGACTCAGCATGGGATCTATTGATCGGAAAAGAGTTGAAGCTATAAACAGATAAAATGTGGATGGCGACCAATGATATCAATCTTTCTTATCATTCTTATAAATCTCGAGTAAAATATGAACTTCTTTCATGATCAGCTTTATAAGGTGATTGTTGAATCCCTTTCAAATCATTCCTTCTTCAAAATATTGTTTCCTAATCGGGGCAAGCAGTGTTATGGTGTGACTATTTGTCGAAATGATAAAGAGTCTGGTGGAACGCCACCTAATCATATATTGTGTGCCATATGGTATGAAAGACTGGCCATCTTGAGTACTAATATGATTGTCTCATTCCTATTCAAATCATTATTCATTCTTTCTTCTTAAATCCTGATTTGTTGATTCATGAATTTCTACGAGTGTTTCCTTGTACTCTTATCCCTTACCAAAAAGTTTCCAGTCAGAATTAGATACCCAAATTTCATCTTGTGTAAGATCTGTTCTTTGAATATCTTAAAAGGAAATAAAATGAACCCGTACAGCAAAGGGAGTTATGTGGACAATTGCAAGCCAATAATGACAGAAATTTACGTGTAGAGAAGATCATTATGCTGATAACGAGATTGCTGCGAGGATATTAAATCAAAGGCGGAAAATCTATATACATGATACATTTCGAATCTGAGATTTTGGCGTGAATTGGAGTAATTAAAAAACTGTATGGGAAAAAAATTAACTAGAGAAACAAGAAAGTAAAGTTGCATGTATCAGATGAGGCAAATGATCGATTGGACAATGAAGGAGAATGAAGAAATTCTTAATAATAATCAGATAATTGATTAAAATGTTGTGAAAATAAAGCATATATCAATCATGTGGAAGATATTTTTCATGAAGATTCAAGATCGAAGAAATGCTAGTTACGAATAAACTTTAAGTGTGTTCATCAAGGGATGATTGGGTTTTCCCACTCAAGTAAGTGAGTTGTGGTAAAATTTATGCTTATAGCAGGGATGACAAAGAAGGTTCAATATAGAAAGACATAAGGGAAGATGAAGGTATGGCAGTTTGACTGCAACAATTTTTAAGATGTGAAACTTTAAAACCAAATGAACTCATTCGCAAGATTTTAAGAGTATTGGTTGAGACTAGGTGTTGGTCATCAGAGGTTGAACAAGGTAATTAATAAGAACAAGTGTATATTGCCAAGGATGGACGAATTGTTAAGTAGAGAGCTTTACTTAAAACATGAACTAGAAGAATTTTAGAATAATTTATAATTATACTCAGTATTGATATTCTGTTATAATTAGAAGATATGAGAAAGGACATGGTATCATCGGAATCATTTGCAATAATCATAGGTTGAACTAAAATATGGGTTGTACTGATTAACATTACATGAGATGGTGAAATGGTGAGTTTGGGAAAGTGAAAGTGGACTGGTATATTTGAGGGTTGATTGTTGGTTATTTGGTTGATTGTGGGTGTCGGCTTGAGTCCGACTGGTAGTCAATAATATAAAGGAGATGCTGCCCAAATTTTTCAAAAAATACCCTACTCTTAAAGATGGAAGGTATACTTCCGTGTGCCATATATATGCATGTTGATACTCTAATTAATTATGATCTCGGTTTTCGAAAGAGGTTGTTACATCCAATTCAACTATATATAATTGGTCTTTGATTTCATTTAGCTAGTCATCACTTGGTACAATTTATCAATTAAGTGAGTTAATTGGTTAATTTTACCAATTAATGGGCAGTTACATGGAGATCGATTCCAATTAGATTAAGTCAAGTTTTGATGTGACTTTCAAAACTGAAATCAAAACAATGAGAAATTGGGGAAAAGTAAGGACGCTGGTAGAATTCAGAAAATTTCTGCAAATGTGTGGGTTTTTACTTGGATGAGTATGTCCTTAATAATGGACAAGAGAAATAAAAAGTCATTTGTATGGACAAGTGAGAAGAATATTTTCAGGAGCTAAAGATTTAAGATGAAGCCACGAGAAGAAAGGAAGAAGCAGAGATTAATAACTACACCAATATGGATTTCATTAGACAGTCAAGGAGATGTTATCATCTGCAACAAAGTTTTAACAAAGGACATCTTGTTTCTGATACTCATACAATAATGATTTGTCAAGTATTTCTGTTTTGGATTAAGTGTGAGATATAGTTTTAAATCAGTTTCCGATTGATGTTGATACTTAGGTTGTTGTTAAATATCGAAAGTGGTATTAATACAGATGATTGATATTTACTTCAGAATGGAATTTTGTGAGCATCAAAGTTCGATTGATATCTAATTTGATATGACAACAAAATGAGTATTAATGTCAAGAGTTCATTTTTGAATAAGCTATGAGAATGAAGAACGGAGATAGAGAAGGAAGTGGAATCAAAAGGGTGATAAAGAAACCTCATAAGATGCCAGGAAAAGTAAACGTAATAATAGATGCATTAAGCAGGAAGGAAGGACTAAACATGTTGACAGTATCAGAAGAATTATACAAGGAATTTCATAAGTGGAATTGGAAGTCAGAGTTTGCAAGCCTAACAATGCAAAGATGTATAGTATGACTTTTCAGCCGGAATTGCTAGAGAAGGTAAAGAAACGTCAAGAGGAAATAATAGATCAAGATATTATCGCTAGAAAATATATATATATATATAATCAAAAGGATGATCAAGGCATTCCCAGATTTTATTTCAGAATATGGGATTCCACCAGTGACAGAATTGAAGAATGGAATTTGACAAGAAGCTCACAACCCAAGATATTCAATCCATCCATGGAGTAACAATATATATAGAAATTTAGAGGAAAATTATTGGTGGCCAGATATGAAGAAAGAAATGGTGGGATAGATTAGCAAATGTTACACGTATCAAGGAGTTAAGGCGGGACATCAAAGACTAGATGGATATATTTCTCCAAGAAACGTCATGGTAATGCCACCTGAGAACCAAAGGTGAGGAAAGCGTTAATTATATTATTATTGATAGGTTATTTAAGCCTGATCATTCTCATTTAGGAATAACGGTTTATCCCATAAGTGGGTTAGTTGCTGCTTAAAGAAATGGTGGTACGTCATCAGATCCAGAAACTAGTTGTAGATAATCAATATTGTGTGATTTGAAATTTGACAGAAGTATTCAAAATACGATAAATTATGTCGAACTAGAATGGTATGTACTACTTCTAGATGAACGGATATTAAGTAAAGCGGAACTAAAAAGATAGGAATTTGGTTGAACAACGATAACTCAAGCGATTCAACCTACTCCGAAGATATGATACGAGACATAGATGTCAAAGAAGACTTTCAGATAGTATGGTATAAAGAAAGAATAAACGTTATCTGTAACTAGACGACAAGGAAAGCATTATAGTCAGTTTCGTATGAAAACTTCTTATAACCAAAAAAAATGACAATATGGGTTAAACTATGCCAGTGATGCCTCCAGGTTAGTGTACTTTCTTTAAAATAGTAAGAGATCTTCGCTCGATAAATATACTCGATTGTACTTCAAGAAAAATAAAATAGGATGATAGTTTGTGCGTCAGTCATATTCAGTTGAGATTTTCTCGTTAATTCTTAACTCTGGAGTAATCTTAAGAACGTTAGAAATCGAATACGCCATGGTTCCAGTATATCAATTTTAGATGGACGAGAAGATTAAAAGAACGATTAAAGAGCCTGGAATGCGATTGGAAGCGATTATGAACTAAGTTAACTGAATAGAGAAACAAGTAGGAATGGGGTTCAATAACCAGTAGCTATTACAAACGTTCATGAGCACGAATTACTAGAATTGCAAAGAAAAGATAATTAATAAGAATTACGCTGGTCATTTTGAGATAGTAAAATAGTCAGGATAAGTGTAAGTAAGTTGGCTTCACCGCCACACTTTTAGCAGATCCATAAGGTATTTATACATGTATACTCAGGAAAAGTAATTTAGCTCCATTATATATAAAATGGAGACTTGAGTTGAGTTATATAAGCAACAGATAGAATATGAGGTCAGCGAGAGGTTGTTAAGTAATGATTGATGCTGCGAGTAAAAGTTTATGAAAGTTGTAAGGTTGAGAGATCAACCCGAGAAAATGAGAGTGAGATACTTGAAGGTATCACTGTCTGATCCTTAGAGTGATTCTGAGGACAAAATCCTTTTAAGGGGGGAAGGATGTAACATACGGGATGTCGAGTGTAATTATTTTTATCAATAAATAATTTTTATATGATTATTATGTGTTTTTTGTGAATTATCTGATGATTGGTGTGGATATATGGATGCTTATATGTGATAAAGTATAGGTATGTGAATCAACAAACCTCGTGTTCTCGAAAGACGGGATATTATTACGTTATTCTCATATATAGTGTTTTATAAGAAGCCCGGTTTAGATAATTATCCAATACAGGTATCAAATCAGATCGTTTTTGCAGTTACTTAGCGGCTAAGTAACTAATTTAACGATCCAAAATGAACCGAAACGAATCAATATTCCAAAAATATATATAGCCCTTTTATTATTTCATTTTTTTCGTGTAATCATAATCAGTCAGTAAAACCCCGTAAAATACAGAGAAAATATCGAATTAATATCACATTCTTGAGAATCAAACGTACGAACGAAGGCGTTATCGAACTCCGATTCGGGCGTGCAACATATCAAAACGAAGCTCTCAAATAGTAATTTTATAATCAATCATCCGTTTTATGCAGAAATCAAGGTCTTTTTTTGATTTAATTATTTTATTTCGAATTATTTATGAATTAAAATATGAATTTTTGTTCTTGATGTTTTTGATGTGATTTGATGGTCTAATCATGTAGATCATTTCTTCCTGGTCATTTTGATATATTATATGTCAAAAATAGAGTTCAATAACATAGAGAAAATGATGTTTGATTCTCGGAGTTTGAAATTAGGGTTTTGAACGTTTGAATGTTCTTAATCAAGAATTGGGTATTTTTGCTATAGGGTTATTGTGTTAAATTGATTAGACCATCGTGTACATCGCTAAAAAGCGAATCTATTGATGTATATGTGGATAATTGACGGTTCCGAGAAGGCGGTCACCGGAAAAACGCCGAGAAGCAGCGACGTAAAGTTCGGCGAATTCTTCTGGTTAAACGATAGAGTTTCGAACGATTTGAAGGGAATTATTGTGTTTCTGGAAGTCTGGACAGCATTCCCTGAGATTTTGGAGTCTTTCTGGGCAGTCTATCAGTTGGCCGGAAAAGCTCCAGTCGCCGTTAATGGCGACTGGGCGACGGGACGACGGCGGGCGGGGAAGACAGCGAAATTGCTGTTTAGCCCCCTTGTTTTGCAAAACTTCTATTTCAGTCCCTAAGCTTTTCAAAAATACCAAAAATCGGATTCTGTTTTATTTAATTTAAAAAATGATATTCTTCATTTCTATTATTTTCAGAAAATATATTTTTATTATTTTAAATTCCTAAAATTCATTATTTTTAGTTCTAAAAATTATTTTTAATTCCAAAATAAATCTAAATTATTTAATTAATTTTAGTTGATAATTAATTATTTAATTAGTTAATTAATTTGAATATTAATTGATTAATTAATTTAATTAGTTATTGATTAATTTTAATTGATTATTTAATTAGATTTAATTATTTATACTAATTTAAAAAATTTTAAAAAGAGTTTCGAGCTTTAAAATATTATTTTAAATTATTTTCAAGCCTCGATAATTATTATTAAATTATTTTGAATTCAGATTCGAGTGTTCGAACCCTAATATTTAATTATAAAATGATTCGGAGTCCCGTTTTAATTCCGAAAAATATTCAAAAATTTGTAATAAATACCTGTAAAATCATTTTTGACCCTGAATCTTCTTTGAAAAATTATTTTGATCGAATATCTTGCATGCTATGTGCTACGTGCTATATGATTGATGTGTTATATGTCTTTGTGGTTATTGTTTGAAAGTTTTTACTGTAACTTTTAATCCGTAAATCGAAAATATAGTGAGGGAATATGATCGTTGGGAAATCGTTTTAATAAAAGTTCGAGGTGTTTTAATGTTTCGTAAGTGGACGTTGAGTCCCTTTAAAACGTACTACTATGGACTTATAACCGTCCTATAATATCGCCGGAATGATTTCCGGGTTTTATCTTAAATCCCGACCGACTCTAGGTCTTATATAATACGTCACGCTTAAAGCGAAATAACATTTCACGATATATACTTTATCGTACAACATTGCTACATTATGCGAAATTTCAACAACTACGTACCATGGCAAGCATGGTATTTATGCGATGATAGTAAAACAATCCTTTCACAACACAACAGTAAAAATGGAGTTGGGTTCGTAAACTTGCCTGGGTATCTCGAGGTGGAGGATGCTCTAGGTTCTGCTCGGAAATCTATAACCATAAACACATTTCATTTCGTTAGGTTCCGTTCTAATTTACGGCAACTCGCACTCATGCGCTACTTATTATGCACCCTCTCAACTTATACTACCCTTATCATTCCTTTAAGTCATATTCACATTATGGTCGCTTCATTTTCCTAAGCATCTTAGGTTCATTCTTATTATCGCCGTCGGCTCCACTTATGAATTCTTACGGTTTCTACTCGCGCGGTCTCGGCTCCGATATTTTTATAAAATTGAAAAATCATTATCTTCACTTGAAATTTTATGGCAGTTAGGAAACTCAATATGTTACTCTCTGTAAAAATTTAATGATTTATGAACACTTTTAAGTCTATCCTTTATATTTTCAAAGTTCGTGATTCGTAGCAGTTTTTGTCGCGTAAATCACTTTTAGTAAAACGACCATAACTTTTGATCCGTAAATCGGAATCAAGCGATTCAAGCGCCTAAATGATCCTTATAATATTTGATATCCTAAAAAAGGGTTATTTTTCAAGAAACTACAGTTTACAACTTCGGGACTTTCTGCAGAAACTTAAAGTTACGATTTGTTGGTTTTAACGAAGTTACGTTTACGATCGGGGTTTCGTTTACGCCCTAACTCTTAAAACAACCACCAACAATCATCATATCATCATCAACGCACAAACTCCTCTCAAGAATATAATGTTCTTGAGGCAACAACAACCAACCTCAAATCTACTTAACTTAATCATCAAGATTTCATCAATAACACTCATTACACTAGGTTTACTACCACATACTAAATGGATCTTAAAAATGAATCTTAAATGAAGTTAGGCCAGAGATTTTTACCTTTCTTGAAAGCTTGAGATGTGTTCTTGAGGATGTTGGAGGCTTGGAAGTGCTTGGTGTTATTTTTGAAACCTAAAACCACCATTGAAATCAAGAAACCAAAGAGAGGTTACTATTCATGCTATTCACTAGTAAGTTTCTTGATTTTATTTCACCCATCAAACCTTGATAAAAAGAGATGAAAGAATTTTTTACCTTAATTTAATTACTAGGAGGCTTGAGAATTAATTGGATGATTTTACAAGAGCTAGAACTTGAGTTTTTGAATTTGAATTCGCCTTTTTTTCTTCAAATTGTCGAATGGAAGCAATTGTGATAGGGGGTATTTATACTCCTCTTGGTTTCTTAGCTTGGTTGATTTGCTAGGTTGCTTCTAGGAAGATGGGGTGATATCTTGCACTTGATTTTATTCTTCCTAGTGTAGCATTCTAGGTTGATTCTTGGTTGTAAATCTTAGGGACAAATCTTAATAGCTTGCTAGGTTACAAGCTAAACTACATGGTTAGCTTCCTTAGCACACTATTTTGCTAGCTAGCTTGATCATCCTATGGTTAGCACACTATTTAATGAAGTAACCATGGTTACTTCCTTACCAGGGTTTAGTTAGTGCGTTACATTTATATAATCGTTTACGCGTTCGCTCGGTTGCTTAAACGTTGTTCGTAATACTTACTCGTAAATGTTTCGTGACGTAATTCCTTTCGTATTTCTTCCTTATATTTTTTTATCCTACTTGAATATAAATCCGTTGGGTTTTAATCTCGTAATTATTTGTGATTCCCGTAATCCTCGATGAGTCGTAACTACGGTCGTTTTTCAAAGTTCGTTTTCTTCGAAATCTAATAGCGTTTACATACACTCATTTGATACGTATAACCGTAATATCAACTCTGAAACTCATTTTCTCATGCACTACATAGTGTGGGCTCAAACGTTTTTCCCGTCCGTCAGGGTTACTATTTATTTAAACGTTTTACAAGGTCTCAAAAATTCGAGTTATTACAGTCTTCCCCTCTAACAAGGATTCCGTCCCGGAATCAATTAGAAAATAAGTGGGGATATATATTCCTCATTGCATCTTCAAGTTCCCAAGTTGACTCTTCGACATTTTGATTTCTCCATAAGATCCTAACCAGCTTCACAGTCTTGTTCCTCAGCACTTGTTCTTTCTGGTCCATTATCCTTACTGGCTGCTCGATGTAGGTCAGGTCTGGTTGTAAATCTACCTTCTCGTATTCTATTACATGTCGCGCGTCTGCATGGTACTTCCTTAACATGGACACGTAAAACAAGTTGTGTACTTGTTGCAAATTAGGAGGCAAGGCGAGCTCGTAAGCTAGAGGTCCTATTTTCCTCAAAATTTCAAAGGGTCCTACGAATCTGGGACTCAGCTTCCCTTTCTTTCCAAATCTCATCACTCCTTTCCGCGGGGATACCTTTAATAGCACAGAATCTCCTACTTCATATTCCCAATCCTTCCTGGTCTGGTCGGCGTACTTCTTTTGTCTGTCCTGGGCTGCTACCAGTCTTTTCCTGATGAGTCCTACCATTTCTCTGGTCTGCTGAACTAACTCTAGTCCTAATATCTTGTGTTCTCCAACTTTATCCCAACACAGGGGAGAGCGACATCTTCTTCCGTAAAGAGCTTCATACGGGGGCATTCCTATGCTAGCGTGATAGCTATTGTTGTAAGCAAATTCGATCAGGGGTAAGTGGTCATCCCAATTTCCTTTGAAATTAATGGCACACACTCGTAGTATATCTTCTAGGGTCTGAATAGTGATTTCGCTTTGTCCATCAGTCTGGGGGTGGTAAGCGGTACTCATGTTTAGTCTGGTGCCTACGCATTCCTGGAAGCTTCTCCGAAATCGAGAATTAAACCTTGGGTCTGTATCTGACACTATGGCTACAGGAACGCCGTGTCTCACTACAATTTCCTTCAAGTAAATATCTACCAACTTGTCTACGGTGTATCTTTCATTGATTGGTAGGAAGTGTGCGGACTTGGTCAATCTATCTATGATAACCCATATGGCATCATGATTGGTCTTTGTTCTTGGTAAGCCTGTCACAAAATCCATGGCTGTATGCTCCCATTTCCATTCTGAAATCTCTAGGGGTCGTAATAGTCCACTAGGTCGCTGATGTTCAGCCTTCACTCTCTGGCATGTCAAGCACTTGCTGACCCACTCTGCTACTTCTCTCTTCACGTTAGGCCACCAATAATATTCCTTAAGGTCACGGTACATTTTTGTACTTCCTGGGTGGATTGAATATCTAGAGCTGTGCCCTTCGTGCAGCAGCTCATCCTTTAACTCTTGCACATTTGGAATCCAAATTCGGGACGCATACCTCATAATCCCTTTCTCATCCTTCTTGCATCTCACTTATTCACCGGTCAATGTTCCTCTTTCCTCACTCATCTTCTTTTCCTGACATACTCGTATCTTTTCAGTCAGCTCTGGCACTAGCTTAATCTCAAATAATCCTTATTGTAAGTCATATGTCATAGCCTATTTGTATATTCGAGGATTCAACTCAACTCAAATAAGAATGTAATAAGTAAATAGTGGATCGACCGTCAGAGAGATCTCGCAAAGTAATATATGTCAAAGGATTCAGAAACAAGGTTCATCTACAGACTTGAGGAGTTAATTCACTGGAAGAAGTTCAAGAAGTTGATCATGCCTCAGTGATATAAATCAAGATCGTGGATTTAATCAAGTGACAGAGATCTCGTCAGAGTATCAATTAATTACAAGGATTTAATCTGAAGAAAATCAAAGTGTCAAAGTCAAGACATGAAGAAATGTCACGGAAGTTAGTCACTCATGAACCAGACAGTACATCGAGTGTCAACGTTGAAGTGGTGGAATTGATTCATAATTGACTGTGATTATCAGAAGATTTTCAGAAGAATGGTTGCTGCTTAAGATTAGTTTTAATTCTCTATTAATTAATTAAGTCATATAATTTAATTAAGAAAATAAATTATATCTGCAAAGATTAATTTATTTATTAATTGAATTAATTGATTACTTAATTCTGAATTAATTTTAGGAATTTTCAGAATTTAAATTGGATTAAAATCTGCATTAAATCAGCAAGACAATTGAAAATGAACTAGCATGACAATCAGGATTGTCATACCGATTGTCATGCTAGGCCATTTTCAATAGTCTCACCGAAAGTTACACTAGGAGGAGGATTGTCTTGCTAGTTCATTCTGATTGTCATGCTAGTTCATTCTGATTGTCATGCTAGTTCATTCAGATTGTCTTGCTAGTTCAATCCATTGTCCTACCGATTGTCTTGCTGAGCTTAGGATTGTCTTGCCAGTTCAATTCTATTCTGTTGATTAAAAAGAAGCAGACAAGCAGCAGTTCAATTATCCATCCAATACACAAGTCAAAAACAAGAACACAGAAAGCAAAAGCAGCCGCCTCTGAAACATTCCATTTTTCATCTGCTTAATTCAAGATCACATTTCTAGATTGTAAAGTTAAATCCAATCAACTAGAAATCTTTATCTTGTTCTTGTGTAACAATCTAGCGGATCAAAATCCCTAGAACTTAATCTCAAATCGCGTTTAGCATTTGATTCTAATTATTGCAAAAATAGAAAAAGTTCATGTCGAATTTATTCTAGATTTGTGATAATTGATTTGAGATTAATACCTTGTAATCGATACAGTTGTTGTAACACCTTTCAAGTTTAATAATATTTTTATTTAACTTGAATTTTGTTTCACATTTTTTTTATTCCGCATTTAATTCGATTATTCGGTACTGTTTGTATTCAACCCCCCTTCTACAAACACATTGGGACCTAACAATTGGTATCAGAGCCTTCTGATTAACGAACAAATCAAGATCCTAGACTTTTGTGATTTTTCAACTCCTTGAATTTTTATTTATTCAAAAATTCATAATGACTTCACATAAAGTTGGAACCGTTAAAATTCCACAATTTGATAAAGAGAATTATATCATGTAGAAGAAGAAGATGCTATTATTTTTACAAGTTGCAAATCCCAAATATTCAAACTTGTTAAAGAAGGGTATAAAAACTCCGATGGTTATTGAACCGGAGGTAATAATAGATGGTGTGGTGACTACTGAAGCTAGAACCTATCCAAAAGAGCCTGAAGATTTTACTCCTGCTGAGAAGGAAGAAGCCTCCTTGGATGCCAGCCTTCAATTAATATTAATTGATTCCCTTGATCCCTTGATGAACAGACATGTGATGAACTGTAAAAATTCCAAACACATGTGGGAAACTATTGAGGTGATTAATGAAGGCACAGAGGAAGTTAGGGAGAACAAGTTGGAAATCCTAACCTCTGAATATGAACATTTCAAATCAAATCCAGGAGAAGGAATTACTGAAGTGTTTGAGAGGTACAATGCGTTGATCAACAACCTGAACATCAATGGAAAGTATTATTCAATCAGGGAGGTCAACAAAAAGTTCCTTTTAACACTGCCAGCTCATCTTGAACATAGAATCACTGCCATTAGAGAAGCTAGAGATCTGAGTGAGATTTCTTTGGACAGGCTCTATGGAGTGTTTAAAACCTATGAGTTGGAGCAGATTCAACAGAAGGAAGTCTACGGGAAGGATAGAATGGTCAGCACATCTACTGCACTTGTAGCTGAAGGTCAACAACAACAACAATCTCAACAGTTAGAAAGAATGGTACAGTTTTCCAAGGGTGAGGAAAATGAGTTAGTAGCAGAATATGATCCTCCTACTACAAATCAATCAAGTGATGATTTTTATTCCTTGGAAGAGCTGGAGCAATTGGAAGATGAATCAATGGCCCAAATTGTCAAGAGATTCTCCCATGTCAGATTCAGGAGGAATCCCAAGCTTAAGTACAAGTCCAACTACAACAAATTCCAGAAAGGTGGATCTTCATCCTCTAACACCAGCAGTGGTGGGTACAAAACAGGGATGGTTGATTGAAGCACCATTAGATGCTATAACTGCAATGAGTTGGGACACTTTGCCACAGAATGTAGGAAACCAAAGCAAGTAAGAAAGAACTCTGAAAGGGCTTATCTGGCAAAGGGAAGAAGCTAGGATGATACTGACAGTGAAGATGAAGATGAAGGAAATCTTGCTCTTATGGCTATTGATGGAAAAGCTTCATCGTCAAGAATAGAGGTAAAACTTTCTGATGCTGAAATGGTTTATCATCTAAGAGGTAACTTAGATTGTGCACGTCGTGATAATGAACTGTTAAGTTTAAAGATCACAGACCTTGAGAAAGAGGTCAATGAATTAAGACTTGTGCATATTAATCAAGACAAATTAAAAGAACAGGTATCCTTTCTAGAGAATAGAGTTGACTGTTATAGAAAACTCGAAACTATTCTCAAAGACAAGATCACCGGTCTTGAGACTAAGGTTAGAGCCTACTTCAATTCTTGTTCGAAGGCTAAAGAGTTCTACAGTAAGCAAGCTGTTAATCAAACATCTGGAATAGGATATGATTACAATGCTGCTATTAGAGAATTAGGCATAAACTCCCCTCCTCATGTCTGTGCTAAAGGGAGGGAAGTACCACATGTGCTTAAGGGTGTTGATGAACCCCTCTATAAAGCATCAATTGCTGAACCATTTGATGCGACCTCTTCTGTTATTCAAGAAGAAATATGTGCTGAGGATCATGCTAATGAGAAGATTGTTTCCAAGTCAAGTGAGTCGAAAGTTCCAGTCAAAGTTGTGAAAGCAACTGAGACTAACTCAGACACACATAAGTTTGATAACAATAATGCCATGTCTACCATGCATAAATTGCCTGCTGTTAATCACTCTCATAAAGCATGTGGTGTTGCTAATTGTATGTCTTGTGCTTTTAATATGATGTATGCTTATTTTAATGGTAAGCATGTGTCTAATGATAAGACTACTCCCCGTCAGCATGTGAATAACAAGAAGCATGATAGGTCTAAGACTGCTAGTCCTTCTAAGGCTAGAAAGGAGACATTTGTGCCTAAGCTTAAACAGAAATTTGTTAACGCTGTTTACAAGGTCAAATGTTCAGTCATTGAGAAAGTTGAGACCATTAAAATTAAAAATGTTGTTTTGCCTGACAAAGGACAGTTCTACAAGTATGCCGGGCCCAACCAAGTTTGGGTTCCGAAGAAGGTCTAATCCATTTGAAGTGTAGGGCATTAAACAGGTGTAACCGGTAGTGTGGATTCTTGACAGTGGATCATCAAGACATATGACCGGAGATAGAGCCCTGCTATCAAATGTGGATTGAGAAAGCTGGCCCCCTGGTTACCTTTGGAGATAACAGCAAAGGTTTATCTGAGGGATATGGCTGTTTGCAAGCTGGGAATGTTATCATTGAAAATTTTATATAGTGTGCTAGGTTATTATCAGGAAGCATCATCTAACATATAGCACCAGTGACGAGACTTGAGAATATTACGACATATCAGGCACCTGCTGCACATTACACTTGGAATTGGACTCTAGTAAGATGTGTACAAGTGTACTCCTGGTTGGTGAGTCAAAAGAGGAAGTCAATGCACCACGGTTTATGGACTTTGCAGCTGCAGATCTATTGGACTATGCAATCTCTTCTTCACAATCTCACTTCAGGTTGGTATGAACTAGTGTACTACTCAAGCAATCGTCAAGAACATGGTATGGCACTCTAACTGAAGTTATTGTTTAATATGAACTAGTAGAGTCGTCATATTGTTAACTCTCTTATCACTAGGCACAATCATATTGTTTTATATGTGCAGTGGTATATTGTTTATACAACATAACAATTAGTATCTAAAGTACTTGACAAGTATCGGTCAATGATATCTTGTTAACATTATGTTGCAGATATTTGTAAGCTTTTGATATGAATGAGAATTACTTAGACTTTATCCTAAGTGATCAATGTTTTATCAAAAACTCATTCATATTGAAAAACAAAATCAAACTTCTTTCTATATTAGTGATTTCTTATTTCATGTAAAATCTTTTGAAATCACTATTATAAATCATTTTCTCTCTATTACCATATGTTCTGTGTTACAGGTTCAGTCTCCAATGACTTTCTTTCATTAACAGTCATGAGGTTGAAAACCCACAACGTCTATCCCAGACTGTAAAGACAAACACAAAAACAGAACCAACCAACACTCTCTTACCACTAAATGTAGTATGAATGAGCGTGAGGGAGATAGTGCCTAGTGCACCACATAAGGAAGGTTCTGTAGTCAACCCAGTAGCTCTGTCTCCTACATAGATGAGTAGTATTTAAACCGAGACAACTGCTAGCCCCCATACATCTTCTCAAAAAGATGTAATGGCTGAAAAGGCACAAAAACAGTTACTAGATTCATTCTCTCAACAGGGTGAGTCTATTGAATTTTGCCTGTCGGCCAAGGTATCCGATGTAGTGTCACCACTTCAAACATAAACAATTCTTGATGCACAAGGAGAGGTTACACACACAAAGGATGAGTTGACGGAAACAAGAGTTTCAACCATTTTAAGGTCAGATTCGATTATTCAAGGTTCGTTAGTGGACCAATTGCCTTTACAGGTGTTAGGAGAGGATACTGATCCAAAAGCCATATGTCAGTGGTCAGTATCTACCTCCCCAGGCTTAAATCCCCTGGATGCATCTGCGGATAGTGGATCTGACATAGGTGCAGATCGGCAACTTGTTGACAATGATTCAGATATTACCTGATAAGTCACAAGGAAGTGTCTTCACAGACATTAGAAGGGAACTTTGATCTTTATGCTAAAATCGTTGGATCATTGTTTACCTTCCCAGAATTCAAATCTGGAACCCTAAAAGGGAAACTAGCAACTTGTAGATTATGACTCAGATTTATCTGACGAGTTTAACAAGGATGGGGATTTGCGAACTCCCATTGCACCACCTATGACCTCCTTAAGGATGGCTAAGGTGATTTTCCTTGCAGGTACAGCTGGATTATGGAGCTATGAGAGAAGAGTGATACACTTGTGAGAATGAGTGTAAACACGAGTGGAGAGAAGAGTGAAACACATGTGAGTTACACTAAACAGAATCACACACTCACAGTGAGGTAGAAAGAGAAACTACTTGTTATTTCTTTTCCAACCAAGTGAAATATGAGAACTCCTTCAGACGACGGCATACATTCCTTCTTTAAGGGGGAGATAAAAGCTTAAGTAATAGTTTGGAGGATTCCTCAACTAAGGGGGAGAAATAGCAGGGAGGAAGAAAAAGATCCTAAAAATGTACACTACACCACACCATTGTTGTTTCTAACTACGGATCCTATTGTACGGGAGAGGTGGTAAACACAAGGTGATTTCCTAGTAAGGGAAGAAGCTGTTAGGGGAGTACCATTGGTTTTTATCTGCGGATCCTATTGTACGGGAGAGGTGGTAAAACGAAGGTGATCTTCTTTAATCAGTTGATTCTCATAGGGGGAGAAGCAAGAGATATGGGCTTCTCAATAGGAAATGTGGTTGTACAAATGAAGATGGAACTACTTGAAGATATGTTCAGTCTAGAGGAACATCTACTTGGATCATCCAGAACTTTTCTGCTATTTACTTTGCATTTCTGTTTATATCTTTTTCTTATTTGTTAGTTGAGTTATCCTCTAGGTATTTGTGTGTTATTGTCTAACAAACAAATAGGGGGAGATTGTAAGTCATATGTCATAGCCTATTTGTATATTCGAGGATTCAACTCAACTCAAATAAGAATGTAATAAGTAAATAGTGGATCGACCGTCAGAGAGATCTCGCAAAGTAATATCTGTCAAAGGATTCAGAAACAAGGTTCATCTACAGACTTGAGGAGTTAATTCACTGGAAGAAGTTCAAGAAGTTGATCATGCCTCAGTGATATAAATCAAGATCGTGGATTTAATCAAGTGACAGAGATCTCGTCAGAGTATCAATTAATTACAAGGATTTAATCTGAAGAAAATCAAAGTGTCAAAGTCAAGACATGAAGAAACGTCACGGAAGTTAGTCACTCATGAACCAGACAGTACATCGAGTGTCAACGTTGAAGTGGTGGAATTGATTCATAATTGACTGTGATTATCAGAAGATTTTCAGAAGAATGGTTGCTGCTTAAGATTAGTTTTAATTCTCTATTAATTAATTAAGTCATATAATTTAATTAAGAAAATAAATTATATCTGCAAAGATTAATTTATTTATTAATTGAATTAATTGATTAATTAATTCTGAATTAATTTTAGGAATTTTCAGAATTTAAATTGGATTAAAATCTGCATTAAATCAGCAAGACAATTGAAAATGAACTAGCATGACAATCAGGATTGTCATACCGATTGTCATGCTAGGCCATTTTCAATAGTCTCACCGAAAGTTACACTAGGAGGAGGATTGTCTTGCTAGTTCATTCTGATTGTCATGCTAGTTCATTCTGATTGTCATGCTAGTTCATTCAGATTGTCTTGCTAGTTCAATCCATTGTCCTACCGATTGTCTTGCTGAGCTTAGGATTGTCTTGCCAGTTCAATTCTATTCTGTTGATTAAAAAGAAGCAGACAAGCAGCAGTTCAATTATCCATCCAATACACAAGTCAAAAACAAGAACACAGAAAGCAAAAGCAGCCGCCTCTGAAACATTCCATTTTTCATCTGCTTAATTCAAGATCACATTTCTAGATTGTAAAGTTAAATCCAATCAACTAGAAATCTTTATCTTGTTCTTGTGTAACAATCTAGCGGATCAAAATCCCTAGAACTTAATCTCAAATCGCGTTTAGCATTTGATTCTAATTATTGCAAAAATAGAAAAAGGTCATGTCGAATTTATTCTAGATTTGTGATAATTGATTTGAGATTAATACCTTGTAATCGATACAGTTGTTGTAACACCTTTCAAGTTTAATAATATTTTTATTTAACTTGAATTTTGTTTCACATTTTTTTTATTCCGCATTTAATTCGATTATTCGGTACTGTTTGTATTCAACCCCCCTTCTACAAACACATTGGGACCTAACACTTATGTTCCCTTACCGGTCATTCTTATGTCAATTTCCATCTTCTCAATTTCCTTAATCAACTCCTCCGATGTCATTATCATCTTGAGTCTTTCCTTCCTACTAAGGACGTCAGCCACCATATTGGCTTTACCCGGGTGATACAAAATTTCACAGTCATAGTCTTTTATCAACTCTAACCATCTCCTCTGTCTCATGTTCAGTTCCTTCTGAGTGAAATTATACTTGAGGCTTTTATGGTCAGTGTAGATCTCGCATTTCTCACCGTATATGTAGTGTTTCCAAATTTTCAGGGCAAACACTATGGCTGCTAATTCTAGATTGTGCGTCGGGTATCTGCTCTCATATTCCTTCAATTGTCGAGAGGCATACGCTATAACTTTTCCGTGCTGCATCAGTACACATCCTAATCCTTTAAGCGATGCGTCGATGTATATCACAAACTCTCCCTTTCCTTCGGGAAGAGCGAGCACTGGTGCTGACACCAGCCTCCTTTTCAGTTCTTGAAAACTTTCCTCACATTTCTATGTACGTACAAACTTTTCTATCTTCTGGGTAAGTCTTGTCAGTGGACCGGCTATCTTAGCAAAATCTTGCACGAATCTTCGGTAATATCCTGCTACACCCACAAAACTCGTAACCTCTGTTGGGGTAGTTGGTCTTTCCCAATTGGATACCGCCTCTATTTTGGCAGGGTCAACTAAAACTCCTTTGCTACTCACCACATGTCCTAAAAACTGAACTTCTCTTAACCAAAACTCGCACTTCGAGAACTTGGCATACAATTTCTCATTCCTCAAGATTTCTAAGACTATCCTCAAATGTTCTGCATGTTCTTGCTCTGTCTTTAAGTAGATCAGAATATCATCTATAAAAATTATCACACATATATCAAGGTACTTTTTGAACACTCTGTTCATCAAATCCATAAAGGCTGCGGGTGCATTAGTTAACCCAAATGATATAACTAAGAACTCATAGTGTCCATACCTAGTGCGAAAAGAAGTCTTCGATATATCTTCCGGTTTGATTTTCAAGTGGTGATATCCTGTTCTTAAACCTATTTTGGAAAAATGTACAGCTCTCTTGAGTTGGTGGAATAGGTCATCAATCCTGCCTGGGGAGAGGGTACCTATTCTTAATAGTCATCTTATTCAGCTCTCGATAGTCTATGCATAATCTCATACTGCCGTCCTTTTTCTTTACGAACAGTATTGGCGCTCCCTATGGCGACACACTGGGTCTTATCATTCCATTATCTAGTAACTCTTGCAGTTGAGAAGCTAGTTCCTTCATCTCAACTAGGGCTAGCCTATATGGGGCCTTGGATACTGGTGTCGTTCCTGGTGCTAACTCTATAACAAACTTTATTTCTCGGTCAGGTGGCAATCCTGGTAAGTTTTCTGGAAATACATCCTCGAATTCGTTTACTACGGGTATGTCCTGAAAGGAATATGTCCTAAGTCCAATCGTGTATTAGGATTTAGGAATAACTTTTATGTAATCTGTTTTGATTTCATTGATTTTAATAAAAGACTTGTTTTGTTTTTATTACGGGCTCTATCTATTTAAGTGTTTAAATAAGATATACCATAGTTTAGAGTAAAGCTTTTTATGGATTATGATGAGATCATAATAGTGAGACCTAAAAAGATGATAACTCTAAACTTAAATAGTTCCTGGTCGTAGGATTACTAACTGGTAATTAATAATCCGCAGAGATCGGTACATACTATGCTTGCTTCATTATGAAGAATGTCCGTTCTCATAGACATTTGTGTGGTGACACTATAGCTAGTATGTAGGTGCTTATTATGGAATAAGTTTACTGAACATGACTCGCACAGCTGAACAACTGATGGAGTTCACTCACGTGTCAGCAGTTGTTCACATAGTGATAGTTGTACAAGTATCCTTAGACTTGAGGTCATCATAGTCATCTTGTGTACACTGAACTATGTTTTGGTTTAGTTCTTAGTCTCCAGGGACAATTATTAGGGCTCTTCTGGGTATAGGAATTTGTACACGAAGATAGTGTATGATCAATAAAGGATCTACCCCTTCCAGTGAAGGAAGCGAATGTTCAAGGCTGATCCACTTATGCTAGTTCAGGAATCTCTGGCCAGAGTAAATGAAATTAGAAAGGAGTTTCTGATTTGCATAGAACTACGCATAGTAAATGGTAAGCAAGTGATTAAATTAGATAGGCTTGACACGAGATCCATGCCTTGTATTTAATCAGGACATTGTAAGGGTAGAAGGAGTTTATTGTACGGTAACTATTCACCGACAGGTTCTTGGTAGTCTAAGCAGTGAATTCATATTATCCGGATAATCGCGATATGTTGAGAAGCATCACTCACGATGTAGAATAAATGTGATTAATTAATTAATCATATTTAATAAATTAGAGAATTTATATAAATAATGATAAAATAGTTTTATTATTATTTATTTCTACTACCGGCTTAATATTGAACCTACAGGGTCACACCATAAAAAGAGAATGATTTTATGGTGGAGGAATTAATTAATAATGGCTAATAATTATTTATTTGTGAAATAAATAATTAATTGGCAAATTTAATAATTGATTAAATGAGATTTAATTGATTATAAATTAATTAAGAAAAGTTCTTAATATTATTAATTAAGGATTTAATTTTTTGGAAATTAAATCAAGAGAGAGAATTATTTCTAAAGTGTTTAGAAAAAGGATTAATAATTAAAAGGTGTTTTAATTATTAATGAGAATAATAAATGGGATAATAATAATAATATTTATGGGAAAATTTCAGCTGAAAATTTTGCCTATAAATACACTATTATAGACCCTATTTTATTCTAACCCCAAAATCCAAAAGTTTTAGAAAACCAAATTCTCTCCACCTCCTTCTCCTCCTCCTAAAAGTCGTTTTCTTGGTGGATACCGGTGGAGTGCTTCACACTTGAGGAGCAACTGCTAAGGATCTCTGATCGTTGTCTCCGAATTATTTTTAAAGGTTAGATTCGATCCCTCGAATTTTTATTCACGATTTATATGCTTTTATTTGGATTTTATATGTGTAAAAGTGTTTTTCCACACCCCTCTGCGTTTAAAAATCCAACAATGGTATCAGAGCCAGGTTGTATGCATATAGATCTGTGGTAAAAATTTCAGAATTTTATGTGCTTGTATGAATTAATTATGATTTTTACAAGTTATATCATGGATTAATTTTGTCTGATGAGAAATCGTTTCTCATAATAATTTTGAATGTTGATCTGGGTTCTACAAGTGTTGTAGATCGTCTGGGTATTTTTTTCATAATTTTATGATGTATAAATTTTTTATTATGAATTTTTGAAGTTCTTGTAATTAAATTCATAATTAAATAATCATATATATATATATTAAAGTATGTATAAAGGATATACATCTGCATATGTGTTGTTGTCTGTGTTGTTTATGCAACCGTGAAAGAAAAGCAGACAGAGAAACAGTAGTGTCAGAAGACAGGCAAAGGTACAGTGCATAGGTACGAAAGACACAGCCGAAAAGGAAGCTGACAGCCGCATATAACTGTCGGCGCGTGCAGCGCACGCGGATAGGCCTATTGCGCATTTGTAGAATGCGTTACACCCTATATTGGCTTAAAAGGGGTGTAACGCATCACGGGAATGCGTTACAGGTCCTGTAACGCGTTCCTGTAATGCGTTACAACTCTTCTGTTGTTTTTAAAATTGATTTTCTGGGAGTTTTGTAACTCCGTTTTAGGCGTGCAATATACCGTTGGATTCATTTTTTTGAGACGGATCTAAAGGAGTGATCAATTTTAGTTTATATAAAAGTTTTGAACTGTTTATATTTCCATGAAGTGTTTTAAAGCTGTTTTTGACTGTTTTTAATTGCTTTTAAATGCTTCATGTGATACATAGAGATGTATAATGCTTAGACTAATGTGCTAGATGATATAACATGCCTACCTTGATGTTCATTCATGTTGATATATGTGATATATGCTTAGTTTATCATGCGATGATAGATTTAAGTGAACTTAAATGAACATAAGGCGTTTGTTAGACAACCTAGTATAGTGAAATTGTTTCATAACCTTAAGAATAATATTATGAATACAATCATGAGATTCTTGTGTTTGTGAAACACGTAATTGAATATGAATTTTCGATATGAGAGAAAGGATGATTCTGTCAACAACAGATTTCTATCTGTAAGAAAGGGTTATTAAGTGACGCCTCTCGACAATGCTCCACCCGATCTGGGAATCATCTGATTATTGATTATTGATTTGAAATATTTAATTTAAAAGGAAGAATCTCTTTATAATATGATTATGATTGTAACATAATATAATCCCTCTAAAATTAAATAATATCAAGTAGTAATTGGCCAATGATACAACGGGCTTGTGTCGGTCATAGCCTTCCAACATGGTAGAAAGTAGTTCTTATTTTTGAATCATTGTCGTTTCGTGCCACAGCCGAGGGCTTTGATTTCGAAATAAGAAATACTTGTCTATTACATAGAGATGTGTACATTGAATAAGAATCTAAAGGTCGTTACGTGCCACAGCCGTGGGCCTTTGGGGACTGATTCAATTGTACGGAATGTTGGGTTAGACTTGACTTAGAATATTGAGTTTGTCGTGCCACAGCCGTGACTCAATTATTCAAGAGGCTAAAGTTTGATTAGGGAATAACATTAGATGTAATTGACAAGAGTTGTCTGCCTATTGAACATTACATGGCGTTTCGTGCCACAACCGGGGTTGTGTAATGGAATGTAGGATCCCTATTCCCACTAGCATTATGAATGCTTAATTTTTCACGTAGGGGGTTGAATAAATTAGGTAAACTAGTGGGAGCCACTTATGAATAAAGACCCGATTCATATAGTGTTTTGAAATGAAATCGAATATTTGCTAAGTGTTGTTATGTGTTTATCATTTTCAGATTTACTTTATACGTTATGTCTTCTGCACTATCACTCAGGAGCATACTAGATGCTCACAAATTGACTGGTCCTAATTATGCTGACTGGCTTCGAAACTTGAGAATTGTTCTCAGGATTGAGAAGCTGGAATACGTGATTGACTCACCTAAGCCTACTGAACCTGCTAGTGATGCACATAATAATGAACATGTTGTGTATCGTAAGTGGATAGATGATGCAAATGTTGCTCAATGCATCATGCTAGCTTCCATGAACATTGAGCTACAGAAGCAACATGAGCATATGGATGCTCACACTATCCTCATGCATCTACAAGAGTTGTATGATGTGGCAGGGAGGACAGCTCGATATGAGATATCGAAGGAGCTGTTCGGTTGTAGGATGTCTGAGGGATCATCTGTGGATGACCATGTACTTAAGATGATCAATTTGATTGAACGTCTTGGACAACTTGGTTTTGCCATGGATGGGGAGCTGAGCCAAGACTTGGTCTTGCAATCGCTTCCGAGTTCGTTCTCGCAGTTTGTTGTGAACTTTCACATGAATAAGTTGGATGTCAGCCTGCCTGAACTCCACAACATGTTGAAGACTCCGGAATCAAATTTTCCCCCTAAGAAGAGTTCTGTTCTTCTAATTGGTGAAGGTTCCAATCCTAAGAAAAGGAAGAGGAACCCTTCCAAGAAGAAGAAAGTAGGTGAGAAAATGCCGGTTCCACCAAAAGCTGAAGACCCCAAGAGCAAAGTTGTTTGCTTTCGCTGTAACAAGGTGGGGCACTGGAAGAGGAACTGCAAGGTTTACCTTGCAGAATTGAAGAAGAAGGGTAGTGAGACTACCGCTTCTGATTCAGGTATGTTCATGATAGAAGTGAATATGTCATTTCTACTTGGGTATTAGATACCGCCTGTGGTTCTCATATCTGCAATTTGTTGCAGGGACCAAGGAGAAGTAGGACTCTTGAGGAAGAGGAGGTGATTCTACTGATGGAAATGGAGCAAGAGTTGCTGCTGAAGATGTAGAATCATTTCATTTACATATGCCTACGGGCAAGACTATTGTTTGAAATAATTGTTATTTTGTTCCCTCAATTGTGAGGAATATTATTCCCATGTTAGACTTGGCTGGATTTTCATTTATTATTGAGAATAATGAATGTTCTATTCTTAGAGATAATATTCTTTATGGACGTGGTACTTTAAATAATGGTCTGTATATATGTGACATAATTTACTTCAGATTGAACAAACTAATAAAAGAAAAGGGATGATAAAAATCTCACTTCATTGTGGCACTGCAGTCTCCATTTAGTGGACATGGAGAGAGGGCTGCAGATTTGCTAGGAATGGTACACACAGATGTATGTGGACCAATGTCTACGCAAGCCATGGGTGGATTTTCATACTTCATTACTTTCATAGATGATAGATCTGGATTCGGATATGTGTTTGATGAAACACAAGTCTGAGGCCTTTAAAAAGTTCAAAGAATATAAGTATGAAGTGGAGAAACAACCAAACATAGAATTATAACTCTTCGATTAGATCGAGGTGGTGAATACTTGAACGGAGAGTTTCTAGATTATCTCAAAGTAAATGGTATAGTCTCCCAGTGGACTCCTCCAGATTGGTATCTGAAAGGAAAAATTGAACTTTGTTAGACATTGTTCGGTCCATGATGAGCTATGCAAATCTTCCAGTATTCCTATGGGGTTATGCATTGGAAACCTCAGCATATTTACTGAATAAGGTGCCTTCCAAATCTGTTCCTCAAACTCCGTATGAGATATGGAAAGAAAGGAAATCGAGTCTTAAACACGTTAAGATTTGGGGATGTCCAGCTTATGTCAAGAAAGTTGACCCAGATAAGCTGGAATATCGATCCGTAAAATGTAGTTTTATGGGATATCCTAAAGAGACTTTAGGGTATTACTTTTACACCGATCATCGGGTGTTTGTCTCCAGACATGCTACCTTCTTGGAAAAGGAGTTTATCCTTGAAGGAAACAGTGGGAGCAAAATTGAACTTGATGAAGTTCAAGAAGCACAAACTACTATGGATCAAGTGGAAACACCTATTCTGACTGAACAACCTTTTGTGGAACAGCCCATTCATAGATCAGGGAGAGTGTCTCGCCAACCTGCGAGGTATTATGGCCTTGTCATTGAGAATGACAATGAGTTGTCGATCATTGATGATGACGACCCTGTAACCTATAATGAGGCTATGAGTAGTGTTGACTCAGAGAAATGACATAGTGCCATGAAATCCAGAATGGAATCTATGTATACGGTATACAAAAGATAGATTATAGCAGATGGCCAGGTGGAGACCTATAAGGCCAGGCTTTTGGGAAAAGGATTCAAACAAAGGCAATGGATTGACTTTGATGAAACTTTTTACATGTAGCCCTGTTAAAATCAGTTCGGATTTTGCTTGCGATTAATGTGGTTTAAAGCAAGCTTCTCGAAAGATGGAACATTTGTTTTGATGAGATAATCAAAGAGTTTGATTTTATCAAAAACGTAGATGAACCATGCGTCTACAAAAGGGTTAGTGGGAGCGCGGTAACATTTTTTATATTGTATTGAATTAAAGTTGACACACATAACAACATAGCAGACCCACTCACAAAGCTACTTTATGAAAGTCACTTTGATCGTCAAGATGGGTATTAGATACCAGAGTGATTGGCTTTAGTACAAGTGGGAGATTGAAAGGAATATGTCCTAAGTCCAATCATGTATTAGGATTTAGGAATAACTTTTATGTAATCTGTTTTGATTTCATTGATTTTAATAAAAGACTTGTTTTGTTTTTATTACGGGCTCTATCTATTTAAGTGTTTAAATAAGATATACCATAGTTTAGAGTAAAGCTTTTTATGGATTATGATGAGATCATAATAGTGAGACCTAAAAAGATGATAACTCTAAATTTAAATAGTTCCTGGTCGTAGGATTACTAACTAGTAATTAATAATCCGCAGAGATCGGTACATACTATGCTTGCTTCATTATGAAGAATGTCTGTTCTCATAGATATTTGTGTGGTGACACTATAGCTAGTATGTAGGTGCTTATTATGGAATAAGTTCACTGAACATGACTCGCACAGCTGAACAACTGATGGAGTTCACTCACGTGTTAGCAGTCGTTCACATAGTGATAGTTGTACAAGTATCCTTAGACTTGAGGTCATCATAGTCATCTTGTGTACACTGAACTATGCTTTGGTTTAGTTATTAGTCTCCAGGGACAATTATTAGGGCTCTTCTGGGTATAGGAATTTGTACACGAAGATAGTGTATGATCAATAAAGGATCTACCCCTTCCAGTGAAGGAAGCGAATGTTCAAGGCTGATCCACTTATGCTAGTTCAGGAATCTCTGGCCAGAGTAAATGAAATTAGAAAGGAGTTTCTGATTTGCATAGAACTACGCATAGTAAATGGTAAGCAAGTGATTAAATTAGTGTAACACCCCCAAATCCGGGGTCGGGGATCCGGGTTGTCACGAGTTCCATTTCCCTTAACAACACCCAATCTTAATAAATAATCAACTACTCTGTACTGTGACCCCACAATAAATACACACACCACAAGTTATAGTCTCAGAGATGAATATCCAAAAAAATAATCACAAGTCGTTTTATTCCACAATTATATGCCAATACACCTTAAACAGGTTTCTGAATAAATTTACATTTCTTTGCCATTATTACAATTCATAAATATACATAATCTGATACATCAAAAGTTGAAAGCCTAGCCTATTGGTAGTTCCTACCTCAACTATGGCGGCATCAGTGCTTCTAGAAAACTGCGGAACGTCTCCTAACCTCTTGCGAATCGGGAGCTTGGTCCGGTTCATCTTGTCTATCTGATGTTGTGTGATGAAAGAAGAAAGCAAGGGTGAGCAGCAAGCCCACCAAAATAATATGTATAATGATTAACAATATATGAGCCTTCTCATAGTACTCATGAAAGTCTTGGTCAAAAGAAATGAACCAAGTTGATATCTTAATGCGATGAAGTCGCAAAATATTCAGTATATATATATATATACATATATACTTTTCAAAATATTGGAAGTCCTCTTCCATGCACAATATACACAAAGTCCCAGTGTATAACTGTATAAAAAAAATATCGTTGCAAGGTGATCTCATATATCTAACCTTGTCTCAACGTTTTTCTGAAAATCTTTGTCATTCATAAGACAATTATTAATTAGATATAAGTTTAAAAGATGAAGTTACAAGATACCCCAATATACTTATATCTTTCCCAAATACTACTTGAACTACCACCGTTCAAGTTATAATTAGCTTCAAAAGTTCATCACATAGATGAGACTATAAGGCAAGATTTGAATAGATTAAATCTTTAAAATATTATCAAAATAAAATGAAGTTACGAGATACTTCATTTGATGTAAACATCATTTTGAAAACTTGACCCTGCCAACACTCAACAATCGCCAAACCGTAGCCTTTCTATCGAAGTGCTCTGGGTAGTGTTGCAGAAATTATCCAATTGGATGATGAACTCATTACGGGAGTTTGCCGCGCCAGGAAGACCACTTACGATGATCAGTCGTAGTAGTACAACCCCACCATTTTCTACATGTAGAGGAGAACCTGTCGGATTTACTTGTCAACCGAACACTGAACTCCTAAGGAATGGACCGCCTTAGCGGAACTTCCAGGCCATTTGGGCCAATATAATAAGGCCGGGCCGGCGCTACTCGGCCACTTACGCCACTCCTAGTTCAGATGAAATCCATGACTCTGAAACGTAAAGCTTGTCCCCACTTTCCCCAAGTAGAAACTTGTTGATACGGCTCCACCAAGAAGTCGTATCTATTTGGAAAGGAGAACTCACCGATATTTCCCAGGCGATGCCTGTTAATGGATTAACTTGTTCCAAGAATTTTACTTCCCGAGTGTTGGGTAAGTAATCAATTCATTTATCAAAACAGCAACCTTGTTGCGAATATAAAACACACCACAGAGCCGGATCCCTCAGGTTTTGAGCGAGTATTTAAATCCCCTTCGAAAGGAGGATCTTAAAAAAAATAAGTTTTGGGATCCGCTCTAACTTTTAAAAAAATCATTTTGAAGACTCGCAAAATATTTTTAAGAATGTTTGGAGTGAAGCTGATTTAATGAAGTAAATCAGTCCCCATAATATTTAGAAAATGTCTGAATATTATTATTTAAATAATATTCCCATAAAGAATAATCTTTATAAAATAATTGAAGTAGAAGTTTTAAAACTTATACTTGAAATGAATATTAAATAACCAAAGATATACCTATACGAAAGTACTATCTTTATTTGAATAATCAAAAGTGAGTTTGATTATCGACACCTTATTCTTTAATAAAATAAAGAATATATCTCAGCAAATAATCGGAGTCATAGATCCTCAAATGAATATTCAAATAATATTCAATAAATAAAATAAGCTGAGTCATAAGCCCTCGAATGAATATTCGAAATAATATTCAATAAATAAATAAGCTGAGTCATAAGCCCTCGAATGAATATTATAAATAATATTCATTAAATAAAATAAAGGAGTCATACATCCTCAAATGAATATCCAAGTAATATTCAATAAATAATATAAAGGAGTCATAAGTCCTCGAATGAATATTCAAGATAATATTCATTAATAAAATCAAGTTATCGAATAAACCTTATTCGATTAATAGTTTTGAAAACTATAAACATATATATATATATATATATATATATATAAATATATATATATATGAAATCTACTCGGGATCCTCGACTCCCGGTTTTAGAAAATGTTTTCACCTTTGGGTCCCTATACTAAGGGTATATGCAAATTACTGCTATTCTCTAGCATAGGTATTATCAACTGAACCAACATATATATTTGGCAAGAATACGAAACAGGCATGCATATATATACCATATCAGCATGCTTCAATATATCGCAACATTTGCTAATTAACCAACATGCATCTATCGCAAGATAATGCATATACATATATACATCACAACAACAGTATAACGGATAGAAAACTTGCCTGAGCGACTGGGGGTTACGAATGGCTCGGGACGAGTCTGGTAACCTATAAACAACAAGTAAGTTGGAATTAAACCAAAGTCACTTGTAAATCTATACTCTAACCAACTCAGACTCTAATGCTCGTTTTGCGCTTACTGATTCTCTTAAGTCACTCGAGTACCCTCGGCTCCACCATTTTTAATAATTTAACCTTTACGAGTTTTAAGGCGATTCCTTCGCGAGTGTCTTACCAACTGCCTAACACACTTACCATAAATGTTTCATGCATTAATTAACCCTTTTTGGTCTTTAACCTATGTTTCAAAGTAAGGCGAGGGGAAAAGTTTCGTTCGCGAAACGCCGTTACTTGAAACGGTCGTTTCTCCTAAACCGTGCATCGGAATCGAACGAACTACATATCAAAACGAAGCTCGTAACATGAGCTATCTAAACATGGCAGTGGTCATAATCTAGCAGGGGGTTCTCGGGTCCTAATGTTATGCACAAAAACAGTCCAAAGAAAATCGGACGTTACGACGGCTATGTTTACGCGATTACCAATGTTTAAACTACTCCAATTAACCACCAACCAACTCATAACCATCAATACAACAAAACTTCACCTAAACCATACCACATCAGTCCATAATCTCCAAGTTTTTCAACTCAAACAACCACAATCACGACCTATGAACTATAATCAAGCTTCAATTACCAAAAACACTTCCAAATCAAACCAAACTACTAATAATCACAATCCATGCTTCTCATTTCACAACACCAACCATTAAAATTACTAACAAATAAATTAAAGGCTAGGGTTTGAAGTTTATACCTTCCTTGGGAGGTGTTAAGTTGCTAGGAAGCCTTAGGGAGCCTCCTACAAGCTTGATCTTTCCAAAGAAATCAAGAACACAAAGTTAGGCTTTGAAGTTTCTAAAAGTCCGATTTAAAGAACTGTAAAAATGAGGATCTTACCATGATTATTTGGACGAGACTTGTGAACAAGAGTTGTAGGCCATCTCAATACCTTTCCAATGAGCTATAGAACACAATATTTGAGTGAGAAATGAAGGAGATACAACAGTTTTAGTGTTCTGGTTCTGTTTTGGCCGAGAGCATGAAGAACAATGCCTTGGTTTCTTTTTGATTTTGATGAAAAATGATTTGCTTGGCTTGGTTGGTTTGATTTTTGTGTTTGTTTTAGTAAATTACCTAGTTGCCCTTGATTTTGTGTGGTTAAAAAGCCACCACATCTCCTTCCTTCCCATGTCATGCTTGTGTCATCCTCATGATGTCATCCTCCCCTCCTTGTCCTCTTCTCATTGGTTGGGTGACATCATCCTCTCTAATCCCTTTTATTAACTTCCTAATTGTTTGCCTAATGACCGCTGATCTGTTATACGGTTCGCTTAACTTTCGTTTTCGTTTATCGTTTGAAGGATCATACTCGGGATCTTATTACTTAGGTTCCCTTAACCTTTCTCAATATATTATATTCCTTTTATGATCCTCTCCTATAATCCTTTAATTTAAATCCTTTTTATCCTGTTACCTTTTTCTCAAATCTTTCCGTATCTAGTGTATTTCCGGGAAAAATCAAAGTGTTCGGATTTGGATTCTGACGATCTTTACATACACTTATATCCCATATAAAGTACTAATAAAATCTCAGAATATCCATATCAGAACCCCTACATAGTGTGGCATGAAAAGTTTTCTCATTCAGCAAAAACACTATTCATAAGGGTTTCAAAAATTTCCCAAAATTTGGGGTTATTACAGTCTCCCCTCCTTAAAAGGATTCCGTCCCGGAATCAGATAGAAAATGAATAGGGATATTCTCTTAGCATTGCACTTTCTAACTCTCGAGTAAATTTTCCCACATTGTGGTTCTACCATCAAACTCTTACTAGTTTGATAACCCTTCTCCTAAGCACTCGTTCCTTTTTACTCTATACCCTTCCTGGTTGCTCCATATAGGTTACGTCTGGTTGCATGTCTATGTGCTCATATGCCCCTATTTATCTGGCATCCGAATTACACTTCCTTAACATTGATACGTGGAACACGTTATGAACTTGCTACAGGTTCGGGGGTAGGGCTAGCTCATATGCTAACTTCCCAAACGTCTTAATATATCCAAGGGTCCAACAAATTGTAGACTTAGCTTTCCTTTCTTTCCGAACCTCATCAATCCTTTTTCAAGGGTTTCCAAGGGGATACCTATAACATTACTAGGCCCCCTATTTCATACTCTTTGTCCTTTTTGAGTCAAATCAGCATACCTCTTATGTCCATCTTGGGTTACTACCAGCCGTCCTCTGATTAGATCTATTATATCCCTGGTCCTTTGGACTACTGCGGGTCCGAGCATCTTGCGCTCTACAACTTCATCCTAACATAAGGGAGATTGACATTATCTTCCCTCAAGGATCTCATAAGGTGACACCTCGATAATGACATATGATCTATTGTCGTGATATAACTAAATCCGCGTTAAGTGATCATTCCAAATTTTTTCAAGTCTATTGCACAGACTCTCATTATAGCGTTTAGCATTAGAGCTTTTGCTTCTCAATACCCATTCTTTTCGAGTTCGTAATCGCTACTACCTTCCGTTCCTAATATTATACTGGTTATACTTTTGCTCGTTAGCGTTCTATAACCTTTTAATAACCACGTCAACCTTAGTATTACGAATGTGTTCCCATTCTGAATACCACCATAACTTTACTACTCCTTTTTCAGCTGTTTCTATTTTCGAAAGCTTAATCCTTCATATAGAAGTAAAAGAATTTATTGAGAGATCACTATGATCATGAACACTTGTTATCTCGCATAGTTAGTACAGAAGGTGGCCAGCCTTTAGTACTTGACAAGCAATTAAACAATAGTTGGTATTCTACTAGGCTTCTATCACACAGATAGACAGTCATTCGGCAATACCTCCCCTTCTGGAAGGGTTGTTCTTCTCAACTTACATGAAATGAAAAGAAGAGAAAAGAACGAACTGAAGAGAATTGTATATATAAAGAAAATATACTGCCACAAAATATCTGGCTTGGAACCTACCTCTGAACTATAGAGGTTTGTCATAGGAGAACAAAACATATACGTATTTATATCAGCATCAAGTATTATAGCATCGTATTTCCCATGCCTAAATATTTCTATTCCGTCCATCATTCTATGGACCCATGCTCTTCCTCGAGCTTATACACAATCACCTTTGAAACTCCCTCGATTTCGAAAATCGAACCTGGGATCTCATTTTAGACATCACCGTTACTAGAGTTCTATGCTTGCACCGCAACCTTCCTCATATAGTAATACGACTCTCTTTTCATAAGAGGGAATAAATATTCAATAGGTAGATACTCTACTTAATTAGTCTATCAATGATAACTTATACACTACCACGACCCGTTTAGTGGTACTCAATCTCAACATCCATTCCAATACAACTCTCACGGTTGTAATCAGCTCGTTACTCGCAGAATCATTGCTGCCTTACTATGGTCCACCACTGACCCACTGTCATCATTCACTTTCCATGAAATCTTAATAGCTAACCATACGGAGTCCATACATGTCGTATCAAATCCTTCTAAGGAGGTAACATAATCACCATTTCTGATTCATGAAGAACACTCCTGATCTCAAAGGTTCGTTTAGTCCTTTTGAAATATGGTCCAGGCTCATTCTCAAGATAGTACCTTCTAAGATAGATAGCCCGCTCATGGCGATTACACGAATTAAACCTTTACCAACTACTATTACGACTGGGTATTGCACAGTCATCAGAAGGAATGTCAATCTTCCAAACCATAATACAACCTTCACAGTTTTAACCATCATCACTGTATTCTTTTGGCACAAGCGCCTATAATTATCCTCTTACCTTTAAAGTGTCGGCCACCTCTTTGGCCTTTCCTGATAGTAAAATTTCCTTACAGTGAATGTCACTTTAACCATCTCCAAATAATTTTCTACCTTATTTCAATCACAGCTTATGTGAAAATGCTTTCCTTAAAATCTGATGAGTAAAAAAAAAATCACCATTTTTCCATAAGTTATTGCCTCAGTCTTTAGAGGTTAATCACTGTCATGACTGACTCTCAATCATAATTAGAACATCTTTTATCTTAAGTCCTAATTGCCCTGAATAATTTCGACCATTACTGGTTCGATCCATACTTTCTCGTGGTTTAACATGTGCCCCACTTGGAAACATTATAATTACGTCATATTTCCTTTATCAACATTTCTATTCTTGAAAATTTTGAATATTACCTTTCTCCTTGTAAAACCTCTAAGGTTATCCTTCAATCGTTCCTCCTGTATTCCCTAGATACAGGGCATATTAAAATACCATTTACTATTACTAGAACCATTGTCTATATACTTCTGAAAAATTTCTCCACTGATTCTTAAAGGTTGTTGCTACATTAACCCTTTCCAAATCATACTATCAAAACTCATACTGTCCCTATTAAGGGTGAAATTCCAACCTTTATGCATTCCCCTAGGATTCATTTTAAGTTACCGATGTTCTATCCTTAATTCCACCTTTAAAAGGTACCTGCATCCTTCCATGGATAAATCAAGTCATATATCCCTGATAAGGGTGTCTTATTCAATCATTCCCACCTCGATAGTCTATGCCTAACTTCATAATAGCATCCTTATTCAAATTGAGGTCAATCCATATGGCCTCCAAAAGATAACAATGGTCATCCACTTTTCTTTCTTGATTTGGTAATGATAACATGGATGTTCTGGAAGATATTGGTCATGTTCAACGTGAACTTCTTCTTAATAATTCCTTATTTACTTTTGTTGTTTATCTCAACAGTCATCTCAATGTTGGGATATCTTTCATATCTGGCGTCTCCCTTTCTGGGTATCATGCCACCGGTCTTACACTTTACCTTCTTGAAGGTCACTTCCTTCACCCAATTTTCTTAATTTCTTACTTTCTTGTCTCCTCAGTCTATCCGCGTCTCATTATTTATCCTTCGAATTATCTCAAGGTTTCCTCGAATCTTCCCAACTTACAGGGGATAAAATATATGTATCTCTTATACCTTCAACCATCAATTTAACTCATGGTGAATCACTCTCATCCAGACGATTACCTACTTTTCTATTTCTATTTCTACGAGTCTTTAGGGTTTCCTCATACCCAACTCCCTTATCATTCCTCAAACTCTCTTGCCTTTATATTCCTTTCTCTTATCGTTATTTCATGAACCAACACAACATAAGCATTGATTTCAAACATCCCGTTATTCTGGATTCGTGTCTTCAGAACGAATCTTGATAACTTTTACAACTTAGATTCATAATTCATCATACTCGTCTGCCTTTGTTCTGGCTCTTAAGCTTTTACACTATCTCCATAACCTTGGGAAGTACTTTCCTGAAAACAATTGACTGAACTTAAATCAGTTTATTATAATCTCTTGCTCCGTGCCTTCCTTGGCCTTTCACCAGCGGGTGGTCTCTCTCTTAGGAGGGTAAGTGACAAAACAGTCTTTTGTGGTTCGTCAATCATTTAGAATCTCAAATAATTCATCTATTTCCTTTAGCCAGGCTCTTGCCTCGACTGGGTCAGCTTGTTCCTTGGAACTCTGAGAGCTTAGAGACTTAAAGGTCATGAAAGAATTTCCCACCGCACTGTCTCCTCAGGGTGGTGGTTGGGGATAATAGTCTAAGTTCTCTTTAGACAGGTCCATGAATTGCCGTATAGGGGTACCATCTCGGGTCTCCTGTCCTTAATCGACTTTTGTTTTCTCAGTCTAAATATTTCTTCCTACTCCCCATAATTGGGGTCATCTTACATAATTTAAATCCTCATTTTCCACTTCATCATGTTATGGGTTCCTTTTGTCTTGGTGGCAACCTCTCTGACTATCACGTTCAGGGTTTGCTCTAACTCTTATTCCTCAAACTAGCTTTCATCTAAGATTTCATCTTTAAGCTCTTAAACCTTTGGAACCCAAATTCTATAGGAATACCTCATTATTCCCTTATCATCTCTCTCGGTATTAATCTCATACCTATTTGTTGGCTCTCTGCCTTCATTCATCACTTTTACTGGCACAATATGTTCTTTTCCAATACTTCGGGCTGTATTGCTATCTCAAATAGCTTTTCGGTACCGGCTCCGGTTACCTTCACTACTATTTCCATTTTCTCAAAATCTCTTATAAACTCTCCAAAAGACATTATCATCTTGAGTCTCTCCTTTTTACTAAGGGCATCAGCCACCATATTGGCTTTCCCCGAATGATAAAGAATCTCCCAATCATAATTCTTGATTAGCTCTAACCGCCTCCTCTGGCGTATGTTGAGCTCTTTCTACGTAAGAATGTACTAGAGCTCCTATGGTTTGTGAATCTCACACTTCTATCCATACAAGTAGTGCCTCCAATCTTTAGGGCAAAACTATTGCCACGAGCCCAAGCTCATGGGTGGGGATATCGAATTTTAAATTCCCTTAATTGTCTTGACGCAGACGCGATTATCTTGCTGTGCTATATAAGAAGCACCCTAATTCCTTATGCGAAGCGTCACTTACAAATCACAAAATCTCCTTTTCCATCCGGCAACGCCAGCATAGGGGCCATCACCAACCTCTGCTTCAGTTCTTGAAAGCTGTTCTCGCATTTCTCTGTCCATTCGAACTTCTCAGTCTTACGAGTAAGCCGCGTTAAAGGGGCTACTATCTTTACAAACTTGAACGAACCTCCGGTAGTGACCGACCAATCCTACCTCTGGTAGTCGACCTAACCATGGTCATCAATTCATCAGTGGTCCTTTATCCAATCTTGTCAGGATCCTCCTTGGGATCCTCCTCAACAACTATCCCTTCTAGGACAATCTCCTCAACCGCTACATCTTCAATATCAGCATCATCCGGTCCTGCATTAGGACGCTCTATTGGATCCACAATCTGATCTCCGGTTAGTAATAAAACATCATCGCGCTGTTGCTCCTCAACCTCAGGGTTCGGAGTCCCGCTACCATCTACGATAACGAACTACGCTTCTATCACGATATTTATAAGGGTTCCCATAAGGGTTTTAACTGTCAGTACTACGTTAGGTAGCCCGACTATGAACTTGGCAAGAGTTCTTATTATCTTTGTGAACTTATTATCTTAACGTCCCATCATCTCTGAGGTTTATAACGCTTAGCTCTGATACCATTTCTGTAACACCCCCAAATCCGGGGTCGGGGATCCGGGTTGTCACGAGTTCCATTTCCCTTAACAACACCCAATCTTAATAAATAATCAACTACTCTGTACTGTGACCCCACAATAAATACACACACCACAAGTTATAGTCTCAGAGATGAATATCCAAAAAAATAATCACAAGTCGTTTTATTCCACAATTATATGCCAATACACCTTAAACAGGTTTCTGAATAAATTTACATTTCTTTGCCATTATTACAATTCATAAATATACATAATCTGATACATCAAAAGTTGAAAGCCTAGCCTATTGGTAGTTCCTACCTCAACTATGGCGGCATCAGTGCTTCTAGAAAACTGCGGAACGTCTCCTAACCTCTTGTGAATCGGGAGCTTGGTCCGGTTCATCTTGTCTATCTGATGTTGTGTGATGAAAGAAGAAAGCAAGGGTGAGCAGCAAGCCCACCAAAATAATATGTATAATGATTAACAATATATGAGCCTTCTCATAGTACTCATGAAAGTCTTGGTCAAAAGAAATGAACCAAGTTGATATCTTAATGCGATGAAGTCGCAAAATATTCAGTATATATATATATACATATATACTTTTCAAAATATTGGAAGTCCTCTTCCATGCACAATATACACAAAGTCCCAGTGTATAACTGTATAAAAAAAATATCGTTGCAAGGTGATCTCATATATCTAACCTTGTCTCAACGTTTTTCTGAAAATCTTTGTCATTCATAAGACAATTATTAATTAGATATAAGTTTAAAAGATGAAGTTACAAGATACCCCAATATACTTATATCTTTCCCAAATACTACTTGAACTACCACCGTTCAAGTTATAATTAGCTTCAAAAGTTCATCACATAGATGAGACTATAAGGCAAGATTTGAATAGATTAAATCTTTAAAATATTATCAAAATAAAATGAAGTTACGAGATACTTCATTTGATGTAAACATCATTTTGAAAACTTGACCCTGCCAACACTCAACAATCGCCAAACCGTAGCCTTTCTATCGAAGTGCTCTGGGTAGTGTTGCAGAAATTATCCAATTGGATGATGAACTCATTACGGGAGTTTGCCGCGCCAGGAAGACCACTTACGATGATCAGTCGTAGTAGTACAACCCCACCATTTTCTACATGTAGAGGAGAACCTGTCGGATTTACTTGTCAACCGAACACTGAACTCCTAAGGAATGGACCGCCTTAGCGGAACTTCCAGGCCATTTGGGCCAATATAATAAGGCCGGGCCGGCGCTACTCGGCCACTTAAGCCACTCCTAGTTCAGATGAAATCCATGACTCTGAAACGTAAAGCTTGTCCCCACTTTCCCCAAGTAGAAACTTGTTGATACGGCTCCACCAAGAAGTCGTATCTATTTGGAAAGGAGAACTCACCGATATTTCCCAGGCGATGCCTGTTAATGGATTAACTTGTTCCAAGAATTTTACTTCCCGAGTGTTGGGTAAGTAATCAATTCATTTATCAAAACAGCAACCTTGTTGCGAATATAAAACACACCACAGAGCCGGATCCCTCAGGTTTTGAGCGAGTATTTAAATCCCCTTCGAAAGGAGGATCTTAAAAAAAATAAGTTTTGGGATCCGCTCTAACTTTTAAAAAAATCATTTTGAAGACTCGCAAAACATTTTTAAGAATGTTTGGAGTGAAGCTGATTTAATGAAGTAAATCAGTCCCCATAATATTTAGAAAATGTCTGAATATTATTATTTAAATAATATTCCCATAAAGAATAATCTTTATAAAATAATTGAAGTAGAAGTTTTAAAACTTATACTTGAAATGAATATTAAATAACCAAAGATATACCTATACGAAAGTACTATCTTTATTTGAATAATCAAAAGTGAGTTTGATTATCGACACCTTATTCTTTAATAAAATAAAGAATATATCTCAGCAAATAATCGGAGTCATAGATCCTCAAATGAATATTCAAATAATATTCAATAAATAAAATAAGCTGAGTCATAAGCCCTCGAATGAATATTCGAAATAATATTCAATAAATAAATAAGCTGAGTCATAAGCCCTCGAATGAATATTATAAATAATATTCATTAAATAAAATAAAGGAGTCATACATCCTCAAATGAATATCCAAGTAATATTCAATAAATAATATAAAGGAGTCATAAGTCCTCGAATGAATATTCAAGATAATATTCATTAATAAAATCAAGTTATCGAATAAACCTTATTCGATTAATAGTTTTGAAAACTATAAACATATATATATATATATAAATATATATATATGAAATCTACTCGGGATCCTCGACTCCCGGTTTTAGAAAATGTTTTCACCTTTGGGTCCCTATACTAAGGGTATATGCAAATTACTGCTATTCTCTAGCATAGGTATTATCAACTGAACCAACATATATATTTGGCAAGAATACGAAACAGGCATGCATATATATACCATATCAGCATGCTTCAATATATCGCAACATTTGCTAATTAACCAACATGCATCTATCGCAAGATAATGCATATACATATATACATCACAACAACAGTATAACGGATAGAAAACTTGCCTGAGCGACTGGGGGTTACGAATGGCTCGGGACGAGTCTGGTAACCTATAAACAACAAGTAAGTTGGAATTAAACCAAAGTCACTTGTAAATCTATACTCTAACCAACTCAGACTCTAATGCTCGTTTTGCGCTTACTGATTCTCTTAAGTCACTCGAGTACCCTCGGCTCCACCATTTTTAATAATTTAACCTTTACGAGTTTTAAGGCGATTCCTTCGCGAGTGTCTTACCAACTGCCTAACACACTTACCATAAATGTTTCATGCATTAATTAACCCTTTTTGGTCTTTAACCTATGTTTCAAAGTAAGGCGAGGGGAAAAGTTTCGTTCGCGAAACGCCGTTACTTGAAACGGTCGTTTCTCCTAAACCGTGCATCGGAATCGAACGAACTACATATCAAAACGAAGCTCGTAACATGAGCTATCTAAACATGGCAGTGGTCATAATCTAGCAGGGGGTTCTCGGGTCCTAATGTTATGCACAAAAACAGTCCAAAGAAAATCGGACGTTACGACGGCTATGTTTACGCGATTACCAATGTTTAAACTACTCCAATTAACCACCAACCAACTCATAACCATCAATACAACAAAACTTCACCTAAACCATACCACATCAGTCCATAATCTCCAAGTTTTTCAACTCAAACAACCACAATCACGACCTATGAACTATAATCAAGCTTCAATTACCAAAAACACTTCCAAATCAAACCAAACTACTAATAATCACAATCCATGCTTCTCATTTCACAACACCAACCATTAAAATTACTAACAAATAAATTAAAGGCTAGGGTTTGAAGTTTATACCTTCCTTGGGAGGTGTTAAGTTTCTAGGAAGCCTTAGGGAGCCTCCTACAAGCTTGATCTTTCCAAAGAAATCAAGAACACAAAGTTAGGCTTTGAAGTTTCTAAAAGTCCGATTTAAAGAACTGTAAAAATGAGGATCTTACCATGATTATTTGGACGAGACTTGTGAACAAGAGTTGTAGGCCATCTCAATACCTTTCCAATGAGCTATAGAACACAATATTTGAGTGAGAAATGAAGGAGATACAACAGTTTTAGTGTTCTGGTTCTGTTTTGGCCGAGAGCATGAAGAACAATGCCTTGGTTTTTTTTTGATTTTGATGAAAAATGATTTGCTTGGCTTGGTTGGTTTGATTTTTGTGTTTGTTTTAGTAAATTACCTAGTTGCCCTTGATTTTGTGTGGTTAAAAAGCCACCACATCTCCTTCCTTCCCATGTCATGCTTGTGTCATCCTCATGATGTCATCCTCCCCTCCTTGTCCTCTTCTCATTGGTTGGGTGACATCATCCTCTCTAATCCCTTTGATTAACTTCCTAATTGTTTGCCTAATGACCGCTGATCTGTTATACGGTTCGCTTAACTTTCGTTTTCGTTTATCGTTTGAAGGATCATACTCGGGATCTTATTACTTAGGTTCCCTTAACCTTTCTCAATATATTATATTCCTTTTATGATCCTCTCCTATAATCCTTTAATTTAAATCCTTTTTATCCTGTTACCTTTTTCTCAAATCTTTCCGTATCTAGTGTATTTCCGGGAAAAATCAAAGTGTTCGGATTTGGATTCTGACGATCTTTACATACACTTATATCCCATATAAAGTACTAATAAAATCTCAGAATATCCATATCAGAACCCCTACATAGTGTGGCATGAAAAGTTTTCTCATTCAGCAAAAACACTATTCATAAGGGTTTCAAAAATTTCCCAAAATTTGGGGTTATTACAATTAGATAGGCTTGACACGAGATCCATGCCTTGTATTTAATCGGGACATTGTAGGGTAGAAGGAGTTTATTATACGGTAACTATTCACTGACAGGTTCTTGGTATTCAAAGCAGTGAATTCATATTATCCGGATAGTCGCGATATGTTGAGAAGCATCACTCACGATGTAGAATAAATGTGATTAATTAATTAATCATATTTAATAAATTAGAGAATTTATATAAATAATGATAAAATAGTTTTATTATTATTTATTTCTACTACCGGCTTAATATTGAACCTACAGGGTCACACCATAAAAAGAGAATGATTTTATGGTGGAGGAATTAATTAATAATGGCTAATAATTATTTATTAATGAAATAAATAATTAATTGGCAAATTTAATAATTGATTAAATGAGATTTAATTGATTATAAATTAATTAAGAAAAGTTCTTAATATTATTAATTAAGGATTTAATTTTTTGGAAATTAAATCAAGAGAGAGAATTATTTCTAAAGTGTTTAGAAAAAGGATTAATAATTAAAAGGTGTTTTAATTATTAATGAGAATAATAAATGAGATAATAATAATAATAATATTTATGGGAAAATTTCAGCTGAAAATTTTGCCTATAAATACACTATTATAGACCCTATTTTATTCTAACCCCAAAACCCAAAAGTTTTAGAAAACCAAATTCTCTCCACCTCCTCCTCCTAAAAGTCATTTTCTTGGTGGATACCGGTGGAGTGCTTCACACTTGAGGAGCAACTGCTAAGGATCTCTGATCGTTGTCTCCGAATTATTTTTAAAGGTTAGATTCGATCCCTCGAATTTTTATTCACGATTTATATGCTTTTATTTGGATTTTATATGTGTAAAAGTGTTTTTCCACACCCCGCTGCGTTTAAAAATCCAACATGTCCTGTATATTAAGGGCTTCCTTCTTGGTATCTATCACATAAGCCAAATAGGCCTCGTTACCTTTCCCTAACAATCTTTTTGCCTGTAGCATGGTTAGAAATTTCTGGTTCTGCCATTGACCTTTAAACACTACTTCTTTTTCATTCTGCACTCTTATCTTTACTTTCTTCCGTTCACAATCTATTTGCGCTCCATTACTGGATAACCAATCCATTCCTAAGATTACATCAAATTCTCCTAACGCGAATGGGATTAGGTCAACCTCGAAGATCTTCCCTTCTAATTTCAACTTGCACTTAAGGTGTACTTGATTTACAGGAATTACTTCTTTGTTTGATATTTCCACTCGTAATATCTCACATAAGGGTATGGCATTAAGTTTTAACTTTTTAGCAAAATCTTGAGATATAAAAGACTTGGTTGCTCCAGAATTAAATAGGACATTTGCATGTTCGGAATTTAACAAAAGGGTACCTGCTATCACGTCAGTATTTCAAACAGTATCTTGAACAGTCATGTTGAAGGTCCTAGCAGCTGGGGGTCGGTTGGATGTAGCTTTGCTCATCCCTGTGACTGGGGGCTTCAACGTTGGGCAATCCTATCTCATGTGTCCTACCTTTCCATATTGAAAACACGTTACATTGGGTCGGGTGCAGTTGTTGGCAAGGTGTCCAATTTGGTCACACCGGTAACATCTCAGAGGGGCTCTTGTCTGGGTACATACTCCAAGGTGTCTCTTCTTACAGGTTCGACATTCTGGTATTGGGGCACATGATTGGCTATGAAATGTTGCCCTAGATTGTCCGCCGCCCTGGCCAACACTCTCGTTTGGGGCCTTTCTGAATCCGGGGCCTCGTGCAGGTTGGGACACCGCTCCCCTGTCGAACCTGCTCAGAAGGCTCCTGTTCCCGGTTCCTATTCCTTCGCATCCTATCTTCCTTTTCCTATTTTCCTTTCCCTTCACACTCTGCTCACTACCAGCTTTAACAATCGAGGCTTTTTACACTAAGGTGGCATAGTTTGTCAGCTCTAACACTGCTACTCGGTTATGTATCCACTATTTCAGACCAAGCTGAAACCTTCATGCTTTCTTTTCTTCGGTATTCACGAACTCAGGCACAAATCTCGACAACTCAGTAAATTTGGCCTCATATTCAGCCATAGTCATCTTATCCTGTTTCAACTCCAGAAACTTAATCTCCATCTGGGTTTCCATAAACCTAGGGAAGTACTTGTCTAAGAACAGTCGGGTAAATCTATCCCATGGGATCACAGCATCAGTCTCTAGGTTTCGTTTGGACTCCCACCAGTAGTTAGCTTCTCCTTTCAGCATGTAAGAAGCAAAAATGGTCTTATGTCGTTCCTCAACACCTAGTATCTTGAAGGACTTTTTATCTCTTTGAGCCAGGCCCGTGCTTCAACGGGGTCGGCAGATTCAAGAAACTCTGGGGGTTTGAGAGATTTGAAGGCTCTAAAGGCAGTAGCTGCAGTCTGTTGGGCAGCATGTGGCTGTGGTGGAATGGGTTGTTGGTTCAAATTTGCTCTTAACAGTTCCATAAATTCATTCATGGGGTTTCCTCCCTGATGGGTATCCTCGGCCTCTTCTTCTACATATTCTTCCTCATCATATTCATTATAGTCTAGGTCTTCTTCACTTTCCTCATTCACTACAGGGTCAGGTTCACCTAGTTGTTGGTTAACAGATTCTGCGGGTTGTGCCCTGGTTCCTCTTCTACGGGGTGGCATTGTTCTGATATTGAAAATTGGTCAACATAGTTGTAATTATAACAGTTGGATTATTTTATTCATATGTAAGCATGTCATTTATTATCTAGCAGGTTTTTATAAAGTGCAATAATATAGACATCATTTCTTAATAACTGCTTAAATATATATTAATAAGATCTCCCACTTATATCCTGGGGATGAAACAACTAGCCGAGTTCATACATGCCTGATTATAATCTTTCACTACTAGTTCTGAATACTGAAATGAAAATACATAAGCCGTGTACCCTGAAGGGCTAGGAACGCTATCTACTACTAGCTATCCTATCAAAATTGGTGACAAGTCACCCAGCCTTCTTCAAGGTCCATATCTAGTCACTAGTATCTCAGTCACTATCACTACGAGTGAGGTCACGCACCCTCCTCATCGCTCCTGCAATCATCAGCTCTGCATCAACTACCGGGATGTATCATCCCATTGTTGTCATCCTCATCTGAACCCTGGTACGGAGCTCGATCCCATCGATCTCTCTGTGGGCTATGGCTGGGGAAGCAGCTCTGAAATCTCCTGGGTATCCTAGTCGGGTGGCTCTCTCAGCTGTCAGTTCCTGGCATAACTCCGTAATGCGAGCAGATGCCGCAATGATCTCAGCGTTAAGCTGACCCACTATCCAGTCATGTACGGCTACATGCATGGTCGCCGGTGGTGGTAGAGGAGAATATGGGTCGCTAGAGGATATGTCATGAACCTCATGGAACTGTGCACGTATCGCCTCCTCATCATCATCATCAGTATAGGGCATAGGGCTCTGGATCCCTGGGGTGGTGTAGGAGAGCGAATAGCCTGGTGAGGGTACATCTCTACATCCCTCCATACTACGCCATTAGCTATGGGGACAGGAAGGTTAGTCTCCTCCTCTAGGACATCCTCAGTAGGGTCATCGTCTGAATCATCAATGGGTGGGCTCTCTGGCTCGGGAATAGGGTCACGCTCAGGAATCATGACATCATCAACAGGATCAACCTCCCTCCTAGGCTCCACTGGTACCTGACACAATAGGCAAGGTGTTACTAACTTAGAGTTGGAATTCCCTTGAGGGTAAAACGGTCAAGACTACCAGTGTAGCCCGATGACGAACTCGACTTGAGCTCTAATTGTTTATTTTATTATTATTATATCTACGTATTTTATGTCCTATCATTTCCAAGATTTGATAACCTAAGGCTCTGATACCATTTCCGTGGCGCCCCAAAACCGGGGGTCAGGAGTCTCGGAGGCCACGCCATCTAAACTCACACAACTCACACTATAATATATAAATACTCACACTTCACGACCCCACACTTATCACACACACACACACTTACAGGTTATTGTCTTGGAAACGAACCATCATAACTAGAATAATTGTCAACCATCAAGTGATATTTATTACAACCCAAAAGTAGTTAATCTTACCGGGGAGTGACCTTTAGGTAAGGCTAGTCCGCCGGCCAAATAAACATTTCTTGTTTCTTAGCTTACATAAGTCATACTTATAAATAAGCCGAACTATAAACAACTCAAAACGAATCCAGCTTATTCTGACTACCTGTGGTACATCACCAAACAATCTACGGAACAGATGGCAATTTCCTACCCGTTTCCTGGCTGTGGTTCTCATGGCAGGCATTTTGATTCACTGTTATGTTATGTCAATTTAAGAAAACAAGTGTGAGCTATAATGCCCAGCATAATAATGTACAGTAAGAAAATGACTGTATAATAACATCATATATGATAATTATGTTTTATTTGAAAATAGTTTTCCTTTGTGATACACACCTTCTTACGAAAACAATTCTTTAGGGGATTTTAATATCCTGCGAATACCTTAATAGTAATCCTAGCACCTAGGCTTGGGTTACGGTATTGTATCTCAATTCCAATTGGAAGAATTAGGACACTCGTTGGAGCCACCGTATACGATGATCAGTCATAATACGATAATAGTAACCTTTTCTACTAGTAGAAGGACGACACCTTCGTATCCCGGTTATCACCCTTGCCGCATTTGGGCTACGTGTCCCATTTTCGGGTATACACATACTTCACAAGTTCCTGAGTACACAGAGTACCTTCACCTACGGTACCTTTGGTAGTCCATCTAGCACACATAGTACCAGAGTCTACCCCTCCCTTTTCCTTTAAAAGAATTCTATCAATCTCGAGAACTCGAACCACATCGAAGTTCCCCAAGCATTTTGCTTGTTGATAGAAACAGCTTATCTCTCTAAGATATAAGTGGATATATATGTATATACGTACTTCCGAGAATTTCGGAGGAAGTACTAAGGATGTGAGTTGACCGTAGTCAACAGATAATTAATAAGAGGGAAAAGTTTCTCCTTGAAACTATATTCAAAATATTAAATAAGTCAGGATAATATTCACCGACGATCTGAAATTATTCGAATGATATTCTGAAATCAGAAAGTATATTTTAAATCAGGATCTATGATTTTTAAATCAATAATAAACCCTTTAAGAATACTAATTAATTAAAAAATAGTCGATAAATAATTAAACCTCGAATGGGTTTACTCTCTAAAAGAATATTTAAAATAATATTCCTCAACTGGTTTGTGTCTCCATAATTAATAATCTATAGTGATTAATCGGGTTTGAAATAAATAATCATTGGAGTATACTACTCCCATTATAAGGAATAAGTATATAGTATTTATTATTCGAATAATAAAATATAGATGAGGGAATATGATCGTTGGGAAATCGTTTTAATAAAAGTTCGAGGTGTTTTAATATTTCGTAAGTGGACGTTGAGTCCCTTTAAAATGTACTACTATGGACTTATAACCGTCCTATAATATCGCCGGAATGATTCCCGGGTTTTAACTTAAATCCCGACCGACTCTCGGTCTTATATAATACGTCACGCTTAAAGCGAAATAACATTTCACGGTATATACTTTATCATACAACATCGCTACATTATGCGAAATTTCAACAACTACGTACCATGGCAAGCATGGTATTTATGCGAAGATAGTAAAACAATCCTTTCACAACACAACAGTAAAAATGGAGTTGGGTTCGTAAACTTGCCTGGGTATCTCAGGGTGGAGGATGCTCTAGGTTCCGCTCGGAAATCTATAACCATAAACACATTTCATTTCGTTAGGTTTCATTCTAATTTACGGCAACTCGCACTCATGCGCTACTTATTATGCACCCTCTCAACTTATACTACCCTTATCATTCCTTTAAGTCATATTCACATTATGGTCGATTCATTTTCCTAAGCATCTTAGGTTCATTCTTATTATCGCCGTCGTCTCCGCTTATGGATTCTTACGGTTTCTACTCGCGCGGTCTCGGCTCCGATATTTTTATAAAATTGAGAAATCATTATTTTCACTTGAAATTTTTATGGCAGTTAGGAAGCTCAATATGTTACTCTCTGTAAAATTTCATGATTTATGAACACTTTTAAGTCTATCCTTTATATTTTCAAAGTTCGTGATTCGTAGCAGTTTTTGTCGAGTAAATCACTTTTAGTAAAACGACCATAACCTTTGATCCGTAAATCGGAATTAACGATTCAAGTGCCTAAACAATCCTTATAACATTTTCTATCATAAACAAGGGTTAATTTTCAAGGAACTACAGTTTAAAACTTCAGAACTTTCTGCAGAAACTTAAAGTTACGATTTGTTGGTTTTAACGAAGTTACGTTTACGATCGGGGTTTTGTTTACACCCTAACTCTTAACACAACCACTAAAAATCATCATATCATCATCAACACACAAACTCCTCTCAAGAACATCATGTTCTTGAGTCAACAACAACCAACCTCAAATCTACTTAACTTAATCATCAAGATTTCATCAATAACACTCATTACACTAGGTTTACTACCACATACTAAATGGATCTTAAAAATGAATCTTAAATAAAGTTGGGCCAAAGATTTTTACCTTTCTTGAAAGCTTGAGATGTGTTCTTGAGGATGGTGATGGCTTGGAAGTGCTTGGTGTGATTTTTGGAACCTAAAACCACCATTGAAATCAAGAAACCAAAGAGAGATTACTATTCATACTATTCACTAGTGAGTTTCTTGATTTTATTTCACCCATCAAACCTTGATAAAAAGAGATGAAAGAATTTTCTTACCTTAGTTTAATTGATAGGAGGCTTGATAATTAATTGGATGATTTTACAAGAGCTAGAACTTGAGTTTTTGAATTTGAATTCCCCTTTTTTTTCTTCAAATTGTCGAATGGAAGCAATTGTGATGGGGGGGTATTTATACTCCTCTTGGTTGCTTAGCTTGGTTGATTTTCTAGGTTTATTTTAGGAAGATGGGGTGATATCTTGCCCTTGATTTTGTTCTTCCTAGTATAACATTCTAGGTTGATTCTTGGTTGCAAATCTTAGGGACAAATCTTAATAGCTTGCTAGGTTACAAGCTAAACTACATGGTTAGCTTCCTTAGCACACTATTTTGCTAGCTAGCTTGATTATCCTATGGTTAGCTCACTATTTGATGAAGTAACCATGGTTACTTCCTTACCATGGTTTAGTTAGTGCGTTATGTTTATTTAATCGTTTATGCGTTCGCTCGGTTGCTTAAACGTTTTCGTAATCCTTACTCGTAAATGTTTCGCGACGTAATTCCTTTCATATTTATTCCTTATATTTTTATTTATCCTACTTGAATATAAATCCGTAGGGTTTTAATCTCGTAATTATATTGTGATTCTCGTAATCCTCGATGAGTCGTAACTACGGTCGTTTTTCAAAGTTCATTTTCTTCGAAAACTAATAGCATTTACATACACTCATTTGGTACGTATAATCTTAATATCAACTCCGAAACTCATTTTCTCAAGCACTACATAGTGTGGGCTCAAAAGTTTTTCCTGTCCCTCAGGGTTACTATTCATTTAAACATTTTACAAGGTCTCAAAAATTCGATTTATTACACTCTTCCCTTGAATAGGCTCACGAATCTTTCCATACAGGGGACCTTTGGATGGCGCTTTGCCACTTAGGCTTCCTCGAGCAGGAGCTTTACCTTTAGCCTTGTCACGAACGGGCGCTTTCCCCTGGAGCCAGAACGGCCTGAGCTGGAGCCGAAGTGATGAGAAGCCATGATTGGCCCTGAGTTAGGTGTTTGGGCGACTATGGTAGTGTCGGATGAAGCCCAAGGACTGGGAAAATCTTCTGGCTGAAAAACATCAGGATAGACACCATGGAATTTAGCAATGGCCGAATTCTAACCAAGGGACATGTTCACCGGACGCATCTTATTGTCATGCTGATTCATTAGTTGGAGAAAGTCATCTATCTGATGGTAGAGATTAACCATCATGTTCCACTCCATCTTTTTCCTCCTAGCAAGGTTGTCATATTGTTGTTGGAGCGCAGCTTTGCTGTCCTCAGCCACCATCGCTCGTGACTCCCACTCTTGAGATTCCTTCTCCTACTTGTTCTTTGATATCTCACGGTAATGTTCTATGTCATCATATTGCATCTTTGAAGAGCTAAGGCATTGAAATGAGCATTGACCTGAAAAATAATAGGAAAGTGTCAAAGAGTTAGTAAGGCCGATTGTACCAATTAGAGTAAGCTCAAGAAGATCCCGAAAAACAGACTAGGAAAGTTTAAATGCGCTAAAAGAATTTTAGTGTGCCTGGTATAAGGCATGAGCCCCCAGCATTTCTGCCTCCAGAAGCTTGTCGGGTGTGGTGACCTCGATCAAATAAGGGCGGTAATGGAAAACCTAGACCAGTCTAGAGCAAGTTCGGGACTACCGATCACAGAGTCTTGGACACTTATTCCCCAACCAGGTTCAAAGGAAGTCTTGTTATTCCCGTCGGAACCCATGACCCTTTTCTTCCCTCCGGAGGACTCCTCCAAGAAGATGGGGACCTTGGGGGGAAGACGGCTTGTTTCCTTGGTAGCTTGATTGAGCATTCTCCGATTAGGCTTGTCCCTTTCTTAGCGAACTTAGCGTCTATGACATCAGCAGCTAATACAAAACAAGAAAAATATTGGTATAAGAACAAACTTGTTCGAAGTTAAAGAATGAATAAGTAAAAATACCCTCAAGTGAAAGACCACTAAGTCCGGCTTCGACAAGCGCTCTCTCGGTTAAAACATGTCGAAGGTGAGTCTGCCCCTTGTCGCTAATAAGAGCATCTCGTGCATAACATTCGGGGATAGTAAGTTTTAAAATATGATTTGGATGATCAACTACATTGCTAAAGCTAGGCAGGAAAATATCGCCCCAGTCACCATCTTCTAATTCAAGGATGAAGAACTTCTTGTTCCAGCCATGATAAGAAACCGGAAGTGAAAGTGAGTTGACAATGTTGTCTACTCCAGGTGTAATAACCCCCAAAATTTTCAACTTTTTGTAACCCTTGTGAATAGTGTTTTTGCTGAATGAGAAAACTTTTCATGCCACACTATGTAGGGGTTCTGTTATGGATATTATGAGATTTTATTAGTACTCTATACGGTATATGAGTGTATGTAAAGATCGTCAGAATCCAATTCCGAACACTTTAGTTTTTCCCGGAAATCCACTAGATACGGAGAGAATTGAGTATAAGGTAACAGGATAAAAATGATTTAAATTAAAGGATTATAATAGAGGATCATAAAAATGAATATAATGTATTGAGAAAGGTTAAGGGAACCAAAGTAATAAGATCCCGGGTATGATCCTTCAAACGATAAACGAGAACGAAAGTTAAGCGAACCGTATAACAGATCAGGGGTCATTAGGCAAACAATTAGGAAGTTAATCAAAGGGATTAGAGAGAGTGATGTCACCCAACCAATGAGAAGAGGACAAGGAGGGAAGGATGACATCACCACATGACATGGGCATGACATGGGAAGGAAGGAGATGTGGTGGCTTTTTAACCACACAAAATCAAGGGCAACAAGGTAATTAACTAAATCAAACACAAAACCAATCAACCAAGCCAAGCAAATCACTTTCATCAAAATCAAAAAAAAAAGAAACCAAGGCATTGTTCTTCATGCTCTCGGCTTTTTAACATTTTAAAGGCAAGGAATTTCAAAATCAAAGATCCAAGCTTCCTAAATTGGTGAGTTAATTCCCTAATCATCCTTATGCTTAGTTAGGGCTATATCATGAGTTTAAGCCATCAATTCCTTCTCAATATTCTTCATTTAATCAAAGAAGAAGACAATGAATAGTGTTTTCAAGTTTTTAACTTGAAATTTTTCTTGATTTCCTTGAAGATTCAAGCATTCCTAAGACTTCTCAAAGCTTCTTAAGGCTTCCTAGCTCCTCCCACCACTTCAAGGAAGGTATATCATCTCCAAACCCTAGATTCCTATGTATTATAAGATGATTTTGATTAGTAGGGTGATATTGTAGCTTGATGTTTGTGATTTAGAGTTTGGGATTGAAATGGTATTGAATCGGATTGGTAAATCTTGTTGTTTTGGTTAAAAGAATGTAGTATAGTTAACTTCAATCTTAGGCATAAGTATGAATGTTAAAATTGAATTGGTTGGGGTTGTTATGATGTGATAAGGATGGATGTTGGTTGTATGTTGGATTGAGGTTGAATTGGGTTGGTTTTGAATGGTTTTAAATTGGGAAATCGCGTAAATATAGCCGTCATAACGTCCGATTTTCTTTAGACTGTTTTTGTGCATAACATTAGGACCCGAGAACCCCCTGCTAGATTATGACCATTGCCATGTCTAGATAGCTCGTGTTACGAGCTTCGTTTTGATATGTAGTTCATTCGATTCCGATGCACGGTTTAGGAGAAACGACCGTTTCAAGTAACGGCGTTTCGCGAACGAAACTTTTCCCCTCGCCTTACTTTGAAACATAGGTTAAAGACCAAAAAGGGTTAATTAATGTATGAAACATTTATGGTAAGTGTGTTAGGCAGTTGGTAAGACACCCGCGAAAGAATCGCCTTAAAACCCGTAATGGTTAATTTATTAAAAATGGTGGAGCCGAGGGTACTCGAGTGACTTAAGAGAATCAGTAAGCGCAAAACAAGCGTTAGAGTCTAAGTTAGTTAAAGTATAGATTTACAAGTGACTTTGGTTTAATTCCAACTTACTTGTTGTTTATAGGTTACCAGACTCGTCCCGAGCCTTTTATCACCCCAAGTCGCTCAGGCAAGTTTTCTACCCATTATAACTGTTGTTGTGATGTATTTGTGTATATGCATGATCTTGCGTTAAATGCATATTTGTTATAGCAGATCCTTGCGATATATTGTAGCATGTTATATGGTACATATGCATGCCTGTTTCGTATTCTTGCCATATATATATCTGTTGGTTCAGTTGATAATACCTATGCTAGAGGATAGCAGTATTTCGCATATACCCTTATTATAAGGACCCAAAAGGTGAAAACATTTTCTAAAACCGGGAGTCGAGGATCCCGAGTAGATTTTCTATATATGTATATATATACATATATATTTATATATATATATATATATATGGTTATAGTTTTCAAAACTATTAATCGAATAAGGTTTATTCGATAACTTTATTTTATTAATGAATATTATTATGAATATTCATTCGAGGGCTTATGACTTCTTTATTTTATTAAATGAATATTATTTGAATATTCATTCGAGGGCTTATGACTCTTTATATTATTTATTGAATATTATTTCGAATATTATTCGAGGGCTTATGACTCTTTTATATTATTATTGGATATTACTTGGATATTCATTTGAGGATGTATGACTCCTTTATTTTATGAATATTATTTATAATATTCATTCGAGGTATTATGACTCCGCTTATTACTGCAATATATTCTTTATTTAATAAAGAATAAGGTGTCAATAATCAAACTTATTTTCGATTATTTAAATAAAGATAGTACTTTCGTATAAGTATATCTTTGGTTATTTAATACTCGTTTCAAGTATAAGTTTTAATACTTCTACTTCAATTATTTTTATAAAGATTATTCTTTATGGGAATATTATTTAAATAATAATATTCAGACATTTTCTAAATATACTGGGGACTGATTTACTTCATTAAACCAGCTTTACTCTAAACACTCTGTAAAGTATTTTCGAGTCTTCAAAATGATTTTTAAAAGTTAGAGCGGATCCCAAAACTCATTTTTATATTTAAGACCTTCCTTTTTAAGGGGATTTAAATACTCGCTCAAAACCTGAGGGATCCGGCTCGGTGGTGTATTTTATATTCGCAACAAGGTTGCAGTTTTGGTAAATGAATTGATTACTTACCCAACGTTCGGGAAGTAAGTCCATCTATTGAGTCGGCATAAGCAACATGGGCTCAGTGGGCGTCCATGATAGTGTAAGTGGCTCAGTGGGAGTCCATCAAATGCATAAGTGGCTGAGTGGCAGTCCAGCATAAGATCCTATTACGACCAGGGTGATGACCAGTGGGGAATTCGTCCATCTACTAGTAGAAAAGGTTACTTATTGGTATCTTTGCCTGATCAGCGAGATACCTGGTTTATGCCAAAATTCTTTTCCTTTCCCAAAATTTATTGGATGTTTCAAACTCTGTTCATACTTTACATGACAGAGGTTTTCAGGAAATGTATAAAGAAGATGTATATGTGGATATATATACATATCAGAACTTAATGAAGTATATCATAACTTCATTTCCTTTAATAATATTTCAAAGGTTTAATCTATTCAAATCTTGTCTTGTAGTCTCATCTATGTGATGAACTGGTAAAAGCTCATTATACTTTGAACAGTGGTAGTTCAAGTAGCTTTATAAATGATATAAGTGTAGTGAAGTATTTGGTAACTTCATCCCTTGTTTTTACTTATATCTAGTAAGTAATTATCTTACACATGATAAAAGATTCTAGTAAGTATCCATTTAGATACTTATATTATTGTTATCACTTTATACTATCTTGCGAGCTGTAAGGCACACTCTTGCTTTATTTCTTCATCACACAACAACAGTTAGGAAAGATGGCCAGACTCCAGCAGACCCAGCGCAAGCGCGGGGGAAGCGTCCTGCGTCTTCCCGGTGATGTTGTAGCTGCTATAGCTGCAGAGGTAGATCTATTGTAGATCAGACCATCTACTTTTGAGAATCAATTATGTATAATTATAACTTGTGGCAGATAATGGCAATTAACTGTAAATTATCATGTAATCATTTTGGGTTGTAATAACTTTTAAATTGTGGATTCAAAGACTTGTACTTATCTCAATTTCATCTCTGAGACTATAACTGGTTGTGGTGTGTGTTAGTGTGGGGTCACAGCATAAGGTTATTTATTATTAATTAAGTGAAGTGATATTATGGAAAGAAAGACCGTGACGACCCGGATCCCCGACCCCGAATCTGGGGGTGTTACAGAAATGGTATTAGAGCTAAGCGTTATAAACCTCAGAGATGATGCGACGATATAATAATAAACTCACAAAGATAATAAGAACTCTTGCCAAGTTCATGGTCGTACTACTTAAAGTAGTGCTGACAGTTAAAACCCTTACGGGAACCCTTATAAGTATCATGATAGTAACTTAGCTCGTTTAATGTGTAGGCGCCTGAGATAGAGGACCCTGAGATGTTCGAGCGTGAGCATGATGAGGCACTGCTAGATGTTGAGGATCAGGAGGAGCCTGAGATGGAGGAGGATAAGGAGGACCCCTCAGAGGAGTCAGAGATAGAGGTTATTGCTATTTCAGATGAGGAGGACCCCTCAGAGGAGTCAGAGACAGAGCTCATTGCTATTCCAGAGGAGGAGGACCCGGATGAGGTCCCAGTAGCTGAGGAGCGTGTCGGACCTATGGTAGTGTATGCTGGTACCCCTTTACCCACACTTCCGGTGGTCAGAGCTCCTACCCCTCCACCACTATCTTGGATTCCCGATGATGACAGCTCAGAGACCCATACTTCTGAGCCTAGGCAGACCGAGGAGGCACCCTCAGCGGCTCCGGATTCACCACCTCTTGACCCTGCCCACAGGCAGTCTTCGTTAGCTCATGGATATGTTCAGGATGTTCTGAGGACCCGAGTGGCGGTTGCCGAGGCCCGACTGGATGAGGCCAGGAGGGAGTTGGATGCAGAGAGGGTGGGTAGGCGTACCCGAGCTTATGAGACTAGGGCTTCTATACCCCGATCCTTGAGGAGGGAGCTTACGGGGATAGAGCTCACGTCCCGAGCGAGGCTCAGATCGCTCCAGGGGGACAGGCATGGTAGGATCTCCAGGCGGCAGGCTGACTATATCTTCCGTCGTGTGATGGAAAGGGTATGGGAGCTGACCCGCTCCGGTGTATGATTCAGGATTGACGATGGAATAGTCTAGTTGTCTAGTTAGCCGAGGCCTTAGTAAGAGCCAATTTTCCGGGATAGTTAACTTGTATATAGCATCCCTTTTTCTGACTAGACAGATAGACTCTTGTGTATCACTTTTGGGACAGATGACTGTAGCACTGTTGTACTTTTGACCAGATCAAACTATGTATTTCTCACATTATGTATATATTTGTTTCCTTTCGGTTCAGTTCCTTAGTGACGAGGTCACTGTTTTTATCATTATTATTACTGCACTTCGTATTAGAACTTTCTTAAAATAATAGAATTGCGATATACGTTTTCCCCATTATAAGAGCTGTGCAAGGCACCATGTTGTATATGATTGTGACCTAACGTTGAATTTCCCAATAATTTTTTTATTATCAGAATCATGCCGCCAAGAAAGATTGGAACTAGGGCGAACCCTGGATCTGAGGACCAGGGAAGCCATAACCAGGATGATAGGAACCAGGAACACAGTGAAGAGGAAGATGAGGATTATGTGGAACAGGATGACTCCCTGTATGAAGAGGAAGAGGAAACATATGATGTTGAGGGATTTGAGATAGAGGCTGAAGAAGGAGAAACCGAGGTTGAGCAACCAGTACCAAACCCGGGCATGGATCCCATGGGCCAGTTCATGCAACTCCTAAGGCAGAACTTGAAACGTCAACCCAACCCACCCCCTCAAGGAAATAACAATGCTGTGGCAAACTCTTTCAGGGCTTTCAAGTCCCTTAAGCCCCCTGAGTTCCACGGATCAGCCGACCCAGTTGAGGCAAGGGCATGGTTAAAGGAAATGGAGAAATCTTTTGAGATTTTGAGTACCGATTAGGCACAGAAGACTGTATTTGCTACCTACCTTTTGAAAGGAGAAGCTAACTACTGGTGGGAGGCCAAGAAAAATATGGAGACAGATGCTATTATAACGTGGGAGAGATTTAGTCAGTTGTTTCTGGGAAAGTATTTCCCGAGGTTTATGGAAAACCAGATAGAGCTCAAGTTCTTGGAGCTAAAGTAGAATAACTTGTCTGTAGCAGAGTACGAAGCGAAATTTACTGAGTTATCAAGGTTTGTGCCGGAGTTTGTGAGCACCGAGGAAAAGAAAGCTAGGAGGTTTCAGCAGGGACTGAAATCGTGGATTCAGAATAGGGTGGCAATCCTTGAGCTTACGGATTATGCCACTCTGGTGCAAAAGGCAACGATTGTAAAAGTCGGAAGTGAACAGATGCAGAAGAAAAGAGAGAAGAAAGGAATAAAGAGGAAAAGTATGAGCATCGGTGGAGGTTCCGCAGGAAGGAGCTTCCCAACTAGATTTAATCGAGGAGCAGTGTCCCTACCAGGAAGGAACACTGGGTTTAGGCGGCCAATGAGTGTGAGTGTGAGCCAGGGCGGCCAGAAATCAAGAATGTCCTATTCCAACCAGTCTCGACCCCCATTGCCAGCCTGTAACATATGTGGAAGGAATCATAATGGGGAGTGTAAAGGAAAGCCAGTAACCTGCTTTAAGTGTGGTCGGGAAGGTCACTATTCAACTAAGTGCCCATCATCAACCTCTGCCGTCATTCCAACCACCACTTGTCATCAGTGTGGACGCCCAGGTCATTGGAAGAGGGAATGCCCAATGAACAAACCAGCAGCTTCGGGAGCAAGCAGGGCTGCTTCTAATAAGCCACCTACTGCGAGGACTTTCAACATGACAGTCCAGGATGCTATGAAAGATTCAGATGTGATAGCAGGTACCCTTTCTCTAAATTCAGTCAGTGCAAACGTTTTATTTGATTCGGGAGCAACTAAATCTTTTATATCAAAGGACCTTGCGCGTAAGTTAAGACTTAAGGCTGAACCCTTGATAGAACCCTTACAAGTAGAAATAGCCAATCATGAAATTATTCCTGTTTACCAGATTCACCCCATTTGTGAGATAGGCATAGGGGAGCAATCTTTTAGTGTTGATCTGATTCCTTTTAAATTAGGGGAGTTTGATGTAATTTTGGGAATGGACTGGCTATCTAGCAATGATGCTCAGATAGACTGTAAAGGGAAGAAAGTTAAGCTAAATATCCCAGGGAAGAAGGAAGTTATATTTAGAGGAAAGAGGCAGACGCGGAAATTTTTGACCATGGCCCAGGCCAGAAGGATGCTACGAAAAGGAAATGAGGCCTACCTAGCCTATGTGGTGGACACGCAGAAGGAGGTGCCCAACTTACAAGATATTCCAGTAGTCAACGAATTTGAAGATGTATTCCCACAAGACCTTGTGGGATTACCACCCGATAGAGTGATTGAATTTGCTATTGAGTTCGCCCCAGGGACGGCGCCAGTTTCAAAAGCACCTTACCGGTTAGCCCCGTTAGAAATGAAGGAATTAGCTATCCAATTGCAGGAACTCTTGGATAAGGGTATGATAAGACCCAGTGTGTCTCCGTGGGGAGCACCAGTTTTATTTGTTAAGAAGAAAGATGGGAGCATGAGGCTGTGCATCGACTATCGAGAGTTGAACAAGCTAACCATAAAGAACAGGTACCCATTACCTAGAATAAACGATCCGTTCGACCAGCTAAAGGATGCTGTTTATTTTTCCAAGATCGACCTGAGAACTGGATATCACCAACTAAAGATTAAACCCGAAGATATTTCCAAGACAGCGTTCCGTACCAGGTATGGGCATTATGAGTTCTTGGTAATGTCCTTTGGATTAACCAACGCCCCAGCGGCTTTCATGGATTTAATGAATAGAGTATTTAAGAAGTACTTGGATAAATGTGTGATAGTTTTTATTGATGATATTTTGATCTACTCAAGGACTGAGACAGAACATGCAGAGCATTTGAGGATAGCTCTAGGAATACTCAGAGAGGAGCAGTTGTATTCCAAATTCTCGAAGTGTGAATTCTGGCGGAATGAAGTACAGTTTTTAGGACATGTGATCAATAAAGAAGGAGTATTGGTCGACCCCTCCAAGATAGAGGCGGTCTCAAATTGGGAAAGGCCAAAAACACCCACAGAGGTAAGGAGTTTCATAGGATTGGCCGGCTACTATCGTAGATTTGTACAGGACTTTGCGAAGATCACAGCCCCTTTGACACGACTTACTCGTAAGACAGAGAAGTTTGAATGGACGGAGAAATGCGAGAACAGTTTTCAAGAATTAAAGAAAAGGTTGATAACGGCTCCGGTGTTGGCATTGCCGGACGGAAAAGGAGATTTTGTGATATATAGTGACGCGTCGCACAAAGGACTAGGGTGTGTGCTTATGCAGCACGGTAAAGTGATTGTGTATGCGTCGAGACAACTGAAGGAATACGAGGTTAGATATCCTACTCATGACCTTGAGCTCGCGGCAATAGTATTTGCCTTAAAAATTTGGAGGCACTACTTGTATGGAGAGAAGTGCGAGATTTTCACAGACCATAAAAGCCTCAAGTACATATTTACGCAGAAAGAGCTCAACATGCGCCAGAGGAGATGGTTAGAACTAATCAAGGACTATGATTGTGAGATTCTTTATCATCCAGGGAAAGCCAATGTGGTGGCTGATGCCCTTAGTAGAAAGGAAAGACTCAGAATGATAACGAGTTCGGAAGAATTGATAAGGGATTTTGAGAAAATGGAAATAGAAGTAAAGGTAACCGGAACCGGAACTGAAAAGCTTTTTGAGATCTCAATGCAGCCAGAGTTATTGGAAAAGATCAGATTGTGCCAGGAGAAAATAATGAATGAAGGTAGAGAGTCAATGACTGGAGAGGAGATCCATACTGAGAAAGATGATAAAGGGATAATGAGGTACTCCTACCGGATTTGGGTTCCGAATGTTCAAGAGCTTAAAGATGAGATATTGGATGAAAGCCATAGTTCAAGGTATTCCATTCACCCGGGAAGTACCAAGATGTATAGGGATTTGAAGGAATATTACTGGTGGCCCAACATGAAGAGGGACGTAGCAGAATGGGTAAGCAAATGTTTGACTTGCCAAAGGGTAAAGGCAGAGCACCAGAGACCCAGTTGACTCTTACGACCCCTGGAGATTCCCGAATGGAAATGGGAACAGATAGCGATGGATTTTGTTGTAGGCTTGCCAAGGACGAATGCGAATCACGACGCCATTTGGGTAATTATAGACCGACTGACAAAGTCAGCTCATTTCATTCCTATCAATGAGAGATACACAGTCGATAGACTGGTGGATATTTACCTTAAGGAAGTAGTGACGCGACATGGAGTCCCAGCGTCCATTATCTCAGACCGAGACCCCAGGTTCAACTCCAGATTTTGGAGGAGCTTTCAGGAATGTGCGGGGACCAAGTTAAATATGAGTACCGCGTACCATCCCCAGATGGATGGGCAGAGTGAAAGGACCATCCAGACACTAGAGGATATGTTGAGAGTCTGTGCAATAGACTTTAAAGGGAGTTGGGATGATCACTTGCCGTTGATCGAGTTTTCTTATAACAATAGCTTTCATGCTAGCATCGGAATGCCGCCTTATGAGGCCCTGTACGGAAGAAGGTGTCGATCTCCCTTATACTGGGATGAAGTAGGAGAGCGGAAGATGCTCGGACCCGAAGTGGTCCAAAGGACCAAAGATATAGTGGATCTCATCAGAGGACGGCTTGTAGCAGCCCAAGACAGACAGAAGAAATATGCAGACCTAGCCCGAAAGGACAAGGAATATGAAGTCGGGGACTTAGTACTGCTAAAGGTATCCCCTTGGAAGGGATTAATGAGGTTCGGAAGGAAAGGAAAACTAAGCCCAAGATACATTGGACCTTTTGAGATATTAAGACGGATTGGAAAGTTAGCTTACGAGCTAGCCTTACCCCCTAATTTGCAACAAGTTCATAATGTGTTCCATGTGTCAATGCTAAGGAAGTATCATCGGGATGCCAGACACATAGTGGAGTACGAGCAGGTGGATATGCAGCCAGATCTAACTTACGTGGAGAAGCCAGTAAGGATTATAGATAAGAAGGAACAGGTGCTTCGGAACAAAGTAATCAAGCTAGTCAGAGTACTATGGCAGAATCATAATGTGGAAGAATCAACTTGGGAACTAGAGAGCACAATGCTAGAAAAGTACCCCCATTTGTTTTCTGTTTGATTCCGGGACGGAATCCTTTTAAGGAGGGGAGATTGTAATAACCCCCAAAATTTTCAACTTTTTGTAACCCTTGTGAATAGTGTTTTTGCTGAATGAGAAAACTTTTCATGCCACACTATGTAGGGGTTCTGTTATGGATATTATGAGATTTTATTAGTACTCTATACAGTATATGAGTGTATGTAAAGATCGTCAGAATCCAATTCCGAACACTTTGGTTTTTCCCGGAAATCCACTAGATACGGAGAGAATTGAGTATAAGGTAACAGGATAAAAAGGATTTAAATTAAAGGATTATAATAGAGGATCATAAAAAGGAATATAATGTATTGAGAAAGGTTAAGGGAACCTAAGTAATAAGATCCCGGGTATGATCCTTCAAACGATAAACGAGAACGAAAGTTAAGCGAACCGTATAACAGATCAGCGGTCATTAGGCAAACAATTAGGAAGTTAATCAAAGGGATTAGAGAGAGTGATGTCACCCAACCAATGAGAAGAGGACAAGGAGGGAAGGATGACATCACCACATGACATGGGCATGACATGGGAAGGAAGGAGATGTGGTGGCTTTTTAACCACACAAAATCAAGGGCAACAAGGTAATTAACTAAATCAAACACAAAACCAATCAACCAAGCCAAGCAAATCACTTTCATCAAAATCAAAAAAAAAGAAACCAAGGCATTGTTCTTCATGCTCTCGGCTTTTTAACATTTTAAAGGCAAGGAATTTCAAAATCAAAGATCCAAGCTTCCTAAATTGGTGAGTTAATTCCCTAATCATCCTTATGCTTAGTTAGGGCTATATCATGAGTTTAAGCCATCAATTCCTTCTCAATATTCTTCATTTAATCAAATAAGAAGACAATGAATAGTGTTTTCAAGTTTTTAACTTGAAATTTTTCTTGATTTCCTTGAAGATTCAAGCATTCCTAAGACTTCTCAAAGCTTCTTAAGGCTTCCTAGCTCCTCCCACCACTTCAAGGAAGGTATATCATCTCCAAACCCTAGATTCCTATGTATTATAAGATGATTTTGATTAGTAGGGTGATATTGTAGCTTGATGTTTGTGATTTAGAGTTTGGGATTGAAATGGTATTGAATCGGATTGGTAAATCTTGTTGTTTTGGTTAAAAGAATGTAGTATAGTTAAATTCAATCTTAGGCATAAGTATGAATGTTAAAATTGAATTGGTTGGGGTTGTTATGATGTGATAAGGATGGATGTTGGTTGTATGTTGGATTGAGGTTGAATTGGGTTGGTTTTGAATGGTTTTAAATTGGGAAATCGCGTAAATATAGCTGTCGTAACGTCCGATTTTCTTTAGACTGTTTTTGTGCATAACATTAAGACCTAGAACCCCCTGCTAGATTATGACCATTGCCATCTCTAGATAGCTCGTGTTACGAGCTTCGTTTTGATAAGTAGTTCGTTCGATTCCGATGCACGGTTTAGGAGAAACGACCGTTTCAAGTAACGGCATTTCGCGAACGAAACTTTTCCCCTCGCCTTACTTTGAAACATAGGTTAAAGACCAAAAAGGGTTAATTAATGTATGAAACATTTATGGTAAGTGTGTTAGGCAGTTGGTAAGACACCCGCGAAAGAATCGCCTTAAAACCCGTAATGGTTAATTTATTAAAAATGGTGGAGCCGAGGGTACTCGAGTGACTTAAGAGAATCAGTAAGCGCAAAACAAGCGTTAGAGTCTAAGTTAGTTAAATTATAGATTTACAAGTGACTTTGGTTTAATTCCAACTTACTTGTTGTTTATAGGTTACCAGACTCGTCCCGAGCCTTTTATCACCCCAAGTCGCTCAGGCAAGTTTTCTACCCATTATAACTGTTGTTGTGATGTATTTGTGTATATGCATGATCTTGCGTTAAATGCATATTTGTTATAGCAGATCCTTGCGATATATTGTAGCATGTTATATGGTACATATGCATGCCTATTTCGTATTCTTGCCATATATATATCTGTTGGTTCAGTTGATAATACCTATGCTAGAGGATAGCAGTATTTCGCATATACCCTTATTATAAGGACCCAAAAGGTGAAAACATTTTCTAAAACCGGGAGTCGAGGATCCCGAGTAGATTTTCTATATATGTATATATATACATATATATTTATATATATATATGGTTATAGTTTTCAAAACTATTAATCGAATAAGGTTTATTCGATAACTTTATTTTATTAATGAATATTATTATGAATATTCATTCGAGGGCTTATGACTTCTTTATTTTATTAAATGAATATTATTTGAATATTCATTCGAGGGCTTATGACTCTTTATATTATTTATTGAATATTATTTCGAATATTATTCGAGGGCTTATGACTCTTTTATATTATTATTGGATATTACTTGGATATTCATTTGAGGATGTATGACTCCTTTATTTTATGAATATTATTTATAATATTCATTCGAGGTATTATGACTCCGCTTATTACTGCAATATATTCTTTATTTAATAAAGAATAAGGTGTCAATAATCAAACTTATTTTCGATTATTTAAATAAAGATAGTACTTTCGTATAAGTATATCTTTGGTTATTTAATACTCGTTTCAAGTATAAGTTTTAATACTTCTACTTCAATTATTTTTATAAAGATTATTCTTTATGGGAATATTATTTAAATAATAATATTCAGACATTTTCTAAATATACTGGGGACTGATTTACTTCATTAAATCAGCTTTACTCCAAACACTCTGTAAAGTGTTTTCGAGTCTTCAAAATGATTTTTAAAAGTTAGAGCGGATCCCAAAACTCATTTTTATATTTAAGACCTTCCTTTTTAAGGGGATTTAAATACTCGCTCAAAACCTGAGTGATCCGTCTCGGTGGTGTATTTTATATTCGCAACAAGGTTGCAGTTTTGGTAAATGAATTGATTACTTACCCAACGTTCGGGAAGTAAGTCCATCTATTGAGTCGGCATAAGCAACATGGGCTCAGTGGGCGTCCATGATAGTGTAAGTGGCTCAGTGGGAGTCCATCAAATGCATAAGTGGCTGAGTGGTAGTCGAGCATAAGATCCTATTACGACCAGGGTGATGACCAGTGGGGAATTCGTCCATCTACTAGTAGAAAAGGTTACTTATTGGTATCTTTGCCTGATCAGCGAGATACCTGGTTTATGCCAAAATTCTTTTCCTTTCCCAAAATTTATTGGATGTTTCAAACTCTGTTCATACTTTACATGACAGAGGTTTTCAGGAAATGTATAAAGAAGATGTATATGTGGATATATATACATATCAGAACTTAATGAAGTATATCATAACTTCATTTCCTTTAATAATATTTCAAAGGTTTAATCTATTCAAATCTTGTCTTGTAGTCTCATCTATGTGATGAACTGGTAAAAGCTCATTATACTTTGAACAGTGGTAGTTCAAGTAGCTTTATAAATGATATAAGTGTAGTGAAGTATTTGGTAACTTCATCCCTTGTTTTTACTTATATCTAGTAAGTAATTATCTTACACATGATAAAAGATTCTAATAAGTATCCATTTAGATACTTATATTATTGTTATCACTTTATACTATCTTGCGAGCTGTAAGGCTCACTCTTGCTTTATTTCTTCATCACACAACAACAGTTAGGAAAGATGGTCAGACTCCAGCATACCCAGCGCAAGCGCGGGGGAAGCGTCCCGCGTCTTCCCGATGATGTTGTAGCTGCTATAGCTGCAGAGGTAGATCTATTGTAGATCAGACCATCTACTTTTGAGAATCAATTATGTATAATTATAACTTGTGGCAGATAATGGCAATTAACTATAAATTATCAAGTAATCATTTTGGGTGGTAATAACTTTTAAATTGTGGATTCAAAGACTTGTACTTATCTCAATTTCATCTCTGAGACTATAATGGGTTGTGGTGTGTGTTAGTGTGGGGTCACAGCATAAGGTTATTTATTATTAATTAAGTGAAGTGATATTATGGAAAGAAAGACCGTGACGACCCGGATCCCCGACCCCGGATCTGGGGGTGTTACACCAGGTCGGTGACTAATTTGAACCCATCCAACCCTCACCAAGGGGAAGTTCTTGAATAAGAAAATGCTCTTGAAGATGGTGGTGCCTAAAGGAACCCCGAGTTCATGGAATCTCAATATGAAAATGATGATCAAAGTCCATGCATTTGGATAAAGTTGACAAGGATGAGCTCTTATCTCTGAAAGTAGCTTCACGATAAAAGGATGGACGGGAAATCTTAGTCCAGTGAGGATAGAGCTCTTAAACACACATAGACGAGTTGGACTCCAGTGACAAGTCCGGTCATTTTCGCGTTCCAAACGAACTCTCATCCCGGGAGGGAAGCTTTATGTTTGCTTGATATTCCTAAATTTCTTCTTTTTGAGTTTACTAGAGTGGCTAAAAGCATCAAGGTGAACACTAGACCAGAATTCTTCAGCGAATTCTTGGAACATATTTGTCGAACTAAAACCTGTCGAACAAGGTTTCAAAGACATAGAGCAGTTGAGAAGCATACCTCACTGTGAATTTTCCTTGGCTCGACGAGCAAGCATCTCGGACACGGAGGGAGAAAGACAGTTGTTCCCGCCATCATTCCCGTTGTTGCCATCATACGAAGGGTCGCTGTGTCCTTCAGACATCTTCGAGAAGAGCTTGGTGAAATCTTAAAAAGCTTGAAGAAGATAAAACTAGAGAGAACTTGAGAAATAGAAAGTAAGGGGTGAATGAAAATGAATGCTTCTCCCTTCTTTTATAGGAAAAGGGTGACTTGCTAAAGTGGGTCATAACTCAGGCCGGTTCGCGTTTGTAGGTTGTTTACAGGTTGAATGCCGACAGACGACTAAAACTACTCAAGGAAAGTTGAAAAAGCGTATAAATAACGAGTAAAAGCTCTATTTGAATAATAAGTCGGAGAACAATAGCTGAATTCATGGAGACAGTCCCGAGTACGCTTAATTAAATCCAAAATCAAGTGTTCATTTTTGATTAAAATTAACAACGCTAATCTCCCTAATTAAGAAAACAAATTAGGAAATTTTGAACTGAACTTCAAAGAAAACTGATTTATAATAATTGAAGGTTTTTCAGCCGTGATCGCCTAGACGGCGACCACTCCTGGAAGGGTTATTATTCCTAGACAATCTAACTACTGAATTACAGAAGGAGGTTGAATGGAATTCTGATTTCTTTTCGATTTTAAAACTTCTTACAAATATAAATATAACAATGTTTGAATAGGCTAATTGCGGATAAGAAATATTCAAGTATTCAAACATAAAGTAAATAAACAAGGATGTTTAAAACTTTCTGGTGGATTGTTATTTCCACCAGAGATATATATAAATATAGAAGATCTCTGTGATGCAAAAGCACACAGATGCTTACAAGAATTTTTACAAACTTAAACTTGAGAGTTCTAAAAGATACAGCTTACAAATGCTCTCTAGTTCTTGCTTGTTTTTTACTGTGTCAATTGATAATTAACTCTTTTCTACACTTGGTTTATATATCACAAAGTTATATATGTAGTAAGACAAAACATAAGTCTATTATCTAAGTCTAATCACATGTTTCTTCATTTCTCAGTCCAATGCAATCCAGATAGATATGGCATCTTTGAACGTCCCTGTTTTGCAGGGAATTAGAAATGCTTCTTGATCTTCATAATCCTGATTACAGGCTGCCACATTCCTTTTGTTAGGTCCCGAATTATCGTAGAAGGGGGTTGAATACAATAATCACTAAATTAAAAAATTCTTTCGAATATTTTACGGATATAAAATTTAGTGTTCAGTTGGTGGTTCCGTGTTCTTGAGCTGAATAGTGTTTGGGACAGTAAAACGAGGAAAACAAGATATTTGGGGAAATATAAATATTCATATATAAATCTGCGAGGGGTGTTGCTACACTCCGGTTAATAAATTAACCGGCTACAATCTAAGAACAATAAAGTTCCTAGCTTCTACAAAGATTTACAAATCAAATCCTATACAATAATCTAGCTTTTGTTTGTCTAAGGATTTAATTATCGGGTAAAGATTATAATGCCCCTATGAATATACAAAAGTTAAATTGGGCATTATAACATTACTCCGGTGAGAAGAATAATTGGTATGGATTTGTGTGTATATCTCCTCTGTATCTCTTTGCTGCAAATCTTCAGCTCTTTGGGAGAGAAGAAGATGAACAGAATAACTAAATTAAAATTTCTTAGTGCTTTTGCTGCTTTGTGTAGATTTTATATCAATAATGTGTGGTTGAGGAGAGAGTTGCGTCCAGGGCTTTTATCACTTACTTGCGCACACAGAGGGAATAATTATACTTAGTTTATTTTCTAACAAGAGTTACTTGCGACCGGGATGTAGGAGTGTAAGTTGCCTTAGAATTTTCAGCTCCTATTACCTGCGACCAAGTAACTCTAGTGAGTTACTTACAACCTCCCTTTGCAAGTATAACGTACTTGCGACTCTAATAGTACATGTACAACCACTTGTACTTAAACAAAATATGTATCATGTGGTTTCTTTTGCACATAAAACAAACGCCACCTTGTTTTTTGATTTTCTTTTTTTGTTTTTGTTTTTCTTGTTTTTATTTAAGTTTAAACTGTAACTAAATTAATTTATAAACTAAACTTAAATATAACTTATATAAAATAAACAAATTTAGATTTATCAAATAAACTTATTTAATGTTTATAAAATAAATTATTTTAAGTTTATTAATTTAATTATATTAAAGTCCATTAAATAAATTAATTTAATTTAATAATTAAACTTTGAACTAGGCCAATTCCTCGAGTCATTCAGCTGTATACCATGCGCACCTCTTCTCGTACTTTATCAGATAAACGTTCAATCCAAGTACGTTCCTCAACTTAACAATCCTTTTAAAAATAATACCCAGATTCCTTTCACGAGCGGTTGACGCCTAGTGCAACTGGTCTGGTTCACAGACGATTAACCCCGATTTAGGTCTTCGTATTATGGCCTTGATTACATTGTTAAGCTTGCAACAACTTTATCGCTTTAAACACTGATTGTCAATAAACAAATGTACTTTCACTGGAATCATTTCTGGTACTTTAGATAACATTCTCATTGCTACTACAATCTTGAATACTCGATTCACTATTCTTCACCGACGCTTGAACATATAAATGAACTCCTATCAGTGAGTATAACTTCAAGACTGCAACTGTCTTCTTTAACCTCTGTCTATACTCTATCTTCAATTCTTCAGATTTCTATGCTTCATACACTGTCTATCTTCAATCAATGCCAATACACTGAAATATTCCTGTGACACTTATACACTGAATCTTCATCATTTCTGAAACACTGAAAGTCTTTAACCTTTATTCTTCACCGAGGCATGAACATATTAATGAGCTTCTTTCAGTGACCTGTAAATAGACTTCAAGCTTTCTTCTAATCTTGATTCTTTGTATTTGCCTTGTCTTTATTTCTTTTGATTTCTTGCGTACTCGTGTTATTATTAACCTGTCTTGTTCTAGTGTTGTTCTCATATTGAGTTATCACGTAACTGTTCATACAACTACGCAGTCTCACCAACAATCTCCCCCTATTTGATTGTTAAACCTAACAAACAAATTAAATAGAGAGGATAACCCGACTAACAACTTGGAAAAAGTAAAGTACCAGGACTTGTAAATAATGCTGCTGGTTTTCTGGATCAAATACTGCATTTCCAGATTTTTTGAGTAACTGAAATGAAAGATGCTTGTTCCTCTAGCACTGAAGTGATATCAAGTAGTTTCATCTTCATTTCCTTGGTTCTTCAAATCTCTGCCAGATAACACTTCTCAATATTGAAGTAATCATCAACAGCTTCTTTTGTACAACCATATTTTCTGTTGAGAAGCACATATCTGATAAGTGGCATTTTATACCACTTAGAACGTCTTATAATAGCTTAAATTGGTGTCTTGAAATCAAGTATTTTGTGTATTTGATGCGTTTTTCTAGTGTTTGTGCATTTCAGGGTATTAGTTGTATTTCGGGAGAGAATTCATCAATAATAAGCCTTGGCATGTGTTTAGTATTACAAGTGGGAAGATAGGAGCAGATTGCAGCGAAGAAATGGAGCAAAAATAGAGCATTTTCCAGTAGGGAGCTGAGCGCCCGCTCAGCTCTGCTGAGCGACCGCTCAGGAAGCTGAGCGCCCGCTCAGGAATGCTGAGCGACCGCGCAGGGTCGTATTATTAGAATAATTATTTTAGACTCCTATTTCTGTTTGGCTTCCAACTTCTGAGTTATATGGGTTTTATGGGACTCCTATATAAGTAGATTACAGAGACGTTTCACAAAGGTTGGATCGTAGTATTAATCAAGGAGCGAAGGAGATAAGGAAGAAGACCGTTTTAGCACACCGCAACGAAGAGGAAGCATATTTTCTTGTGATTCTTTATTTCGTTGTAACGTTAGATGCTAGTTTTCTTTACTTTGAACCTATTTACTCTTGTGACGTACTCTGGTTAATATAAGTAGTTTTAGTTATTATTCTCGTGTGTTATTATCATGTTTTCATATGAACCTATGATGACAATGAGTGTTGTCATAGGCTAATCGTGATCATGGGGTCATAACAGATTTACTATGGAGTTCTTTAGTTAGTTGTTTAATACCTTAGTGTGTGATGATTGTATGATATCTAGTATTGATTGTGCGTATTCGTCTTATGTGCGTCGCGAACATATAAGATAGGGTGTTAATCTCTTGTGAAGCGACGGTGGATCTTGAGATTTAGAACTTGCCATGCTAGCATAGGTTCATGTACGAGTATGCATGATTAGTGGGCAACTCTAACCGTTTTATTCGCCCTGTGTAATCAAAAAGAAAAACTTGTGCTTAAATCGTTATGTTGTCAATTTCTGTAGACATATAGGGACTCAACATAATTGATGCCTATTCAACTTCTATCTTAATTGTGGATGTTTGGTAGAATGGTATTAGTATAATGAAAGTTGGCTTTTATCAGTTTCGTGTTATTCAATTAATATCATCACTGTTGCATGCTAAGGGTAATAACAATAGCTATTGAAGGAAGTAGTAATGAAGTTGTGATCTCATGATTGTTTTAATATTGTTAATTTAAGTGTTAATTAAGTGTGTAATTCTAGTGCTTAATTGTAGTTAATAATTAGTTAATAAAATCTAAGTGTTATTATTTTAACATTGAGAAGTAATCATACACTGGTGAGTGAGTTTAATTGAACATAATTAGTCTGAGTCTCTGTGGGAACGAACTAGAAATTATTATATATTACTTGCGAACGCGTATACTTGTGTGTGTTATTAACGCGTGTTTTCGCCCTAACAATATCTCTCTTGCTTCTCCCCCTATGAGAATCAACTGCTTAAAGGAGATCACATTCGTTTACCACCTCTCCCGTATAATAGGATCCGCAGATAAAAACCAGTGGTACTCTCCTTTTTGGAAAACAGCTTCTCCCATTATGAAGAATAGTGATGAACCAAATAACTTCTTCTGATCACTAGGAAATCACCTTCGTGTTTACCACCTCTCCCGTACAATAGGATCCGTAGTTACAAACAACAATGGTGTGGTGTAGTGTACATGTGCTTTACCTTTTTCCTCCTGCCTGCTATTTCTCCCCCTTGGTTGAGAAATCCTCCAAACTATTACTTAAGCTTTTATCTCCCCGTTAGAGAAGGGATGTATGCCATTGTCTGAAGGAGTTCTCATATTTCACTTAATTGGAAAAAATAACAAGTCAGAGTCTGATCAACCATGTCCCTTTAAATGCTGCAAGAATGACTTCACTATTGATCATCATGTTCACTAATCTTCTCAACTCCTTATACCTCCCAACTGTGAGATCACCAATTGTTACCAATTGTTAGCTCCCAACTTGTTAGGTCCCGAAGAATTCTAATCTAATCTGTAAATGTTAGGTCCCTGAGAGTTAGGTTCCAATTATAAACAAATTCGAGACCCGGAGTATCAAGAACCATGTTTAGGGATAGGGAATGGGACACGGTGTTTCTCTTTCTTCCTCACTGTGAGTGTGTGATTCTGTTTTGTGTACCTCACAAGTGTTTCACTCTTCTCTCCGCTCATGTTTACACTTATTCTCAAAAGTGTATCACTCATCTCATAGCTCCAAAATCCAGCTGTACCTGCAAGGAAAATCACCTTAGCCATCCTCAAGGAGGTCACATGTGGTGCAATGGGAGTTCGCAAATCCCCATCCTTGTTAGACTCGTTAGATGAATCTGAGTCATAAATAACAAGTTGCTAGTTTCCCTTTAGGGTTCCAGATTTGAACTCTGGGAAGGTAAACAATGATCCAAAGAATTTAGCATAAAGCTCAAATTTCCCTTCTAATGTCTGTGAAGACATTTCCTTGTGACTCATCAGGTAAGATCTGAATTATTGTCAACAAGTTGCCGATCTGCACCTATGTCAGATCCACTATCCGCAGATACATCCAGGGGATTTAATCCTGGGGAGGTAGACACTGACCACTGACATATGGCTATTGGATCAGTATCCTCTCCTAATACATGTAAAGGCAATTGGTCCATAAAAGAACCTTGAACAATCGAATCTGACCTTAAAATGGTCGAAACTCTTGTTTCCGTCAACTCTTCCTTTGTGTGTGTAACCTATCCTTGTGCATCAAGAATTGTTTATGTTTGAGGTGGTGACACTACATCGGATACCCTGGATGACAAGAGAATTTTAATAGACGCACCCTGTTGAGAGGATGAATCTAGTAACTGTTTTTGTGCCTTTTCAACCATTATATCTTTTGAGAAGATGTATGGGGGGTTAGCAGTTGTCTTATTTTTTATACTACTCAACTTTGTAGGAGACAGAGCTGTTGGGTTGACTTCAGAACCTTCCTGTATACATCCTGATCAAGGCTTGATCTTACTTGTTGCAAACTGTGTTGACTGCTCCAGCCCTTTGGTTTTTAAAAAGTCTTGATTAGCTTGATATTGCCCTTGTAGCTTTATTCAAGTTTCGGTTCTTTCTTTGTACCACTACATTCTGACACAGAGTTCCCAGTGCTGAATATGTCTCAGAATATTCTTGATGTTACAGATATTAATCAGAATTGCTTCTTGAATTCAGTCCCATTATATGTTCATAAGATCATTTATGTTACAGTTGCTTCCAGCTTGATCTTCTCTGATATGATCAATAACCATCTATGATGTCTTTTCTTGAGAACGCACAAACAACAACTTTGTTTATTAAGAGTAGTCATCCACCATCACTAAGGTATATTTTAACTTTGATGTGATGTAGTCTTTGACTTCTCTTCCTGACATGCCTCACATTCATCATCTTCTGAATTCCCGATGAGGCAGTCCTCTCATTAACCCCTTTTCACAAAAGATTTCTGTTAAGGAGAAAACACGCGCTAATAACACACGCAAGTATACACGTTCGCAAGTAATATAGAATAATTTCTAGTTCGTTCCAACAGAGACTCAGACTAATTATGTTCAATTAAACTCACTCACCAATGTATGATTACTTCTCAATGTTAAGACAATAACACTTAGATTTGATTAACTAATTATTAACTACAATTAACTACTAGAATTACGCACTTAATTAACACTTGAATTAACAATATTAAAACACTCATGAGATCACAACTTCATTACTACTTCGTTCAATAGCTATTGTTATTACCCTTACCATGCAACAATGATGATATTAATCGAATAACACAAAATTGATAAAAGCCAACTTTCATTGTACTAATACTATTCTACCAAACATCCACAATTAAGATAGAAGTTGAATAGGCATCAATTATGTTGAGTCCCTATATGTCTACAGAAATTGACAATATAACGATTTAAGCACAAGTTTTTCTTTTTGATTACACAGGGCGAATAAAACGGTTAGAGTTGCCCACTAATCATGCATACTCGTACATGAACCTATGCTAGCATGGCAAGTTCTAAATCTCAAGATCCACCGTCGCTTCACAAGAGATTAACACCCTATCTTATATGTTCGTGACGCACATTAGACGAATACGCACAACCAATACTAGATATCATACAATCATCACATACTACGGTATTAAACAATTAACTAAAGAACTCCATAGTAAATCCGTTACGACCCCATGATCACGATTAGCCCATGATAGTACTCATCGTCATCATGGGTTCATATGAAAACATGATAATAACACACGAGAATAATAACTAAAACTACTTATATTAAACCAGAGTACGTCACAAGAGTAAATAGGTTCAAAGTAAAGAAAACTAACATCCAACGTTACAATGAAATAGAGAATCACAAGAAAATATGCTTTCTTCGTTGCGGTGTGCTAAAACGGTCTTCTTCCTTATCTCCTCACTCTTTGATTAATACTACGATCAAACCTTTGTAAAACATCTCTGAAATCTACTTATATAGGAATCCCATAAAACCCAGATAACTCAAAAGTTGGAAGCCAAACAGAAATAGGAGTCTAAAATAATTAATATGAAATTACGACCCTGCGCGGCCGCTCAGCATTCCTGAGCGGGCGCTCAGCTTCCTGAGTGGTCGCTCAGCAGAGCTGAGCGGGCGCTCAGCCCCCTTCTGGAAACTGATCTGTTTTTCCTCCGTTTCTTCGCTGCAATCTGCTCCTATCTTCCCACTTGCAATGCTAAACACATGCCAAGCTTATTATTGATGAATTCTCTCCCGAAATGCAACTAATACCCTGAAATGCACAAACACTAGAAAAACGCATCAAATACACAAGATACTTGATTTCAAGATACCAATTCAAGCTATTATAAGACGTTTTAAGTGGTATAAAATGCCGCTTATCACACCCCCAAACTTAAATCGATGTTTGTCCTCAAGCGTCACAGACTCAAAAACAAAACAAAAACATGCATGAATGCAATCTATATGAAATGCATCGATCCCTCTTACTACGACCAAACCAACCAACTTACGACATCTCAACAAATGCAATTAGGTGAATAAAGATCAATCAAATCATACAAACTAACATACAGCCAAAAATGTGGTGTGTGCAGATGCTTAACAAATATGTTTCGAAACTAGATCAATTATCATAACTCAACCATCCTCAAGGCAATCGCATGATTATACGAAGAATAAAAATTCTAGGCACAAAGTGACTTATAACACTTCAAGAATATGGAGCTTATTACAGAATCATGCTTTTATTTACAACAACAATGCTTATTTGATCGTGCAATGAGTGAGGTCCACAAAAGACTTATACAATGGCATCCATGTCGCGAGCGTTAGGTTAGCGGATCCCAAACTATAAAAAGCCTTAGGTCACTAGGCACAAAGTCCCCTAAGAACTTAATAACTCGAATACCAAAGAGCCCACTCGTGATCAATTATGCATTAATTCTGTATTTTTTTCTCTTTTTTTTCTTTCTTTTTTTCTTCTTTTATTTTTCTATATTTTTCTTCTTCTTTTTTTAAACTTTCTGAGCAAGTGTGTTTCGCTCCATCTTGCTCAACCCTAGACTACTCGCATAAAAATACGAGCCGGCTACTAGACATTTGACGCCTAGCCACAATTAGCAATGAATGCCATTTTTCACTCTATTTTTTTCTTTTCATGCCTTTTATCACTAAGAACCTATTATAAAATTCTAAGCATAATCAATAGATTAACCTCGAAAACCATTAAACCATAACAACAATCTAGTCCTTAAGCATTCTCTAAGACTTAGTGAAATTACATGTGTTTCTAGCATGCATATCAACCAACACGACTCAATATCACTTTAACGCTATCACTATACTCGCATCAACATCACAAATCAATTGGTAAATCAGCGCAAAAGGGATCATGGTATATGCATGAGCTACATGACATGATAAATAAATAAAGCTACATAAAAACTAAATGGCAAAAAAAAATGCAATTATATGAACTAAATTATCATGAATATTCAACTATATGACACACACACAAAATATTCCTTAACTACCACCCCCAAACTTAAAATCTTCACTGTCCCCAGTGAAGGTAGTAGAAAGGAACACAGGGTATACCTAATCGGAGAGATCATCATCATCATCACCCTCAGAGGGTGGTGTATCAGGAGGCGGATATGCAGAGTCCTCACCAAAAACTGGCCACTGGATGTCAACTCCAACCTCGAAAAGCAGTCCCAAGTGCAAGGGTGAGCTCCTGAGCAAACCTGCTATGTGTCTCGTACATAGCGTCCATCCTTCTTGACAGTCTCCTATACTGGGCATCAGCCATCCCAGCACCCTCCTGAGCTCTAGAAGAACCAGCCTCATCTCACCTTGGCCTCGCCATGGTAGCACCTCGTGGTGGACGCCCTCCTGGAAGACGATAACCCAGCCCATGCTCCTCGGGCTCACCACCGGTCCACTCCTGCATCGCATGCAGAGTTCCGGAGTCAATAAGAGCAGCCGACAACTGCAACTGCTCATGAGACGGCCACTGAACTCCCACTGCTCGGCAAAGCTTTGTAACTGTGAATGCATAAGGGATGTTCATTTGCTTAGCTCTCCTCAAAAACTTCAGAATTCCTTGGTAGATGAACTCACCAAGGTCCACATAGTACTCCTCATTCAAAATTCCCCATAACAACTGTGCTCTCTCAACTGTGACCTCATGTGCATGCGAAGTAGGCAGAATATTAGCACAAATAAAAGCAGTCCATGCACGGGCATACCTATTCATCACGATCGCCGAAAAGTGACGATACTCGTTAGTCCCATTCTTGAAGGTCCAATTTGTGCCCGGCCTACAGAGAGTGGCACAAATCAAATCCAAGTCAAAATCCTCAGCAGTCTTCTCCTTCCAATTCTCCTTCGTGGGCTTCCTCTGTCGCTGCCCAATCACACGGCGAATCGCCGCAGGGTGATAATCAACCATCATCCCCCGGACCACAGAATACCCATTCTTCACAGCCTTCATGTTCGCATAGAACTCGCGAACCACGCTCATCGGCACTCCTTCAGGAGACTCACAAAAAGCAATCCAACCCTTCTCATCTATCATAGGCAACAACTCACCATCCCTCCCCGATGGTAAGAACCCCCTCTCCTTCAAAATTGGCTTCCCCAGAAGCCTAGTGTACTCCTCCTCAGCAGCCCTATCATTCAAACGAGGCCTCACAGCAGTACCCTCGAAGAATCAGCAGTAGGGACAGTGCTGCTACTACCGATAGTCCTGGATCTCTTGGGTGCCATTGAAACTGAGTAAAAGTGTTAAAGATTTATGTTTTTGGGTTCAGGAGAGAGTTTAAGGTTTGAAAGTGTATGGGGAGTATATGGAATAGGTGTATGTATATATAGGGTAGGGATTAGGGTAAAATTTGATTAGGAGTGGGTTTGAGGGTTAAAAACATGGGATAATGGGGAAATAGGTCGTGGGTAATGGGCTGTATTTTATTTTTTTATTTTTCAGATTTTTTTGGATTTTTATTGGACTTAAAAAATTTCTCCCAGTCGGCCCCTGAGCGGGCGCTCAGGGGTCTTCTGGAATTTTTTTTTCCTTGCCCTATTTTTCTGATTTTTTTGTGCTTTTAGATAGGTTACTAACTTCTAAGGGTTCCTGTAACAATAAATCATGGGTTGCCTCCCACGAAGCGCTTCTTTTTCGTCATTAGCTTGACATAGCGTACCTTACTCAAGTTGAAAATAAAACGGCACTAACCACTTCCCGATTTGCCGTGTCCCCATAGTAGTGCTTCAAACGCTGACCATTAACCTTGAATGCTTGGTCCAGATCATTCTCAAAAATCTCCACCGCTCCGTGTGGAAACACAGTTTTGACAATAAAATGTCCCGACCACCTTGATTTCAACTTCCCAGGAAAAAGTCAGAGACGAGAGTTGAATAAAAGAACTTGCTACCCCGGCACGAATAACTTAGGATGTAGCTTCCTGTCGTGCCACCTTTTCACTTTTTCCTTGTACATTTTGTTGTTTTCGTATGCTTAGAGTCGAAATTCATCAAGTTCATTAAGCTGAAGCATTCGCTTCTTTCCAGCTGCATCTAGATCCAGGTTCAACTTCTTCAACGCCCAATAGGCCTTATGCTCAAGCTCCGAAGGTAAATGACATCCCTTACCATACACAAGTTGAAACGGGGACATCCCAAGTAGAGTCTTATATGCTGTTTTATAAGCCCAAACAGCTTCATCGGGCTTTAAAGACCAATCCTTCCTTGACAGACAAACAACCTTCTCTAAAATGCGCTTGATCTCTCTGTTAGACACTTCTGTTTGACCATTTGTTTGCGGATGATAGGCAGTAGCAACTCGATGATTCAGATTGTAGTGCTGCATCATAGAAGTAAACTTACGGTTGCAGAAATGCGACCCTTCATCACTTATGATTACTCGTGGCGTTCTAAACCTTGTGAAAATCTGCTTATGAAGAAAATTCAACACTGCCTTTGCATCATTCGTCGATAGAGCTTTGACTTCTACCCATTTTGAGACATAATCGACTGCCAGCAAGATGTACTGATTATTGCAGGACGAGACAAAAGGCCCCATGAAATTGATTCCCCAGACATCAAAGACCTCGACTTCAAGCATCACATTTAACGGCATCTCATCCTTTCTCGTAAGATTTCCACTCTTTGGCAATGATCACACCTTAAACCGAACTGATGAGCATCCTTAAACAAAGTAGGCCAGAATAAACCTGCTTGCAGAATACGAGCTGCCGTCTTCTCACCACCATAGTGTCCACCATAAACTGTGGAGTGGCAGTCTCGTAATATCCCCTCCGTCTCACAGAATGGGATACATCTCCTGATGATCTGGTCAGCTTCCTGTCTAAACAAATACGGTTCATCCCACATATACCACTTCACCTCATGCAGAAACTTCTTCTTTTGAGCTGTGGTCAAATTAGGAGGCATTATATTGCTGACAAGATAATTCAAAATATCTGCAAACCATGGCTCTTCCTCCTGAACTGCGAACAACTGCTCATCTGGAAAAGATTCGTTGATCAATGTCGTATCATGTGAAGTAGACTCGGGATTCTCCAATCTAGAGAGATGGTCAGCTACTTGATTCTTAGTACCTTTTCGATCCTTGATCTCTAACTCAAATTCCTGTAGTAAGAGCACCTAATGAATGAGTCTCGGCTTCGAATCCTTCTTGGAAACTAAATAGCGAATGGCCGCATGATCAGTGAACACTGTCACCTTTGTCCCAAGCAAATAAGATCGAAATTTTTCGAAACCAAAGACTATAGCCAAGAGCTCTTTCTCAGTAGTGGTGTAGTTTATTTGGGCCCCATTTAAGGTCTTTCTAGCATAGTAGACCACATGAAAGAGGTTATTCTTGCGCTGCCCAAGAACTGCACCCACCGCATAATCACTTGCATCACACATCATCTCAAAAGGCTCTGTCCAATCGGGTGCTGTAATAACTGGTGCAGTTATGAAACTCTTCTTAAGAGTCTCAAATGCCGTTAAGCAGTCATCATCAAATTTAAAAGGCACATCCTTCTCAAGCAAGTTACACAACGGCTTAGATATCTTCCAAAAGTCCTTGATGAAATGCCGATAAAAACCCGCATGACCAAGAAAACTACGAATTCCTTTCACTGAAATAGGTGGTGGAAGATTTTCAATGACTCCCACCTTGGCTTTGTCCACCTCAAGACCCTTGCTAGAGACCTTATGCCCAAGAATAATGCCTTCACGCACCATAAAATGACATTTTTCCCAATTGAGCACCAAATTAGTTTCCACATACCTTTTGAGTACTGCACAAAGATTATTCAAACATTCATCATACGAATGTTCAAAGACGGAGAAGTCGTCCATGAACACCTCGACATTATTTCCAATCATGTCAGAGAATATAGCCATCATACATCTCTGAAAAGTGGTCAGCGCGCCACATAACCCAAAAGAAACTCTGCGAAAAGCAAACGTGCCAAATGGACAAGTGAAGGTAATCCTTTATTGATCCTCTGGTGCAATACAAATCTGATTATACCCTGAATAGCCATCCAGAAGACAATAATACTCATGACCAGCCAACCTATCAAGCATCTGATCAATAAACGGAAGAGGGAAGTGATCCTTCCTCATGGCCTTGTTCAACTTTCTGTAGTCCGTGCATACTTTCCATCCTGTGACTGTTCGAGTGGGGATGAGCTCATTCTTCTCATTTGCTACCACAGTGATACCTCCTTTCTTAGGTACACATTGCACGGGGCTCACTCAAGAACTGTCAGAAATAGGATAAATGATTCCTGCATCCAGCCACTTCAGAATTTCTTTCTTCACCATTTCTTTCATGATAGGATTAAGTCTGCGCTGTTGCTCAACAGGTGGCTTACTACCCTCTTCTAGAAGAATCTTATGCATGCAGTATGAGGGGCTGATCCCTTTTATGTCTGCTATAATCCATCCGATAGCCGATTTGAATTCTCTCAAGATCCTTAAGAGCTTGTTCTCCTCACTACCTGAAAGGTCAGATGCAATAATAACAGGTAAAGTAGATGCATCACCTAAAAAAGTATACCTCAAGTGTTCAGGCAATGGTTTAAGCTCCAAGGTAGGTGCTTCCTCAATCGATGGTTTGAGCTTTCCTTCAACATTTTTGAGGTCAGAAGTACCAAGAGATTCAAATGGCATGTCTAGTTTTCGCCTCCAGGGAGAAGCATTTAGATATTGTAGTTGCTCATTGCCATCCTCATCATCACTGTCAAAATCCCCCACTAAGGCCTTCTCTAATGCATCAGACATTAGCATATGATCAAGTTCTGAAGTAACCGCAGAATCAATCAAATCCACTCTTAAGCACTCCTCATCTTCTGTAGGGAATTTCATTACTTTGAATACATTGAATGTCACATCCTGATCCTGCACCCGCATAGTAAGTTCACCTTTCTGCACATCTATCAAGGTATGACCTGTAGCCAAGAAAGGTCTTCCCAAGATTATGGGAATCTTCTTATCTTCCTCGAAATCCAGAATAACAAAGTCTGCAGGAAAGAAGAGCTTATCCACCTTTACTAGAACATCCTCCACTATGCCTCTTGGGCAAGTAATAGAACGATCAACCAATTGTAGAGACATGTAGGTGGGCTTTAGATCAGGCAAATTCAACTTTTTAAAGATCGACAACGGCATCAGATTGATGCTTGCTCCCAAATCACAAAGGCACTTATCAAAAGACAACTTGCCAATGGTGCAAGAAATGGTGAAGCTACCTGGATCTTTAAGCTTTGGAGGTAACTTTTGCTGTAGTACAGCACTGCATTCTTCCGTTAGAGCATCTGTCTCAAGTTCATCCAGTTTCACCTTCCTTGAAAGAATACTCTTCATAAATTTCGCATAACTAGGCATTTGCTCCAGAGCCTCAGCGAAAGGTATATTGATGTGAAGTTTCTTGAACACCTCCAGAAACTTACCGAACTGCTTATCCAGCTTTTGTTGTTGCAATCACTTAGGGAAAGGTGGTGGAGGATAGAGCTGTTTCTCCCCTGTATTACCCTCAGGCAGAGTGTGTTCAACAGTAGTCTTCCTTGATTCCGCCGCTTTCTCCTTTTGCTTAGCTTCTTCATCTCCAACTTCAGCTTCTCCTTCTTTTGCTTTTTCAGCATCAGCAACTTTTCCAGACCTTAAAGTAATAGCCTTGACTTGCTCTTTAGCTTCCTTCCTTCCTGGCACTTCAGTGTCGCTGGGAAGTGTGCCAGGTTGACGATTGAGCACTGCATTGGCTAATTAACCGATTTGATTTTCCAAGGTCTTGATAGAAACTGCCTGGCTTTTGCACAACAGCTTAAGTTTCTCAAAATCAGCACTAGAGGGTGGAGCTGCACCTCCTTGTTGAGGATATGATTGCCTTTGAGCATAATGCTGTGGTTGCTGGAATCCAGGTGGATTGAACTGTTTACTTACGCCTTGCTGATATGGTTGCTGAATAGCATTTTGATTATTACTCCAGCTAAAATTTGGATGATTTCTATTATTAGGATGATAAGTAGCTGGCACAGGCTGCTGTTGTCGCTGATAATTGTTCACATACTGAACAGATTCATTAACAAGAGAACACTGATCCATAGCATGAGAACCTGCACAAAGCTCACAGACCATAGTTATCTGATTGACCCCATAGGTGGCTAGAGAATCGACCTTCATAGACAGCGCTTGGAGCTGCGCTGTAATAGCTGTAGCTGCATCGACTTCCAGAATACCTGCTACCTTCCCAAGCATCATCCTTTGAGTTGGGTTTTGATGCTCATTTGCAGCCATAGTCTCAATAAGATTATAAGCCTCAGTATAGCTTTTGGCCCACAAGGCGCCTCCAGCTGCTGCATCAAGCATGGGCCGAGATTGGGCCCCCAAGCCATTATAGAAACCAGTGATCACCATCCAATCAGGCATTCTATGATGTGGACACTTTCTCAACATCTCCTTGTAGCGCTCCCAAGCTTCACAAATAGATTCTGTAGGTTGTTGCGCAAACTGAGTAAGAGCACTCCTCATAGCAACAGTCTTCGCCATTGGATAAAACTTCACCAGAAACTTTTGTGCAAGATCTTGCCAAGTAGTGATAGACCCAGCTGGTTCAGAATATAACCAGTCCTTAGCTTTATCCCTCAGAGAGAATGGGAAAAGCCTCAGCTTGATAGCCTCATCAGTCACACCATTATATTTGAAAGTACTGCAGATCTCGACAAAATTCCTTATGTGCATGTTGGGGTCTTCAGTCGCAACACCTCCGAAAGAAACAGAATTCTGTACCATCTAAATAGTGCCCGGCTTGATTTCAAAGTTATTGGCCTCAATAGCCGGGTGCATGATGCTAGACTGAATGTCATCAATTTTGGGCCGAGAAAAGTCCATAAGAGCTGGTTCTGCCGGAACTAAACGATCACCCATGGTTACTGGCTCTTTCTGCTCACTTCCTGAATCCGAATCTTTAAAATCTATCTTCTCCGGAATATCAAGAACTTCGTCTGTCTCCTCAGCCATATCTAAAGTCCTCTTGCGAGCACGAGAACGAGTTTGCAAAAACGCTCACTAAAGTACCTGAAACACAACCGGAAACAATAAGTAACACGTCTTAATCACTGAGTCCTAATGACCAATGATGGTAAGTACATAAACAAAACAAATATGCCGAGTCCCCGGCAGCGGCGCCAAAAACTTGTTAAGGCGAAAAAAAGCGCTAATAACACACGCAAGTATACGCGTTCGCAAGTAATATAGAATACTTTCTAGTTCGTTCCCACAGAGACTCGGACTAATTATGTTCAATTAAACTCACTCACCAATGTATGATTACTTCTCAATGTTAAGACTATAACACTTAGATTTGATTAACTAATTATTAACTACAATTAACTACTAGAATTACGCACTTAATTAACACTTGAATTAACAATATTAAAACACTCATGAGATAACAACTTCATTACTACTTCCTTCAATAGCTATTGTTATTACCCTTAGCATGCAACAGTGATGATATTAATCAAATAACACGAAACTGATAAAAGCCAACTTTCATTGTACTAATACCATTCTACCAAACATCCACAATTAAGATAGAAGTTGAATAGGCATCAATTATGTTGAGTCCCTATATGTCTACAGAAATTGACAACATAACGATTTAAGCACAAGTTTTTCTTTTTGATTACACAGGGCGAATAAAACGGTTCGAGTTACCCACTAATCATGCATACTCGTACATGAACCTATGCTAGCATGGCAAGTTCTAAATCTCAAGATCCACCGTCACTTCACAAGAGATTAACACCCTATCTTATATGTTCGTGACGCACATAAGACGAATACGCACAACCAATACTAGATATTATAAAATCATCACATACTACGGTATTAAAAAATTAACTAAAGAACTCCATAGTAAATCCATTACGACCCCATGATCACGATTAGCCCATGATAGTACTCATCGTCATCATGGGTTCATATGAAAACATGATAATAACACACGAGAATAATAACTAAAACTACTTATATTAAACCAGAGTACGTCACAAGAGTAAATAGGTTCAAAGTAAAGAAAACTAGCATCCAACGTTATAATGAAATAAAGAATTACAAGAAAATATGCTTCCTCTTCATTGCGGTGTGCTAAAACGGTCTTCTTCCTTATCTCCTCGCTCTTTAATTAATACTACGATCCAACCTTTGTAAAACGTCTCTGAAATCTACTTATATAGGAGTCTCATAAACCCAGATAACTCAGAAGTTGGAAGCCAAATAGAAATAGGAGTCTAAAATAATTAATATGAAATTACGACCCTGCGCGGCCGCTCAGCATTCCTGAGCGGGCGCTCAGCTTCCTGAGCGGTCGCTCAGCAGAGCTGAGCGGGCGCTCAGCCCCCTTCTGGAAACTGATCTATTTTTCCTCCGTTTCTTCACTGCAATCTGCTCCTATCTTCCCACTTGCAATGCTAAACACATGCCAAGGCTTATTATTGATGAATTCTCTCCTGAAATGCAACTAATACCCTAAAATGCACAAACACTAGAAAAACGCATCAAATACACAAAATACTTGATTTCAAGACACCAATTCAAGCTATTATAAGACGCTCTAAGTGGTATAAAATGCCACTTATCAATTTCCTTGAGTTGATGTTCAAGGGTGAGAGCTTCTAATGCCATAGCTAAACTTTTGTCAGATGAAGCTTTACAGTAGAAACCATTGACTTCACCTTTCTTGAGATTTCAGCTTAGCTACGAGCATATTCTTCCCTTACTCTAAGAAGAGCAAGCTTTTCAACCTTCCTGCTTCAGATGAGACACTAATCCTTCATTGAATTGACATTTTATCCTTTGATGCAGAACTGTTTGATAAGAGGATTTGTGCCTTGATTCTTTAACAAGAAAGATGCTTCAAGTGTTATCAGCGACACCAATGATTGGTTATTATCATTGATACCAATTTTTGATCCATCCCAACTCTTTTCCGTGCAAGATTTTCAGAAGTTAATCTTTCTCATGTTAAAGTTTGATCTCTATAACTAATGAACATGGTTTTAAGATATCTTCTCAACTCATTAATATCATCAGTATGAAAGGCATAAGTAGTTTGAGGTACCTTTAACTCAGCAGCTTCAGAACTGCTATCAGCATTTGCCATATAAGCATTTGCCATCAAGGCATAGTTCTCTTCACTTTCAGAATTTGAAGTGTCTGTCCAGCTTTTCTTCTTTGTGACAAGAGACTTGCCTTTGTCACTCTTCACTTTCTTGCAATCAGGAGATATGTGTCCTTTCTCACCACAGTTGTAGCATTTGACATTTGTGTAATCTCCTCTGTCAGACTTCCCTCCTTTGCCTTCAGATTTTCTGAAACTCTTCTTATCAGAACTTGCACCTTTCCTGGAAAACTTCTTTCCCTTCCTGAACTTTCTGTATGCAATCCTTGTGATTCCTTTCACCATAAGAGCACACAGCTTCATCATCTCTTCATCAGCATCCATCTCAGGCAAGCTTCCAGTTTCTGAGTCATCATCACTATCAGAACTTGATGACTCAGTATCAGACTTTGTGATGAGCGCTTTTCCCTTGCCTTTCCTTGAGGTAGCTGCCTTGGGGAATTCTTCTTCAACCTTAAGAGCAACTGTCCTTGATTTTCCTCCTTTCCTCTTACTTCTTTGTTCCATCACAAGTTCATGAGTCTTGAGCATCCCATAAATTTCATCAAGAGTTGTTTCATCAAGATTATAGTTGTCTCTCATAATTTTTGCCTTCAAATCCCAACTTTCAGGAAGAGCTAACAGGAATTTAAGGTTTGAATCTTCAAGATCATACTCCTTATTAACTAGTGACAAATCATTCAAGAGTTTGACAAATCTGTCATATAAATCAGTCAATGACTCATTAGGCTTTGAGTCAAAGTGTTCATACTCTTGAGTGAGTATTGTCTTCCTGTTCTTCTTAATCGAATCAGTTCCCTGGCACCTTGTCTCCAAGGCATCCCATATCTCCTTTGCAGTCTTGTAGTTAATTACCCTGTTTGACATTACGTTATCAATGGCACTATGCAGCAAGTGTCGTACCTTAGCATCCTTAGCAATTGATGTTATATCTTCAGCAGTGTAATCACTCTTCTCCTTTGGTACAGACTTTGCTGCTTCACCTGCAACTACAACAACGAGCTTTGTTGGCTTGTGAGGTCCTTCATTGATTCTGTCAAGATATTCTGGATTTGTAGCTTTCAGAAACATAGTCATCCTCACCTTCCATATGGGATATTCAGATGGTTTCAGTATGGGAACTCTAATAGCCTCATATCGACTATGGATTTGAGTCTTTGGGGGTTCTTCAGTTTTGGTGGGCTTGGTTGGAGTTTCTGCTTCAGACATGATTGTTTTTGGATCTTAAATTGTTTGTGTGTTAACAGATAGGCTCTGATACCACTTGTTAGGTCACACACACTGTAGAAGGGGGTTGAATACAGTGTTTATCACAATCAAATCAAATTAAAGAACTCAAGTAACAGAAAACAAACTTTATTCAATATAATAAAATCTGTTACAATATGGAACTGTCCTCTCTCAGTGATGAACAAATATCACGAGAGCTGCTAGGGTTATAATGAATAATATTCTCGATAATGATAACACTTATAGTGTAAACCTTATGTCTGTGTTTATATATCACACAGTTACAAGATAATCGCTAATTGATATGGAATATAATTCTGCTTCCTAAAATATATCAATCAGTTATCTTTTCTTCCAAGTATTCCATTCTTCACAGAATTCCTTCTTCATGCATATCTCTTCTTACGTTTGTCTTGATCTTCTTTCCTTTCAATCAGCCGTCTTCCTTATCTGAAAGTTTCCTTTAAGTCCTGATATTATCTCCTGAATCTTAAGTACTGATAACTTAAGTTCTGACTTCAGTATAAGTGCTGATTTCAGTTAAGTACTGATTTGTCCTATTTAAGTAAGATCTGAAAACTAAACATAAATTATATTAGTCATGACATTATCAAATATATCTAACAATCTCCCCCAACTTGTAAATTAGCATAATATACAAGTTTAACAGATATTTGATGATGTCAAAAACATTAAGTACAAATGCATGAGAATTTAACTAGATAACTACAACTTACAATCCTTAAAGCTTTACTGAATTTAACTTCTGATAACAACTTCAGTCTGTATACATATCAGAATTTGAGCAGTTGTAGATCTTGACTTGGCTTCACTTTCTGATCTCTTTTATGTCAGGAGTTGTTCTGAGATAGTTCTTTAACAAACATCTCTCAGCATATCTGAGTTCATCAATCATCCTCCTTTTAGCATCTTTGTGTTCTGCAGTATCTTCACCAGTTTGGAAGATAGCATATTCGAGATCATTAATTTTTGCTTTTCTCAAGTCCTGATCTAGTCTTATGACTTAGGCTTTGTCAGACTCTAGATTGAATTCAAGTCCCTTAATACCAAGATATGTTCTGATCTTTGCAGTATTAGGCTTCATATTAACAATATCACCCTTGTGATCTCTGTACTTGGGACAGTATGTGATGTCAGACTTTATAGAATAAAGCCTTTTCCTGTCTCTGAATTTGAGTCTTCAAATAGTTTGCAGCACTTTATGTTATTCTGTCATTCACTTGAAGTAAGAATAAAACATGTTCTAGTTCCTCAAAATACTTCAGTGGTATAGCATTTTCCCTTATATGGTAAACCCTTCCATCTGTCATGAAATATAACAAGATGTGTTCTTTCAAGAAGGTATGGTAGACCATACATATTCTAGTTGATTCAATCTTTCAGGAGTTGCTCCAACACCTGGTTCACTTAAGGAAGTTAGATCATTGGTTGTGTTCTGCACTCTTTCATCAGCACTACCCAATCCAGATTTATCTCTTTCTTCCTTTCCAGTAACCACTCTTGCTTCAAAACCACTTGCTGCAGTCTTCAAAGGTTGAGTCTGTTTGGATTTAGTGAATCCTGGTAGGAGTAACTTTGAGGATTTAACATGAGCAATGTCAGAGGTTTCCTTTGACTTATCTTCTGATATCAAGTCAACTTGAGCTATGTCAGAGGTTGCTTGCTTCATTGTTATATCAGAACTAACTATATCTTGACTCTGAATAACTTGAGACAGGCATCATCCTCTGAGTTGGGTTTTGATGCTCATTTGCAGCCATAGTCTCGATAAGATTATAAGCCTCAGTATAGCTTTTAGCCCATAAGGCGCCTCCAGCTGCTGCATCGAGCATGGGCCGAGATTGGGCCCCCAAACCATTATAGAAACCAGTGATCACCATCCAATCGGGTATTCCATGATGTGGACACTTCCTCAACATTTCCTTGTAGCATTCCCAAGCTTCGCACATAGATTCTGTAGGTTGCTGCGCAAACTGAGTAAGAGCACTCCTCATAGCAGCAGTCTTTGCCATCGGATAAAACTTCACCAGAAACTTTTACGCAAGATCTTGCCAAGTAGTGATGGACCCAGCTGGTTCAGAATGTAACCAGTCCTTAGCTTTGTCCCTCAGTGAGAATGGGAAAAGCCTCAGCTTGATAGCCTCATCAGTCACGCCATTATACTTGAAAGTGCTGCAGATCTCGACAAAATTCCTTATGTGCATGTTGGGGTCTTCAGTCGCAGCTCCTCCAAAAGAAACAGAATTCTGCACCATCTGAATAGTGCCCGGCTTGATTTTAAAGGTGTTAGCTTGAATAGCCGGATGAAGAATGTTTGACTGAATGTCATCAATTTTTGGCCGAGAAAAATCCATAAGAGCTGGATCAGCCTGAACAATACGATCACCCATGATTACTGGTTCTTTTCGCTCAGTTCCTGAATCCGAATCTTCAAAATCTAACTTCTACGGAATATCAAGAACTTCGTCTGTCTCCTCAGCTGTATCTAAAGTCCTCTTACGAGTACGAGAACGAGTTTGCATAAACGCTCGCTAAAGTACCTGAAACACAACAGGAAACAATAAGTAACAACTACGTCCTAATCACTGAGTCCTAATGACCAATGATGGTAAGTACATAAACTAAACAAATATGCCGAGTCCTCGGCAGCGGCGCCAAAAACTTGTTAGGGCGAAAACACGCGCTAATATTCACGCAAGTATACGCGTTCGCAAGTAATATAGAATACTTTCTAGTTCGTTCCCACAGAGACTCAGACTAATTATTGTCTAATTAAACTCACGCACCAATGTATGATTACTTCTCAATGTTAAGACACTAACACTTAGAATTATTGACTAAATTTTAACTACAATTAATTACTTAATTTATCACTTAATTAACACTTCAATTATCAATATTAAAACACTCATGAGATCACAACTTCATTACTACTTCCTTCAATAGTTATTGTTATTACCTTTAACGTGTGACAGTGATGATATTAATCGAATAACACGAAACTGATAAAAGCCAACTTTCATTGTACTAATACCATTCTACCAAACATCCACAATTAAGATAGAAGTTGAATAGGCATCAATTATGTTGAGTTCCTATATGTCTACAGAAATTGACAACACAACGATTTAAGCACAAGTTATTCCTTTTAATTACACATGGCGAATAAAACTGTTAGAGTTACCCACTAATCATGCACATCATACATGAACCTATGCTAGAATGGCAAGTTCTAAATCTCAAGATCCACCGTCGCTTCACAAGAGATTAACACCCTATCTTATATGTTCGCGACGCACATAAGACGAATACGCACAACCAATACTAGATATCATACAATCATCACACACTAAAGTATTAAACAATTAACTAAAGAATTCCATAGTAAATCTGTTGCAACCCCACGATCACGATTAGCCCATAATAGCACTTATCCTCATCATGGGTTCATATGAAATCATGATAAGCAAACACAAGAAAATAATAACTAAACTAATTATATTAAACCAGAGTACGTCACAAGAGTAAATAGGTTCGAAGTAAGAAAACTAGCATCCAACGTTACAACAGAACAAGAATCACAAGAAAATATGCTTCCTCTTCGTTGCTGTGTGCTAAAACGGACTTCTTCCTTATCTCCTTCGCTCCTTGCTTAATACCACGATCCTCTCTCGTGAAAACGTCTCCAAATCTACTTATATAATAGTCCCATAAAACTCAGATTACATAGAAGTGGAAGCCAAACAGAAGTAGAAGTCTAAAAACAACTATTTAATTTCCCGACCCTACGCGGCCGCTCAGCATAGCTGAGCAGGCACTCAGCTTTCTGCGCGGCCGCTCAGTATTGCTGAGCGGGCGCTCAGGACCCTACTGGAAAAATCCAGAGTTTGCTCTGTTTCTTCGCTGTAATCTGCCCCTTTCTTTCCTCTCTCAATGGTGAACACATGCCAAGGCTTATTCTTGATGATTACTCCTCCGAAATGCAACTAATACCCTGAAATGCATAAACACTAGAAAAACGCATCAAATACACAAAATACTTGATTTCAAGGCACCAATTTAAGCCATTTTAAGATGTTCTAAGTGGTATAAAATGCCACTTATCACACCCCCAAACTTAAATCGATGCTTGTCCTCAAGCGTCACAGACTCAAAAACAAATAAAAACATGCATGAATGCAATCTATATGAAAATGCAGCGATCCCCCTTACTACGAACAAACCAACCAAATTGCAACATCTCAACAAATGCAGTTAGGCGACTAAAGATCAATAAACTCATGCAAACGAACATACAGCCAGAAACATGGTGTGTCAGATGCTTAACAGATATGCTTCGGAACTAGACCAATTATTATGACTCAATTATGATCAAGGCAATCACATGATTATACAAAGAATAAAAATTCTAGGCACAAAGTGACATATAACACTACAAGAATTTTGGAGCTTATTACGGAATCATGTTTTTTATTTACGACAACAATGCTTATTTGACCGTGCAATGAGTGAGGTCCACAAAAGACTTATACAATGGAATCCATGTAACGAGCGTTAGGTTAGCGGATCCCAGACTCTAAAAGCCTTAGGTCACTAGGCACAAAGTCCCTTAAGAACTTAATAACTCAAATACCAAAGAGCCCACTCGTGATCAATTATGCATAACACCACAAATTTTTTTTCTTTTCTTCTTTTTTTTTTCTTTTTTTTTTTCAAAATTTCTGAGCAAGTGCGTTTCGCTACATCTTGCTCAACCCTAGACTACTCGCATAACATGCGAGTCGGCTACTAGCCATTTGACGCCTAGCCACAACTAGCAACAAATTCCATTTTTACTCCATTTTTTTTTCTTTTTCATGCCTTTATCACTAAGAACCTATTATCGAATTCTAAGCATAATAAATAGATTAACCTCGAAAACAATCAGATCATAACAACAATCTAGCCCTTAAGCATTCTCTAAGACATAGTGAAACTACAAGTGCTTCTAGCATGCATATCAACCTACACGACTCAATATCACTTTAATGTTATAACTACACTCGCATCAATATCACAATTCAGTCGATAAATTATCGCAAAAGGGATCATGGTATATGCATGAGCTACATGACATGATTAACAAATAAAGCTATAAAATAAAAAAAAAACTATATGGCAAAAATTATGCAACTATATGAACTAAACTATCATGAATGTGCAGTTATATGACACACATAAAATATTCCTTAACTACCACCCCCAAACTTAAAATCTTCACTGTCCCCAGTGAAGGTAGTAGAAAGGAACACAGGGTATACCTACTCAGAGTCATCATCATCACCCTCAATGGGTGGAGTATCAGGCGGCGGGTATGCAGAGTCCTTACCAAAAACTGGCCACTGGATATCAGCTCCAAGGCCCCGAAAAGCAGTCCCTAACGCAAGGGTGAGCTCCTGAGCAAACCTGCTTTGCGTCTCGTACATGGCATCCATCCGCCATGAAAGACTCCTATACTGGGTATCAGCCATCCCAGCACCCTCCTGAGCTCTCGAAAAACCAGCCTCATCACGCCTAGGCCTAGCCGTAGTAGCACCTCTTGCTGGACGCCCTCCTGGAAGATGATAACCCAGCCCATGCTCCTCGGGCTCACCACCGGTCCACTCCTGCATCCCATTCAGAGTCCCAGACTCAATCGGAGCGGCCGACAATTGCAACTGCTCATGAGCCAGCCAGTTCAATCCTATTGCTCGGCAAAGCTTCGTAACCGTGGATGCATAAGGGATGTTCATATGCTTAGCTCCCCTCAAAAACTTTAGAATTCCTTGGTAGATAAACTCACCAAGGTCCACATAGTACTCCTCATTGAGAATTCCCCACAATAACTGTGCTCTCTCAACTGTGACCTCGTGTGCAAGCGAAGAAGGCAAAATATTAGCACAAATAAATACATTCCATGCACGGGCATACCTGTTCATAGCGATCGCCGGGAAGTGACGATACTCATTAGTGCCGGTCTTGAAGGTCCAAACTGTGCCCGGCCTACAGAGAGTAGCACAAATCAAATCCAAGTCAAAATCCTCAGCAGTCTTCTCATTCCAGTTCTCTTCCTCGGGCTTCCTCTCTCGCTGCCCAATCACACGGCGAATCGCCGCTGGGTGATAATCAACCGTCAGCCCTCGGACCACAGAAAACCCATTCTTTTCGGCCTTCGTGTTCATATAGAACTCGCGAACCACGCTCATCGGCACTGCTTCGGGCGACTCACAAAAAACTATCCACCCCTTCTCTGCAATCATGGGTAGCAACTCACAATCCCTCCCCGATGGTAAAAACCCTCTCTCCTTCAAAATCGGCTTCCCCAAAAGCCTAGTGTACTCCTCCTCCGCAGCTTTGTCATTCAACCGAGGCCTTGCAGCAGTACCCCTCGATGAATCAGCAGTAGGGACTGTGTTGCTTCTATCAATAGTTCATGCCCTCTTGGGTGTCATTGAATCTTGAATAAAAGTGTTTAAGAACTGAGTTTTTGTGTTTGGGAGAGAGTTTGAGTGTAGAAAGTTTGTGGGAGATATGTAGGATAGGTGTATGTATATATAGGGTGTGGATTATGTTAAATTAGATTAGGAGTGGGGTTGAGGGATAAAATCATGGGGTAATAGGAAAAGAATTTGTGGGTTTATGGGCTGTGATGGTTTTTTTTATTTACTGATTTTTTTTTATATTTTTATGAACTGTAAAAAAATTCTGGCAGCCGACCCCTGAGCGGTCGCTCAGCAGAGCTGAGCGGGCGCTCAGGGGGTCACTGGAAAAAAAAAATTTAGTCCTATTTTTCTGATTTTTTTGTGTTTTTGGATAGGTTATTAACTTCTAAGGGTTCATGTAACAATAAATCATGGGTTGCCTCCCACGCAGCGCTTCTTTTTCGTCATTAGCTTGGCGTTGCGTACCTTTCTCAAGTAGTCAATAAAATGGCACTAACCACTTCTCGGTTTGCCATGTCCCCATAGTAGTGCTTCAAACGCTGACCATTAACCTTGAATGCTTGGTCCGGATCATTCTCAAAAATTTCCACCGCTCCATGTGGAAACACAGTTTTGACAATAAAAGGTCCAGACCACCTTGATTTCAACTTCCCAGGAAAAATTCGGAGACGAGAGTTGAATAAGAGAACTTGTTGCCCCGACACGAATAACTTAGGATGTAGCTTCCTATCGTGCCACCTCTTCACCTTTTCCTTGTACATTTTGCTATTCTCGTACGCTTGACGTAGAAATTCATCAAGTTCATTAAGCTGAAGCATTCTTTTCTTACCAGCTGCATCTAAATCCAGGTTCAACTTTTTCAACGCCCAGTAGGCCTTATGTTCAAGCTCCGCAGGTAAATGACATCCCTTACCGTACACCAACTGAAACGGGGACATACCAAGTGGAGTTTTGTATGCTGTTCTGTAAGCCCAAATAGCTTCATCGAGCTTTAAAGACCAATCCTTCGTTGACGGAAAAACAACCTTCTCTAGAATGCGCTTGATCTCTCTGTTAGACACTTCCGCTTGACCATTTGTTTGCGGATGATAGGCAGTAGCAACTCGATGATTCACATTATAATGCTGCATCATAGAAGTGAACTTACGGTTGCAGAAATGCGACCCTTCATCACTTATGATTACCCGAGGTGTTCCAAACCTTGTGAAAATCTGCTTATGAAGAAAATTCAGCATTGCCTTTGCATCATTTTTCGGTAAAGCTTTGACTTCTACCCATTTTGAGACATAATCGACTGCCTGCAAGATGTACTGATTATTGCAGGACGAGACAAAACGCTCCATAAAATCGATTCCCCAAACATCAAAGACCTCGACTTCAAGCATCACATTTAACGGCATCTCATCCTTTCTCGTCAAATTTCCCACTCTTTGGCAATGATCACACCTTAAAACAAACTGATGAGCATCCTTAAATAAAGTAGGCCAGAAAAAACCTGCTTGCAGAATACGAGCTGTCGTCTTCTCACCACCATAGTGTCCACCATAAACCGTGGAGTGGCAGTCTCGTAATATCCCCTTCACAGAACAGGATACATCTCCTGATGATCTGGTCAGCTCCCTGTCTAAACAAATATGGTTCATACCACCTATACCACTTCACCTCATGCAGAAACTTCTTCTTTTGAGCTGAGGTCAAGTTAGGAGGCATTATATTGCTGACAAGATAGTTTACAATATCTGTAAACCATGGCTCTTCCTCCTGAACTGTGAACAACTGCTCATCCGGAAAAGATTCATTGATTAATGTCCTATCTTGTGAAGCAGACTCGGGATTCTCCAACCTAGAGAGATGGTCAGCTACTTGATTCTCGGTACCTTTTCGATCTTTGATCTCTAACTCAAATTCCTAAAGTAAGAGCACCCAACGAATGAGTCTCGGCTTCGAATCCTTCTTGGAAACCAAATAGCGAATGGCCGCATGATCAGTGAATACTGTTACTTTAGTCCCAAGCAGATAAGATCGAAATTTCTCGAAACCAAAGACTATAGCCAATAGCTCTTTCTCCGTAGTGGTGTAGTTCATTTGGGCCCCATTTAAGGTCTTACTCGCATAGTAGACCACATGAAAGAGATTATTCTTGCACTGGCCCAGAACTGTACCTACCGCATAATCACTCGCATCACACATCATCTCAAACGGCTCTATCCAATCTGGTGTTGTAATAACTAGTGCAGTGATCAAACTCTTCTTGAGAGTCTCGAATGCCGCCAAACATTCATCATCAAATTTGAAAGGCACATCTTTCTCAAGCAAATTGCACAACGGCTTAGATATCTTTGAAAAGTCCTTGATGAATCGCCGATAAAAACCCGCATGACCAAGAAAACTACGGATTCCCTTCACAGAAATAGGTGGTGGAAAATTTTCAATGACTCCCACCTTGGCCTTGTCCACCTCCAGACCCTTGCTAGAGACCTTATGCCCAAGAATAATGCCTTCACGCACCATAAAATGATATTTCTCCCAATTGAGCACCAAATTAGTTTCCACGCACCTTTTGAGTACGGCGCGAAGATTATTCAAACATTTAGCATACGAATGTCCAAAGACGGAGAAGTCGTCCATGAACACCTCGACATTATTTCCAATCATGTCAGAGAATATAGCCATCATACATCTCTGAAAAGTGGCCGGGGCGCCACATAACCCAAACGAAACTCTGTGAAAAGCAAACGTGCCAAATGGACAAGTGAAGGTAGTCTTTTCCTGATCCTCTGGTGCAATACAAATCTGATTATACCCTGAATAGCCATCCAGAAGACAATAATACTCATGACCAGCCAACCTGTCAAGCATCTGATCAATGAATGGAAGAGGGAAGTGATCCTTCCTCGTGGCTTTATTCAACTTTCGATAATCCATGCATACTCTCCATCCTGTAACTATTCGAGTGGGGATGAGCTCATTCTTCTCATTTGCCACCACAGTGATACCTCCTTTCTTAGGTACACATTGTACGGGGCTCACCCAAGAACTGTCAGAAATAGGATAAATGATGCCTGCATCTAGCCATTTCAGAATTTCTTTCTTCACCACCTCCTTCATGATAGGATTAAGTCTGCGCTGTTGTTCAACAGTCGGCTTACTACCTTCCTCTAGCAGAATTTTATGCATACAATATGAAGGGCTGATCCCCTTGATATCTGCTATGGTCCATCCAATAGCCGATTTGAATTCTCTCAAAATCCTTAAGAGCTTGTCTTCCTCACTACCTGAAAGGTCAGATGCAATAATAACAGGTAAAGTAGATGCATCTCCTAAAAAAGCATACCTCAAGTGTTCAGGTAATGGCTTGAGCTCCAAGGTAGGTGCTTCCTCTATTGATGGTTTGAGCTTTCCTTCAGCATTCTTGAGGTCAGAAGTACCAAGAGATTCAAACGGCATGTCCAGCTTTCGCTTTCAGGGAGAAGCATTTAGATATTGTAATTGCTCATTGCCATCTTCATCATCACTGTCAAAATCCCCCACTAAGGCCTTTTCCAATGCATCAGACATTAGCATGTGATCGAGTTCCGAAGTAACTAGTAGGTGCAGCTGCACTTCCCTGTTGAGGATATGATTGCCTTTGAGCATACTGCCGTGTTTGCTGGAATCTAGGTGGATTAAACTGTTTACTCACACCTTGCTGATATGGTGGCTGAATAGCATTCTGATTATTACCCCAGCTGAAATTTGGATGATTTCTGTTATTAGGATGATAAGTAGCTGGCACAGGCTGCTGTTGTCGCTGATAATTATTCACATACTGAACAGATTCGTTGATAAGAGAACACTGATCCATAGCATGAGAACCTGTACAAAGCTCACAAACCATAGCTATTTGATTAACTCCATATGTAGCCAGAGAATCAACCTTCATTGACAGCGCTTGAAGCTGCGCTGCAATAGCGGTGGCTGCATCGACTTCCAGAATACCTGCTACCTTCCCAGGCATCATCCTCTGAGTTGGGTTTTGATGCTCATTTGCAGCCATAGTCTCGATAAGATTATAAGCCTCAGTATAGCTTTTAGCCCATAAGGCGCCTCCAGCTGCTGCATCGAGCATGGGCCGAGATTGGGCCCCCAAACCATTATAGAAACTAGTGATCACCATCCAATCGGGCATTCCATGATGTGGACACTTCCTCAACATTTCCTTGTAGCGTTCCCAAGCTTCGCACATAGATTCTGTAGGTTGCTGCGCAAACTGAGTAAGAGCACTCCTCATAGCAGCAGTCTTTGCCATCGGATAAAACTTCACCAGAAACTTTTAAGCAAGATCTTGCCAAGTAGTGATGGACCCAGCTGGTTCAGAATGTAACCAGTCCTTAGCTTTGTCCCTCAGTGAGAATGGGAAAAGCCTCAGCTTGATAGCCTCATCAGTGACGCCATTATACTTGAAGGTGATGCAGATCTCGACAAAATTCCTTATGTGCATGTTGGGGTCTTCAGTCGCAGCTCCTCCAAAAGAAACAGAATTATGCACCATCTGAATAGTGCCCGGCTTGATTTCAAAGGTGTTAGCTTGAATAGCCGGATGAAGAATGCTTGACTGAATGTCATCAATTTTTGGCCGAGAAAAATCCATAAGAGCTGGATCAGCCTGAACAATACGATCACCCATGATTACTGGTTCTTTCATCTCAGTTCCTGAATTCGAATCTTCAAAATCTAACTTCTCCGAATATCAAGAACTTCGTATGTCTCCTCAGCTGTATCTAAAGTCCTCTTGCGAGTACGAGAACGAGTTTGCATAAACGCTCGCTAAGTACCTGAAACACAACAGGAAACAATAAGTAACAACTACGTCCTAATCATTGAGTCCTAATGACCAATGATGGTAAGTACATAAACTAAACAAATACGCCGAGTCCCCGGCAGCGGCGCCAAAAACTTGTTAGGGCAAAAACACGCGCTAATATTCACGCAAGTATACGCGTTTGCAAGTAATATAGAATACTTTCTAGTTCGTTCCCACAGAGACTCAGACTAATATTTGTCTAATTAAACTCACGCACCAATGTATGATTACTTCTCAATGTTAAGACACTAACACTTAGAATTGTTGACTAAATATTAACTACAATTAATTACTTAATTTATCACTTAATTAACACTTCAATTATCAATATTAAAACACTCATGAGATCACAACTTCATTACTACTTCCTTCAATAGTTATTGTTATTACCTTTAACGTGTGACAGTGATGATATTAATCGAATAACATGAAACTGATAAAAGCCAACTTTCATTGTACTAATACCATTCTACCAAACATCCACAATTAAGATAGAAGTTGAATAGGCATCAATTATGTTGAGTTCCTATATGTCTACAGAAATTGACAACACAACGATTTAAGTACAAGTTATTCCCTTTGATTACACAGGGCGAATAAAACTGTTAGAGTTACCCACTAATCATGCACATCATACATGAACCTATGCTAGAATGGCAAGTTCTAAATCTCAAGATCCACCGTCGCTTCATAAGAGATTAACACCCTATCTTATATGTTCGCGACACACATAAGACGAATACGCACAATCAATACTAGATATCATACAATCATCACACACTAAAGTAGTTAGCTTCTCCTTTCAGAAGGTAGGTAGCAAATACAGTCTTCTGTGCCTCATCGATACTCAGAATCTCAAAGGATTTCTCCATTTCCTTTAACCATGCCCTTGCCTCAACTGGGTCGGCTGATCCGTGGAACTCAGGGGGCTTAAGGGACTTAAAAGCCCTGAAAGAGTTTGCCACAACATTGTTATTTCCTTGAGGGGGTGGGTTGGGTTGACGTTCCAAGTTCTGCCTTAGGAGTTACATAAACTGGCCCATGGGATCCATGCCTGGGTTTGGTACTGGTTGCTCAACCTCAGTTTCTCCTTCTTCAGCCTCTATCTCAAACCCCTCAACATCATATGTTTCCTCTTCCTCTTCATACAGGGAGTCATCCTGTTCCACATAATCCTCGTTTTCCTCTTCACTGTGTTCCTGGTTCCTATCATCCTGGTTATGGCTTCCCTGGTCCTCAGATCCAGGGTTCGCCCTAGTTCCAATCTTTCTTGGCGGTATGATACTGATAATAAAAAAAAATTATTGGGAAATTCAACGTTAGGTCACAATCATATACAACATTGTGCCTTGCACAGCTCTATAATGGGGAGAACGTATCTCACAATTTTATTACATTATCACAGTTCTAATAAGAAGTGCAGTAATAATAATGATAAAAACAGTGACCTCGTCACTAAGGAACTGAACCGAAAGGAAACAAATATATACATAATGCGAGAAATACATAGTTTGATCTGGTCAAAAGTATAATAGTGCTATAGCCATCTGTCCCAAAAGTGATACACAAGAGTCTATCGGTCTAGTCAGAAAAAGGGATGCTATATACAAGTCAACTATCCCGGAAAATTGGCTCTTACTAAGGCCTCGGCTAACTAGACAGCTAGACTATCCCATCGTCGGTCCTGAATCACACACCGGAGCGGGTCAGCTCCCATACCCTTTCCATCGCACGACGGAAGATATAGTCGGCCTGCCGCCTGGAGATCCTACCATGCCTGTCCCCCTGGAGAGATCTGAGTCTCGCTCGGGACGTGAGCTCTATCCCCGTCAGCTTCCTCCTCAAGGATCGGGGTATAGCAGCCCTAGTCTCATAAGCTCGGGTACGCCTACCCGCCCTCTCCGCATCCAACTCCCTCCTGGCCTCATCCAGTCGGGCCTCAGCAACAGCCAATCGGGTCCTCAGTACATCCTGAACATAGCCATGGGCTAACGAAGACTGCCTGTGGGCAGGGTCAAGAGGTGGTGAATCCGGAGCCGCTGAGGGTGCCTCCTCAGTCTGCCTAGGCTCGGAAGTATGGGTCTCTGAGCTGTCATCATAAGGGATCCAAGATAGTGGTGGAGGGGTAGGAGCTCTGACCACCGGAAGTGTGGGTAAAGGGGTACCAGCATACACTACCATAGGTCCGACACGCTCCTCAGCTACTGGGACCTCATCCGGGTCCTCCTCATCTGGAATAGCAATGACCTCTGTCTCTGACTCCTATGGGTTCATATGAAATCATGATAAGCAAACACAAGAAAATAATAACTAAACTAATTATATTAAACCAGAGTACGTCACAAGAGTAAATAGGTTCGAAGTAAAAAACTAGCATCCAACGTTACAACAGAACAAGAATCACAAGAAAATATGCTTCCTCTTCGTTGCTGTGTGCTAAAACGGTCTTCTTCCTTATCTCCTTCACTCCTTACTTAATACCACGATCCTCTCTCGTGAAAACGTCTCCAAATCTACTTATATAATAGTCCCGTAATGTAACACCCCGAGATCCGGGGTCGGGGATCCGGGTCGTCACGGTCTTTCTTTCCACAATATCACTTCACTTAATTAATAATAATTAACCTCATGCTGTGACCCCACACTAACACACACCACAACCCGCTATAGTCTCAGAGATGAAATTGAAATAAGTACAAGTCTTTGAATCCACAATTTAAAAGTTATTACAACCCAAAATGATTACTTAATAAGTTTACAATTAATTGCCATTATCTGCCACAAGTTATAATTATACATAATTGATTTTAAAAAGTAGATGGTCTGATCTACAGATAGATCTACCTCTACAGCTATAGCAACTATGATCTCAACGGGAAGGCGCGGGGCGCTTCCCACGCTCTTGCGCTGGGTCTGCTTGAATCTGGCCATCCTTCCTAACTGTTGTTGTGTGATGAAGAAATAAAGCAAGAGTGAGCATTACAGCTCGCAAGATAATATATAGTGTAATCAATAATGCAAGTATCTAATAGATAACTTACTGAAAACCTTTATCAAAAGTAAGATAATTACTTACTGGATATAAGCTTAAAGGAAGATGAAGTTACCAAATACTTCACTATACTTATATCATTTATAAGGCTACTTGAACTACCACTGTTCAAAGTATTATAGGTTTTAAAAAAAAAGTCATCCCATAGATGAGACCACAAGTTAAGACTTGAATAGATTCAATCTTTGAAATATTATTGAATGAAATAAAGTTACGAGATACTTTATTTAGTCCCGATATATATCCACATATATATCTCTTAAACATTTCCTGGAACCTCTGTTATGTAAAATATGAACAGAGTTTGTAACATCCAATGAATTTTGAAAAGGAAAAGAATTTTGGCATAAACCCGATATCTTGCTGTTCATGCAAAGATACCAATAAGTAACCTTTTCTACTAGTAGATGGATGAATCCCCCACCGGTCATCACCCTGGCCACATAAGGACCTTGTGCTGGACCACCACCCGGCCTCTTACGCGTTGATGGACTGCCACCCAGCCACTTACACTTTGATAGACCGTACCCCGGCCTGTCGCTTATGCCGACTCAATTAGATGGGCTTACTTCCCGAACGTTGGGTAAGTAATCAATTCATTTGTTTTCTCAAAATAGCAACCACGTTGCGAATGTAAAATGCACCAAAGAGCTGGATCCCCCAGGTTTTGAGCGAGTATTTAAATCCCCTTTGAAAGGAAGATCTTAAATATAAAAAAATGAGTTTTGGGGTCCACTCTAACTTTAAAAATCATTTTGAAGACTCGAAAATATTTTTAAGAATGTTTGGAGTACTGCTGATTTATTAAAATAAATCAGTCCCGATATATTAGAAAATATCTGAATATTATTATTTAAATAATATTCTCATAAAGATAATCCTTATAAAAATAATCGAAGTAGAAGTTTTAAAACTTATACTTGAAATGGATATTAAATAACCAAAGATATACTTATATGAAAGTACTATCTTTATTTGAATAATCGAAAATAGGTTTGATTATCGAAACATTATTCTTTAATAAAATAAAGAATATTATTAAATAATAAGCGGAGTCATAATACCTCGAATGAAAATTATAAATAATATTCATTAAATAAAATAAACGGAGTCATACATCCTCTAATGAATAACCAATTAATAATCATTAAATATAATAAACAGAGTCATAAGTCCTCGAATGAATATTCAAATAATATTCATTAAATAAAATAAAGTTATCGAATAAACCTTATTCGATTAATAGTTTGGAAAACTATAACCATATATATATAAATATATATAAAAAATCTACTCGGGATCCTCGACTCCCGGTTTTAGAAAATGTTTTCACCTTTGGGTCCCTATACTAAGGGTATATGCAAATTACCGCTATCCTCTAGCATAGGTATTATCAACTGAACCAACAGATATATATGGCAAGAATAGGAAACAGGCATGCATATGTACCATATCACATGCTACAATATATCGCAAGAATTTGCTAATAACAAATATGCATTTATCGCAAGATCATGCATATACACATATACATCACAACAACAGTTATAACGGGTAGAAAACTTGCCTGAGCGACTGGGGGTGATAAAAGGCTCGGGACGAGTCTGGTAACCTATAAACAACAAGTAAGTTGGAATTAAACCAAAGTCACTTGTAAATCTATATTTAACTAACTTAGACTCTAACGCTTGTTTTGCGCTTACTGATTCTCTTAAGTCACTCGAGTACCCTCGGCTCCACCATTTTTAATAAATTAACCATTACGGGTTTTAAGGCGATTCTTTCGCGGGTGTCTTACCAACTGCCTAACACACTTATCATAATTGTTTCATACATTAATTAACCCTTTTTGGTCTTTAACCTATGTTTCAAAGTAAGGCGAGGGGAAAAGTTTCGTTCGCGAAACGCCGTTACTTGAAACGGTCGTTTCTCCTAAACCGTGCATCGGAATCGAACGAACTACATATCAAAACGAAGCTCGTAACATGAACTATCTAAACATGGCAATGGTCAAAATCTAGCAGGGAGTTCTCGGGTCCAAATGTTATGAACAAAAGTAGTCTAAAGTAGTCTAAAGTAAATCGGACATTACGACGGCTATGTTTACGCGATTACCCAAATTTTATATCACTCCAATTCATCACCAAACAATCAAAATCATCTTATTATACAAAGGAATCTAGGGTTTGGAGATGATATACCTTCCTTGAATTGGCGGGAGTAGCTAGGAAGCCTTAAGAAGCCTTGAGAAGTCTTAGGGATGCTTGGATCTTAAAGGAAAACAAGAAAAAATCAAGTTAAAAACTTTGAAATCACTATTCATTGTTTTCTTCATTGATTTCTTGAAGAAGATTGAGAAAGAATTGAAGGCTTAAACTCATAAGATAGCCATAACTATGCATAAGGATGACTAGGGAATTATCTTACCAATTTAGGAAGCCTTGATCTTGAGTTTTGAAATTTGTTTCTCTTGGAAATGGCAAAAGCCGAGAGCAAGCCTTGGTGATGAAGAATAAAATTTTGTTTTGATGAGAAATGATCCGTTTGGCTTGGTGGATGAAATTAGATTTGTTTTATTTTAGGTCAATTACCCATTTACCCTTGATTTTGTGTGGTTAATATTCCACCACATTTCCTTCCTTCCCATATCATGCTTATGTCATGCCATGATGTCATTTTTCCCTCCTTGTCCTCTTCTCATTGGTTGGGTGACATCATCCTCTCTAATCCTCTCTTATAATCCTTTAATTTAAATCCTTTTTATCCTGTTACCTTATACTCAATTCTTTCCGTATCTAGTGGATTTCCGGGAAAAATCAAAGTGTTCGGAATTGGATTCTGACGATCTTTACATACACTTATATACCATATAGAGTACTAATAAAATCTCAGAATATCCATAACAGAACACCTACATAGTGTGGCATGAAAAGTTTTCTCATTCAGCAAAAACACTATTCATAAGGGTTACAAAAAGTTCAAAATTTTGGGGGTTATTACAGTCTCCCCTCCTTAAAAGGATTCTGTCCCGGAATCAAATAGAAAACAAATGGGGGTACTTTTCTAGCATTGCGCTCTCTTGTTCCCAAGTTGATTCTTCTACATTATGATTTTGCCACAGTACTCTGACTAGCTTGATCACTTTATTCCGAAGCACCTGCTCCTTCTTATCTATAATCCTTACTGGCTTCTCCACGTAAGTCAGATCTGGTTGCATATCCACCTGCTCGTACTCCACTATGTGTCTGGCATCCCGATGATACTTCCTTGGCATTGACACATGGAACACATTATGAACTTGTTGCAAGTTAGGGGGTAAGGCTAGCTCGTAAGCTAACTTTCCAATCCGTCTTAATATCTCAAAAGGTCCAATGAACCTTGGGCTTAGTTTTCCTTTCTTTCCGAACCTCATTAATCCCTTCCAAGGGGATACCTTTAGCAGTACTAATTCCCCGACTTCATATTCCTTGTCCTTTCGGGCTAGGTATGCATATTTCTTATGTCTGTCTTGGGCTGCTACAAGCCGTCCTCTGATAAGATCCACTATGTCTTTGGTCCTTTGGACCACTTCGGGTCCGAGCATCTTCCGCTCTCCTACTTCATCCCAGTATAAGGGAGATCGACACCTTCTTCTATACAGGGCCTCATAAGGCGGCATTCCGATGCTAGCATGAAAGCTATTGTTATAAGAAAACTCGATCAACGGCAAGTGGTCATCCCAACTTCCTTTAAGGTCTATTGCACAGACTCTCAACATATCCTCTAGTGTCTGGATGGTCCTTTCACTCTGCCCATCCGTCTGGGGATGGTACGCGGTACTCATATTTAACTTGGTCCCCGCACATTCTTGAAAGCTCCTCCAAAATCTGGAGTTGAACCTGGGGTCTCGGTCTGAGACAATGGACGCTGGGACTCCATGTCGCATCACTATTTCCTTAAGGTAAATGTCCACCAGTCTATCGACTGTGTATCTCTCATTGATAGGAATGAAATGGGCTGACTTTGTCAGTCGGTCTATAATCACCCATATGGCGTCATGATTGGCTTTCGTCCTTGGCAAGCCTACAACAAAATCCATCGCTATATGTTCCCATTTCCACTCGGGAATCTCCAGGGGTCGTAAAAGTCCACTGGGTCTCTGGTGCTCTGCCTTTACTCTTTGGAAAGTCAAACATTTGCTTACCCATTCTGCTACGTCCCTCTTCAGGTTGGGCCACCAGTAATATTCCTTCAAATCCCTATACATCTTGGTACTTCCCGGGTGAATGGAATACCTTGAACTATGGCTTTCATCCAAAATCTCATCTTTAAGCTCTTGAACATTCAAAACCCAAATCCGGTAAGAGTACCTCATTATCCCTTTATCATCTTTCTCAGTATGGATCTCCTCTCCAGTCATTGACTTTCTGCCTTCATTCATTATTTTCTCTTGGCACAATCGGATCTTTTCCAATAACTATGGCTGCATTGAGATCTCAAAAAGCTTTTCAGTTCCGGTTCCGGTTATCTTTACTTCTATTTCCATTCTTTCAAAATCCCTGATTAACTCCTCTGAAGTCGTTATCATTCTGAGTCTTTCCTTTCTACTAAGGGCATCAGCCACCACATTGGCTTTCCCCGGATGATAGAGAATCTCACAATCATAGTCTTTGATTAGTTCTAACCATCTCCTCTGGCGCATGTTGAGCTCTTTCTGCGTAAATATGTACTTGAGGCTCTTATGGTCTGTGAAAATCTCGCACTTCTCTCCATACAAGTAGTGCCTCCAAATTTTAAAGGCAAATACTATTGCCGCAAGCTCAAGGTCATGAGTAGGATATCTAATCTCGTATTCCTTCAGTTGTCTCGATGCATACGCAATCACTCTACTGTGCTGCATAAGCACACACCCTAATCCTTTGTGCGACGCGTCACTATATATCACAAAATCTCCTTTTCCATCCGGCAATGCCAACACCGGGGCCGTTACCAACCTTTTCTTTAATTCCTGAAAACTGTTCTCGCATTTCTCCGCCCATTCAAACTTCTTTGTCTTACGAGTAAGTCGTGTCAAAGGGGCTGCGATCTTCGCAAAGTCCTGTACAAATCTACGATAGTAGCCGGCCAATCCTATGAAACTCCTTACCTCTGTGGGTGTGGTTGGCCTTTCCCAATTCGAGACCGCCTCTATCTTGGAGGGGTCGACCAATACTCCTTCTTTATTGATCACATGTCCTAAAAATTGTACTTCATTCCGCCAGAATTCACACTTCGAGAATTTGGCATACAACTGTTCCTCTCTGAGTATTCCTAGAGCTATCCTCAAATGCTCTGCATTTTCTTCCTCAATCCTTGAGTAGATCAAAATATCATCGATAAAAACTATCACACACTTGTCCAAGTACTTCTTAAATACTCTATTCATTAAATCCATGAAAGCCGCTGGGGCGTTGGTTAATCCAAAGGACATTACCAAGAACTCATAATGCCCATACCTGGTACGGAACGCTGTCTTGGAAATATCTTCGGGTTTAATCTTTAGTTGGTGATATCCAGTTCTCAGGTCAATTTTGGAAAAATAAACAGCATCCTTTAGCTGGTCGAACAGATCGTCTATTCTAGGTAATGGGTACCTGTTCTTTATGGTTAGCTTGTTCAACTCCCGATAGTCGATGCACAGCCTCATGCTCCCATCTTTCTTCTTAACAAATAAAACTGGTGCTCCCCACGGAGACACACTGGGTCTTATCATACCCTTATCCAAGAGTTCCTGCAATTGGATAGCTAATTTCTTCATTTCTAATGGGGCTAACCGGTAAGGTGCTTTTGAAACTGGCGCCGTCCCGGGGGCCAATTCAATAGCAAATTCAATCACTCTATCGGGTGGTAATCCCGGAAGGTATTGTGGGAATACATCTTCAAATTCGTTGACTACTGGAATATCTTGTAAGTTGGGCACCTCCTTCTGCGTGTCCACCACATAGGCTAGGTAGGCCTCATTTCCTTTTCGTAGCATCCTTCTGGCCTGGGCCATAGTCAAAAATTTCTGCGTCTGCCTCTTTCCTCTAAATATAACTTCTTTCTTCCCTGGGATATTTAACTTAACTTTCTTCCCTTTACAGTCTATCTGAGCATCATTGCTAGATAGCCAGTCCATTCCCAAAATTATATCAAATTCCCCTAACTTAAAAGGAATCAGATCAACACTGAAAGATTGTCCCCCTATGCCTAACTCACAGGCGGGGTGAATCAGATTAACAAGAATAACTTCATGGTTGGCTATTTCTACTTGTAAGGGTTCTATCAAAGGTTCAGCTTTAAGTCTTAATTTACGCACAAAGTCCCTTGATATAAAAGATTTAGTTGCTCCCGAATCAAATAAAACGTTTGCACTGACTGAATTTAGAGAAAGGGTACCTGCTATCACATCTGAATCTTTCATAGCATCCTGGACTGTCATGTTGAAAGTCCTTGCATTAGGTGGCTTATTAGAAGCAGCCCTGCTTGCTCCCGAAGCTGCTGGTTTGTTCATTGGGCATTCCCTCTTCCAATGACTCGGGCGTCCACACTGATGACAAGTGGTGGTTGGGCGGGTAATGGGGGTTGGCGAAGTGCACTTGTCCGAATAATGACCCTCTCGACCACACTTGAAGCAGATTATCGGCTTTCCTTTACACTCCCCAGAATGCATCCTTCCACAAGTGTTACAGGCTGGCAATGGGGGTCGAGACTGGTTGGAATAGGACATTCTTGACTTCTAGCCACTCTGGCTCACATTCACGCTCATGGGCCGCTTAAACCCAGTGTTCTTTCCCGGTAGGGACACTGCTCCTCGATTAAATCTAGTTGGGAAGCTCCTTCCTGCTGAACCCCCACCCATGCTCATATTTTTCCTCTTTATTCCCTTCTTTTCTCTTTCCTTCTGCATCTGTTCACTTCCAGCTTCTACAATTGTTGCCTTTTGCACCAGAGTGGCATAATCCGTAAGCTCAAAGATTGCCACCCTATTCTGAATCCACGGTTTCAGTCCCTGCTGAAACCTCCTAGCTTTCTTTTCCTCGGTGCTCACAAACTCCGGCACAAACCTTGATAACTCAGTAAATTTCACTTCGTACTCTGCTACAGACAAGTTATTCTGCTTTAGCTCCAAGAACTTGAGCTCCATCTAGTTTTCCATAAACCTCGGGAAATACTTTCCCAGAAACAACTGACTGAATCTCTCCCAGGTTATAATAGCATCTGTCTCCATGTTTTTCTTGGCCTCCCACCAGTAGTTAGCTTCTCCTTTCAGAAGGTAGGTAGCAAATACAGTCTTCTGTGCCTCATCGATACTCAGAATCTCAAAGGATTTCTCCATTTCCTTTAACCATGCCCTTGCCTCAACTGGGTCGGCTGATCCGTGGAACTCAGGGGGCTTAAGGGACTTAAAAGCCCTGAAAGAGTTTGCCACGGCATTGTTATTTCCTTGAGGGGGTGGGTTGGGTTGACGTTCCAAGATCTGCCTTAGGAGTTGCATGAACTGGCCCATGGGATCCATGCCTGGGTTTGGTACTGGTTGCTCAACCTCAGTTTCTCCTTCTTCAGCCTCTATCTCAAATCCCTCAACATCATATGTTTCCTCTTCCTCTTCATACAGGGAGTCATCCTGTTCTACATAATCCTCGTCTTCCTCTTCACTGTGTTCCTGGTTCCTATCATCCTGGTTATGGCTTCCCTGGTCCTCAGATCCAGGGTTCGCCCTAGTTCCAATCTTTCTTGGCGGCATGATACTGATAATAAAAAAAAATTATTGGGAAATTCAACATTAGGTCACAATCATATACAACATTGTGCCTTGCACAGCTCTATAATGGGGAGAACGCATCTCACAATTCTATTACATTATCACAGTTCTAATAAGAAGTGCAGTAATAATAATGATAAAAACACTGACCTCGTCACTAAGGAACTCAACCGAAAGGAAACAAATATATACATAATGCGAGAAATACATAGTTTGATCTGGTCAAAAGTACAACAGTGTTACAGCCATCTGTCCCAAAAGTGATACACAAGAGTCTATCTGTCTAGTCATAAAAAGGGATGCTATATACAAGTCAACTATCCCGGAAAATTGGCTCTTACTAAGGCCTCGGCTAACTAGACAGCTAGACTATCCCATCGTCGGTCCTGAATCACACACCGGAGCGGGTCAGCTCCCATACCCTTTCCATCGCACGACGGAAGATATAGTCGGCCTGCCGCCTGGAGATCCTACCATGCCTGTCCCCCTGGAGAGATCTGAGTCTCGCTCAGGACGTGAGCTCTATCCCCGTCAGCTCCCTCCTCAAGGATTGGGGTATAGCAGCCCTAGTCTCATAAGCTCGGGTACGCCTACCCGCCCTCTCCGCATCCAACTCCCTCCTGGCCTCATCCAGTCGGGCCTCAGCAACAGCCAATCGGGTCCTCAGTACATCCTGAACATAGCCATGGGCTAACGAAGACTGCCTGTGGGCAGGGTCAAGAGGTGGTGAATCCGGAGCCGCTGGGGGTGCCTCCTCAGTCTGCCTAGGCTCGGAAGTATGGGTCTCTGAGCTGTCATCATAAGGGATCCAAGATAGTGGTGGAGGGGTAGGAGCTCTGATCACCGAAAGTGTGGGTAAAGGGGTACCAGCATACACTACCATAGGTCCGACACGCTCCTCAGCTACTGGGACCTCATCCGGGTCCTCCTCATCTGGAATAGCAATGACCTCTATCTCTGACTCCTCTGGGTTCATATGAAATCATGATAAGCAAACACAAGAAAATAATAACTAAACTAATTATATTAAACCAGAGTACGTCACAAGAGTAAATAGGTTCGAAGTAAGAAAACTAGCATCCAACGTTACAACAGAACAAGAATCACAAGAAAATATGCTTCCTCTTCGTTGCTGTGTGCTAAAACGGTCTTCTTCCTTATCTCCTTCACTCCTTGCTTAATACCACGATCCTCTCTCGTGAAAACGTCTCCAAATCTACTTATATAATAGTCCCATAATGTAACACCCCCAGATCCGGGGTCGGGGATCCGGGTCGTCACGGTCTTTCTTTCCACAATATCACTTCACTTAATTAATAATAATTAACCTCATGCTGTGACGCCACACTAACACACACCACAACCCGTTATAGTCTCAGAGATGAAATTGAAATAAGTACAAGTCTTTGAATCAACAATTTAAAAGTTATTACAACCCAAAATGATTACTTAATAAGTTTACAATTAATTGCCATTATCTGCCACAAGTTATAATTATACATAATTGATTCTCAAAAGTAGATGGTCTGATCTACAGATAGATCTACCTCTGCAGCTATAGCAGCTATGATCTCAATGGGAAGGCGTGGGGCGCTTCCCACGCTCTTGCGCTGGGTCTGCTTGAGTCTGGCCATCCTTCCTAACTGTTGTTGTGTGATGAAGAAATAAAGCAAGAGTGAGTATTACAGCTCGCAAGATAATATATAGTGTAATCAATAATGCAAGTATCTAATAGATAACTTACTGAAAACCTTTATCAAAAGTAAGATAATTACTTACTGGATATAAGCTTAAAGGAAGATGAAGTTACCAAATACTTCACTATACTTATATCATTTATAAGGCTACTTGAACTACCACTGTTCAAAGTATTATAGGTTTTAAAAAAAAAAGTCATCCCATAGATGAGACCACAAGTTAAGACTTGAATAGATTCAATCTTTGAAATATTATTGAATGAAATAAAGTTACGAGATACTTTATTTAGTCCCGATATATATCCACATATATATCTCTTAAACATTTCCTGGAACCTCTGTTATGTAAAGTATGAACAGAGTTTGTAACATCCAATGAATTTTGGAAAGGAAAAGAATTTTGGCATAAACCCGATATCTTGCTAATCAGGCAAAGATACCAATAAGTAACCTTTTCTACTAGTAGATGGATGAATCCCCCACCGGTCATCACCCTGGCCACATAAGGACCTTGTGCTGGACCGCCACCCGGCCTCTTACGCGTTGATGGACTGCCACCCAGCCACTTACACTTTGATAGACCGTACCCCGGCCTGTCGCTTATGCCGACTCAATTAGACGGGCTTACTTCCCGAACGTTGGGTAAGTAATCAATTCATTTGTTTTCTAAAAACAGCAACCACGTTGCGAATGTAAAATGCACCATAGAGCTGGATCCCCCAGGTTTTGAGCGAGTATTTAAATCCCCTTTGAAAGGAAGATCTTAAATATAAAAAAATGAGTTTTGGGGTCCACTCTAACTTTAAAAATCATTTTGAAGACTCGAAAACATTTTTAAGAATGTTTGGAGTACTGCTGATTTATTAAAATAAATCAGTCCCGATATATTAGAAAATATCTGAATATTATTATTTAAATAATATTCTCATAAAGATAATCCTTATAAAAATAATCGAAGTAGAAGTTTTAAAACTTATACTTGAAATGGATATTAAATAACCAAAGATATACTTATATGAAAGTACTATCTTTATTTGAATAATCGAAAATAAGTTTGATTATCGAAACATTACTCTTTAATAAAATAAAGAATATTATTAAATAATAAGCGGAGTCATAATACCTCGAATGAATATTATAAATAATATTCATTAAATAAAATAAACGGAGTCATACATCCTCCAATGAATAACCAATTAATAATCATTAAATATAATAAACAGAGTCATAAGTCCTCGAATGAATATTCAAATAATATTCATTAAATAAAATAAATTTATCGAAGAAACCTTATTCGATTAATAGTTTGGAAAACTATAACCATATATATATAAATATATATATATATAAAATCTACTCGGGATCCTCGACTCCCGGTTTTAGAAAATGTTTTCACCTTGGGGTCCCTATACTAAGGGTATATGCAAATTACCGCTATCCTCTTGCATAGGTATTATCAACTGAACCAACAGATATATATGGCAAGAATACGAAACAGGCATGCATATGTACCATATCACATGCTACAATATATCGCAAGAATTTGCTAATAACAAATATGCATTTATCGCAAGATCATGCATATACACATATACATCACAACAACAGTTATAACGGGTAGAAAACTTGCCTGAGCGACTGGGGGTGATAAAAGGCTTGGGATGAGTCTGGTAACCTATAAACAACAAGTAAGTTGGAATTAAACCAAAGTCACTTGTAAATCTATACTTTAACTAACTTAGACTCTAACGCTTGTTTTGCGCTTACTGATTCTCTTAAGTCACTCGAGTACCCTCGGCTCCACCATTTTTAATAAATTAACCATTACGAGTTTTAAGGCGATTCTTTCGCGGGTGTCTTACCAACTGCCTAACACACTTACCATAATTGTTTCATACATTAATTAACCCTTTTTGGTCTTTAACCTATGTTTCAAAGTAAGGCGAGGGGAAAAGTTTCGTTCGCGAAACGCCGTTACTTGAAACGGTCATTTCTCCTAAACCGTGCATCGGAATCGAACGAACTACATATCAAAACGAAGCTCGTAAGATGAACTATCTAAACATGGCAATGGTCAAAATCTAGCAGGGAGTTTCTCGGGTCCAAATGTTATGAACAAAAGTAGTCTAAGGTAAATCGGACATTACGACGGCTATGTTTACGCGATTACCCAAATTTTATATCACTCCAATTCATCACCAAACAATCAAAATCATCTTATTATACAAAGGAATCTAGGGTTTGGAGATGATATACCTTCCTTGAAGTAGTGGGAGTAGCTAGGAAGCCTTAAGAAGCCTTGAGAAGTCTTAGGGATGCTTGGATCTTAAAGGAAAACAAGAAAAAATCAAGTTAAAAACTTTGAAATCACTATTCATTGTCTTCTTCATTGATTTCTTGAAGAAGATTGAGAAAGAATTGAAGGCTTAAACTCATAAGATAGCCATAACTATGCATAAGGATGACTAGGGAATTATCTTACCAATTTAGGAAGCCTTGATCTTGAGTTTTGAAATTTATTTCTCTTGGAAATGGCAAAAGCCGAGAGCAAGCCTTGGTGATGAAGAATAAAATTTTGTTTTGATGAGAAATGATTTGTTTGGCTTGGTGGATGAAATTAGATTTGTTTTATTTTAGGTCAATTACCCATTTACCCTTGATTTTGTGTGGTTAATATTCCACCACATTTCCTTCCTTCCCATGTCATGCTTATGTCATGCTATGATGTCATCTTTCCCTCCTTGTCCTCTTCTCATTGGTTGGGTGACATCATCCTCTCTAATCCCTTTGATTAACTTCCTAATTGTTTGCCTAATGACCGCTGATCTTTTATACGGTTCGCTTAACTTTCGTTTTCGTTTATCGTTTGAGGGATCATACCCGGGATCTTATTACTTAGGTTCCCTTAACCTTTCTCAATATATTATATTCCTTTTATGATCCTCTGTTATAATCCTTTAATTTAAATCCTTTTTATCCTGTTACCTTATACTCAATTCTTTCCGTATCTAGTGGATTTCCGGGAAAAATTAAAGTGTTCGGAATTGGATTCTGACGATCTTTACATACACTTATATACCATTTAGAGTACTAATAAAATCTCAGAATATCCATAACAGAACCCCTACATAGTGTGGCATGAAAAGTTTTCTCATTCAGCAAAAACACTATTCACAAGGGTTACAAAAAGTTCAAAATTTTGGGGGTTATTACACATAAAACTCAGATTACATAGAAGTGGAAGCCAAATAGAAGTAGAAGTCTAAAAACAACTATTTAATTTCCCGACCCTGCGCGGCCGCTCAGTATAGCTGAGCGGGCACTCAGCTTTCTGCGCGGCCACTCAGCATTGCTGAGCGGGCGCTCAGGACCCTACTGGAAAAATCCTGAGTTTGCTCCGTTTCTTCGCTGTAATCTGCCCCTTTCTTTCCTGTCTCAATGGTGAACACATGCAAAGGCTTATTCTTGATGATTACTCCTCCGAAATGCAACTAATACCCTGAAATGCATAAACACTAGAAAAACGCATTAAATACACAAAATACTTGATTTCAAGGCACCAATTTAAGCCATTTTAAGATGTTCTAAGTGGTATAAAATGCCACTTATCAGTTCACCAACTTTTTCTTTGCCCTTGGACCTTGGACCTATCTGCAATTGTGATTTGGCCTTTGTTGCCACAGGATTTGTCCTTTCTTTTATCATAATGCCTTTAGCCGTAGGAAGTTTCTTTTTAACAACAGAAGCTTCAGATTTGGAGTTGGCCTTTTTTAACTTAAGTCTAGCTTCTTCTTCTATTAGACTTTCAAAGTCCATTCCTGGATTTTCTTTCAGAAATAACTGTCTTAAAATTTCTTCATCAAGATCCAAAAGTTCATCAGAACTTATCCTTTTACCAGCATCAGAAGTTATTCTTCTCCAAGTATCAGAACTTGTTCTATGACTTGTAGTTCCAGCTCTACTTGATGAGAGACCTCCACCTTGACCACGACCTCCACCCATTCCAGAGTTTCCCGGGTCATTACCATCATCCTTTTTCTTCAGTGTCGGTTTGCATTTGGACTTAATTACTTTCTCCCCCTTTTTGGCATCAACAGGTAAAAGAAGAGAGAGAAGCAATTCCACTGAGGATTGAATCTCATTGAGTTGAGTTTGCTGAGAAGCTTGATTTTTCAAAATTTCATCAATCTGAGACTGTTGCTTCTCTTAAGTCTTCTCAAAATTGGCAATTCTGTCAAAGGAAGGTTTGAAAAAGTTTTTCTTTTCAAGTTTCATAGTCATTTCTTTCTTGAGTAAAGCTTCTTGAATTTTATGCACCTCGACATGAGTTGTTGAGTGTTGACCTTGAAGGTGTCTAGTACTCAATGCAGTAACTCTCAGTTGTGTCTTGAAATCATCATTAACTAGCATCTCATCAGCTTTTGCCAAGTGCTCAGCAAGAATTCTTTCAGTTGGAACAAAGGTAACTGTGTTCCACTCCTTAGTCCACTCCTGTCATCTAGGAGTTTCTCTCCAAGGTACTGGTGCTTCCCCTGTAACAAACTTTTGACTATCTCAGCTTTTGAAGGAGTTTGTAGAGGTGCATGTCCAGAAGGACCAGCTGCATCAGCATCTAAATTTGTAGCAGCATTACCAGTAGCATCAACATTTGCAGCATCAGAACTTACAGAGTCATCAGCTTCATTATCTTCTGATACAAGAACAGTATGAGAAGCTATGGATGCTTCAACATCATCCTCTAAGTGCTGATCTGCTTCCAAGTTCTGATCAACAGCCATATTCTGATGCTCACCTATAGTCTGATCTTCAATGTCTAGATGCAGAGAAGGTGTTGTAGGCAATTCTGGAGTAATATCAACATCAGGAATTGGTAATGTTGGTGGAGTGACTTGAATTGTTGGAGCTTCTAGATGCAAAACTTGAGGCACTTCCAAGTTATGAATGTCAATTTCATCACTTGGCCCCTGGGTATCAGCATTTATTGGAGATACGGAGGTGTAGGTATATGAGTAGATTCTGGCGCATGTAGTGGTGAGTGATGAGTAGCATGAGGGTCTGAATCAGCACTAGGAGAATTGTGAGCTTCAACAGGGTCTTATGAGATCAGAGATTCCTCATCCCCTTCCTTAGTTGCTGCTTCCATTCCTTTACCAGAATCTTCAGGCCTTTTTGCCAATGTTTTGAATCTTTTAGCTTTTAAGGTGACTTTAGGAGATGTATCATCAGAATTATATTTTCTAAGCCTTTTTAGAGGCCTAGAACTCCCAATATCATCATCCTTCTGAGAAGAGACCTTCTCAGCTTCTTGAACAACAGGTTCTGATACAGGAACCTGTTCCTCAGCATCTGATTCATCTCGCAGAATGAATCTCCTTCTCTTCTGTTGTGTCTGAGGTACTTTCTTAGTCCTCTTAGATTTAGAAGATGAAGGCTGCACTGTAGGGTCTGATGGTTGAGGTTGAGAAGTTTGTGGTAGTTGAGTAGAGGTGGTAGGTGCTGATGGATGAGGTTCAGATGGTTGAACATCAGGATATAATGCAGTGTACTTAACAAGATCATAAGTTATTAAGTCTTGTTTGACAGATAAAGGAATTAAGACGGGTCTTAACACAGCCTTCTTATTATCAGTAGATAATAAGTCAGTAAAAGCTCTTTTAGCTATTCTGAATGATGAAATTAAGTCACCATAATTTTGGGGCTTATTATCACAACAGAAACTATAAATAAGCTGACAGAATCTAGAAAATAAACAGTAGATCTATCTTCATTCATTATGTCCCCAATAAAACCTAAAACAGCATGTGCATAGTCAAAATTAGTTCGATTTATGAGAGCATACCTGATTTGTTGGCTGAATATGGGAATTGCATCAAAATTGGAACATTTGTTTGCAAAGGCTTTAGTTATGCAATCAAAGAAGAAACTCCATTCCCTCCTAATGAAGGATCTCTTCAACTGGCCCAGCTTTGCCAATGTTCTTTTATATCCCAGACTGGCCATCATGTGTTGAAGAACTGGTTCGTCAACAGTAGAGTAGACACAGTTCTCAGGTAGCTGCAGTGCTTGTTGAACCGTAGACAACGTCACAACATACTCATCATCCCCAGATGAAAAAATAATGCTTGGGGACCCTTGAGCACCACCATCATCATACACACCGCTTCTCCAGAACTCCAGTACTTACAGAAACTGCTTCGGGTTCAGTCAGAGCATACCCAATATTAGAACTAGCGAGAAAGTCCTGAATGAAATGAAGTTCAGAAGGTGCTTCTGACTTGCTAAGAATAGCAGAGAAGTTATTAGGAACAAACGTTGCTCCATCGAAGATTATGTCCTTTGGTGCCATGTCAATTCGTGAGAAAGAAGATTGCCTGTAAGGTGTTTGAGAAAATGTCTGTATGAAAAATCGTCAGTAGATGAGAGAGAATAGAAGTAAAGAGAGACAGATAAAATGTGAAAGTAAATAAAAGATTTTACAATCTTTTCTCTCTTTTACTTATACACGGTAGAAAAAGTAACCGTTGGGACACCTGTCAGACATGCAGCAGTAAAAGATAATTAATGGGCACGTGAATTCAGTAATCATTACTTATCACATGCAGTTTTTCAAGGAAAAACCGTTTCACTTACCAAGTAATCCCATTAATCAAGGTAGTTCAGTTTTATTTTAAAATTTAAAACTGTTCCCACTTAATAAATTATTTTCACTACGAGACCAATATTCTGTAAAAATATGACCAATGAGAGAATGACCATAAAGAAACCAAGTAAACAAATACTGCCACGTCAAAATCAGAACTTGATTTGTATCAGAGCTAAAAAGGTTATTAGAATATAGTTAGTGTCAGGATTTAAAAATGCATCAGAATATCAAATGACTCAGAGACAAAATCTTGCATAAATATAAAATTTTATTAATATATTGAACAAATACATTTCATGAAATTTAAATTACATGCTGAAAAATACAAGATTGTCCTAAGCTACAAATCCTAACATCAACAGCTTTTGTCCTAAGCTAAGAAGCCAGACAAAGCTGACGGTGAAGAGAAACAGGGAGCAGAAATTATTTCTTCTTCCTACTCTCAACAAAAAGAACAGCAAGATGAATGATTTGATCCTGCTGTCGGAGATGACGGAGATGTAGATCTCGTTGGACTGTCAACAGGTCATGTTTAATGATCTCTGGAAATTGAATCCAGAGATTATGAGGAATGTTGTTGATATGGTGTGGAATTGGAATTCCATTTTGAAAAACATGTACAGTCTCAGTGCCATAATTGTAAAACCAGCCAAACTCAGCCATTTGTGGTGAAGAGAGTGAGTTTGTGAGAAAATGAGAGATGTGCTGGCTGGAAAGAGGTGTTGGTTTATATAGCCAATAGAATGTCAAGAGACGCAAGGAAAATTGAATGGTTACAGGTAGAAATAATTCTACCTCGTCTCCCTAGACTGAGGAGAATAATAACAGCCATTGGAAGTGTAAAACAGGATTTAATGCGCATATGAAACAAGTAAAAATTACTGTGCATAGACGTGTACCACTAACCCAAATTATATTGATTGTTAATATCTCACCCAAACATATTCTAATTGTAAATAAGACTGTTTCAGATTTTAACCACAAATAAGTCAAGTAAAGAATCAGAGTGTAATATCAGAACTTAGACTTATATCAGAACTTAACAGTCATTAGAACATGATTTCTTAACTCGAAAAATGAATGCTTATTTCTGTAATTCTTCATACAAATATTGATTTCATATCTTCAGAACTTAATCATCAGAACTTCCATCATAACTTGTCCTCAGAATTTATGTAACAAACACTTAAACGTTCATCTAAAACACCATTTATCACCACAGTAATTTTCATCATTCATATGGAGTGTATGTGTGTGCAGTAAGCTAAATATCAGATAAAGATTAAAGTCTAATTCACTTCAGTACATCTTAAAAATAAGGCATAACTAAGAACTTTGCGCAAAATCTGTCATGATTCTGAAGTCTACTTTAGAATGAGTTCATGCATAAGTCCACCTCAACTGTTTTGTACTCATTTTATGCATCTTTTGAAATTCCATTTTACAGTGGCTTCTCGGTGTAAGTGAGTCACGACTGCTTATCAGAATTTATGCTATTATCAGAGTATTTCTTCAGTAATCATAGAGTGTGAAAAATCACCAAGAAAATATTTATTTTTGCTTTTCTGATGCATATTACTTAATACCAGCAATGCACTTGGGTCTTTCCTTCCACAGTTTTTACTCTAGATCTCAAAGGAGTACCTGATTTTTATTTCTTTTTCTTTTCTTTTGATAAGTGAGGCTTATCAGCACTTAGTACATTCAAAAGATTTACTAACATCAGAACTTAACAGATGAGAAGCACTATTCTAGTTGTTGACTTAGTAATAAGATAGACAAAGTAAACTTAACTAAGCTCAATATCAGAATTTGCTTGTGTCAATAGATTTCCACATAAATAATTACTTCAAACATGGGATTTGTTAGTATATTAAAGACTACTAGGTCAGCATCTAGCATATTTATCCTCATTGGATTGAATAATCATAGAAACATTCATATCACTATCAGAGTTTAGAAATTCACATCAGACAACAATCAATACTTAAGCAATTTTCAATTAAGCACAGAATACACAAAGATGGTAATATCTGTAAATATTGATCATAAAGTCTGATGCATCAGAACAAAAACTAAGCAGATTTAGAGAAAGAACCTAAAACCATTCCAAGTTTATTTACTAATCTTGTAAAAGTAGCTTCACACAGTGGTTTTGTGAAGATATCTGCTAGTTGTTGATCTGTTGGAACAAAGTGCAATTCCACTGTACCTTCATCCACATGTTCCCTTATGAAGTGGTACCTTATGCTGATGTGCTTTGTCATGGAGTGTCGAACTGGATTACCTGTCATAGCAATAGCACTTTGATTATCACAGTAAATAGGGATTTTAAAATATGTTAACCCATAATCCAGTAACTGATTCTTTATCCAAAGAATCTGTGCACAACAGCTTCCTGCAATAATGTACTCTGCTTCTGCAGTTGATGTGGAAATTGACTTTTATTTCTTGCTAAACCAAGAAACCAATCTGCCTCCAAGAAATTGGCAGCTTCCACTTGTGCTTTTCCTGTCAATTTTGCAACCTGCAAAATCTGCATCTGAGTAACCTATTAGCTTAAAGTCTGATTCTCTAGGATACCACAATCCCAGATCAGCTGTTCCCTTAAGATACTTGAAAATTCTTTTCACAACTGTTAAGTGAGGTTCTCTTGGATCTGCTTGGAATCTTGCACAAAGACAGGTAGCATACATGATATCAGGTCTACTAGTAATTAGATAGAGTAGAGAGCCAATCATACCTCTGCAATCAGTAATATCTACTAATTTACCAGTATCCTTATCCAATTTTGTTGCAGTGGCCATGGGAGTGGATGCACTGGAACAATCTTGCATTCCAAATTTCTTCAGCTGTACTTGGTTTGACAAATAAAAGTGCCTTCTTCATTCTGCTTGACTTGAAGGCCCAGAAAATAGCTAAGTTCCCCCATCATACTCATTTGATATCTTAACTACATCAGTTTGGCAAACTTCTTGCAAAGTCTGTCATTTGTAGAACCAAAGATGATATCATCAACATATATCTGAACCAAAAGTAAGTCCTTTCCATGGTTGAGGTAGAATAGAGTTTTGTCAATAGTTCCTCTATTAAATCCACTTTCTAGAAAAAACTGAGCTAAAGTCTCATACCATGCTCTTGGAGCTTGCTTAAGGCCATAAAGTGCTTTATCAAGCCTGTAGACATGATTTGGAAATTTGGAATCTACAAAGCCTGGAGGTTGTTCAACATATACTTCCTCTTCCAACTCTCCATTGAGAAAAGCACTTTTCACATCCATTTGAAAGACAGTAAACTTTTTGTGAGCAGCATAAGCCAAAAATATCCTTATGGCTTCCAATCTAGTAACTGGTGCAAATGTTTCATCATAATCAATTCCCTCCTGTTGAGAATATCCTTTTGCAACCAGCCTTGCTTTATTCCTTGTAATTATGTCATCACTATCAGTTTTGTTTCTGAACACCCACTTTGTACCAACAACAGATCTGTTCTTTGGTCTTGGCACTAGGGTCCAGACTTTATTTCTTTCAAATTCATTAAACTCTTCCTGCATTGCTTGCACCCAATCAACATCTTGAAGAGCTTCTTACACTTTCTTTGGTTCAGTCTGAGAAAGAAAAGAATTATAGAGACATTCACTTGAAGTAGTTGTTCTAGTTCTGACACCTGCATCAGGATTTCCATTAATTAAGTCAGGTGTATGTGATTTAGTCCACTTCCTTGCAGATGGAAGGTTTTCTCTAGAACTGGATGCTCCCCCATGATCCATGCTATCTTCATCAACATTTTCTGATGCTCCCCCTGAAACTATGCTCTCTGAGTTGGATCCTTCAGAAATTGAGTTTTCAGAATTATCAGAACTTGGCTTATCAGAATTTGATGAATCAGAACTTGAAGAGCCAGTTGTATGTTCTGATGCTTCTTTAGATGTGGTTGTATCTTCAGTATGCTCCCCCTACACAGGTGCATCTTCCTTTGGCGTAGTCACCACAGTTTCAATAACATCAGAGTTTAATCCATCAGAGTTTGCAGTATCAGGATTTAGACCGTCAGGATTTTCAGTATCAGAATTTAAGTCTTCATTTTCAAATCTCAGCTGATCATGATCATTGAAATCTTCAAGTCCAGTAATCTTCTTATCATCAAAGGAGACATTGATAGATTCCATGACAACCCTTGTTCTTAAATTGTAGACTCTGAAGGCTTTTGTGGAAAGTGGATACCCAACAAAAATTGCTTCATCAGCTTTTTAATCAAATTTGGATAGCTGTTCGGGGTGAGTCTTAAGAACAAAACACTTGCATCCAAATACATGAAAATACTTCAGATTTGGCTTCTTTTTCTTCACCATCTCATATGGTGTCTTTCCATGCTTGTTAATGAGTGTTGCATTCTGAGTAAAACAAGCAGTCTGCACAACTTCAGCCCAAAAATAGGTTGGTACCTTTGCTTCATCAAGCATAGTTCGTGCAGATTCAATAAGAGTTCTATTCTTTCTTTCAACAACTCCATTTTGCTGTGGAAATCCAGGAGCAGAAAATTCCTGCTTGATTCCATGGTCTTTGCAGAACTCTTCTATTGTCAAATTCTTGAATTCAGTGCCATTATCACTTCTTATGATCTTCACATAATCTTTGACCAATTTATCCAGTTGCTTGATATGATCAATCAAGATAGATTCAGTTTCACTTTTTGTGTGCAAGAAATACACCCATGTGTATCTGGTGAACTCATCCACTATGACCATAACATATTTCTTCTTTGCAATAGATATGACATTCACTGGACCAAATAGATCTACATGAAGTAAGTGATAAGGCTCAAGAATTGATGATTCAGTCTTGCTCTTGAATGAAGATTTTCTTTGTTTAGCCTTCTAACATGAATCACAAAGGCCATCAGGAGCAAATACTGATTTTGGCAGTCCTCTCACAAGACCTTTCTTGACCAGTTCATTTATATTGTTGAAATTTAAATGAGAGAGTTTCTTGTGCCAATTCCAGCTTTTTTCAATTGATGCTCTACTCACCAGACAGATTGCAGACCCATCAGTACTTGTTGAAAGCTTGGCTTCATAAATGTTACCATGCCTGTATCCTTTCAGAACAACTTTGCCTGTAGATTTGCTTACAATTTCACAGTGTTCTTCAAAGAAATCCACATGATAACCTCTGTCACAGATTTGACTAACACTCAGCAGATTGTGTTTAAGTCCTGAGACCAGAGCTACTTCTTTAATGATGACATTCCCAAGATTGATATTGCCATATCCCAGTATTTTTCCAATGTTGTCATCTTCATAAAAAACACTTGGGCCAGCCTTCTTCACAAAGTCTGATAGCAGGGCTTTATTTCCATTCATATGTCCTGAGCATCCACAGTCGAGAACTAGGATGTTTTTCCTGTTGCCCTGCAATCACAAAGACCACTAATGATTAGTTTTAAGGACCCAAACTTGCTTGGATCCTTTGGCCTTATTAAGTTTGTTAACATTTGCAGCGGATTTAGCTTCAGAGTTTATGTTAACATTTTTCTTATCAGCAATTACACTATCAGACTTTGTATCAGAACTTACACTAGAAGGAACAATGCTAACTTTCTTTAAAGAAGGTTTTATTTGATAATTATCATAGTACAAACTATGATATTCCTTACAAGTATAAATGGAATGCCATAAACTACCACAATGAAAACAAGGATTTTGTGGCCTATATCTAACAGACCGACTCTTAACACCTGACTTTAAAGGTAAGGAGTTTATGTTCTTATTTTTCCTGCAAAAAGAAGCTAGAGGTTAGAACTTCCACATTTATGACATGTTTTTCTAGGAGCATTAGGAACAGGCTTATAATCATTGCTTTTATTTACACCTTCCTTTCTATTCCTATTTTTCCTAGGTGACTTTACCTTGTTTACATTCTTAACTTCTTTCACCTTATGCTTAAGCTGCTTCTTTGTCATTAAGCCTACGTTTACTTCAGTTGTCTTTTCCTGTTTTAGTTTGTCAGAAGTTAATTCCTCTTTAATTTCTGATTTCTCAGTTTCAGACTTTACAGCTACAAACTTAACAGGTTTTAGCTTTGGCTTTTGTTTAACAACTATAGGCTTAATTTCTACAGTTCCTTTATCATTCTTATCATCTCCATAACCTAAGCCCTCTTTCTAGTTTTCACTACTTAACAAATTCTGAGTTGTTCTGCCAGAGTTAGTCCAAGTCCTGATAATCTCTCTTTCCTTTTCTAACTCAGTTTTTAGAGATTCATTCATTTTAAGTACTTCATCCCTAACATAAAAAGCATCATCTCTATCTTTCTGAGTTTGATGGAACATGACTAACTCTTTTTCTAAATAATCATTCCTCTTTTTACAAGCAAGATTTTCAGAAGTTAATCTTTCACATGTTAAAGTTTGATCTCTATAACTAATTAACATGGTTTTAAGATATCTTCTCAACTCATTAATATCATCAGTATGAAAGGCATAAGTAGTTTGAGGTACCTTTAACTCAGCAGCTTCAGAACTGCTATCAGCATTTGCCATCAAGGCATAGTTTTCTTCACTTTCAGAATCTGAAGTGTCTGTCCAATTTTTCATCTTTGTGACAAGAGCCTTGCCTTTGTCACTCTTAACTTTCTTGCAATCAGGAGATATGTGTCCTTTCTCACCACAGTTGTAGCATTTGACATTTGTATAATCTCCTCTGTTAGACTTCCCTCCTTTGCCTTCAGATTTTCTGAAACTCTTCTTATCAGAACTTACACCTTTCCTGAAAAACTTCTTTCCCTTCCTGAACTTTTGTATGCAATCCTTGTGATTCCTTTCACCATAAGAGCACACAGCTTCATCATCTCTTCATCAGCATCCATCTCAGGCAAGCTTTCAGTTTCTGAGTCATCATCACTATCAGAACTTGATGACTTAGTATCAGACTTTGTGATGAGCGCTTTTCCCTTACCTTTCCTTGAGGTAGCTGCCTTGGGGGATTCTGTTGAGAACCACGGACTTAGGGTGTTACTACGTTTTACGATAAAGATTACGAAAAGAGGATTACCTTGTTAATGGTTGATTCCACGCTCTTCTATTGTATTCCCAAATTCTCTTGAGCGAAGTGTGGCCTCCGTCTTCTCAAGTTATCCTCTCTTCTTGCTCCTTGGTGGCTACAATATGTTTTCACACAATTTCCAAGCAAGAAGAGAATAAGAATATATATATGCTAGAATAGGGACCATGGATAATTAGGTTGGGCCTTCTAATTACATCTTGAGCCTAGCCCAATGTAAATACATATTAATTCAATCCACTAAAGAATTAATATTTGCACTACCTTTCCTAATACCGTAATTTAATTAATTCGGTTCCAATATTATTTGCTTATTAAATTCCCCATGTTTAAAATATCATATGTCCATTAATTAAATAAATTACTGATAATTTATTTAATTAATATCTTTTATCCTTGATCATCCACTCAACCTTTATTTAATTATGCCAGAATTAATTCCACCTGCAGGGTTTCACATAATTAAATCTTTTTGAGCTTTCAAGGGGACATCATTAACCCGAATATTATCAGGACATGGATTCCTTCAATAAATAATATCCACCATGTATATAATTTCATCACCCAAAATATAATGATATAATTCAAAATAATTATTTCATATATAAATCAAAGCATGTAAATAATATACACGTGTCAATTACTATTTCCGGATTAAGAACCTAAGCATTAATAATAACATAGAATCTTAGTTCTCCTTCTTAATCAGTATTAAGGGAACAATTCTAAATTTGATCATGTTCAATATACACAAAGTATACTAGTTATATTTATTAGTCAATATAAACTAATCTAAATAATACTACATTCATACCAGTGGATGGTCCAACACCACCTGTGCTGTGAACCTTATTATATTATATAACCGTATTTAACAATCTAATATTCTGTATCCCATTTGATACTAGATTGTTCACAATATATAATATTAGACAACATGTAAACATTCAAATGATTCTCAAATAAACTGGCCAGAAATAAATGTACATACTTCAAATAAATATTTTCAGTATACACTAACAATCTCCCACTTATACTCAAAATATTCTATGTGTACATCAGTGTTTATTTAATCCACTATTACATAAAAATCTATGTGTCCAACCATACAGCCTCCTTGGCAGCCTAAGAGGCCGCCACGTACTCGGCCTCCATGGTGGAGTCTGCAATGCATTTCTGCTTTACACTCCTCCATATAACGGCTCCACCTCCCAAAGTAAAAACATATCCCGAGGTTGATTTCCTCTTATCCCTATCTGATTGGAAATCTGAATCAGTATATCCCAAAGGAAATAGATCTGAGGCCTTGTAAATTAACATATACTCCTTAGTCCTTCTCAGGTACTTGAGTATAGTTTTTACTGCACTCCAATGTTCCTGACCTGGGTTCGACTGATATCTACTAACCATGCCTACAGCAAAGTAGATGTCAGGCCTCGTACATAACATAGCATACATTAAGCTTCCACATGCTGAAGCATAAGGAACTGCTTTCATGCTCTCTATATCCTTAGGTGTCGAAGGACACTGCTTCTTAGATAGAGCAACTTCATGCTTAAAAGGTAGAAAACCTTTCTTGGAGTTCTGCATGTTAAAACGAGCTAATACTTCATCAATGTAGGGCTCTTGAGATAAAGCCAACATCCTTTTCTTGCGATCCCTTATAACTTTGATCCCAAGGATGTATGCCGCTTCACCTAAGTCCTTCATATCAAATTGTTTGAACAACCATGCCTTTACTGATGACAATATCTCAACATTGTTTCCAATGAGTAAAATGTCATCTACATATAGTACTAGAAAAACCACTGCATTACCTTCACTTCTCTTATACACGCACGATTCGCTTGGACTTTGATCAAATCCATATGACTGGACTGCCTGATCAAAACCAATATTTCAGTCTCTAGAATCTTGTTTAAGTCCATAAATAGACCTCTTAAGCTTACATACCAGATGCTCTTGGCCTTCCTTAATGAATCCTTTTGGTTGCTGCATATAGATGGTTTCTTCAAGACTTCCATTAAGAAAAGATGTCTTGACATCCATTTTCCAAATCTCATAATCGAGATGAGCTGCTATAGATAAAAGAATACGAATTGACTTAAGCATGACTACCGGTGAAAAGGTTTCCTCATAATCAATACCTTCTTTCTGAGTATACCCTTTTGCAACAAGTCTTGCTTTCCAGGCTTTCACCTTTTTATCTAATCCCCTCTTTTTCTTATAGATCCACTTACATCCAATAGGTTTTATACCTTTGGGTGGTTCCACGAGCTCCCAGACCTGATTAGAATACATTGATTCTATCTCAGATTCCATCACCTTTTGCCAAAGATCTGCATCTTTGTCTTGTACTGCCTCTTCGTATGTACGGGGATCATCATCATGTTCACCAGAGACCAAGTATGAAGACTCTCCCAAAAACATGAATCTATCAGGCTGTTGAACAACCCTCCCACTATGACGAGGCACTGGTGCGGTATTAGTGACAGGTTATACATTATGTTGTGGTTGTTCTACTTGTACTACAGCTTCATGGGTATTATTTGTCCCTCCCACTAGTTCCTCTAAAACGACACTACTCATGGGTTTGTGATTCATTATATATTCCTCCTCTAAGAATCTTGCATTGGTGCTAACAATGACATCCCGATTCTTCGGACTATAAAATAAATATCCTTTCATTCCCATAGGGTAGCCTACAAACAACCTTACTTCTGTACGAGATTCTAACTTAGTCGCGTTCTTGTTCAGCACATGTGCTGGACAACCCCATATTCGAATATGTCTTAGACTCGGTTTATCCCCGGTCCACAATTCTAAGGGGGTTTTAGGAACCGACTTAGAAGGTACTAAGTTCAGAAGATAAGCTGTTGTCTCTAAGGCATGTCCCCAATATGACTTGGGTAAATCCGAATAACTCATCATCGATCTAACACTCTCTAAAAGAGTCCGGTTCCTTCTCTCTGCTACACCGTTCTGCTGGGGTGTGCCTGGTGCAGTTAACTGGGATTCTATCCCATTTTCTGATAAATATTCCCTAAATTCTCCAAGCAAGTATTCGCCACCACGATCTGATCGTAGTGACTTGATACTTTTATTAAGTCGCTTCTCCGTTTTAGCTTTATACTCTTTGAACTTATCAAAGCACTCAGACTTACGGTGCAACAAATAAACGTACCCATATCTAGAATAATCATCAATGAAAGTGACGAAATATTCATAACCACCTCTTGCTTGGATATTCATGGGTCCACATAAATCAGAGTGAACCAATTCTAACAGTTGTTTGGCTCTATTCCCTTTTGCCTTGAAAGGCCTATTAGTCATTTTACCTTCCAAGCAGGATTCACAAACTGGAAATGGCTCCACTGCCAATGAGCTTAAAGGCCCGTCTACTACCAGTCTTTGAATCCTCCTCAAGTTAATATGACCTAATCTCAAGTGCCAAAGATATGTTTGGTTCAAACTAGAAGGTTCCTCTCTTTTAGTAGAGTTAGAAGATGTGTTGTTCAATTCCCTAAATTGCAGTTGCAGTGCAGGTTGACTAGGATTAATTATATACAAATTGTCTTGCAATGTACCAGAATATATAATTCGTTTATTCATCATAATAGAAACATTACGATCCAAATAAACATTATAACCATCCAAAGCAAGTTTAGAAACCGAAATTAAATTCCTTCTAAAAGAAGGTACATAAAGACAATTGTTCAAAACCAAAATCCTATCAGAACCAAAAGATAAATGAATAACTCCTACTGCAACTACTGCTACTTTCGTAGCATCTCCCATGAACACGTATATCTCACCATCTCTAAGCATTCTGGATAGTTGGAACCCCTGCATAGAATTACAAACATGATCAGTGGCTCCTATATCTACACACCAAGTGCTCGTAGATATAGCCGCTATAAATGTTTCTGTAACTAGAGAAAGAGACATACCAGTATTGTTTGTCTTCTTAGGAAGAGGACAATCCTGTTTCCAGTGACCTGACTGTTTGCATCTGAAGCACTTTCCCTTAGGCTTTTTCACACCACCCTGAACTCCCACTGCCTTCACAGCTTTCTGTGTCTGAGCCTTTTTCTTCTTCTTAATACCTTTCGGCTTAGAGGAAGAACCTTTCTCAGCCACATTCACTTGAACACTCTGCCGAAATAATCCTTCAGCTGCCTGAAGTTCTGTCAGCAGTTCCGCGAGACTATACTGCCTCTTGTTCATGTTGTAATTCAAGCGGAACTGCTCAAAACTCTTGGACAAGCTCATAAGGATAATGTCAATCTGGGTTTCCCCGTCAAGTTCAGCACCAAGGATCTCTATCTCATTCAGATGCGACATCATCTTGAGAATATGATCCCTTACAGGTGTGCCTTCAGCCATCTGAGTGTTCATTAAAGCCTTCATGGCTACTTGCCTAGCAGCCCTATTCTGATCTCCAAAAAGTTCCTTGAGATTAAAGAGCATATCCGAAGCAGTGGCCATAGACTGATGCTGATGCTGTAAAACACCCAACATTGCTGCCAGAATGTAACATCGCGACATCTCATCAGCCTTAATCCACCGTTTATAATACTCTTTCTCATCTTCAGGAGCATCAGCAGCAGGCTGTTCAGGCTTGGGTTCATAAGTGCAAAACTTGTACTCCTCAGCAGTCAACACAATGTCCAAATTTCGTTTCCATTCAATATAGTTAGGTCCGATAAGTTTTTTATCCTTAAGTATGGTGAATAGTGGATTAAAGCCCATTTTATCCTGAGAATCATGCATAAAAACATCACATAAATAAGGGTGCATTAATTATTAAGATCTATTGATTCCTCTAACAATTATTTAAAATTAAATGCACTAACATCTAAACACCATAAGTTTCTGGTACGCCACGATGTGTGACATGTATACCACCTAATTTTGTTTAAATGTTACTTCGGTCGTATTACTAAACAATATGCCACGTTGGGGTGGACTATATTATTTTTCATAGCTAAGTGTATACCATCATCAAATCTTAAATTATTCGAAATCTATGGAACTTGGTACGCCACGATGGGTGGCGTGTATATCTTCCAATATTCGTAATTTTGCCTTGAATAGAATACTTCAATTCAATATTCATCAATGGTTTGATTTCCAGGTAGTGAAGGAGTCACATCGGTCTCGCTTAAAACCCACAGCCTTACAAGTTCGATGAACCCGTTTTTGACAAAATCGCCCCAAATCAGAAATAAAGAAAATCCGTATTTATTCCTTTTAAAATTTATTAATTTAAGAAGTTTGTTCTAGTAGTTTCTATAACATTCTAGACACCATAAATTACATGCCACGATGGGTGACGTATATATAATTTATATTCGTCTTTATGTTAAATTACCTACAACCAATAATGGAGACTATGGGATTTAATTTCATATTAATTCCCTCTCCCACGTAGATTTTTTTTTATTAAAATTGAGGAATTTTAAAATTAAATGGGGCCCTATGTTGTTATAATTATGTCTAAACATGCATTCAAAATACACACATAATTTTAGCAACATATAACATTTAATTAAAGCAATAAATAAAATTTATGTCCATGTCGTCCTAATTAAGTTAAACATGTAATTTTAAAAGAATTACACACATAATTAACGACACACATAATCAATAAATTAAAGCAATAATTAAAATTTAATGGAAAAAATTAAAATAAATTTTCCACTATTATGACCCTTGAAAAAAAATCCAGCTCTCAAAAAAAAATCTGCCCCAAGAATCTGCCCCAAGCGCGCCCCGACGCCCCCAGCAGCCCAAGCACCCCCAGCAGCCGCAGCCCCAGCAGTCCCAGCTGCCGCAGCAGCCCCATGTAATCGCACAGCGGAACAAAAAACTACCGGAATTGATTTCCGATCGCACATAACTTGTTACAAAATACCTGGAACAATTACAAAAAAAATAGATCTAATACAAAACTAATTTTATAAAATCTATTCTAACACGATCAACCCTCGTGTAAATTATAACCACGATTAAACCATGTGGAAACCAAAACAAAAATTAACCACGATTAAACCACGTGGGATCCAAACACATAATTAAAATATACATGGCCATAATAGTGGATTAACAACCTGCATCAAAAACAATACAAGCAAAACACTATATACACGCATATATAATTACGACATGGACATTATATCATAAAACGTAGAACCCATTACCAGGCTCTTGATACCAATTGTTGGGAACCACGGACTTAGGGTGTTACTACGTTTTACGATAAAGATTACGAAAAGAGGATTGCCTTGTTAATGGTTGATTCCACGCTCTTCTATTGTATTCCCAAATTCCCTTGATCGAAGTGTGGCCTCCGTCTTCTCAAGTTATCCTCTCTTCTTGCTCCTTGGTGGCTACAATATGTTTTCACACAATTGCCAAGCAAGAAGAGAATAAGAATATATATAGGCTACAATAGGGACCATGGATAATTAGGTTGGGCCTTCTAATTACATCTTGAGCCTAGCCCAATGTAATTAAATATTAATTCAATCCACTAAAGAATTAATATTTGCACTACCTTTCCTAATACCGTAATTTAATTAATTCGGTTCCAATATTATTTGCTTATTAAATTCCCCATGTTTAAAATATCATATGTCCATTAATTAAATAAATTACTAATAATTTATTTAATTAATATCTTTTATCCTTGATCATCCACTCAACCTTTATTTAATTATGCCAGAATAAATTCCACCCGCAGGGTTTCACATAATTAAATCTTTTTGAGCTTTCAAGGGGACATCATTAACCCGAATATTATCAGGACATGGATTCCTTCAATAAATAATATCCACCATGTATATAATTCCATCACCCAAAATATAATGATATAATTCAAAAGAATTATTTCATATATAAATCAAAGCATGTAAATAATATACACGTGTCAATTACTATTTCCGGATTAAGAACCTAAGCATTAATAATAACATAGAATCTTAGTTCTCCTTCTTAATCAGTATTAAGGGAACAATTCTAAATTTGATCATGTTCAATATACACAAAGTATACTAGTTATATTTATTAGTCAATATAAACTAATCTAAATAATACTACAGCCATACCAGTGGATTGTCCAACACCACCTGTGCTGTGAACCTTATTATATTATATAACCGTATTTAACAATCTAATATTCAATATCCCATTTGATACTAAATTGTTCACAATATATAATATTAGACAACATGTAAACATTCAAATGATTCTCAAATAAACTGGCTAGAAATAAATGTACATACTTCAAAAAAATATTTTCAGTATACACTAACAGATTCTTCTTCAGCCTTAAGAGCAACTGTCCTTGACTTTCCTCCTTTCCTCTTGCTTCTTTGTTCCATCTCAAGTTCATGAGTCTTGAGCATCCCATAAATTTCATCAAGAGTTGTTTCATCAAGATTATAGTTGTCTCTTATAATTGTTGCCTTCAAATCCCAACTTTCAGGAAGAGCTAACAGGAATTTAAGGTTTGAATCTTCAAGATCATACTCCTTATCAACTAGTGACAAATCATTCAAGAGTTTGACAAATCTGTCATATAAATCAGTCAATGACTCATTAGGCTTTGAGTCAAAGTGTTCATACTCTTGAGTGAGTATTGTCTTCCTGTTCTTCTTAATCGAATCAGTTCCCTGGCACCTTGTCTCCAAGGCATCCCATATCTCCTTTGCAGTCTTGTAGTTAATTACCCTGTTTGACATTACATTATCAATGGCACTATGCAGCAAGTGTCGTACCTTAGCATCCTTAGCAATTGATGCTATATCTTCAGCAGTGTAATCACTCTTCTCCTTTGGTACAGACTTTGCTGCTTCACCTGCAATTATAACAACGAGCTTTGTTGGCTTGTGAGGTCCTTCATTGATTCTGTTAAGATATTCTGGATCTGTAGCTTCCAGAAACATAGTCATCCTCACCTTCCATATGGGATATTCAGATGGTTTCAGTATGGGAACTCTAATAGCCTCATATCGACTATGGATTTGAGTCTTTGGGGGTTCTTCAGTTTTGGTGGGCTTGGTTGGAGTTTCTGCTTCAGACATGATTGTTTTTGGATCTTAAACTGTTTGTGTGTTAACAGATAGGCTCTGATACCACTTGTTAGGTCACACACACTGTAGAAAGGGGTTGAATACAGTGTTTATCACAATCAAATCGAATTAAAGAACTCAAGTAACAGAAAACAGACTTTATTCAATATAATAAACTCTGTTACAATATGGAACTGTCCTCTCTCAGTGATGAACAAATATCACGAGAGCTGCTAGGGTTACAATGAGTAATATTCTCGAAAATGATAACACTTATAGTGTAAACCCTATGTCTGTGTTTATATATATCACACAGTTACAAGATAATCGCTAATTGATATGGAATATAATTCTGCTTCCTAAAATATATCAATCAGTTATCTTTTCTTCCAAGTATTCCATTCTTCACAGAATTCCTTCTTCATGCATATCTCTTCTTACGTTTGTCTTGATCTTCTTTCCTTTCAATCAGCCGCCTTCCTTATCTGAAAGTTTCCTTTAAGTCCTGATATTATCTCCTGAATCTTAAGTACTGATAACTTAAGTTCTGACTTCAGTATAAGTGCTGATTTCAGTTAAGTACTGATTTGTCCTGTTTAAGTAAGATCTGAAAACTAAACATAAATTATATTAGACATGACATTATCAAATATATCTAACATATAACTTCAACGAAAACTCGCGAAGTTTTCCTGGAAGTTGGGGGGCAAATGATATGGATGAAAAATAATCTGTAAAGACACAATTAGTGTTGAAATTAATTATGTCCTAAAGATAACTAGTCAAGCTCGAGACGCCACGACCCAAAGTAGGTCGTCATGGTCACGACCCAATATGAGTTGTAATAGTCCAAGCATACTATGACGGCCACGACCCAAAATGGGTCGTCTATCCCACGACCCGAAATTGGCTACGCGATAAGCCCGCCGAGCAAGCCTGAGAATGAGGTCCACGAGGATACCTACATCAAATCCAACGTGAAAACGAACTCTCCTAGGAAGGATCCAGAATCTACCGTCTAAGAGAGTCCTACTTACCATCTAAGTAGGAGACTTTTCCACCAAGTCTTCTTACCCTAGTCTAACCCTAAACTCAACATCTATATAAAGGGGCTCTACCCTTCAACCTAGAATTACATTTTTGGCTTGATTCTCTACTACACAGAGATACGTAGGCATCTTGCAATGACCGATAGTCCTGAACGTGAGAGCAACCATTAAAGCTTAAAGCTCATAAACCCTAACATTAATTACTAACGCACTCTAGTTTTTATTTCACAACATATAATAATAATAATAATAATAATAAGAAATACAAAAATAGTTTTATTCAGAAAATATCAAAATATAGAATTTTTTTGGTATTTCTAATGTGTGCTCAATGACACACAATAATCACTAACTTTAATAAATTTGAATCATTTTTATTGGTGAAATGATTATGTATGCAGGGTCGGACCATCATATTTATGATTAAAAAACCATTAACAATACTCTAAACGTGGTGCTTATTATGTGAACGAATTTTCAGTTATCTGTATATGTGCATATAATAAGCGAGAAAAATTAGAATTTTAATACATTTTAATTGGTTACTTTTTTGTAATAGTGCTGAACCCCTGCATTCACAAAAATTGCACCGATTAAAATGGTCTAAATTTCTAATTTTTCGTATTTATCACGTGCCCATGAGTCTACAATAAAAAACCGTTATGAACAAATGAATAATATCAGTCGGATACAAAAATACTGAAAAAGTCAAAAGCAAGTACTGTAAAAGTAAATATTGTCCCAAAAAATATTACTGCGATTCTCTCCCCCCACACTTTTTTCTACATAAAATCTCCCCCATTTCCTCTCCAGATTTCCCCTCTCCAACGCTCTAAAATATCTTAGCGGTACATTTCATTTTCTAGGGTTCTCGTTTTCATTTTTACTTTGCCTCATTATCATCTCACTCAATTCAACATTACTACCTGTTTTCATTTACATTTTTATTTGATTGAGGTGCTTCTATCATTTCTTCCTGTTGTTTATTCCTTATTTCATGTTTATGTGATTTGTTTTGAGTTAAGGGAAACATAGATTATCACTTACTTTTCGAGTTTTCGATATACAAATTTAGGCTAATAGTTGATTTATTAGTTATACCTTGAATCAAATGTTAAGTATTACATGTGTTCATGTTTTCATTAGTTAAATTTGCAAGTCATTTGAAAAACAAATGTGATGAATGTATTGTTGACTGATGACTGTAAAATCATCATTTGTCTTTTATCGGATACTCGGAATATTTTTTTTATTACGCTGCTACCGATTGGGTTCAGACTTTGGACTGGTTAATTATGTATTATTATGTTTGTAGTTGCGTTGCAGTTCCATTAGTCTTGCTAAATTTATACGTGTCACCAAATCATTGATGACTGATGAGTGTAATTTGCCACGAGTTATTAGTTTTAAAGTCAGCCCATGTACAATGATATATGTGATTGCATTGAGATTCTGTTGTTCTTGATACATATGCTGCCCTTTTAAAGCTGTGTCCTCTTTTACTTTTTAGTATTCCAAAATTTAATACGTAATTCAACATGTGCCATTAGTTTTAGAGTCAATCTTTGATAGAATGGTGTCTGTGGTTGCATTCCATTATTCTTGTAATTGTACGTGACTTCTGCCTAATTAAAGATGCTCTCCTTTCCATTTATTGGTCCAAATTTTAATATATGTTAATACAATTCTATTATTATTTGGTAGATTTATTACTACTATGTCAGCACTACTATTTAGCGCTGTGGATCTTCCGGATGATTATATTATCCTAAGAAAGCATCTTTCTACAAATATGTCTTTCACTTTTTTAGCATTGGGCTAATGCACAAAAATTAATTGTCATTGATTTGCATTCTCCTGATTTGTTTTTCAATGCAGAGTTATCTGTTGAGTGAGATCAAATGGACCAGGTAAATAGAATCCATCTTTTTGTACTTGTTAATATTCTCTTCCTATGTTTACCGGAATTTTTAAACATTACAGTATGAAAAAGTTGAGAAGATTGGTGAAGGAACATATGGAGTAGTTTATAAGGCTCGTGACCGCGTCACAAATGAAACCATTGCTTTAAAGAAGATTCGACTAGAGCAGGAAGATGAAGGAGTGCCAAGCACTGCTATTAGAGAAATTTCTTTACTGAAGGAAATGCAGCATGGAAATATTGTCAGGTACTGAACATGTGTATGTTACAGATTTCATTCTTATGCATTTCTGCTGCAGTAATTATGTGGCAAATGGTGTTTTTCCACAGAGATAATGTACTTTCTGATTGTCTTGCATTGCAAATTAACAATGTACTTTGAATTACTTTCACAAAGCTAATCTGTAATTACTTACATACGATTTTGTGATGCTTGCTAAGTTCCGAAGAAAGCTTTTTAAGTACATTCATGTGAAGTAGCAAAATATGAAATGTTCTTTGTTAGAGTAGTGTTTAAACACGGACATGTGTAAGAAGTATCAGACTCGGAGCAATATTTTAATTTTTTTACATCTTTTTGGCCTAAGTGACTGAGTGTTCATACGATTGTCCAAGTGTCAAGTGTCCAAGATGGGTACTTGAAGCAAAATAAAGAGATGGGGGTAATGCCAGGACAGTGTTGTTAAAGGCGAGATTAATTGACATTATTATGATTTTATTTATGCTCGTTCTTATATTAAAATGTTAAGATTATGTTGTTAAGTGCTATTTTCTTGTTAAATTTGTGATTATTCTGTTTTGGGTCAAAAGACGCGTGATTAATGGCGCTTGACAATTCTCACTTCAAATTTGAGTCTTGCGCCTTTTTATAATCTGCGCCTTAAACAACACTGTGTCAGGATCAATATGTTTTGTAAGTGTTTTTTTATGATTGGTGTCTTATGATTATATGGCATGTAAATGACTGTAAACATGTAATAGATGAGAAATATGGAGAAAATTAGATACATTATTAGAGAAATGGAAGAGAAGAGAGGTAGAAATTAAGGGAGATGCAGAAGAGAGGGACAATTCCATTTTCATATAAAGCATAATCCAAAGTTACCACTGATATCACTATATATGCACCGTACCATGATTCGATTTAGTTAGTCTCACTAGTTCAGATAGTTGCTTCTGTTGTGATTAGGTTAAGATGCTCAAATATGTGTGAGATGTTGTATTTTTAAGCGTATTGCATCTGAGTGACTCCTGATCAGTTTCAATTTGTTTCAGATATATAGTACCTTGCATTCATCGACACAATATTAAAATTATGGACAAACTTGAGTCCAATAAATGATTTTCTTGCAATCTCCTTTTCCTCGCACCTGATTTCCTTCTTATTATTGTGGTTCATTTATCAATTTTACATTTAGGTGGGTGGTGTTAATGCAATGATTCTTTTAAATCTTCTGATGCACTTGAAATTCTTAGTGTTTTATTTTCTTACATTGGATTGGATTTGTATTTTCGTAGGTGAGAACTGAGAACTCGTATTAGGGTACTATTATGTGTCTTTATTTATTTTCATCAGATTACATGCTAGCTTATTAGCATTAGACATCTTGTAACTTGTCTGAGACGCTAGCATCAAGTGTCAGTTATGTTGAGCTTGAGGGAAATTTGTTGCATAAAAAGAGTACAGATGTTTTCTTTCTCTTTAATTGGTGTGGGGAAATTTTGGGTAACCTGGTTCTTGATAGAATGTTCTGGAAATATTAATACGCTTAAGCCATACTGAATTTGTTTTAATATTCTATAACAGTCAAGGTCAAAGTGCAACCATTTGTAGTGTTTATTGATCTCTGGTTGTGCAGTATTGTGTACCAGCATATGATTGCTAATGGATTTTGATGTGTATATGTACTTAAAGTTGATACTGTCTTAATGACAGGTTACAAGATGTTGTGCACAGCGAGAAACGGTTGTATCTGGTTTTTGAATATCTGGATCTGGATTTGAAGAAACATATGGATTCATGTCCAGAGTTTGCCAAGGATCCACGTCTGATAAAGGTGAGTGAGCCTTTTGTTTGTGAAGGTTGTTATAAGCTGTGCCCAAGATTCAAATTATGCTTTTAAGATCATAGCGATTAATTAGTTTCTTGCCTAATGGAGATATGTGCCAACACTTGAAATGGCAACACATTATTAACAGTATTAAACAGGTTACTAGCAGTATTTTGTACCGGCATGTATATAGTACACAAAAAATCTCAGTCGCTAATATTTTTGTTTTTTTGCTAGAAGATAAGTGTATTTTCTATGTTCTGTATGCATAAGAGAAGGATTTCACACCAAACCCCGGATGCAATCAATTCTTTTAACTGGCGTACAGTCAAACTTACAGTTTTTCTGCTTTCTGTTTCTCATGTATACGTAAAATCATTAAACTTTGACGGCTTATCCTTTTCCTCTCCTATTTGTAAGCATTCTTCTTGAATGAAATGTTTTGCTGTCAATCTTATAAAATATGGTATCTTATATCCCTTTTTGAAGTGTAGATGTTTCTGTATCAAATACTTCGTGGGATTGCTTATTGTCATTCCCATAGAGTTCTGCATCGGGATCTCAAACCCCAAAACCTGCTCATAGATCGACGTACCAATGCTCTGAAGCTTGCAGATTTTGGACTTGCCAGGGCATTTGGGATTCCTGTCAGAACATTTACACACGAGGTATTACTCTACTCACTTGATGTTTAATACACCAAGTTTACCAAGTATTACAAGTTCATGTATGGTTTACCAATTATTATTAGTTCATATATTGTGTGGTGTTAGTTTCTGATAATGTTGTTTGCAGTTATATTTGGCACATTTTCCTTTTCCTTGCCACAAATTGTTTTGCCACGTCAAAATGTTAAAGTCAATAATTGATAATATTCCTATATCCCATCGGTCGAAGTAGATATTTACAAATATTTACAATGCTCTTAATGTAACTAAAATGCTGAGTAATTATTGTGGGCAACTATTGAAAGCATCTATCTGGGTAATAAATATGTCAGTCTGCATGAGCTTATGCTTAAATTATGTAGTAATATTTTATTCTAAAACAAAGACATACTCCATAACTCTCTGGGACTGAGAGAGTATTATGTAGCCTTCAACCCTCATTGGCATGCCAAATTTTTATGTTCAGAATCTTTCATATGTGAAATTTAAAACTTTTGGTAAGAAGGAAAAGGAGCTGATTTTTTTTTTTTCATTGAAGTTTCTCTAGTTTTCTTTAGTTTGACTTTGACCGTATTGACTTGTTACTCCAAAGGCCGATTCAGTACAAACTAAATTATGTATAAAAAGTGCCAAAGCTGCTCTATATTATTATTTCAGTGTTCTGTTTGGCTCAATGCTGACTATTTATCCGTTTTATGCTTTAATTTTAGAACCCATTACTAGGCAAAATAAGTGATACTATCTGCTTTAAATGTTAATGCTCTGATTTCTTATCCATATTTTGCAAGTTCTTTTTCTTCTAGACTACTATTAATCTTTGGGCTTTGATGGTAAATTATTTTAATGAGACATTTTTTAGAAGGTGAATATTTCACATCATATAATCATTTTAATTTTATTTTTTTGGATAAGTTATAAGTGTAATTTTGTCACAAAATTTTTGATGTTTTTTCTAGGTTGTGACACTTTGGTACAGGGCACCAGAGATACTCCTTGGATCCCGCCACTATTCCACACCTGTTGATGTGTGGTCAGTTGGTTGTATTTTTGCTGAGATGGTGAACCAGCAACCATTGTTTCCGGGGGATTCTGAGATTGATGAATTATTTAAAATATTCAGGTTCTGCAGCTTTCCAGCCTTTTATTTTTTGTATTTTCTTTTCCATTGCTTTTAAGCGTATTCTTTTCAGCATTGTATAAATTTTAAGATCCAGGACCCATAATAAAATTTGACTGGGAATTATCCTGTATACAGCACTGTATTATCTTCATTATTTAATTTTGAGTTGTTTTCCCTTTTTATGATTGATTCGATGAAGAATTACGGGTACCCCGAATGAGGATACCTGGCCTGGAGTTACATCTCTCCCTGATTTTAAGTCTGCTTTCCCAAAATGGCCATCCAAGGTATTTTTTGGTAGATATGATGTTTATAATATTGGTCCTCCACATATTTTGGAAGCTTATTAATGCATCTCTAACATACAGGATCTGGGAAATGTGGTCCCAAATCTTGATTTGGCCGGTCTGAATCTCCTCAAAGTGAGTTTGAAAATGTTCTATTTTTATGTGTATATAACGACTAGTTAATGATCTATAATTAGCTTTTTTTTTTTTATCTTGCATCTCATAAAATTTGCTTCAGTAAGCACGGTTGAGTTCTTTAAATTTCTTAAATAGATTGTGTTCATACAACCTCTCTTAATATTTCAAAAGTAGGAACACGGCCTTGACCTTTCAATTGTAATACACAAGGCAGGAAATGAAAAAGAGCAAGGCTCGGAAGTCCGAAGTCAATTCTTAGTTCAAAGCTCACACTTAGACTCACTATTGGTTACCAAATGCTACCATCTCTCCCTCCCTCCCTCCCTCCCTTCCCCTCACCCTCCCCCCCACCCCCTCTCTAATAATTTCCCCACTTGGGCACTCTTTGATAAGCAATAATTTCACCGCTTGGGTACTCATTGATTTTTATTCACTACTACCAAATTCTCCCTCTCTTCGGATTTCACCGCTTGCACTCTCCTTAATCAGCAATAATTTCCGCTTGGGCACTCCTTCATTTTCTATCATTGCCTCTTTCATCACTTAAGTTATGTCTCATGAACACTTATTTTCATACACAGATAATAATGAAAGTCGCAGGTAGATGTTCTCACTTAATATCTACTTTTGGGTATTTGCTACATGTTACTCTGAACTATATGCCAGCTCTGCTGGATGTTTTCATCCTATCTGGTCTCTGCTCAATACTCATCATGCTCCTTACAGACATCCTTGTAATATTATATTATACGATAATAAGTTGTCCTTTATATACAAAAACATAATTATAAAGACCCCTCATCTGCAAAGCTTAGCATAGTGTATACCCCTCATCCTGGATAAGAGGAGATTGAGGGTTCGCAGCTTAAACGAATCCTTAAATTTCTTGTACTTGACCTTGCCTAAAAATACGGGGATGAAAAATTGATCCATGTTTATGACTGTTTTAGACATCCACAATGTTTTTTAATGTTCTCGTGCACTGTGTCCCAGAAAATGCTTTGCTTGGATCCGAGCAGAAGAATTACAGCCAGGAGTGCACTTGAGCACGAATACTTCAAGGATATTGGGATTGTTCCTTAAGTCTTATCTTTCTGGCTGCATTTGTATATTGATGTTAGAGTTTCTTGCGTTTGATTTTGTAAGATATGTGTGCTAGTTTTTTGATCTTTTGATAATTATTTAATTTCCTTTTCCTTGGATGGGGTTCTTATTGTATCCAAGCTGGGTGTAGAGCAATCATATATCATCTCATCCCTGCTCTCCAAACACGGGCTTAATGTTCAAAGAAACATGTATTGTCACATGTTTTATTTTGTGATTCTTTGTACCGTCACTAGGCATACTTTGGATAATCTCTTATCTAATGAGTTTATTTGGTGTGCATTGCATTGCTTACCGGGTTTATATTTTTTATTTTTGACATGTTTCTAAGATCTCCCAACAATTTTATTAGGATTAAGAATTGTTTCAGCTTATACCTTATCATTATCATAATTGTATATATGTACGCAAGCTTAAATTGATGAATATGTTAAATGTATTAACTATACTTTACATTAATGGAGAAGAAACTGGTGTTAAAGGTTATTCTGGAAAAGTAAACATTAGTTTTTGTGTATTCTTCAACTAGTTGGCAGGCTCTGTTTTCGTCTAAATTTAATCTCTTTCCTCGGAGTACATGGAACTTTTAAGGTTTTCTTTTGGTAAGAGTTGGCAATAAATTGCTAAGTAAAAGTATTGCAGTTCTGATTACTAGATAGGGTAGGAGATTACGATAGCAAACTTGCACAAACAGAGAAGTTGTAACCATAGAGAAAACTATACCAGATCATGAAAGAAGACAAGTTTATTAACTTCTCATTAGGAAATCACGTAACTATAGAGTTTTAGCCGTGTTAAAGCTCACATACCCTCCGTCCTAGTCTTTGTTTGATTTTCTGTGGTCAAATTGACTGAACTTTAGTATGTATTTTTCAATTTTTCAAAATAATAAAAAAATAAATTTTTATTTACAGTCAAAGTTAATCAATTTGACCATCAAAAGTTAAATAAGATAAATAAATTGGGACGAAGGGAGTACATGCTTATAATTTTTTAAAAAGTATTAACTATCTCTATAATAACTCGAATTTTTGAGACCTTGTAAAACGTTTAATGAATAGTAATCCTGACGGACGGGGAAAACTTTTTAGCCCACATTATGTAGTGCATGAGAAAATTGATAAGTGGCATTTTATACCACTTAGAATGTCTTAAAATGGCTTAAATTGGTGTCTTGAAATCAAGTATTTTGTGTATTTGATGCGTTTTTCTAGTGTTTATGCATTTCAGGGTATTAGTTGCATTTCGGGGGAGGAATCATCAAGAATAAGCCTTGGCATGTGTTCACCATTGCGAGAGGAAAGAAACGGGCAGATTACGGCGAAGAAACGGAGCAAAATCAGATTTTTTCCAGTAGAGGTCTGAGCGCCCGCTCAGCATTGCTGAGCGGCCGCGCAGCAAGCTGAGCGCCCGCTCAGCTATGCTGAGCGGCCGCGCAGGGTCGGGAAAAAAGATATATTATTTCAGGACTTCTACTTCTGTTTGGTTTCCACTTCTATGTAATCTGAGTTTTATGGGACTATTATATAAGTAGATTTGAGACGTTTTCACAAGTGTGGATTGAAGAAGATCGTGTTTTTACGCATGGAGCAAAGGAGATAAGGAAGAAGACCGATTTAGCACACCGCAACGAAGAGGAAGCATATTTTCTTGTGATTCTTGTTTCGTTGTAACGTTGGATGCTAGTTTTCTTGCTTTGAACTTATTTACTCTTGTGACGTACTCTGTTTTAATATAATTAGTTTAGTTATTATTTTCTTGTGTTTGATTATCATGATTTCATATGAACCCATGATGACGATAAGTGCTATTATGGGCTAATCATGATCATGGGGTTGCAACGGATTTACTATGGAATTCTTTAGTAATTATTTAATACTTTAGTGTGTGATGATTGTATGATATCTAGTATTGTTTGTGCGTATTCGTCTTATGTGCGTCGCGAACATATAAGATAGGGTGTTAATCTCTTGTGAAGCGACGGTGGATCTCGAGATTTAGAACTTGCCATGCTAGCACAGGTTCATGTACGTTGTGCATGATTAGTGAGTAACTCTAACAGTTTTATTTGCCCTATGTAATCAAAAGGAATAACTTGCGCTTAAATCGTTGTGTTGTCAATTTCTGTAGACATATAGGAACTCAACATAATTGATGACTATTCAACTTCTATCTTAATTGTGGATGCTTGGTAGAATGGTATTAGTACAATGAAAGTTGGCTTTTATCAGTTTCGTGTTATTCGATTAATATCATCACTGTCACATGCTAAAGGTAATAACAATGGCTATTGAAGGAAGTAATAATGAAGTTGTGATCTCATGAGTGTTTTATTATTGATAATTTGAAGTGTTAGTTAAGTGATTAATTAAGTAGTTAATTGTAGTTAATATTTAGTTAACAATTTTAAGTGTTAGTGTCTTAACATTGAGAAGTAATCATACATTGGTGAGTGAGTTTAATTAGACAATAATTTAGTCCGAGTCTCTGTGGGAACGAACTAGAAAGTATTCTATATTACTTGCGAACGCGTATACTTGCATGAATATTAGTGCGTGATTTCTCCCTAACAAGTTTTTGGCGCCGCTGCCGGGGACTCGGCGTATTTGTTTAGTCTATGTACTTACCATCATTGGTCATTAGGACTCAGTGATTAGGACGTAGTAGTTAATTATTATTTCCGGTTGTGTTTCAGGTACTTTAGCAAGCGTTTATGCAAACTCGTTCTCGTACTCGCAAGAGGACTTTAGATACAGCTGAGGAGACAGACGAAGTTCTTGATATTCCGGAGAAGTTAGATTTTGAGGATTCGGATTCAGGAACTGAGCGGAAAGAACCAGTAAACATGGGAGATCGTATTGTTCAAGCTGATCCAGCTCTTATGGATTTTTCTCGGCCTAAAATTGATGACATTCAGTCAAGCATCCTTCATCCGGCTATTCAAGCTAACACCTTTGAAATCAAGCCGGGCACTATTCAGATGGTGCAGAATTCTGTTTCTTTTGGAGGAGCGGCAACTGAAGACCCCAACATGCACATAAGGAATTTTGTCGAGATCTGCAGCACTTTTAAGTATAATGGCGTGACTGATGAGGCTATCAAATTGAGGCTTTTCCCATTCTCACTGAGGGACAAGGCTAAAGACTGGTTATATTCTGAACCAGCTGGGTCCATCACTACGTGGCAAGATCTTGCCCAAAAGTTTCTGGTGAAGTTTTATCCGATGACAAAGACTGCTGCTATAAGGAGTGCTCTTACTCAGTTTGCGCAGCAACCTACAGAATCTATGTGCGAGGCTTGGGAACGCTACAAGGAAATGTTGAGAAAATGTCCACATCATGGAATGCCGGATTGGATGGTGATCACTGGTTTCTATAATGGTTTGGGGGCCCAATCTCGGCCCATGCTCGATGCAGCAGCTGGAGGCGCCTTATGGGCTAAAAGCTATACCGAGGCGTATAATCTTATAGAGACGATGGCTGCAAATGAGCATCAAAACCCAACTCAGAGGATGACGTCAGGCAAGGCAGCAGGTATTCTGGAAGTTGATGCAGCCACCGCTATTGCAGCCCAGCTCCAAGCGCTATCAATGAAGGTTGATTCTCTGACTACATATGGAGTTAATAAAATAGCTATGGTTTGTGAGCTTTGTGCAGGTTCTCATGCTACGGATCAGTGTTCTCTGGTCAACGAATCTGTTCAGTATGTGAATAATTATCAGCGACAACAACAGCCTGTGCCAGCGACTTATCATCCTAACAACAGAAATCATCCAAATTTCAGCTGGGGGAATAATCAGAATGCTATTCAGCCACCATATCAGCAAGGAGTGAGTAAACAGTTTAACCCACCTGGATTCCAGCAACCACAGCAGTATGCTACAAGGCAATCATATCCTCAACAGGGAAGTACAACTGCACCTACTAGTGCTGATTTTGAGGAACTTAAGCTGTTATGCAAGAGTCAGGCGGTTTCTATCAAGACCTTGGAAAATCAAATCGGTCAATTAGCCAATGCAGTGCTCAATCGTCAGCCTGACACTCTTCCCAGTGACACGGAAGTACCAGGTAGGAAGGAAGCTAAAGAGCAAGTCAAGGCTATTACCTTAAGGTCTGGAAAAGTTGCTGATGCTGAAAAGGCAGAAGAAGGAGAAGCTGAAATTAGTGATGAAGAATCTAAGCAAAAGGAGAAAGCGGTGGAACCAAGGAAGACTACTGTTGAACACACTCTGCCTGAGGCTAATACTGGGGAGAAACAGCTCTATCCTCCACCACCTTTTCCTAAGAGATTGCAGCAACAAAAACTGGATAGACAGTTCGGGAAGTTTCTGAAGGTGTTCAAGAAACTTCACATCAATATACCTTTCGCTGAGGCTCTGGAGCAAATGCCTAGTTATGCGAAGTTTATGAAGACTATTCTTTCAAGGAAGGTGAAACTGGATGACCTTGAAACCGTTGCTCTCACGGAAGAATGCAGCGCTGTTCTGCAGCAAAAGTTACCACCAAAACTGAAAGATCCAGGAAGCTTCACCATTCCTTGCACCATTGGCAATCTGACTTTTGACAAGTGCCTTTGTGATTTGGGAGCAAGCATTAATCTGATGCCGTTATCGATCTTTAAAAAGTTGGATCTGCCTGATCCAAAACCCACATACATGTCTCTACAATTGGCTGATCGTTCCATTACTTACCCAAGGGGCATAGTGGAAGATGTGCTCGTCAAGGTGGATAAGCTCTTCTTTCCTGCAGATTTTGTTATTCTGGATTTTGAGGAAGATAAGAAGATTCCCATAATCTTAGGAAGGCCTTTCTTGGCTACTGGCCGTACCTTGATAGATGTGCAAAAAGGTGAACTTACTATGCGGGTACAAGATCAGGATGTGACCTTCAACGTATTCAAGGCAATGAAATTCCCTACCGAAGATGAGGAGTGCTTAAAAGTGGATGTGATTGATTCTGCGGTTACTTCGGAACTCGATCGCATGCTAATGTCTGATGCATTGAAAAAGGCCTTAGTGGGGGAGTTTGACAGCGATGATGAAGATGGCAACGAGCAATTACAATATCTGAATGCTTCTCTCTGGAAGCGAAAGCTGGACATGCCGTTTGAATCTCTTGGTACTTCTGACCTCAAGAATGCTGAAGGAAAGCTCAAACAATCAATAGATGAAGCACCTACCTTGGAGCTCAAGCCATTACCTGAACACTTGAGGTATGCTTTTTTAGGTGATTCATCTACGTTACCTGTTATTATTTCATCTGACCTTTCAGGTAGTGAGGAAGACAAGCTCTTAAGGATTTTGAGAGAATTCAAATCGGCTATTGGATGGACCATAGCAGACATCAAGGGGATAATTCCTTCACATTGTATGCATAAAATTCTGCTAGAGGACGGTAGTAAGCCGACTGTGGAACAGCAGCGAAGACTGAATCCCATCATGAAGGAGGTGGTGAAGAAAGAAATTCTGAAATGGCTGGATGCAGGCATCATTTATCCTATTTCTGACAGCTCGTGGGTGAGCCCCGTACAATGTGTACCTAAGAAAGGAGGTATCACTGTGGTCGCAAATGAAAAGAATGAGCTCATTCCCACTCGAACAGTTACAGGATGGAGAGTATGCATGGATTATAGAAAATTGAACAAAGCCATAAGGAAGGATCACTTCCCTCTTCCGTTTATTGATCAGATGCTTGTCAGGTTGGCGGGTCATGAGTATTTTTGTCTTCTGGATGGTTATTCAGGGTATAATCAGATTTGTATTGCACCAGAGGATCAGGAAAAGACTACCTTCACTTGTCCATTTGGCACGTTTGCTTTTCGCAGAGTTTCTTTTGGGTTATGTGGCGCCCCGACCACTTTTCATAGATGTATGATGGCTATATTCTCTGACATGATTGGAAATAATGTCAAAGTGTTCATGGACGACTTCTCCGTCTTTGGACATTCTTATGATGAATGTTTGAATAATCTGCGCGCCGTACTCAAAAGGTGTGTGGAAACTAATTTGGTGCTCAATTGGGAGAAATGTCATTTTAAGGTGCGTGAAGGCATTATTCTTGGGCATAAGGTCTCTAGCAAGGGTCTGGAGGTGGACAAGGCCAAGGTGGGAGTCATTGAAAATCTTCCACCACCTAATTCTGTGAAAGGAATCTGTAGTTTTCTTGGTCATGCGGGTTTTTATCGGTGATTCATCAAGGACTTTTCAAATATATCTAAGCCGTTGTGCAATTTTCTTGAGAAAGATGTGCTTTTCTAATTTGATGATGAATGTTTGGCAGCATTCGAGACTCTCAAGAAGAGTTTGATCACTGCACCAGTTATTACAACACCAGATTGGAAAGAACCGTTTGAGATGATGTGTGATGCGAGTGATTATGCGGTAGGTGCAGTTCTGGGACAGCGCAAGAAAAATCTCTTCCATGTGGTCTACTATGCGAGTAAGACTTTAAATGGGGCCCAATTGAACTACACCACTACTGAGAAGGAGCTATTGGCTATAGTCTTTGGTTTCGAGAAATTTCGATCTTATCTACTTGGTACGAAAGTAACAATATTCACTGATCATGCGGCTATTCGCTATCTGGTTTCCAAGAAGGATTCGAAGCCGAGACTCATTCGTTGGGTGCTTTTACTTCAGGAATTTGAGTTAGAGATCAAGGATAGAAAAGGTACTGAGAATCAAGTAGCTGACCATCTCTCTAGGTTCGAGAATCCCGATTCTACTTCACAAGATAGGACATTAATCAATGAATCTTTTCCGGATGAGCAGTTGTTTGCAGTTCAGGAGGAAGAACCATGGTTTGCAGATATTATAAACTATCTCGTCAGCAATGTAATGCCTCCTAATTTGACATCCGCTCAAAAGAAGAAGTTTCTGCATGAGGTGAAGTGGTATATGTGGGATGAACCATATTTGTTTAGACAGGGAGCTGACCAGATCATCAGGAGATGTATCCCGTTCTGTGAGACGGAGGGGATATTACGAGTCTGTCATTCCACGGTTTATGGTGGACACTATGGAGGTGAGAAGACGGCAGCTCGTATTCTGCAAGCAGGTTTTTTCTGGCCTACTTTGTTCAAGGATGCTCATCAGTTTGTTTTAAGGTGTGATCGTTGCCAAAGAGTGGGAAATTTGACGAGAAAGGATGAGATGCCATTAAATGTGATGCTTGAAGTCGAGGTCTTTGATGTTTGGGGAATCGATTTCATGGGGCCTTTTATCTCGTCTTGCAATAATCAGTACATCTTGCTGGCAGTCGATTATGTCTCCAAATGGGTAGAAGTTAAAGCTTTACCGACAAATGATGCAAGGGCAGTGCTAAATTTTCTTCATAAGCAAATTTTCACAAGGTTTGGAACACCTCGGGTAATCATAAGTGATGAAGGATCGCATTTCTGCAACCGTAAGTTCACTTCTATGATGCAGCGTTATAATGTGAATCATCGAGTGGCTACTGCCTATCATCCGCAAACAAATAGTCAAGCGGAAGTGTCTAACAGAGAGATAAAGCGCATTCTAGAGAAGGTTATTTGTCCGTCAAGGAAGGATTGGTCTTTAAAGCTCGATGAAGCTGTTTGGGCTTACAGAACAGCATACAAAACTCCACTTGGTATGTCCCCATTTCAGTTGGTGTACGGTAAGGGATGTCATCTACCTGCGGAGCTTGAGCATAAGGCCTACTGGGCATTGAAAAAGTTGAACCTGGATTTAGATGCAGCTGGTAAGAAAAGAATGCTTCAGCTTAATGAACTTGATGAATTTTGACTTCAAGCGTACGAGAATAACAAAATGTATAAGGAAAAGGTGAAGAGGTGGCACGATAGGAAGCTACATCCTAAGTTATTTGTGCCGGGGCAACAAGTTCTCTTATTCAACTCTCGACTCCGACTTTTTCCAGGGAAGTTGAAATCGAGGTGGTCTGGGCCTTTTATTGTCAAAACTGTGTTTCCACATGGAGCGGTGGAAATTTTTGAGAATGATCCGGACCAAGCATTTAAGGTTAACGGTCAGCGTTTGAAGCACTACTATGGGGACATGGCAAACCGAGAAGTGGTTAGTGCCATTTTGTTGACTACTTGAGAAGGGTACGAAACGTCAAGCTAATGACGAAAAAGAAGCGCTGCGTGGGAGGCAACCCATGAATTGTTGTTACAGGAACCCTTAGAAGTTAATAACCTATCCAAAAACACAAAAAAATCAGAAAACAGGGGCTGAAATTTTTTTTTTTCCAGTGACCCCCTGAGCGCCCGCTCAGCATTGCTGAGCGACCGCTTAGCTTTGCTGAGCGACCGCTCAGGGGTCGAGTACCATAATTTTTTTTACAGTTCAGAAAAAAAAAACAAAAACAAAAAAACCCATCACAGCCCATAAACCCACGAATTCTTTTCCCATTACCCCATGGTTTTATCCCTCAACCCCATTCCTAATCTAATTTAACCTACTCCACACCCTATATATACATACACCTATCCTACATATCTCCCACAAACTTCCTGCCCTTAAACTCTCTCCCAAGAACCAAAACTCAGTTCTTACACACTTTTATTCATGAATCAATGGCACCCAAGAGAGCACGCACTATTGACAGCAGCAGCACAGTTCCTACTGCTGATTCATCGAGGGGTACTGCTGCAAGGCCTCGGTTAACTGCAGAGCTGCGGAAGAGGAGTACACTAGGCTTTTGGGGAAGCCGATTCTGAAGGAGAGAGGGTTTTTACCATCGGGGAGGGATGGTGAGTTGCTGCCCATGATTGCAGAGAAGGGGTGGATAGCTTTTTGTGAGTCACCTGAAGCAGTGCCGATGAGTGTGGTTCGCGAGTTCTACGCGAACGCGAAGGCCGAAAAGAATGGGTTTTGTGTGGTCCGAGGGCTGACAGTTGATTATCACCCTGCGGCCATTCGCCGTGTGATTGGACAGCGAGAGAGAAAACCCGAGGAGGAAAACTGGAATGAGAAGACTGCTGAGAATTTTGACTTAGATTTGATTTGTGCGACTCTCTGTCGACCGGGCACAGTTTGGACCTTCAGGACCGGCACTAATGAGTATCGTCACTTTTCGGCGATCGCCATGAACAGGTATGCCCGTGCATGGAATGCATTTATTTGTGCTAATATTTTGCCTTCTTCGCATGCACACGAGGTCACAGTTGAGAGAGCACAGTTGTTGTTGGGAATTCTGAATGAGGAGTACTATGTGGACCTTGGTGAGTTTATCTACCAAGGAATTCTGAAGTTTTTGAGGGGAGCGAAGCATATGAACATCCCTTATGCATCCACGGTTACGAAGCTATGCCAAGCAGTGGGAGTGAACTGGCCGGCTCATGAGCAGTTGCAGTTGCCGGCAGCTCCGATTGATTCTGGGACGCTGAATGGGATGCAGGAGTGGACCGGTGGTGAGCCTGAGTAGCATGGGCTGGGTTATCGTCTTCCTGGAGGGCGTCCAGCATGAGGTGCTACTATGGCTAGGCCAGGGCGTGATGAGGCTGGTTCTTCGAGAGCTCAGGAGGGTGCTGGGATGGTTGATGCCCAGTATAGGAGGCTTACCCGGCGGATGGATGCTATGTACGAGACGCAGAACAGATTTGCTCAGGAGCTCACCCTTGCGTTAGGGACTGCTTTTCGGGGCCTTGGAGCTGATATCCAGTGGCCAGTTTTGGGTAAGGACTCTGCAAACCCGCCGCCTGATACTCCACCCACTGAGGGTGATGATGATGATGATGACTCCGAGTAGGTATACCCTGTGTTCCTTTCTACTACCTTCACTGAGGACAGTGAAGATTTTAAGTTTGGGGGTGGTAGTTGAGGAATATTGTGTGTGTCATATAGCTGCATATTCATGATAGTTTAGTTCATATAGTTGCATAATTTAGGCCATATAGTTATTTTTATATATATAGCTTTTATTGTTTATCATGTCACGTAGCTCATGCATTTATCATGATCCCTTTTGCAATGATTTATCGACTAAATTGTGATATTGATGCGAGTGTAGTGATAGCATTAAAGTGATATTAAGTCGTGTAGGTTGATATGCATGCTAGAAACACTTGTAATTCCACTAAGTCTTAGAGAATGCGTAAGGGCTAGATTGTTGTTATGATTTGGTTGTTTTCGAGGTCAATCTATTTATTATGCTTAGAATTCGATAATAGGTTCTTAGTGATAAAGGCATGAAAAGAATAAAATTTGGAGAAAAAAAATGGAATTTGTTGCTAGTTGTGGCTAGGCGTCAAATGGCTAGTAGCCGGCTCGCATATGGTGCGAGTAGCCTAGGGTTGAGCAAGATGGAGCGAAACGCACTTGCTCAGAAGTTATAAAAAAAAAATTAGTTTAAGCATAATTGATCAAGAGTGGGCTCTGTGGTATTCGAGTTATTAAGTTCTTAGGGGACTTTGTGCCTAGTGACCTAAGGCTTTTAGAGTCTGGGATCCGCTAACCTAACGCTCGTTACATGGATACCATTGTATAAGTCTTTTGTGGACCTCACTCATTGCACGGTCAAATAAGCATTTGTGTTGTGAATAAAAAGCATGATTCCGTAATAAGCTCCAGAATTCTTGTAGTGTTGTATATCACTTTGTGCCTAGAATTTTTATTCTTTGTATAATCATGTGATTGCCTTGAGGATAGTCGAGTCATAATAATTGGTCTAGTTCCGAAGCATATCTGTTAAGCATTTGCACACACCACGTTTCTGGCTGTATGTCTGTTTACATGAGTTTATTGATCTTTAGTTGTCTAACTGCATTTGTTGAGATGTTGCAATTTGGTTGGTTAATTGTAGTAAGGGGGATCGTTGCATTTTCATATAGATTGCATTCATGCATGTTTTATATTTGTTTTTGAGTCTGTGACGCTTGAGGACAAGCATCGATTTAAGTTTGGGGGTGTGATAAGTGGCATTTTATACCACTTAGAATGTCTTAAAATGGCTTAAATTGGTGTCTTGAAATCAAGTATTTTGTGTATTTGATGCGTTTTTCTAGTGTTTATGCATTTCAGGGTATTAGTTGCATTTCGGGGGAGGAATCATCAAGAATAAGCCTTGGCATGTGTTCACCATTGCGAGAGGAAAGAAACGGGCAGATTACGGCGAAGAAACGGAGCAAAATCAGATTTTTTCCAGTAGAGGTCTGAGCGCCCGCTCAGCATTGCTGAGCGGCCGCGCAGCAAGCTGAGCGCCCGCTCAGCTATGCTGAGCGGCCGCGCAGGGTCGGGAAAAATGATATATTATTTCAGGACTTCTACTTCTGTTTGGTTTCCACTTCTATGTAATCTGAGTTTTATGGGACTATTATATAAGTAGATTTGAGACGTTTTCACAAGTGTGGATTGAAGAAGATTGTGTTTTTACGCATGGAGCAAAGGAGATAAGGAAGAAGACCGATTTAGCACACCGCAACGAAGAGGAAGCATATTTTCTTGTGATTCTTGTTTCGTTATAACATTGGATGCTAGTTTTCTTGCTTTGAACTTATTTACTCTTGTGACGTACTCTGTTTTAATATAATTAGTTTAGTTATTATTTTCTTGTGTTTGATTATCATGATTTCATATGAACCCATGATGACGATAAGTGCTATTATGGGCTAATCGTGATCATGGGGTTGCAACGAATTTACTATGGAATTCTTTAGTAATTGTTTAATACTTTAGTGTGTGATGATTGTATGATATCTAGTATTGGTTGTGCGTATTCGTCTTATGTGCGTCGCGAACATATAAGATAGGGTGTTAATCTCTTGTGAAGCGACGGTGGATCTCGAGATTTAGAACTTGCCATGCTAGCATAGGTTCATGTACGTTGTGCATGATTAGTGGGTAACTCTAACAGTTTTATTTGCCCTATGTAATCAAAAGGAATAACTTGCGCTTAAATTGTTGTGTTGTCAATTTCTGTAGACATATAGGAACTCAACATAATTGATGACTATTCAACTTCTATCTTAATTGTGGATGCTTGGTAGAATGGTATTAGTACAATGAAAGTTGGCTTTTATCAGTTTCGTGTTATTCGATTAATATCATCACTGTCACATGCTAAAGGTAATAACAATGGCTATTGAAGGAAGTAATAATGAAGTTATGATCTCATGAGTGTTTTATTATTGATAATTTGAAGTGTTAGTTAAGTGATTAATTAAGTAGTTAATTGTAGTTAATATTTAGTTAACAATTTTAAGTGTTAGTGTCTTAACATTGAGAAGTAATCATACATTGGTGAGTGAGTTTAATTAGACAATAATTTAGTCTGAGTCTCTGTGGGAACGAACTAGAAAGTATTCTATATTACTTGCGAACGCGTATACTTGCGTGAATATTAGTGCGTGATTTCGCCCTAACAAAAATGAGTTTCAGAATTGATATTATGATTATACGTACCAAATGAGTGTATGTAAACGCTATTAGTTTTTGAAGAAAAGAACTTTGAAAAATGACCATATTTACGAATCATCGAGGATTACGGGAACGAGGATTACGGGAATCACAATATAATTACAAAATTAAAACCTTACGGATTTATATCCAAGTATGATAATTCAAAACATAAGAAATAAATACGAAAGGAATTACGTCGCGAACCATTTACGAGAAAGTATTTCGAAAACATTTAAGCGACCGAGCGAACGCGTATACGATTAAATAAATGTAATGCACTAACTAACCATGGTAGAAAAGTAACCATGTTTATTTTATCAAATAGTGAGCTAAGGTGTAGGATGATCAACCAAGGCTATCAAATAGTAAGCTAGCTTGTAAACTAGGAAGCTAGTTGGATTTGTCCTCAAGATTTGCAACAAGAATAAAATACTAGGATCTAAACTAGAGAATATCAATCAAATAAAAAGATACAACCTCATTTCCAAGAAGCAACCAAGGAAGCAAGCATAAAAACACTACCTCTCTCTCTAAAACCTCCCATTCGGCCCTTTCACCTTCAACCAAGAAACCAATTTCAAATCTTCAAGCTCTAGCCATGGATAAATCCTCCCATTAATTCTCAAGCTTCCTAACAACCAAACTAAGGTAAGATAAATCTTTGAGCTCTTTTTATCAATGTTTGATGGGTGAAATAAAATCAAGAAAGTTGATAATGAATAGTATGAATAGTAACTCTTCTTTGGTTTCTTGATTTTGATGGTTGTTTTAGGTTCCAAAAACAATACTAAGCACTCCCAAGACTTCACCATCATCAAGAACACATCTCAAGCTCTCAAGAAAGGTAAAAATCTTTGACCCAAATTTATTTAAGATTTAAGTTCAAGATCCTTTTAGTATGTAGTTGTAAACATAGTTTTGGTGGGAGTATTGTTGTAATCTTAATGTTTAGCTAAGTAGATTTAAGGTTAATTGTTGTTGCCTCAAGAACATGATGTTATTGAGAGGAGTTAGTGTGTTGATGATGATATGTTGGTGTTAGTATAATGATTTAAGGCATAAACAAAACTCCGATCGTAACCGTAATCTCATTAAAACGAATAAAACGTAACTTTAAGTTTCTGCAGAAAGTCCAGAGGATGTAAATTATAGTTTCTTGAAAAATAACCCTTGATTATGATATAAATGTTATAAGGATCGTTTAGGCGCTTGAATCGCTTGATTCTGATTTACGGATCATAAGTTATGGCCGATTTACTAAAAGTGCTTTACGCAACAAAAACTGCTACGAATTACGAACTTTGAAAATATAAAGGATCGACTTAAAAAGGTTCATAAATCATGAAATTTTAAAGAGAGTAGAATATTGAGTTTCCTAACTTCCATAAAAATTTCAAGTGAGAATAATGATTTTTCAATTTTATAAAAATATCGGAGCCGAGACCGCGCGATTAAAAACCGTAGAATGAAGGGTTTTTAGCACATAAACGCAACGAAAACGTAAATTTAAATCATAAAAAAAACCGAAACCCTCCGCAGGATCCATGCGAAAAATAATATTTAATTCGTAGTTCAGTATATTTACCTTAAGAAGCTTTACATTAATGGAAAGATGAAGGTCTTTAATAGCGATCCAAGAACCACGAGCGGAGATCCTTAGCAGCTGCTCCTCAAGTGTAAAGCACTCCACCGGTATTCACCAAGAAAACGATGTAATGGAGAAGGAGGAGGTGGAGAGAATTAGGGTTTTGTAAAATTTTTAGGTTGAGGCAAAAATAGGGTTTATAATAGTATATTTATAGGCAAAATTTTCAGCTGAAAAATTTCCCATAAAATATTATTATTATTAACCCTTTATTATTCTCATTAATAATTAAAACACCTTTTAATTATTAATCCTTTTTCTAAACACTTTAGAAATAATTCTCTCTCTTGATTTAATTTCCAAAAATTAAATTCTTAATTAATAATATTAAGAACCTTTTCTTAATTAATTTATAATCAATTAAATCTCATTTAATCAATTATTAAATTTGCCAATTAATTATTTATTTCATAAATAAATAATTATCAGCCATTATTAATTAATTCCTCCACCATTAAATCATTCTCTTTTATGGTGTGACCCTGTAGGTTCAATATTAAGCCGGTAGTAGAAATAAATAATAATAAAACTATTTTATAATTATTTATATAAATTCTCTATTTCATTAAATATGATTAATTAATTAATCATATTTATTCTATATCGTGAGGGATACTTCTCAGCATATCGCGACTATCCGGATAATACGAATTCACTGCTTAGAATACCAAGAACCTATTCAGTGAGTAGTTACCGTACAATTAATTCCTTTTACCCTGCAATGTCACGATTAAATACAAGGCATGGAACTTGTGTCAAGCCTATCTTATTTAATCACTTGCTTTCCCATTCACTATGCTTAGTTCTATTTAATGTAAATTAGAAACTCCTTTCTAATTTCATTCACTCTGGCCAGAGATTCCTGAACTAACATAAGTGGATCAGCATTGAACATTCTCTTCCTTCACTGGAAGGGGCAGATTCTTTATTGATCATACACTATCTTCGTGTACAAATTCCTATACCCAGTAGAGCCCTTATAATTATATCTGGAGACTAAGAACTAAACCAAAGCATAGTTCAGTGTACACAAGATGACTATGATGACCTCAAGTCTAAGGATACTTGTACAACTATCACTATGTGAACAACTGCTGACACGTGAGTGAACTCCATCAGTTGTTCAGCTGTGTGAGTTATGTTCAGTGAACTTATTCTATAATAAGCACCTACATACTAGCTATAGTGTCACCACACAAATGTGTATGAGAACAGACATCCTTCATAATGAAGCAAGCATAGTATGTACCGATCTTTGCGGATTACTAATTACCAGTTAGTAATCCTACGACCAGGAACTATTTAAGTTTAGAGTTATCATTTTTAGGTCTCATTATTATGATCTCATCACAATCCATAAAAAGCTTTACTCTAAACTGTGGTATATCTTATTTAAACATTTAAATAGATAGAGCCCGCAATAAAAAACAAAACACGTCTTTTATTAATATCAATGAAATCAAAACAGATTAAATAAAAGTTATTCATAAATCATCATACATGATTGGACTTAGGACATATCTCTTTCAATCTCCCACTTGTACTAAAGCCAATCACTCTGGTATCTAATACCCATCTTGTCTTTATGACGATCAAAGTGACTTTGAGAAAGTGGCTTTATGGGTGGGTCTGCTACGTTGTTATGTGTGTCAACTCTCTTGACATCTCCTCTTTCAATACAATACAAGAAATGTTACCGCGCTCCCACTAACCCTTTTGTAGACACATAGTTCATCTATGTTTTTGATAAAACCAAACTCCTTGATTGTCTCATCAAAACGGATGTTCCATCTACGAGAAGCGTGCCTTAAACCATATATGGTTTGCAGCAGCTTACACACTAGGTGTTCATTTCCCTTGGAAAGAAAACCCTCTGGCTGTGTCATATACACTTCCTCCTCAAGTTCCCCATTGAGGAAGGTCGTTTTCACATCCATTTTCCAGATCTCATAGTCATAGTAAGCAGCAATCGCAAGCAAAATCCGAATTGATTTTAACAGGGCTACAGGCAAAAAAGTTTCATCAAAGTCAATCCCCTGCCTTTGTTTGAATCCTTTTGCCACGAGCCTGGCCTTATAGGTCTCCACCTAGCCATCTGCTCCAATCTTTCTTTTGTATACCCACTTGCACCCAATAGGCTTAACACCTTCAGGCGCCTCAACCAGAGTCCATACTTGGTTGGTATACATAGATTCCATTTCAGATTTCATGGCACTATGCCATTTCTCTGAGTCAACATTACTCATAGCCTCATTATAGGTCACAGGGTCGTCATCATCAATGATTGACAACTCATTATCATTCTCAATGACAAGGCCATAATACCTCTCAGGTTGGCGAGACACTCTCCCTGTCCTACGAATGGGCTGTTCCACAGAAGGTTGTTCAGTCTGAACAGGTGTTTCCACTTGACCCGTAGTAGTTTGTGCTTCTTGAACTTCATCAAGTTCAATTTTGCTCCCACTGTTTCCTTCAAGGATAAACTCATTTTCCAAGAAGGTAGCATGTCTGAAGACAAACACCCGATGATCGGTGTAAAAGTAATACCCAAAAGTCTCTTTAGGATATCCCACAAAATTACATTTTACGGATCGAGATTCCAGCTTATCTGGGTCAACTTTCTTGACATAAGCTGGACATCCCCAAATCTTAACGTGTTTAAGACTCGGTTTCCTTTCTTTCCATATCTCATATGGTGTTTGAGGAACAGATTTGGAAGGCACCTTATTCAGTAAATATGCTGAGGTTTCCAATGCATAACCCCATAGGAATACTGGAAGATTCGCATAGCTCATCATGGACCGAACCATGTCTAACAAAGTTCGGTTTCTCCTTTCAGATACCCCATTTAACTGTGGAGTATATGGAGGAGTCCACTTGGAGACTATACCATTTTCTTTGAGATAATCTAGAAACTCTTCATTCAAGTATTCACCACCTCGATATGATCGAAGAGTTATAATACTGTGTTTGGTTTGTTTCTCAACTTCATGTTTATATTCTTTGAACTTTTCAAAGGCTTCAGACTTGTGTTTCATCAAATACACATATCCGAATCTAGATCTATCATCTATGAAAGTAATGAAGTACGAAAATCCACCCATGGCTTGCGTAGACATTGGTCCACATACATCTGTGTGTACCAATCCTAGCAAATCTGCAGCCCTCTCTCCATGTCCACTAAATGGAGATTTGGTCATTTTACCCAATAGACAAGACTCGCATGTAGGATATGATTCAAAATCAAAGGGGTCAAGTAACCCTTCTTAATGCAATGTCCGCAGTCTATTTTCACTAATATGACCTAGCCTACAGTGCCATAAATAGGCCAGATTTTCATCATCTCATTTTCTTTTATTAGTTTGTTCAATCTGAAGTAAATCATGCTCAACGTCACATACATACAGACCATTATTTAAAATGCCACGTCCAAAAAGAACATTATCTCTAAGGATAGAACATTCATTATTCTTAATAATAAATGAAAAACCATCCACATCCAACATAGGAATATAAAAAATATTCCTCACAATAGAGGGAACGTAATAACAATTATTCAAAATAATAGTCTTGCCCGCAGGCATATGTAAACTAAATAATCCTATAGATATGGCCGCAACCCTTTCTCCATTGCCCCATACGTAGAATCACCTCATCTTTTTCAAGAGTCCTACTTCCCTTTAGTCCTTGCAACGAATTGCAAATATGAGAACCACAGGCGGTATCTAATACCCAAGTAGAAATTTGACTTATTGACATATTAACTTCGATCATGAACATACCTGAATCAGAAGCGGTAGTCTCACTACCCTTCTTCTTCTTCAATTCTGCAAGGTAAACCTTGCAGTTCCTCTTCCAGTGCCCCACCTTGTTACAGTGAAAGAAAACAGCTTTGCTCTTGGGGTCTTCAGCTTTTGGTGGAACCGGATTTTTCTCACCTACTTTCTTCTTCTTGGAAGGGTTCTTCTTCCTTTTCTTAGGATTGGAACCTTCACCAATTAGAAGAACAGAACTCTTCTTAGGGGGAAAATTCGATTCCGCAGTCTTCAACATGTTGTGGAGTTCAGGCAGGCTGACATCCATCTTATTCATGTGAAAGTTCAAAACAAACTGCGCAAACGAACTCGGAAGTGATTACAAGTCCAAGTCTTGGCTCAGCTCCCCATCTATGGCAAAACCAAGTTGTCCAAGACGTTCAATCAAATTGATCATCTTAAGTACATGGTCATTCACAGATGATCCCTCAGACATCCTACAACCGAACAGCTGCTTCGATATCTCATATCGAGCTGTCCTCCCTGCGACATCATACAACTCTTGTAGATGCATAATGATAGTGTGAGCATCCATATGCTCATGTTGCTTCTGTAGCTCAATGTTCATGGAAGCTAGCATGATGCATTGAGCAACATTTGCATCATCTATCCACTTATGATACACAACATGTTCATTCCTTCTACCCTGTAATGTCACGATTAAATACAAGACATGGAACTTGTGTCAAGCCTATCTTATTTAATCACTTGCTTTCCCATTCACTATGCTTAGTTCTATTTAATGTAAATTAAAAACTCCTTTCTAATATCATTCACTCTGGCCAGAGATTCCTGAACTAACATAAGTGGATCAGCATTGAACATTCTCTTCCTTCACTGGAAGGGGTAGATCCTTTATTGATCATACACTATCTTCGTGTATAAATTCCTATACCCAATAGAGCCCTTATAATTGTCTCTGGAGACTAAGAACTAAACCAAAACATAGTTCAGTGTACACAAGATGACTATGATGACCTCAAGTCTAAGGATACTTGTACAACTATCACTATGTGAACAACTGCTGACACGTGAGTGAACTCCATCAGTTGTTCAGCTGTGTGAGTCATGTTCAGTGAACTTATTCTATAATAAGCACCTACATACTAGCTATAGTGTCACCACACAAATGTCTATGAGAACAGACATCCTTCATAATGAAACAAGCATAGTATATACCGATCTTTGCGGATTACTAATTACCAGTTAGTAATCCTACGACCAGGAACTATTGAAGTTTAGAGTTATCATTTTTAGGTCTCATTATTATGATCTCATCACAATCCATAAAAAGCTTTACTCTAAACTGTGGTATATCTTATTTAAACATTTAAATAGATAGAGCCCGCAATAAAAAACAAAACAAGTCTTTTATTAATATCAATGAAATCAAAACAGATTACATAAAAGTTATTCCTAAATCATCATACATGATTGAACTTAGGACATATCTCTTTCATAGAATCAATAAGCGGAGCCGACGACGAAAATGAGAATGGACTTAAGATACTTTGAAAAAGGAAGCGACCATAATGAGAATAAGGACTTAAGGAAATAATAAGGGTAATATAAGTTGAGAGGGTGCATAATAAGTAGCGCATGAGTGCGAGTCGCCGTAAATTAGAACGGGACCTAACGAAACGAATTGTGTTTATGATTATAGATTTCCGAGCGGAACCTAGAGCATCCTCCACCTCGAGATACCCGGGCAAGTTTACGAACCCAACTCCATTTACTATTGTGTTATGAAAGAATTGTTTTATTATCATTGCATAAATACCATGCTTGCCATGATACGTAGTAATTGAATTTTCGCATAATGTAGCGATGTTGTACGATAAGTATATATCGTAAAATATTTAGTTCCGCTTTAAGTGTGACGTATAATTATAAGACCGAGAGTTGGTCGGGATTTTAAGATGAAAACCCGGGAATCATTCCGGTGATATTATTAGGACAATTAAAAGTCCATAGTAGTACGATTTGAAGGACTCAACATCCACTTACAAAATATTAAATACCTCGAACTTTTATTAAAATGATTTCCAAAGATCGTATTCTCTCAACTATACTTTATCGTTCGATTAAGAAATATTTATTAACTATTTACTTATCATGGAGGAAGTATTCTCCAGTGAATATTTATTTCAAACTCGATTAAATGTAAGAGATTATTATATTACGTAAACATAAATTAGTTGAGGAATATTATTTAAATATTCTTTTCAAGTAAACTCATTCGAGGTTTAATTATTTATCGATTAATATTTAATTATTAATTATTTATTAAAGGTTACTATTATCGTAGTACGATTGATCATCGTATGCGGTGGCTCCAATGAGTGTCCTATTCTTCCAATTGGAATTGTGATGCAATACCGTAACTCAAGCCTTGGTGCTGGGTTTACTATTAAGGTATTCGCAGGATAATAAAATCCACTAAAGAATTGTTTTCATAAAAAGGTGTGTATCACCAAGGAAAACTATTTTCGAATAAAACATAATTATCATATATGATATTTTACGTAAGTTTATCATACAGTCACTTTCATAATATACATTATTATGCTGGGCATCATAGCTCACACTTGTTTTCTTAAATTGACACAACACAACAGTGAATCAAGATGCCTACCATGAGAACCACAGCCAGGAAACGGGTAGGAAATGGCCAGCTGTTCCGTAGGTTGTTTGGTGCTGTACCACAGGTATTCCGAATAAGCTGGATTGGTTTCCAATTATTTTTAGTTCAGCTTATTTATAAGTATGACTTATGTAAGGTAAAAATTAAGAAATATATATTTGGCCGATGGACTAGCCTTACTTAAAGGTTACTCCCCGGTAAGACTTAATTACTTTTGGGTTGTAATAATTATCACCTTGTGGTTTGATTTACTCTAGTAATGAATGGTTCGTTTCCAAGACAATAACCTGTAAGTGTGTGTGTGATAAGTGTGGCGTCATAAAGTGTAAGTATTTATATAATATGATGTGAGGTATGTAGTTTATAATAATTTTGATGGCGTGGCCTCCGAGATTCCTGACCCCGGATTTTGGGGCGCCATAGAAATGGTATCAGAGCCTTAGGTTATCAAATCTTGGAAATGATAGGATATAAAATACGTAGACATAAAAATAATAAATAATCAATTAGAGCTTAAGTCGAGTTCGTCGTCAGACTACATGGGTAGTCTTGACAGTTTTACCCTCAAGGGAATTCCGACTCTAAGTTAGTAATACCTTGCCTATTGTGTTAGGTACCAGTGGAGCCTATGAGAGAGGTTGACCCTGTTGATGATATTATGGTTCCTGAGCGTGACCCTACTCCCGAGCCGGAGGACCCACCCATTGATGACTCAGACGATGACCCTACTGAGGATGCCTCGGAGGAGGAGACTGACCTTCCTGTCCCCATAGCTGATGACGTTGAGATGCCCCAGGGAGATGACTTAGGATGGAGGGATGTAAAGATGTACCCTCTCCCGAATATTCGCTCTCCTACACCACACCCAGGGATGCAGAGCCTTTTGCCCTATACTGATGATGATGAGGAGGATGGGATGGATGCACAGATCTACGAGGCTTATGACATATCCTCTAGCGACCTAGACTCACCTCTACCACCCTCGCCGACCATACATGTAGCTGTACACGACTGGATGGTGGCTCAGCTTAACGCTGAGATCACTGCGGCATCTGCCCGCATTGTGGAGTTACGCCAGGCACTGACAGCTGAGAGAGCCATCAGACTAGGATACCCAGGGGACTTCAGAGCTGCTTCCCCAGCCATAGCTCGTAGAGAGATTGATTGAATCGAGCTCCGTACCCGGGTTCAGATGAGGATGACGTCGATTGGAGGATACATCCCGGTAGTTGACGCAGAGCTGATGTTGGCAGGAGCAATGAGGAGGATGCGTGACGTCACGCGCAATGACAATGACTGAGGGACTAGTGACTAATTATGGACTTTGAAGAAGGCTGGGTGACTTGTCACCAATTTTGATAGGATAGCTAGTAGTAGATAGCGTTCCTAGCCCTTCAGGGTACACGGCTTATGTATTTGCATTTCAGTATTCAGGACAAGTAATGATGTATTATAATCAGACCATGTATGAACTCGTTTAGTTATTTTGTCCCCAGGATATAATTGGGAGACCCTATGGTATATATATCTAGCAGTTATTTAGAAATGGATTTCCATGTTATTGCACCTAATAAAAAAAACATGCTAGATAATAGATGACATGCTTACATATGAATAAATTAATCCAACTGTAAATAATTGCAACTATATTGACAAATTTTCATTATCAGAACAATGCCACCCCGTAGAAGAGGAACCAGGGCACATCCCGCAGAATCTGTTAACCAACAATGGAATGAACCTGACCCTGTAGTGAATGAAGAAAGTGAAGATGACCTAGACTATAATGAATAAGTTTATGGAACTTTTAAGAGCAAATCTGAACCAACAGCCCATTCCACCATAGCCGCATGCTGCCCAACAGACTGCGGCCACTGCCTTCAGGGCATTCAAATCTCTCAAACCCCCAGAGTTTCTAGGATCTGCCAACCCCGTTGAAGCACGGGCCTGGCTCAAAGAGATAGAAAAGTACTTCGAGATACTAGGTGTAGAGGAACGACACAAGACCATTTTCGCTTCTTACATGTTGAAGGGAGAAGCTAATTACTGGTGGGAGTCCAAACGAAACCTAGAGACTAATGCTATGATTCCATGGGATAGGTTTACCTAACTGTTCTTAGAAAAGTATTTCCCTAGGTTTATAGAGACCCAGATGGAGATTAAGTTTCTGGAGTTGAAACATGATAAGATAACTGTGGCGGAGTATGAGGCCAAGTTTACTGAGCTGTCAAGATTTGTGCCTGAGTTTGTGAATACTGAAGAGAAGAAAGCGCGAAGGTTTCAGCTTGGTCTGAAACAGTGGATCCAAAACCGAGTGGCGGTACTAGAGTTGACAGATTATGCCACCTTAGTGCAGAAAGCCTCGATTGTTGAAGCTGTCAGTGAGCAGAGTGTGAAGGAAAAGGAAAATAGGAAGAGGATGATAGGAAGCCAAGGCGGAGGAGGAGTAGGAACCGGGAACAGGAGCCTTCCAAGCAGGTTCGTCAGGGGAGTGGTGTCCCAACCTGCACGAGGCCCCGAATTCAGGAAGGCCCCAAGTGAGAGTGTTGGCCAAGGCGGCGGACAATCTAGGGCAATATTTCATAGCCAACCCCATGCCCCAATACCTGAATGTCAGACATGTGGAAAAAGACACCTTGGAGTGTGCACCAGGTGAGAGCCCCTCTGAAATGTTATAGGTATGACCAACCCGGACACCTTGCCAACAACTGGCCCCAATACAACAAGATACGTTTCCAATGTAGAAAAGTAGGGCACATGAAGAAGGATTTCCCAACCTTGAAGCCCCCAACCTCAGGAATGAGCAGAGCTGCATCCAACCGGCCCCCAGCTGCTAGGACCTTCAACATGACCGTTCAGGATACTGTCCGAAACACTGACGTGATAGCAGGTACCCTTCTGTTAAATTCCGAACATGCAAATGTCCTATTTGATTCTGGAGCAACCAAGTCATTTGTATCTCAAGATTTTGCTAAAAAGTTAAAACTTTACGCCGTACCCTTACGTTAGATATTACAAGTGGAAATAGCAAACAAAGAAATAATTCCTGTGAATCAAATACACCCTAAGTGTAAGTTGAAATTATAAGGGAAGGTCTTCGAGGTTGACCTAATCCCATTTGCATTAGGAGAATTCATTATAATCTTAGGAATAAATTGGCTATCCAGTAATGGAGCGCAAATAGATTGTGAGCGGAAGAGGGTAAAGATAAGAGTGCAAAATGGAAAAGAAGTAGTGTTTAGAGGTCAATGACGGAACCATAAATTTCTGACCATGCTACAGGAAAAAAGATTATTAAGGAAAGGTAATGAGGCCTATTTGGCTTATGTGGTAGATACCAAGAAGGAAGTTCCTAATATACATGACATGCCCATAGTGAACGAATTCAAGGATGTGTTTCCAGAGAACTTACCAGGGTTGCCACCCGACAGGGAAATAAAGTTCGCTATAGAATTAGCACCAGGAACGACACCAGCATCCAAGGCCCCCTATAGGCTAGCCCCAGTTGAGATGAAGGAACTAGCTTCTCAACTGCAAGAATTATTAGATAATGGAATGATAAGGCCCAGTGTGTTGCCATGGGGAGCGCCAGTACTGTTCGTAAAGAAAAAGGACGGCAGTATGAGATTATGCATAGACTATCAAGAATTGAATAAGCTGACTATTAAGAATAGGTACCCTCTCCCCAGGATTGATGACCTATTCGACCAACTCAAGGGAGCTGTACATTTTTCTAAAATAGATTTGAGGACAGGATATCACCAGTTGAAAATCAAACCTAAGGATATACCGAAGACTACCTTTCGCACTAGGTATGGACACTATGAGTTCTTAGTCATGTCATTTGGGCTAACCAATGCACCCGCAGCCTTTTTGGATTTGATGAACATAGTGTTTAAAAGGTACCTAGATTTATGCATGATAGTTTTTATAGATGATATTCTAATCTACTCAAAGACAGAGCAAGAACATGCAGAACATTTGTGGATAGTCTTAGAAATCTTGAGGAATGAGAAATTATATGCTTTAAGTTCTCGAAATGCGAGTTTTGGTTAAGGGAAGTACAGTTCTTAGGACATGTGGTGAGTAGCAAAGGAGTTTTAGTTGACCCCGCCAAAATAGAGGCTGTATCCAACTGGGAAAGACCAACTACCCTAACTGAGGTTAGGAGTTTTGTAGGTTTAGCAGGGTATTACCGGAGGTTCGTGCAAGACTTTGCTAAGATAGCCGGTCTACTGACTACACTTACCCGGAAGACAGAGAAGTTTGTATGGACAGAGAAATGTGAGGAAAGCTTTCAGGAACTGAAAAGGAGGCTGGTGTCAGCACCAGTGCTCGCTCTTCCCGATGGAAAGGAGAGTTTGTGATATACAGCGACGCATCGCTTAAAGGATTAGGATGTGTACTGATGCAGCACAACACAGTTATAGCGTATGCCTCTTGGCAATTGAAGGAGTATGAGAGCAGATACCCGACGCATGATCTAGAATTAGCAGCCATAGTGTTTGCCCTGAAAATTTGGAGACACTACCTGTACAGTGAGAAATGCGAGATTTACACAGACCATAAAAGCTTGAAATATATTTTTACTCAGAAGGAACTGAACATGAGATAGAGGAGATGGTTAGAGTTGATTAAGGACTACAACTGTGAAATTTTGTATCACCCGGGTAAAGCCAATGTGGTGGCTGACGCCCTTAGTAGGAAGGAAAGACTCAAAATGATAATGACATCTGAGGAATTAATTAAAGAATTTGAGAAGATGGAAATTGACGTGAGGACGACCGGTAAAGGAACAGAAGGATTATTTGAGATTAAGCTAGTGCCGGAACTGACTGAAAAGATACGAGTATGTCAGGAAAAGAAGATGAGTGAAGAAAGAGGAACATTGACCGGTGAGGAAGTGAGATGCGAGAAGGACGAGAAAGGGATCATGAGGTATGCGTCCCGAATTTGGATTCCCAATATGCAAGAGTTAAAGGATGAGCTGCTGCACGAAGGGCACAACTCCAGATATTCAATCCACCCAGGAAGTACGAAGATGTACCGTGACATAAAGGAATATTATTGGTGGCCTAACATGAAGAGAAAAGTAGTAGAGTGGGTCAACAAGTGCTTGACATGCTAGAGAGTGAAGGCTGAACATCAGCGACCCAGTGGACTATTACGGCCCCTGGAAATTCCGGAATGGAAATGGGAGCATATAGCCATGGATTTTGTGACAGGCCTACCAAGGACAAAGACCAATCACGACGCCATATGGGTTATCATAAATAGATTGACCTAGTCCGCACACTTCCTACCAATCAACGAAAGGTACACCGTAGACAAGCTAGTGGATATTTACTTGAAGGAAATTGTAGTAAGACACGACGTCCCTGTTGCCAAAGTATCAGATCGAGACCCAAGGTTTAATTCCCGATTTTGGAGAAGCTTCGAGGAATGTGTAGGCACCAGACTAAACATGAGTACCGCTTACCACCCCCAGACTGAAGGACAAAGCGAAAGGACTATTCAGACCCTAGAAGATATGCTACGAGTGTGTGCCATTGATTTTAAAGGAAATTGGAATGACCACTTAGACCTGATCGAATTTGCTTACAACAACAGCTATCACGCTAGCATAGGAATGCCTCCGTATGAAGCTCTTTATGGAAGGAGATGTCGCTCTCCCCTATGTTGGGATGAAGTTGGAGAACACAAGATAATAGGACCACAGTTAGTCCAACGGACCTGGGAAATGGTGGAACTCATCAGGAAAAGACTGGTAGCAGCTCAGGATAGACAAAAGAAGTACGCCGACCAGACCAGGAAGGATAGGGAATATGAAGTAGGAGATTCAGTGCTATTGAAGGTATCTCTGTGGAAAGGAGTGATGAGATTTAGGAAGAAAGGGAAAGCTGAGTCCCAGATTCATAGGACCCTTTGAAATTTTGAGGAGAATAGGGCCTCTAGCTTACGAGCTCGCCTTGCCCCCAAATTTACAATAAGTGCACAACGTGTTCCATGTGTTCATGTTAAGGAAGTACCATGCAGATGCACGACACGTAATATAATACGAGTAGGTAGATTTACAACCAGACCTGACCTACATCGAGCAGCCAGTAATGATAATAGACCAAAAAGAACAAGTGCTGAGGAACAAGACTGTGAAGCTGCTTAGAATCTTGTGAAGAAATCAAAATGTTGAAGAGTCAACTTGGGAACTTGAAGACGCAATGAGGAATAGATAACCCCACTTATTTTCTAATTAATTCCAGGACGGAATCCTTGTTAGAGGGGAAGACTGTAATAACTCGAATTTTTGAGACCTTGTAAAACGTTTAATGAATAGTAACCCTGACGGATGGGGAAAACTTTTTAGCCTACACTATGTAGTGCATGAGAAAATGAGTTTCAGAATTGATATTATGATTATACGTACCAAATGAGTGTATGTAAACGCTATTAGTTTTCGAAGAAAACGCACTTTGAAAAACGACCATATTTACGAATCATCGAGGATTACGGGAATCACAATATAATTACAAAATTAAAACCTTACGGATATATATCCAAGTATGATAGTTCAAAACATAAGGAATAAATACGAAAGGAATTACGTCGCGAACCATTTACGAGAAAGTATTTCAAAAACGTTTAAGCGACCGAGCGAACGCGTAGACGATTAAATAAACATAACGCACTAACTAACTATGGTAGAAAAGTAACCATGGTTACTTTATGAAATAGTGAGCTAAGGTGTAGGATGATCAACCAAGGCTATCAAATAGTCAGCTAAAGAGCTAAACAAGTGGCTTAGCTTGTAAACTAGGAAGCTAGTTGGATTTGTCCCCAAGATTTGCAACAAGAATAAAATACTAGGATCTAAACTAGAGAATATCAATCAAATAAAAAGATACTACCTCATTTCCAAGAAGCAACCAAGGAAGCAAGCATAAAAACACTCCTTCTCTCTAAAACCTCCCATTCGGCCCTTTCACCTTCAACCAAGAAACCAATTTCAAATCTTCAAGCTATGGCCATGGATAAATCCTCCCATTAATTATCAAGTTTCCTAACAACCAAAATAAGGTAAGATAAATCTTTGAGCTATTTTTATCAAGGTTTGATGGGTGAAATAAAATCAAGAAAGTTGATAATGAATAGTATGAATAGTAACTCTTCTTTGGTTTCTTGATTTTGATGGTTGTTTTAGGTTCCAAAAACAATACTAAGCACTCCCAAGACTTCACCATCATCAAGAACACATCTCAAGCTCTCAAGAAAGGTAAAAATATTTGACCCAAATTTATTTAAGTTTAAGTTCAAGATCCTTTTAGTATGTAGTTGTAAACATAGTTTTGGTGGGAGTATTGTTGTAATCTTGATGTTTAGCCAAGTAGATTTAAGGTTGATTGTTGTTGCCTCAAGAACATGATGTTATTGAGAGGAGTTAGTGTGTTGATGATGATATGTTGGTTGTTGGTGGTAGTATAATAATTTAAGGCATAAACAAAACTCCGATCGTAACCGTAATCTCATTAAAATGAACAAAACGTAACTTTAAGTTTCTGCAGAATGTCCCGAGGATGTAAACTGTAGCTTCTTGAAAAATAACCCTTTATTATGATAGAAAATGTTATAAGTATAGTTTAGGCGCTTGAATCTCTTGATTCTGATTTACGGATCATAAGTTATGGCCGTTTTACTAAAAGTGCTTTACGCGACAAAAACTGCTACGAATTACGAATTTGAAAATATAAAGGATTGACTTAAGAAGGTTCATAAATCATGAAATTTTTACAAAGAGTAGAATATTGAGTTTACTAACTTCCAAAAAAATTTCAAGTGAGAATAATGATTTTTCAATTTTATAAAAATATCGGAGCCGAGACCGCGCGATTAGAAATCGTAGAATCCATAAGCGGAGCCGACGACGAAAATGAGAATGGACTTAAGATACTTTGAAAAAAGAAGCGACCATAATGAGAATAAGGACTTAAAGAAATAATAAGGGTAATATAAGTTGAGAGGGTGCATAATAAGTAGCGCATGAGTGCGAGTCGCCGTAAATTAGAACGGGACCTAACGAAACAAATTGTGTAAATGATTATAGATTTCCGAGCGGAATCTAGAGCATCCCCCACCTCGAGATACCCAGGAAAGTTTAGGAACCCAACTCCATTTATTGTTGTGTTGTGAAATAATTATTTTATTATCATTGTATAAATACCATGCTTGCCCTGATACGTAGTAATTGAATTTTTGAATAATGTAGCGATGTTGTACGATAAGTATATATCGTAAAATATTTAGTTCCGCTTTAAGCGTGACGTATAATTATAAGATCGAGAGTCGGTCGGAATTTTAAGATGAAAACCCGAGAATCATTCCGGTGATATTATTAGGATAATTAAAAGTCTATAGTAGTACGATTTGAAGGACTCGACATCCACTTACGAAATTTTAAATACCTCGAACTTTTATTTAAATGATTTCCAAAGATCGTATTCTTTAAACTATACTTTATCGTTCGATTAAGAAATATTTATTAACTATTTATTTATCATGGAGGAAGTATTCTCCAGTGAATATTTATTTCAAACTCGATTAAATGTAAAAGATTATTATATTACGTAAACATAAACTAGTTGAGAAATATTATTTAAATATTCTTTTCAAGTAAACTCATTAGAGGTTTAATTATTTATCTATTAATATTTAATTATTTATTATTTATTAAAGGGTTTATTTACGATTTAAAAATCATAAAACCTGATGTAAAATACTTTCTGATTTTCGGAAAATCATTCGAATAATTTCAGATCGTCGGAGAATATTATCTCGACTTATTTTAAATATTTTGAATATAATTTCAAAAGGAACTCCTCCTTTATTTACTTATCTGTTGACAACGGTCAACTCACATCCGTAGTACTTCCTCCGAAAACTTTCGGAAGTACATAAATATATATCTGAGGTAAAGTTGTGCCTATCAACAAGCAAAATGCTTGGAGAATTTCGATATAGTTCGATGATTCCAAGTATATGATAGGATTTCCTAAAGGACAAGGGAGGGGTAGGATCCAAGTTCTTCGTGTATTGGATAGACTACCGGTACCGTAGGAGACAGTACTATACGTACCTAAGGACCTGTGAAGTGTGTGTATACCCAAAATGAGGACACATAGCCCGTATGCGGAAAGGGTGATAACCCGGATACGAAGGTGTCGTCCTTCTACTAGTAGAAAAGGTTACTATTATCGTAGTACGACTGATCATCATATGCGGTGGCTCCAACGAGTGTCCTATTCTTCCAATTGGAATTGTGATGCAATACCGTAACCCAAGCCTTGGTCCTGGGTTTACTATTAAGGTATTCGCAGGATAATAAAATCCACTAAAGAATTGTTTTTATAAGAAGGTGTGTATTACCAAGGAAAACTATTTTCGAATAAAACATTATTATCATATATGATGTTTTACGTAAGTTTATCATACAGTCACTTTCATACTGTACATTATTATGCTGGGCATCATAGCTCACACTTGTTTTCTTAAATTGACACAACACATCAGTGAATCAAGATGCCTAACATGAGAACCACAACCAGGAAATGGGTAGGAAATGGCCAGCTGTTCCGTAGGTTGTTTGGTGCTATACCACAGGTAGTCCGAATAAGCTGGATTGGTTTCCAGTTGTTTTTAGTTCGGCTTATTTATAAGTATGACTTATGTAAGGTAAAAATTAAGAAACGAATATTTGGCCGACGGACTAGCCTTACTTAAAGGTTACTCCCCGATAAGACTTAATTACTTTTGGGTTGTAATAATTATCACCTTGTGGTTTGATTTTCTCTAGTAATGAATGGTTCGTTTCCAAGACAATAACCTGTAAGTGTGTGTGTGTGATAAGTGTGGGGTCGTAAAGTGTGAGTATTTATATATTGTGATGTGTGGTATGTAGTTTATAATGGTTTAGATGGCGTGGCCTCCGAGATTCCTGACTCCGGATTTTGGGGCGACACAATCTCTTCTCTTTTTTATATATAAACCTAACATACCTGTAATATTAATGAGACATTTTATTTTCATGAAATAATATATTTGCCCATATGTTTATTAGCATCTTTTAAAAAAATGCACGTGAATCGAACTTGAGTATACTCATTTACCAATATATTTGCATCAAAATTATCACTCGTGTTTTTCAACATACATTTAATATGTGAGTGTAATTTAATACTAAAACATTTTATTTGACTTTAAACATAAATACTCAATTCAATAACTTACATGAATCAAACTTACTAACTTGAACAGAGATGGGTTATTTTATGGACTTGATATATATGAAATTTGATATGGGCCATTACAAAATCTGTTGATCATCCAAACTTCTAAGATGTGTGATTGCCGGCAGAAATTATAAACCCAGTTGATTTCGATTTAGTCTCTAACCTATCTGATCAGATAAAAGGCTCAAGGTTGAAAATAAATAAATATTAATATTAAAAAATGTTGAAATCATTCACGAATAAAAGTCGATAATGATTAAAATAAGACTATATCAATCCATATACAATAAAACAATCAATGTCTAACCTATATTAATATGGGAAATACTATAACATATCTTAAATACATGTTTCTCATTTGACATACCTATATACATGTATCTCATTTGACATACCTGTATTGTTAATTACAGCCTTGTACCGACACCTTAATATGAGAACACGGAAGTTGGACAGAGACATTGTCAATTTCAAATACAACAAGTTTCAATTACCTTACACTCATAAATATTGGACCCACACAAATTACAAATAGTATCGACATTTCTTTAACTCAAAAATCACATATAAACATATAACCAAAATATCTATTATGACAAGAATCATCAAAACCTGGAAAAAATTGTAAATACTGTACAATATTTCATCACTCAACAGTCTAAACAATCATTGAGCATAAGTTATTTCGAGTAATATTTTTTGTATACTTCACATAAATTATGAAGGATTGTATATTTTATTTTCTAAAAAAACTCGCGCAAACTGAACTTCAAAAATTATACCCTGCATATTACGAAACATTGCTAGAAATTGACACGTGTCACACACGGGTTATTATACTAGTTTTTTTTTAACCATCAACCCCATACTTATTAGTAGAATTTACAATAAAATAATATCAAATATTAAGACATAATTATGTATTTCTCCTTTGTACAAATTGCATCATATTATTCCTATTACTTAAATTCAGATACGTAAATTATAAAAAATATCATTATACATTATTATCATTTCTTAGATATATTGTGTAATATTGACCTATTTATTATATAGATAATTTATAAAATAAAATCATATCTATTGAACTATGAAGATAGAGAAGAAAAAGTGTTTACCTTTATATGAAAAGAAGAAATGACAAAATTATAGAATGAGAACATTATAAGAGTATTTATACTAAAGCTGAAATGTAATTAACTCTAACAAACTAGGTCAAATCTCCTCTATATAGTTGACTTAGTATCATTATTAGTATACATAACATCACCCTCAAGTTGGAAGGCTAAAAGTAGTCACAGACGTTCAACTTGGAACTGAGAGTATGCAAAACTGTTGATATAACAGCTTTGGTAAAGATGTCATCTGGTTGAGAAATGGCGGATACATGAATAATCAAGCCTTTTCCAATGTTCTCATGCACCAAGTGACAACGTATCTCAATGTGCTTGGGGCGTTCACGATAGACCGAATTTTAGGCAATATAGATGGTAAACTTTAATTCACAGTGAAACTGAACTCGTAGAGAAGGAGCAACCAAAAAGTCATTGAGAACAGCTATCAACCATATAACCTCATAATATGTATCATCCATTGCTCGATATTCAGCTTCAGCCGAAGATCTTGAGAAAATAATTTGCTTCTTGCACTTTTATAAAATCAGATAATCTCCAAGCATGATACAATAATCAGTCAAGGAATGTCAATAATTGGGATCACCCCCAGTCTGATTCACAATGTGCAACAAGATCTAAAGTAGAAGTAGCAGACAACAATAAACCTCTACCAGGAATTTTTTTGCGATATCTTAGGACCTTGAAAATAGCCAGCATATGATCAATGCAAGGAAAATTCATAAACTGGGGCAAAATATGCACATCATATGCCCTACTAGACTAGCCATGTAACGTTCTACACTGCCATTAAAATTATATTTAATTTTAAACAACTACTTGTAATCAACAATATGTTGATTGGTAGGTTTCAAAACCAAATCCCAGGCGTGGTTATCCTTCAAGGCTTGAATTTTAGATTTTATAGCTTGAAACCATTGAGAATTAGGAGCTTCTTGATGAAAAGTACGAGGCATAGAAGGAGTGGAAATACTAGTCAAATAAGCTCTTTCTTTAGGACCAAACTTGTCATACAAAAAATGAGTACACATATGAAAAGCTATTAAGGTCATACCTATAGGAGAATCAGAGAGATATGTGATAATTGCATTGGTGGATGGAAAACCAAGAAAGTCTTTGAACTTGGTAGGCACTTGTTTATTTCGAATAGGACGGTAAGAAGTGGAAGGAACAAGTGACTCATGAGAACTATGTGAAGAAGATAATGGTATATCTGGAGTATTGTGAGAAGAAGAGGCAGACTAGGACAATGTATTATCATAGACAATATCAGTAATAGACTCATTATTAATCATTATTAATCACAGAAGGAATGGGAAATAAAGGAGTATTAACATCAAAGCTCTGAGGATTGGAATTCAAAGATGAAATAGAAAAAGGAAAATTGGATTCAACAACCTTGACATCTCTTGAGTAAACAAATTTTCTGGTTTGCAAATCCAGTATCTTATATCCCTTTTTACCAAAGGGATACCCAATAAACACCAATTTAACAGCCATGGACTCAAGTTTATCATGAACATGAAGACTTTTCGTATAACAAAGATAGCCAAATACACAAAGATATATACCTGTTTGGCACATATAATATAAGTTACTTATTCACTTATAAGGCCATAAGTACTTATTAACGAGTGTTTGTCGTCCCAACTTATAAGTCGAATTTACAACTTATAAGTTGATAAGTTGAATGTTAGCAACAACGTACTTTTTCTCGACTTATATTGAATTTTTGCTTTTTTTATTAACTTTAGTTTTAATTTTTATGTTTTTACATGTCTTTTTTAATTTAAAATCTATGAAGTATGATAATTATATTTTAAAATATTTATTTTGGGTCACTTACTAAAATAATTCTGACTTATTAATAAAATTATCCAAATAATTTTTTAACTTATAAGTATTCATCTACTTAACAATTATAAATCACTTATTCATTTTAAGTCATAAGTTACTTTTTTTAAGATTTCCCAAACGGGCACATAATTGGGTGCAGTATTATATAGTAATTCAAAAGTTGTTTGATAATAAAGACTCTGTACAGGCAATAGATTTATAAGATGAGTGGCGGTAAGTAGAAAGTCCCCCTAAAAAGTATTTTGTAAACAAGACTGAAACTTCAAGGCACATGCAACATTGAGTAAATGTAGATGCTTACACTCAACATAACCATTTTGTTGTGGTGTTTTAGGATAAAGTGTATGATTAACTATGCCAAGAGAAGTAAAATGTGTTTGGAGATCAACATTTATAAATTTTATTCCATTATCAGAACGAACAATTTTGACAATATATGCCCACACTCAGTATGAACATAAGTAAGAAATATTTTAACCAAGGAAGGCACCTGATTTTTGACATAAAAGAGAAAAACCCAAGTGGCCTTGCAATAATCATCCAAAATGGTTAAGAAATATCTATAAATATTGTGAGTTGGTTGTTTATATGGACCCCGAACATCTAAATGTATGAGATAAAAAAGACCAATACTATGAGAATCACTAACTGAAAAAGGTAAACGATGTTGTTTAGAGTAATAACAAATATCACATTCCTGAAAAGTATATGAATGCTTAAGAATAACAATATTTTATATTAAGAATGATACTAGATTGATGAACCTATCTAGAATACCATAATTGAGCATTAAATTCATGATAATCAGTCACATAATTACTCACTGAAGATGAAAACATAGTATTGTGTATAGAAGATTTACAAGTACTAAGACAATTTTGAGACTGAGATTGAAACAAATTTGGAACATAAAATTCGTAGAGACCATCCTGTAGATTACCAATCTCGCTTTCCTTCTTCAAAGTATGATCCTGTAGAGCACAAGTATTGGCAGAGAAAACAATGGCAAGAGAAGAATGTTGGAGCAATTTGGCAACATAAATAAGGTTGCGGTTAAAATCCGGGACACATAATACATCAATCGGGGAAATATCTTTGGTAAGATGAATTGTGCCGGAATGAGCAATAGCAACTATTTTACCATCTAGTATATATAATTAAGCTTTTAAAGGTATTAAATTATATAGATAGATTTATGACAAGTGATGTGATTGGTAGCTCCAGAATTTAATATCCAGGTGTAATATTGAGGATTATTAGGACAATACTTAATTCACAGAAATAGTTCAACATGAATAAAATGGAGTATATCTGAGAATCAGAAGGAGCACTCAAGGTATTTGTTTATCTTAAAAAATCCCGAATCATCTTAGCCAACTGCTGACATTGACCATCTGTGAATAACTATAAGTCTTTGTTGCTGCCTTCAGATTTAACCTTAGTAGATCCAGTAATAGCAGTATGAGTAGTTGATATTTATGCAGCTGACTTGACATTAGGGCCAAAGGAAGTAGGGGCCTGATTTCTCCTTGGTTCGGGCTTAGGTTTACCATAAGGTTTATATCAATATGAAACCCGTGTAAACAAAAGCATTTGTCACATGTATGCCCATTAGAATTGCAGTAATTATAAAAGGAATCATTGAATTTCTTTGGAGTAGAACTTGCTGAAGCTGAGCCATCATTACCAACATTCTTGAATTTAGCTAGATTGTTTTGTTTCACATTCAAGGCCATAGTAGCTAAGGGTGAAGCACTAGTTCTGAAATCTCGTTGAGATTCTTCTTGAAGCAACAAAGAGAAATCCTGGCTAATAATAGACAAAGGTTGTAACATTAGCAATTGTCCTCTAATTGCAGTGTATTGTTCACTAAGCCCCATAAAAAATTGTCCGAGCTTGATCATATCCTCGCATGCTTCCATTTTTTAACATGATCACAAGTGCAACCTCTGGTTATACAGTTATACTTAGGCATTGGATTTAGGTTATCAATCTTAACAAGTAGAGTTTGAAACTTAGTACAATAGGAAGTGATAGTCACAGTACCCTAAGTTAAAGAGCACAATTCCATACACAATTGGAAAACTCTAAGCATATTAGTTTGAGAAAACTGAATTGCTAGATCGTCCCAAATTTCTTTTGCGGTGGAGAAATATGCCACGCTATTATGAATTTGGACAGACATAGAATTTACTGTTAGTGTTTGCGCCCTAGAGATGACACTATTATATTTTATTTATGACATTTGGATTATTAATGTTTATATTCTATCGATTATTCTTTTAATAATTTATTAAGTCATAATAAATGTTCTTAGAATATGATATGAATTTTATATCTCTAAGTACGTGACTTAGAAATGAGATTATGTTAATAGTATTGATATTCCCAAATACCCCTAGTCGAGTATTATTATTAAGGGACAATAATAATGTATTAAGACTAGTGTGTTTGTTGACTGATGATCACATCTTATTGATTATAGGTATGGTGATACTAAAGTAAAAAACACAGGCTGATTTAAATATACATAGTGCTGGATAGACCCAATATGAGATTCTACATGTTTGTTGTGTCATAAGTAATTCTCACAGTGATAATGATGTAATGGTCCTTTGACTTGATATCATTATATTTATATACGATGATTAATACAATTTGATTACATCAAAAGTTGCCTTTGACCGGGTAATGATAAAAGTGGACTTCGGGTATATTAGAAATCGTGTGAGAAATATGAATGATCTAGAAAGAATTTAACCCTCCTAATTTTTGAGAGATATTATTGGCCTCTTGTGTGAACTAGACTATGAAATGCGTGGCGCCGTGCTTAAATATTGATTTGAAATGATAGTCTACTCATTGATTAACGAAACCTGGATTAAACCATGAAGATGATGACACATAACATGCCTCGAGTTTTATCTATAATATTTGGTTAAAATGATTATATTACATTGTACATTATCCATGAAAGGTTTAATCGATCACCGATTTAATTATTATTACTTGGGTAGTAATGATGTATTATTATTTATAATTTAAATATGAGATATTTAAATATTTTCCAACGTAATAATAACCTATAGGGTCGCACAAAACAAGCTGAGAGGAATATTTGATTCAAAATCGGATTTGAATTAAATAGAAAATTTGAATTATTTATTATTAATTAAGTTGGACTTAATAAATGGGATAAATGAATTTCGAATTTGTATATTATTAAATCCGAAATTCAGTTGTTATTTGATAATTGAGTTAGACTTAATTATTAAATAAATAAAATTTCAGGTTTTAATAAAGTCTAACTTGGATTAGGGTTAGGACTGTTTTTGGTCTGTCTATATAAACATCCTTAAGGCAAAAATTAAGGTTACGTTTTTATTAGATAATAACATAAAACCCTAGCAGCTAAAGGTGAGAGAGGGGGGAAAACATACCCGTTCTTGGTGCTAGTACACGCCTCCTCCGTACCGGCTTTCGTGTGGATATCTCTACGGCGTAGATCGTTAAGGCGGGATACGTGGTGTTCGGTTAAAGCAAGGATCTCCTTTTGACAACCATAATCATAAAGCTCTTTAAGGTATATGTTAGGAAATGAATAACACACAGGGGGGGTGAATATGTTTTACTGGTTTTGGGCTTTTCTTGAATGTTAATGGTTGAACAAAGTAAATTAAATCTTGTAGTAGAATGTGTTCATGCAGAAATTAAGCTTGCAGAAAATAAAGAACACAGATCTTCAAAACTCACTTAATTTTATATTAAAATTAAGACTGTTTTGCTACAAAATTTTTAGGCTCTTTGTTGATAAAAAGCTTAGCTTCTTCTTCATAATGTTACAAGAAATTGTATCTAAATTGTTACATCTGACTAAAGGACCAGTGTTAACTTTATAATTCAGTTAACTGCTGTTTACACAGTGTACAATAAGACATGCTATTACCTTTTCTAAACTATCACTTGTCATTTCTATTTATAGAAAAGTAGATTTTTTATTTCTGGCTTAGCATATCTTTAGCATCCGGTGATAATTTTAATCTTCATCTGTCAGTTAATCTTCACCATTGATCTTGCATATTCTTCAAGATACTTTTTGAAGACTTGTCAATCCAGCTGGTTGGATTGTTTGTTGATTGTTTATCTTGAATATTGAACTGGTCTGTGATTTTGTACTTTGAGAATTTTACTTGAGATCTCCAATTAGGCATATAGAGATCTTGATATCTCGATAAGTATAATGACTTATCGAGATCTCTAATGCTCTAGTGAATTTGACTTATAGAGGTCTCTGAGTTCTCGAATGAAACTTTAGCTTGTCGAGATCTCTCAGCATCATGTCTTCACTTTATCTTGTTGACAACTTAGAGTTCTCTAGTGAATTTTGACTTATCGATATCTCTGAGTTCTCTAGTGGACTTTGACTTATCGATAACTCAGAGTTCTCTAATGAATGTAGACTTGTCGATAACTCTGAGTTCTCTAGTGAAGAAATGACTTGTCGATATCTCCAATCTTCATGTCTTCTTGACTTGTCGATATCTCACTGAGTTCTCTAGTAGCTTTCCTGACTTCTCGATAAGTCATTTGGAGTTCTCGAATGACTTCTCTATAACACTAAATCTGTGACTTGTAGAGTTCCTGAATTAGAGTATTTTTATCCAAACAGATTTATTCAACTCCAAGCTTCTTCAAAATTCTTCTGAGGCATGATCTTCTTGATCTTCTTCCAGATAGAATCCTTAGGCTTGATACTATTTCAGGAAAAAGACTCTAGTCTGCTCCTTTGCATTTTTACAGACTTTAAATGTTACAAGTACAAGATACAAATTAAGATAACAATATAACTTACTTAGGGTTGACAAAATGACTTAGTCTTGTTGAGATATAGGCATGTCTTACACAACAATCTCCCTCAACTTGTGAGAATATTGCCTAACACACATTCATGCCTGTAATCAAGACTAACCCCAAGCTAATTAACAGATTATGAAAAGTAACAGTTCATTATTCTCCTTAGATCAGATGTCCATTTAGATTTGCTTCATACTTTGATCAGGAACACTAATGATATTGTTATCTTCAGTAATATGTGACATCATCACTTATAAATTACAATCTCCCCCAACTTGTTCATTATGAAATTATGCACAAGTTCTGATTGATGATGTCAAAACTCTAACTAAATGTAGAAGTCAATCTCCCCATTTTATCTTCTTCTGTGAGTTTAACAAACTTTACTTCTATACATGTTTACTCAATTTTCCCTTGTAAAGTTTGTACCACCACTGGATTTAGATTTTCACTTCTCTCCCTATCAAGAAGAGAGTATTAGTGTCTGGCAACATCCAATAGCTGTTTTTGCGCTGTTTTTGCATTTAGATATATTCTCCCCCTTTTTGACATTATCTCTAGGTGAAAAGATTCAGCTAGATGCATGTTGTTCAAGCTTTTGTCATTATCCATGTAGAACAATATCTGCAGCTTCAAGCTTCAGTGATCTCTGTAGTGATTAATTCATCAAGTAGGATATGGGATTTACTTAGACCTGCAGAAAAAGTCTTTCATTAACAAAAGTCCTAAACTATCTGTTCTTTTAAAGTAGTCTCACAACTTCTCACTGCACCAGTCTCATGAATTTTAAGAGTCAGAGTTTGCTCACAAGGATTACTAAATTCAGACACTCATCTACCTCTCCTTTTGTCAGGAAGGATCTTGCCTCTCTTATTTTCTGTTTTTCTCTCAATCTTTTCTCTCATCCTCACATGAAAGGATCAAATGTTATTTGACCTACAGAAATAAGAGGTGGCTGAGAAGAGTTGTATGTGATCATATGATTAGGGTTGATCCATGTAGGTGTAATCATACTCATTTCACCAGAAGAGTGAGTCTGCATTTCATACCTTGTGAGATGCTGAAGAATCAGTTGATTGATTTAGCAGTACCGAGCAGCTGCATCTTTCATCAGTTTTAACTGTTCTCACAGTGATCTCAGTGATTCCGCCTTCATCATCATTTTGAGGTAATGGTTCTTGTGTGGCTGGAGATTCAAGAGTTGCTGGATGACTTTGACATCCAGGTTCTTGTGTACTCTACTCCACTGTCTGAATTCTGAGCTACTGTTAATACAATTTGCTGTGCATTTGTGTCATGTTTATCAAGAGATTCTTCCTTGTCTTCTATACTATATGAAGTATAGGTTCTTGTGGAACATGGATCAGGAAATGATAGTGCTACTATGCCCCATTAAGACATAGGTACTTGTGTGCATGATCCAGGAAGTAAAAATCTTTTGATAATCTCATCTATATGTCAAAGAGTAATCTCCTTTACTCTCTTTTAACTTTGCTGTTGTGGGAACTTCTGACAGTTTTCCTTAGCAATTCTTCCTTAAGTCTGACGTAACAGGGTTGCTGTGCTTCTGAGAAGACCAGTATTAGATGAAGTTCTGGTACTTTCTTTGGAGATGAATCAGAATATCTTAGAACAGTTCTAATTTAGTAAGCACAAGTATCCCCTTCATGAATTCTGAAAGTTTTATATAAGCATGAGGATCTTGGCTTATTACATCCTTCTTTTCTCAAACAACAAAACAAATGAAGAACATTTTGTGAGGTTTCTATCCTTTTATAAAACATGTTCCTTTCGAGAGTCACCTGAGTGGGATTGTGTTTGAGTTTGTGTTTGTGTTGCTGTACCTGGGTGAACTGCAGTTTGATCGTGAAAGATGTATTGACTGCAGTTGAGCACAAATGCCTGTTGAGTGATCATAGATATCAGAAATCTTGTAATTAACAAGTTTCTTGCAATTATAGGCAAATTCAGAGAATTTTACAAAAAATTGATTTTCCAAGATGTTTACATACAAAAGTTAAGAGATTTAAAACATAAATCAAGAATGATTTTGTGTAATATTCTACTTTACTTATCCGTTTATATGTCTGATGCATCAGTTGAAACCAAATGTGTTATCTCTGCTTCGAGTGATTTGTCTGAGTTTCCTGTTGTTGTCTTGAAGAGATTGTGTTTACCCTGCACTGCATTGAGCATATGTAACTTTATGATATTTAGTTAGACATATGTAGAGAGATTTTCAGTTGCATGCAGTATTACAGGAAATATGATACTCAGATAAATTGTAAACACATAGCAAACAAGACACAAACAGCTTTAAAATAGAGAAGATGAAAGATTTTCATTAATATAGAAACAAAGTACATTATGATTTAGATTCCAACAATTTAAACCCTAATCCTAACTACTCTAGTTTATGTTTCTTCTCTGCTTCAATCCTCCTTGCCCTGCGTTGGTACGCTCTGGACATGGAGTGTGCAAGAGAAATGATTCTCTCTTGCAGTTCCAGAGCAGCAAGGCGTTCCGGATCAGCCTCCAAAGCACTTCTCTCCTGCTCGAGCGAGACTTCTTCTTCAAAAAATAGAAAATTTATTTGATCATCCCAAGAGAGTTCGTCAAAAACTTCAAGGGGAACATCAAAAGGACTGCAAACTATCCCTCTGATGCAGACATGAAGCCCACAAGGGTCATAGTAGACCTTGTTATCAGCCAAATGAAGGACTGGAAGATAAACGCCATTGTTTAGCTTGTAGAATACAGGAGCAACCATTGGAGAAATTTGAACAAGATGAGGGTTTGAAGTTAGGATGTTTGTTGAGAAAAAGAAATAGTGATGAATAATGAAGAGAGAAGGATTTGAATTTATAGAGGGAGAAAAGAAACCGAAGAGACACTTGAGTTTCCCGGTGAATAAGTGTTTTAACCACACACACACTACGCGTATCTAGGCAGTTAAAAAGTGACTTAACTTTCTAGTTTAACTATTCCCCATGCAAGTACTCAAGAACACTTACACAAAAGGTTTACCTATTCCCCATGCAAGTACTCAAGAACACTTACACAAAAGGTAACCCTTCCTAGCAGCAAAAGATATGCCACTAGCTCACTAATCAAATCAAATACTCCGTACTGAGAAAGATTTATTTTGAATAAGTTTAAAAAGACATAATTAGCACATAGTCAAATAAATTCAACTATTATCAATATTCTCAAAACATCACATATAATATACTAGTCTACTGACATTTGACTAACATATTCCACATTTGATCAAAAATATGCACATAAGCACGTAAATGTGTCAATAAGTCTGAGTAATTATAGACAAAGTATGTCAAAAGTATTTTGCTGAACATAATTTATGAATTAAATTATTCCAGTTTTTCATACTCTTTGCTTCTTTTGATCTGTTATTTATTAACTTCATATATTTAGGATATGAATTAATAAATATACAGTTTACTTAGAATTTTGAAAAATTCCAAGTTAAAGTATGTATCTAGAAGTCAAGGTATTTATAGAAAAAGTAAATGACTTGGCGAGAACTCAAAAATAGACGTTTGGAGTTTGTCTATCGAGAAGTCATTTTAAGAAATGAAGTACATATCGAGAAGTCATTTTAAATTATTCTTTTAGAGAACTCAAAATTGACTTATCGAGATGTCAAATAAATACCCAGTTTGTCCAAAAAGTGGATTAAATTAATTCCAACTTTTATTTGAATAAATTCAAAATAAAAATTAGAATAAATTTTCCAGAAGTATTTTACCAAAATAATTTATTAATTTAAATTATCTCAATTTTGAGTTATTGATAAGTCAAAAATTTTACTTATATAGAACTCTGTGAGCTATTAGTGCTAGAGAACTCTTCAAGGACTTATCGATAGGTCATTTTTAAGCCTATCGAGAAGTCACTCGAGAAGTCCTAAAATGACTTGTCGAGAAGTCAATTTTGACATATCGAGAACTCAGTTCTCTATATACTTTTGGTTTTTGTAATTCTGCCTTGTGTTAATCTTACATATTAAGAATGTAAATTAACAACTGAACAGTTTACTTAGAATTTGAAAAATTCCAAGTTAAATTTGAATTTGAAAAACAAATATGCATAGATTTCTGAAATATTTCTAATTCATATTTCAGTTAATTTCCAATTAAATCAAATTAATTTTGATTTACTGGAGATTAATCTGCTGCAAAACATTAGGTGAGTTCTTGCCTTAAGATGAATAATTAAGCATTCCAATTTCACCTACAAGTCCAGTGAAAGTTGCTTCATCCAAAGGTTTAGTAAAAATGTCAGCTAATTGTTTTTCTGTTGGTACAAAAATGAGCTCAATGGTACCATTAGTAGCATGTTCTCTGATAAAATGATACCTCACATCAATGTGCTTTGTCCTAGAATGATTAATTGGATTAACTACTATAGATATAGCACTAGTATTGTCACACATAATAGGAATTTTGTGTAACACTAGGCCATAATCCATTAGTTGATTTCTAATCCAAAGCACTTGAGTACAACAACTTCCTTCAGCTATGTATTTAGCTTCAGCTGTAGAAGTTAATACAGATTGTTGTTTCTTGCTATATCAAGATACAAGTCTTTGTCCAAGAAATTGACAGCTTCCACTAGTACTCTTTCTGTCAATCCTGCATCCAGCAAAATCTGCATCCGCGTAACCAACAGCTTCAAAACCAGTTCCCTTAGGATACCATAATCCCAAGTTTGGAGTTCCCGTCTAGTATCTGAAGATCCTCTTTACAACCATCAAATGTGATTCTTTTGGATTAGCTTGAAATCTTGCACATAGGCATGTTGCAAACATGATGTTTGGTCTACTTGCTGTTAAATAAAGCAATGATCCAATCATCCCTCTATAGCTTGAGATATCTACACTCTTGCCCTTTTTATCTTCATCCAACTTTATTATAGTAGGTATAGATGCAGGTGAACAATCAACATTCCAAACTTTTTCAATAGATCCTTGACATATTTAGTTTGGCTGATGAAGATACCATCACTTCTTTGACTGACTTGAAGTCCAAGGAAGTAACTCAGTTCTCCCATCATACCCATTTCATATTCACTTTGCATAAGCTTGGAGAATCTTTGGAAAAGCTTCTCATTAGTAGAACCAAATATGAAATTATCCACATAAATCTGAACCAAGATCATATCTTCACCATGTTTGTTGTAGAAGAGAGTCTTGTCTATGGTACCTCTAGTAAAACCATGCTTCAGTAGAAAATATGATAGTGTGTCATACCAAGCTCTAGGTGCCTGTTTTTGTCCATATAGAGCCTTGAGTAACTTGTACACAAAGTTTGGAAATTATGGATCTTCAAAGCCAGGTGGCTGTTGCACATAAACTTCTTCTTCTAGCTCACCATTCAGAAAGGCACTCTTGACGTCCATTTGATACACTTTAAAATTTGAATGTGCAGCAAATGCTAGAAAGATTCTTATTGCTTCAAGTCTTGCAACTGGAGTAAAAGTTTCATCATAATCAATTCCTTCTTGTGAGTAGCCTTTTGCAACCAACCTTGTTTTTTTTCTGGTAACTATACCATTTTCATCCATTTTATTCCTGAACACCCATTTTGTTCCAATAATGCTTCTATTATTTGGTGCAGGAACTAACTTCCAGACTTTACTTCTTTCAAACTAATTCAGCTCTTCCTGCATGATAGATATCCAGTCAGGATCTAGTAGAGCTTCATCAATTTTCTTAGGTTCTACTTGAGACAGAAAATATGCATGTAGGCACTCATTAGCAGTTGCACTTCTAGTCCTTACACCAGCAGTAGGATCACCAATAATTGCTTCTGTAGTGTGACTTCTATCCCACTTCCTTGTATGAGTTTGTTGACTTGTGCCTTCATCCTCTACTTCATTGTCGGTATGACTGCTAGTTCCTTCTTCTCTTTCTCCCCCTGAGTTTGTGCTATCAAATTTAGGTGTTTGAGATGAGCTTCCATTTTTATGATTTTCCTGTTGAGTAGTCTCTTCATTTAATATCTATTGTGCATCAACTTCATCTTCCCCATCAGAGTCACTATCAATGTTGAGGTTTTCAAATGCAAGGACTTCAGCTTCATTATCATCAAGGCATTCCAAGCCCGGACACTTGTCATCATCAAAGGTCAGATCTGTGCTCTCCATAATCTTATTTTGATCAATCACATAAACTTTGTAGGCTATTCTTTCCAGTGAATATCCTAGAAAAATTGCTTCAAAAATCTTTGAGTCAAATTTTCCCACATATTCAGAGTTGTCTTTCAAAATATAACACTTGCTTCCAAACACATGAAGAAGCTTTACAGTAAGCTTTTTTAGACATGATTGAGTAAGGTGACTTGCCATGTGCCTTGTTAATGAGAAATCTGTTCTGAGTGTAACATGCAGCGTTAACAGCCTCTTCCCTGAAACTTGTTGGCAACTTGACATCTTGCAGCATTGTCTTGACAACTTCAACTAATGTTCTGTTCTTTCTCTCAAATACTTCATTTTGTTGAGGTGTTCTGGCAGCTGAGAATTCTTGAAAAATGCCTTTGCCTTTGCAGAATTCACTCAATATAGCATTTCTAAATTTTGTTCCATTGTCACTTCTCAATATTTTCACACAATTGTAATCTTCAGCCTATTTTTCTATCTTCTTGAAGTGCTCAATTATGATGTATGGAGTTTCATCTTTAGAGTACATGAACTCTACCCAAGTGTATCTTGAGAAATCATCCACCATCACAAGTGCATATTTATTCCTTGAAATTGATAAGACATTCATTGGCTCAAATAAGTCCATGTGAATAAATTGCAATGATGCACTTATAGAATTCACAATTTTTGACTTGTGACTAGATCTTTTCATTTTTCCTTTCTGACAAGCTTCACAAACTTCAACTTGAGCAAATTCCAGTTTGGGCATGTCTCTTACTAACTCCTTTTTGACCAAGGTGTTAATTTCCTTGAAATTCAAGTGAGACAACTTCTTATGCCATAACTTGCTTTGTTCTTCAGATGCCTTGGTGTAGAAGCAGCAAATACCATCCTTATTTGTTGAGTCCAAGTCTGTAACAAACAAGCTTCCTTTCCTTGCTCCTTTCAAAGCAACTTCACCAGTTTTCTTGTTGATAAAAGTGCATTCTTCTTTGTTGAATAAAACTTCAAAGCCTTTGTCTACAAATTGGCTAACACTGAGAAGGTTCACTTCAAGACCAGCTACTAGTGCTATATCATCAATGACATCATTTTCAGAAACAATCTTGCCATATCCCATTGTGAATCCTTTGCTGTTGTCTCCAAAGGTCACCAATGGGCCATCTTTCTTCCAAACTGTGATAGCAGGGCCTTATCACCTGTCATATATCTAGAACATCCACTGTTAATAATCCATATGACTTTATTCACTTTGTCCTACACGTAATGAGATTTAGGTGTGTTTAGTGACCAAGCAGTGTTGGGTAATTTCTTCTTGTTAACTGATTTAGCAGAATTAGAGTGAGTTATTTCCGATAAAATAGAGTTCAATGATTGTTGTGTATTTCCCCTATGAGTAGACCCAATTTTTGTTTCTTTAAGGTCTACTCTTAGTTTGTGGAAACTCTTCATCACTTTCAAGTTGCAAGGGATGCAATCAAACTTGTCACAGAATGAGTAGGGATCATTTGAATATGCTTCATTGTATTTGCAAGCTCCTTTAGTTGGCTTGCTAAAAACCTTTTTACAAAGGTGAGTTAGATGATTTGCAGAGCCACATTTTTCACACTTCTTTCTAGGAGCATCTACAACATAAGCAAAATTATTGCTTTTATTTATCCTTATTTTCCCATTTCTATTTTTCTTCTTCTTTCTTGCATCTTCAATCTTTATTTCTTTGACATGAGTCTTGGTGCTTTAATTATCCATGAGATTTTCTTCAGCCGTAGAAGATTGAGTTGAGTTTGCATTTTTATTTTCATTATCCTCATCTGCAATTTCTTGCTTGATAATCAATTCTTCTTCACTGAAGTTTACTTCACAAGCCTTAAACACAGGCGACCCAACCTTTTTCAGTATTGCTGGAACATTTTTATTCTCTGTTGTTTTTCCTTTGTCACTTATGTTTTTCTTTTTGCTATTCAAGGCATCATAATCAAGACCAATAGAAATGTTTGCACATGGTTTGTTTTTCTCATGATACTGACCAACCAATTCAGATACATTCCTGAAGGACTTCAACTTTACTTCATTTTTCTCCAGTTTTTCCCTTAGCACAGCCTCAATCTCATTTGCACACTTGAGCTTGTTTTTCAGATAACCATTTTCTTGTTTTAAAGCTTCAAACTCCACTATCAATAATTTAGTTCCTTGTTTTTCATTCTGAAGCTTCTCATTCATTTTTGTCAGTCTGCTCACTTCTTCATTTGCAGCCATCATTCTTGTATGAATGTGAAACATTTCTGTGCTCATTTTTTCAACAGTTTCCTTTTATTGATTCATATTTAAATCAGTGGTGGTAAGAGTTGGTACCTGTGATTTGGATGAGGATGATTCTCCTTTCTCCAAGGCCATGAGTGCATAGTTTCCAAGTTCTTCATCTTCATTATTTTCAGAGTCATCCCAACTTTTATCTTCTGCAATATAAGTTTTGCTTTTCTGTTTCTTCATAAGAGCTTCATACTTTGCTTCAAGTTCAAGATAAGCTTTATCTTTCTTTGCCTTCTTGAGTTTCCTGCATTCTGTAGCAAAGTGGCCTAGTTTATCATAATTGAAGCACCTTATCTTAGATCTGTCAACAGATCCAGTTTTATAGCCATTCTTGCTATCAGAATTGTACTTCCCTTTTTCCTTCCAGCTACTGTCTTTGTTGAAAGACTGTCTTTTACTCTTGAAGTATCTTGGCTTCTTTACTCTAATGTTAGAGAATTTTCTATCCAAATGGGCCATTGACTGATCTAGCTCATCCAGTTCTTCAAGAGTGTAGAACTCATCTTTTTCCAATTCCAGAATGACTTGTTCCTATGAATCATTTGTTCTTTGCTCACTTGTTGAGGCAACTGAAGTTTGAGATCTTGGTTCATCATTAGATGTTTGGCTTTCATTTATAATTAAAGCACTTGAGACATCCACAACATGTCCTTGACCAGATCTCAATGATTGCCTTTGAATCATCTCTAGTTCATATGTTTTGAGAATTCTATATAGAATTTCCAGTGTTATTCTACTCAAGTCTCTCCCTTCCCTGATTGCTGAGATTTTCTGTTCCAAATGATCAGGGAGAGTAAGCAAGAACTTTAGGTTCACTTCTTCAGCTTTATGGTATTTGTCATGAAGTTTCAAGTCATTTATCAGCTTATTGAATCTTTCAAACACATCAGTAATGCTTTCCTTTGGCTTTGCCATAAAACCCTCATACTGTGAAATCAGTATTCTTCTTTGGTTTGACCTAACTTCCTCAGTTCCTCACAGAGTATCTCAATCTTTTCCCATATTTGCTTGGCAGTGTCGCAGTTGACAATGTTGTTGTACATCACATTGCCAAGTGACTCAATCAACATTAATTGCAAGCTGCTATCCAGGGAAACTTTCTCTTTTCAGGGTTAGTATACCCAGAAGGATCTTTTGGAGCATAATGAGCTGGGATAACCATGTCTCCATCTGTAGATTCTTCAACTCTAACCATAGGAATGAAGGGCCCATTCTTGAGGATCTCAATGTAGAGGGGATTGGCCATCCTGATAAACAACATCATTTTCTTTTTCCAAAGAGTATAGTTAGCTTTGTCAAAGGTAGGAATTTTGATGCTACTGATTTTCTGTGTATTTATTCTTCCAAGATCTTAAATCTATTTACTTTTAGATTTTACTCTTCTTGTTAGGAAATGAATAACACACAGAGGGGGAGGGGTGAATGTGTTTTACTGTTTTTGGGCTTTTCTTGAATGTTCATGGTTTAAAAAAGTAATTAAATCTTGTAGTAGAACATGTTCATGCAGAAACTAAGCTTGCAGAAAATAAAGAACATAGATCTTCAAAACTCACTTAATTTTATATTAAAATTAAGACTGTTTTGCTAAAAAATTTCTAGGCTCTTTGTTGATAAAGAGCTTAGCTTCTTCTTGAGAATGTTACAAAAAATTTTATCTAAATTGTTATATCTGGCTAAAGGACCAGTGTTAACTTTATAATTCAGTTGACTGCTGGTTTACACAGTGTACAATAAGACATCCTATTAGCTTTTCTAAACTGTCACTTGTCATTTCTATTTATAGAAAAGTAGATCTTCCATTTCTGGCTTAGCATATCTTTAGCATCCTGTGATAATTTTAATCTTCCTCTGTCAGTTAATCTTCACCATTGATCTTGCATATTCTTCAAGATGCTTTTTGTAGACTTGTCAATCCAACTTGTTGGATTGTTTGTTGATTGTTTATCTTTGTAACACCCCCAAATCCGGGGTCGGGGATCCGGGTTGTCACAAGTTCCATTTTCCTTAATAACACCCAATCTTAATAAATAATCAACTACTCTGTACTGTGACCCCACAATAAACACACACACCACACGTTATAGTCTCAGAGATGAACACTCAAAAATAACACAAGTCCTTATATTCCACAATTATAAACCGTTACACCTTAAAAAGGTTCTGAATAAATTTACATATTCCTTGCCATTATTACAATTCATATTATACATAAGTCTGGTTCATCAATAGTTGAAAACCTAGCCTATTGGTAGCTCCTACCTCAGCTACGGCGGCATCAACGCTTTCAAAAGACTGCATAACGTTTTCTAACCCCTTGCGAATCGGGAGCTTGGTCCTGTTCATCTTTTCTATCTGTTGTTGTGTGATGAAAGAAGAAAGCAAGGGTGAGCAGCAAGCCCACCAAAATAATATGTATAATGATTAACAATATATGAGCCTTCTCATAGTACTCATGAAAGTCTTGGTCAAAAGAAATAAACCAAGTTTGATATCTTAATGCGATGAAGTCGTAAAATATTCAGTATATATACATATATACTTTTCAAAATCTTGGAAGTCCTCTTCCATGCATATAATATACACAGAGTTCCAGTTTATAACTGTATAAAAATATCGTTGCAAGGTGATCTCATATATCTACCCTTGTCTCAACGTTTTTCTGAAAATCTTTGATATGCATAAGATAATCATTAACTAGATATAAGTTGAAAATATGAAGTTACAAGATACCCCAATATACTTATATCTTTTCCAAATATTACTTGAACTACCACCGTTCAAGTTATAATCAGTTCAAAAGTTCATCACATAGATGAGACTACAAGACAAGATTTGAATAGATTCAATCTTTGAATATCATTATAAATAATGAAGTTATGAGATACTTCATTAAATCCCGATATATATATACACCTATATATATATATTTCATACACTCCTTAAAAACCTCTGTTATGAAAATTATAAACAGAGTTGCAATATCCAATGAATTTGGAAAGGAGAAAACCTTGGCATAAACCTAATATCTTGCTGATCAGGCAAAGATACCAATAAGTAACCTTTTCTACTAGTAGATGGACGAATTCCCCACTGGTCATCACCCTGGCCGCAATAGGACCTTATGCTGGACTGCCACTCAGCCACTTACGCATTTGATGGACTCCCACTGAGCCACTTACACTTTCATGGACGCCCACTGAGCCCATGTTGCTTCTGCCGACTCAAATAGATGAACTTACTTCCCGAACGATGGGCAAGTAATCAAGATGTTTTCTCAAAACAGCAACCTCGTTGCGAATGTAAAATACACCACTGAGCCGGATCCCTCAAGTTTTGAACGAGTATTTAAATCCCCTTTAAAAGGAAGATCTTAAATATAAAAATGAGTTTTGGGATCCGCTCTAACTTTTAAAAATCATTTTGAAGACTCGAAAACACTTTAAAGAGTGTTTGGAGTAATGCTGATTTAATGAAATAAATCAGTCCCAATATATTAGAAAATACCTGAATATTATTATTTAAATAATATTCCCATAAAGAATAATCTTTATAAAAATAATTGAAGTAGAAGTTTTAAAACTTATACTTGAAATGAGTATTAAATAACCAAAGATATACTTATACGAAAGTACTATCTTTATTTGAATAATCAAAGATAAGTTTGATTATCGACACCTTATTCTTTAATAAAATAAAGAATATATCTCAGCAAATAATCGGAGTCATAGATCCTCAAATGAATATTCAAATAATATTCATTAAATAATATAAACTGAGTCATAAGCCCTCGAATGAATATTCAAATAATATTCAATAAATAATATAAAGGAGTCATAAGCACTCGAATGAATATTCAAAATAATATTCATTTAATAAAATAAAGAAGTCATAAGCCCTCGAATGAATATTCAAAATAATATTCATTTAATAAAATAAAGAAGTCATACGCCCTCGAATGAATATTCAAAATAATATTCATTTAATAAAATAAAGAAGTCATAAGTCCTCGAATGAATATTCATAATAATATTCATTAAATAAAATAAAGGAGTCATAAGCCCTCGAATGAATATTCGTAATAATATTCATTAAATAAAATAAAGGAGTCATAAGCCCTCGAATGAATATTCGTAATAATATTCATTAAATAAAATAAAGTTATCGAATAAACCTTAATCGATTAATAGTTTTAAAAACTATATCAATATATATATATATATAAATATATATTATACTCGGGAGTCTCGCCTCCCGGTTTTAGAAAAAGTTCACATTTTGATCCCCTATACTAAGGATATACGCAAATACCGCTTATCTCTAGCATAGGTATTATGCAACGAATAAGCATTTGAACCAACAGATATATAAATCAAGAATACGAAACAGGTATGCATATATACCATATCACATGCTACAATATATCGCAAGAATTTGCTAATAACAAATATGCATTTATCACAAGATCATGCATATACACATATACATCACAACAACAGTATAACGGGTAGAAAACTTGTCTGAGCGACTGGGGGTGATAAAAGGCTCGGGACGAGTCTGGTAACCTATAAACAACAAGTAAGTTGGAATTAAACCAAAGTCACTTGTAAATCTATACTCTAACTACCTTAGACTCTAACGCTCGCTTTGCGCTTACTGATTCTCTTAAGTCACTCGAGTACCCTCGACTCCACCATTTTTTATAATTTAACCATTACAAGTTTTAAGGCGATTCCTTCGCGAGTGTCTTACCAACTTCCTAACACTCTTACCATAATTGTTTCATACACTAATTAACCCTTTTTGGTCTTTAACCTATGTTTCAAAGTAAGACGAGGGGAAAAGTTTCGTTCGCGAAACGCCGTTACTTAAAACGGTCGTTTCTCCTAAACCGTACATCGGAATCAAACGAACTACATATCAAAACGAAGCTCGTAACATGAACTATCTAAATATGGCAATGGTCATAATCTAGCAGGGAGTTCTCGGGTCCAAATGTTATGAACAAAAGCAGTCTAAAGTAAATCGGACATTACGACGGCTATGTTTACGCGATTACCAATGTTTAAACTACTCCAATTAACCACCAACCAACTCATAACCATCAATACAACAAAACTTCACCTAAACCATAACAAATCAGTTCATAATCTCCAAGGTTTTCAACTCAAACAACCACAATCAAGACCTATGAACTATATTCAAGCTTCAATTACCAAAACACTTCCAAATCAAACCAAACTACTAATAATCACAATCCATGCTTCTCATTTCACAAAACCAACCATTAAACTTACTAACAAATAAAGTAAAGGCTAGGGTTTAAAGTTTATACCTTCCTTGGGAGGTTTTAAGTTGCTAGGAAGCCTTAGGGAGTCTCCTACAAGCTTGATCTTTCCAAAGAAATCAAGAACACAAAGTTAGGCTTTGAAGTTTCTAAAAGTCCGATTTAAAGAACTGTAAAAATGAGGGTCTTACCATGATTATTTGGACGAGACTTGTGAACAAGAGTTGTAGGCCATCTCAATACCTCCAACGAGCTATAGAACACAATATTTGAGTGAGAAATGAAGGAGATACAGCAGTTTTAGTGTGCTGGTTCTGTTTTGGCCGAGAGCAATGGAAATGGGGGAGGAAATACTTTTGCTTTCTTGTGTTGGTGGAATAATGTGGTGGATAATGATGGGTTGTCTTGATATTTTGCTAGGTTAATAATAAACAAAGGAGTTAGTGGAAGATGATGTCACCATTTGCCATGTGTTGGTGATTTGTGGTGAGATGAGATCATCCCTAGTTAACTATATAATTAACTAGCCATTCCTTCCTAACTATCACTTGGTTTCTTGTTTGATCAACCATCCACTTGCCTTGCCACTTGCAAAGGTATTTACAAGAGTCGTTATTCATTACTTTGTCCGGTTATCACTCAATCTCATTGATCGTTTGGTTAAATACCTTAATGGTTTTATTGATAAAATCTTCTTGGTATTTTTAATACCTAAATTAATTCTCCTTTATAATCCTTGAATTTAAAATCCTTCATCTTAATATTAATTCCTTAAATCCCTTAATGTCTGGTGGAAATCTCGGGAAAAAATAAAAATGCTCGTTTTCAAAATCCGACAGCTTTTACATACACTTATTTTCTTTATGGAATACTAATACGATCTTAGAATTTTCATAACAGTACTCCTATATATCGTGGTCTGATAATTTTTCTTAATCAGCATTGTCAGCAAAAGTTACTATTCATCCGGGTTTCAAAAATCTCCAAAAATTGGGGTTATTACAATCTTGAATATTGAACTGGTTTGTGATTTTATAGTTTGAGAATTTTACTCGAGATCTCCAATTAGGAATATAGAGATCTTGACATCTCGATAAGTATAATGACTTATCGAGATTTCTAATGCTCTAGTGAATTTGACTTATAGAGGTCTCTGAGTTCTCGAATGAAACTTTAGCTTGTCGAGATCTCTCAGCATCATGTCTTCACTTTGTCTTGTCGACAACTAAGAGTTCTCTAGAGAATTTTGACTTATCGATATCTCTGTGTTCTCTAGTGGATTTTGACTTATCGATAACTCAGAGTTCTCTAATGAATGTAGACTTTCTGATAACTCTGAGTTCTCTAGTGAAGAAATGACTTGTCGATATCTCCAATCTTCATGTCTTCTTGACCTGTCGATATCTCACCGAGTTCTCTAGTAGCTTTCCTAACTTCTCGATAAGTCATTTGGAGTTCTCGAATGACTTCTCTATAACACTAAATCTGTGACTTGTAGAGTTCCTGACTTAGAGTATTTTTATCCAAACAGATTTATTCAACTCCAAGCTTCTTTAAAATTCTTCTGAGGCATGATCTTCTTGACCTTCTTCCAGATAGAATCCTTAGGCTTGATACTGTTTCAGAAAAAAGACTCCAGTCTGATCCTTTGCATTTTTAAAGACTTTAAATGTTACAAGTACAAGACACAAATTAAGATAACAATACAACTTACTTAGGGTTGACAAAATGACTTAGTCTTGTTGAGATACAGGCATGTCTTGCACAACAATCTCCCCCAACTTGTGAGAATATTTCCTAACATACATTGATGCGTGTAATCAAGACTAACCCCAAGCTTAACATATTATGAAAAGTAACAGTTCATTATTCTCCTTAGATCAGATGTCCATTTAGCTTTGCTTCATACTTTGATCAGGTTCACTAATGATATTGTTATCTTCAGTAATATTTGACATCATCACTTATAAATTACAGTATACATCTCATCCACGAATTAAATATTATTTTTTGCATGGATCCTATGGTGGGCATCGATTTTATTCTACTTTTATGGTTTTATTTATTGTTTCCGCTGTGTTTTTATATCCTGAAACCCAACAATTACTAACCAGGAAAACACCATATCATTATAGTGTGACCATACAACATACAGTCACAACTAGAGGCTTATATAACGTTCCATTAATCATACTTAACTTCATCTTAGCTGATAATGCAATGGAAACAACATGACTCTATTAATAATAGTTTTGCTCACTAAGTAATTGCATAACGAGTGGAATACCTGGATTATCTGGAGATTGTAAGAAATAAGGATGATTAAAATCAATTATTGCAGAAATTGTATGGGATGAACTTGCTCCCATTCATGTTATAGCAGCACCATACATAGTCATAACTTTGTTGAAGCACTGATGTATCATGATAAGAAAGTGATCGAGATAGATCGAGAAATCGAGAGATCGATTAATTATGACAGAGATCACAAAAATGCTCATAAGCTGTTTGATCAAAGGCTTAAATGAACTGCAAAAAATGAAGATTTGTAATAAGTTATTGGGATTACAAATAATGAACAGTAGAACATAACGAATTAGATCATGATGATGATGCCAATTGAAAGAGGCTCCGATACCATGTCAAATGAGATCATATCTACTGAACAATGAAGATAAAGAAGAAGAAGTGTTTACATTTATATGAAAATAAGAAATGATAAAGTTACAGAATGAAAACATTACAAGAGTATTTATACTAAAGCTGAAATGTTACTAACTCTAACAAACTATGTCAACTCTCCTCTATACAGTTGACATAATTATCATTATTAGACTATTAGTATATGTAACATGATCGCTAATTATTTTTTAAAAAATGCACTTTTAAAAGTTTTACCAGTTACTTATTGCTTATATATATTACTTTTAAGTTTAGCCACTGATTTTACATCTTACACATTTAAATAATATACATATATTAATTTTCATCTTTCCGACGAATTCGCAGGAAATAAATTTTGAACTATTTATACTCTCTAACCATTTTCAGATATTTTTATGTTATATTGATGCTTTACCAATACATGCTTCTTCGATAAATTATTTGTTTATACCCGAGTCATCTTTTTCGTCTTTGTTTTCACTTTCACACACATGATTTGTTTTTTAAAATTTATTCTTATGATGATTTCAGCTTTAACTTGGTTTAATAATATAATAGTGGTTTGTAAATACTGATGTTATTAGTGATCACGATGACGGTGATGTGGTGATAAGTGGTAAAAAAATATAATTGTGATAATTTGATTTTAGTGATTTTAATTTTTAGTTGGTGATTTTTTTGGTGTTTGGAGTTTGTGGACTTTTGATTTTACTATTCTTTATTTTATTAGGGTTTATTTTTATTTAAGAGAGAGGTGGTAGATGGAAATGGGCGTCATGTCATGGTTTGAATGCAACAATATTTTTAAAGAATATATTTATTAATTACCGAATCATTTTGGTGGATGTATGCGATGGCAGATGGTTTCCGAAAATTATTGTTGAAGTAGAAAAGAGATGTCAAGGGTTAATGTAAATTTGGATAAGATTAATTGGTCGTAGAGAATGAACATAAATAATATATTGGATTAATAGAACTAGCTCTATAACCCGTGCAATGCACGTGCATACTTTAAATTGTGCTAATTATAATTATTTTCGCTGAAATTGTTGACGATATATTTATGTAGTTACCTAATGGATGAATAATTTATTTGTTTATGCATAAGCAAGAGGGATTGAGGTATGTCTGTAATGTTGCATTTACAAGAAGTAACAAATTATGTTAGTATCATTTTTTGCTACTTTATAATTGAATTGTATTTGTTAGATGTTAATGCTTAGAAAGTAAACTAAATACAAGTGATTATTTGTGCATGATGTATATCAATCACTCTAAATATAAAATAATTATTAATTTATTTGTAATTGTTTAATGTGTTTATATGTTATAAATGTGATTGATGAGTCAAACTATATAGACAATTGATGTCGGTACTGTAATTTGCTCACTGAATGACATATGATACTCTCTGTCTTAATAACTTTCTATTTTGGGATGTTCCAACAATTTGTTAACATTTTCTACAATAGCATATTATCTTTATAATGGGTCCAAAATATACCTCCACTTTCTTAATTTTTCTTGAACATAATTCATTTTTTTACTCTCTGTATCTAACAACGATGGTAACAACCTATGGGATGGTAGGACTATATACAGTAATATGTTTCATAGAATGATTAATAGTGAAGTATAAATCATACATATATGTATAAATATTTTAGTTTATTTTTTATTTCATTAAATTTAATTTCATATTTTGCCATTTCATTATGTTGAAGGACGAGGTAAGATAGATGACAAATAAGAATACATGAGTGTGTGTGTGCACACACACACACACCTGCATTAATTTATATATATGTATATATTTATTGTGTATGTATATATGTATGTATGTACATATATGTATGTATATATGTATGTATGTATATGTGTGTGTATGTGTATATATATGTATGTATGTATGTCTGTATGCATGTATTAATTTATATATAAGTATATATTTATTATATGTATGTATGTATGTATATATGTAGGTATCAATGTATGTATGCATGCACATACTAGTTATACAATAATTAATATTTCTTACTAAATTAATGATGAAGTGAACAAATATTATATATATATTAATGTACTGGTATAATTGTGATATTAATTAAATTGCTCATCAAACCCCCTGTTGTTGTATTATATATACATATGTGTATAAATAGTTTATTTCATTAAATTTAATATAATATTTCGCCATTTCATTCTGTTGGAGGACGAGGTAAGTTAGATGAAAAATAAGAATATATGAGTATGTATGTCTGTATGTGGGTGTGTTGACACCTGTATTAATTCATATATATATATGTATATATTTATTGTATGTATGTATGTATGTATATATGTATATATATATATGTATGTATATATGTATGTATGTATATATGTATGTATGTGTGTGTGTGTGTGTATATATGAATGTATTAATTTTTATATAAGTAAATATTTATTGTATGTATGCATGCATGTATGTATGTAGGCATTAATGTATGTATGCACATACTATTTACACAACAATTAATAATTTTTAATAAATGAATGACGAAGTGAAATAAATAAATAAATAAATATATATATATATATATATATTAATGTAGGGGTATAATTGTTATATTAATTAAATTGCTCATTAAACCTCCCTGTTGTTGAATTATATATATAACTAGCTCTATAGCCCGTGCAATGCACGAACATACTATAGATTGTGCTTGCATGTGAATACTCTAGATTGTGCTAATTGAAATTGTTTTCACTGTTATTGTTGACGATATATTTATGTTGTTACCTAATGGATGAATAATTTATTTGTTCATGCATATGAGCATGAGTGGTTGAGGTATGTTTGTAATGGTGCATTCGTAGAAAGTAATAAATTATACTAGTATACATTTTTTGCCACTTCATAATTAAATGATATTTGTAATATGTTAATGTTTAGAAAGTAAAATAAATACAAGTAATTATGTGTTTCTGATGTATATCAATCACTCTAAATATAAAATTATTATTAATTTTGTTTTTTAATTATTTAATATGTTTATGTGTTAGAAATGTGATTGATGAGTCATACTATATAGGCAATTGACGTCAGTATTGTAAGTTTACTCACTGAATGACATATGAAACTCTCCGTCCCTATAACCAACAGATTGTTAACATTTCCTAAAATAACATATTACTTTTATAATGACTTCAAAATTTAACAACCTGTGGAACGGTGAGAGTATATGATATATATCATAGAATGATTAATAGTGAATTATACTGTTAGGAATATGTTGTAGGCTTGATGATATTCTACCAAAATACCTTAGTAGATTTAATTAAGTGATTTTGTAACTATCAACGGATAACCATACTTGTTCATCTGTTAATAGAGTAGCTTATGTCTAAATAAGTATTTGTAGCACATTCCTGTATACTGCAATGTTTTTGAGAATTAGAAGTTGTAGGATATTCTAAGTCATGTTGATTTCTAGAATGATATGCAAAATAGGTTGGCCAATTATAAATATTAGATGCCATGTAATTTTGCATAAATGAAATTGAGTCAACTGCTATGGAAATACTTTTAACGGATATTTCTACAAGGCTTCGACGGATGACCCAAGTCTCTCAACGGATGATCCAACAGAGAATCAACGGATGATCCAACAGAGTCTCGACGGATAACAGATTCAAATAGGAGTTAATAGTGACTTGACAACCACATGGGTTGATTGTATATAAAAGGAATGTGGCAGCCTGTAATCAGGATTATGAAGATCAAGAAGCATTTTAATTTCCATGCAAAACAGAGACGTTCAAAGATGCCATATCTATCTGGATTGAATTGGACATAGAAATGAAGAAACATGTGATTAAACCTAGATAATAGACTTATGTTTTATTTTATTTACATATAACTTGGTCATATACAAACCAAGAGTAGCAAGAGTCATTTTTATCAATTGACACAGTCAAAGCAAGCAAAAACTAGAGCATTTGTAAGCTGTATATTTTAGAACTTTCAAGTTCTAGTTTTGTAAAAACTCTAGTAAGCAGCTGTGTGCTTTTGCATCACAGAGATCTTCTACATTTATTTATATCTCTGGTGGAAATAACTATCCACCCGAAAGTTTTAAACATCCTTGTTTATTTACTTTGTGTTTGAATACTTAAATATTTCTTATCCACAATTAGCCTATTCAAACACTGTTATATTTATATTTGTAAGAAGTTTTTAAAATCGAAAAGAAACCAGAATTCCATTCAACCCCCCTTCTGTAATTCTGTAGTTAGATTGTCTGGGAATAACAACCGGTATCAGATCAAGCTCTTGACACACTAAGAATTTAAAGATCAAAGCAACTAAGAACATGAACAGGAAGGATATTGGAGTAAAGATCCCTTTTCTGGATAAAGACAACTATCACCACTGGAAGGTGAAAATGCACCTGCATTGTTACGATCGACATTTTATGTAATATTATTTGTGGATTTGGTATAATATTAAAGTCAAATGAAAATATATTCAATGATTGTACGCTAGTGTGAGTGAAAATTTCTGCATTATAAATTTGCTTTGTGTAGTATATGATTTTTCAAAGCAAGAGTTTATTTAATTTCTTTATTTTTGATTTATAAGGAATATTCTAAGCTTTGGAAAAATTTTCTTTTAAAAGGAATTTTGTTCACAAATTTTGAAAATGATTTTATAAAGTCTCTAAAAATCCAAGTTATTTTATGGTATAAATTTTATAATTTTTGAACTTGTATTTTATTTTATAAAAATAAATCATTATAAATTTTAGTTGTCATATTTAGCAAATTACAAGAAAGCCCTTGCATGCAAACCACCCTCTCATTCTTTTCAAGGACAAAGAGGACAATTCCAACCCCACTAACTCTTATTTTTCTAGCCAATTTCCTTCTTTACCCTTGCATGCAAAATGCACCAAGTATAAGTGAAGGGATAGACTTGTCAATTCTCCTTTCCACTCAAATTTTGTCAAATCAAATACCATAAAAACAAGCAAATGTCATGATCATTCTCATACTCCACCCACACCTCACTCTCTCCTCCCTCCCCTTCTCCCTCCTCTCGGCCCTCCCTCCCCCTCACTCTCGGCCTTTAGCCGAGAACCACCCCTCCCCATTTTTCTTCATTTCTCCACCAAGCTTCTACTCTTTATACAAGTAAATGTTATCTCCCATACCATGATCATTCATATTTGAAAGAGTTTTGAGTAGAAAGTTTAAGTTTAAGGGTTGCATGTAAAGGTTTTAGTGAAACTCAAAATACAATCTTGATTCTTATGGATTTAAGGTTGTTTTCGAGAGGACTACAATGAATGGATAAGTGCCAAGTCTTGAGAAGGAAACTCTTGATGATTTAATGGCCATTTCCATCCATTTCATTCGGCCATGACCATATGGGAGCCGAATGAATGGTCCTTGAAATCATTCTTGTTGTTTTGATCAATTTTTGCATGTTTATGTGATAATGACTTGAATTTTGTGGAGAAAATTTGATAAAACTCCTTGCATGCTAAGTGATCATCTAGGTATACCTTATACTAGGCTTGCATGTCAATTTTAAGATGGAATATATGTAGAAAATATGTTGTTTTGGTTTGAAAAACCCGAAGGCATGCATGCATGTGGATTTCTCTTAGAATATTGTAAGATTTTGATCATTTGGAAAGATTTTGTTAGTGAGCCTTAATTTCAGTAGGAATAATGTGCTAATATTGATTTATGCTTCTTGTTGCATGGTAATAATTCGTGGTTATCTTTTATAAAAATATATATATCTTGTTATTTCAAAAGCATGAAGATTTGTGATTTATGAAGTGTAGTCTCTTTTATTTTGCCATAATTGTACCTTAGGTAAGGATGATCTCACCAAGGTTATTTTGATAAAAAGGGAGTTAGTTCAGTAGAATACCATGTATAAGTCTTGGTTTAAGTATTTAGTTGTTGTTAGCTGGGTTTGTCAAGTCAAAACCTTGGAAAATGAGAAGTTATAGTTTCTGCAGAAAAATCAGTATAGCACCCTGAGGTTTAGAGTGAGTTTTGACCATGTCATTGGTGTGCAATTTGAGGCCCAAGCTACCAGAAGTTAGTATTGGGAGTTTATAATAGGTTTTAGGAGTTGGTTGGAGGTTTACATGTCATTTGGTTAGGTGCACAAGTACAATAACAAAATCTGTCCAGCAGGGGACAGTTTTGTTGCAACTTAGAAATAGGGAGATTTGACCATGTCATGGGTACGCCCTCATTAGGCCCAATTGGGCCTTAGTTAGAGGGTATGTCAGAGAAGTTTTTCCAACCATAGTTCATAGAATATGAGCTAGAACCATGTGTCACAAGTTAATTCAAGTCAGGGCATTTTTTGCCCAGAAAAACAGGGGAACCTTGGACTTTTAGCTTAGGCCCAAGAAGGCCCAAGCCAGGCCCTTGAGCCACATCAAGTTTGTGAGATGCCCTTAGGTCAGTAGAGTCTTGTGTAAAAGTTTTGAAGAAAAACTTGTAGTTTAAGAGTGTCTAATGTACTCAAGAAACCATAGTTGTCATTCTGAAATTTGCACCAGTGAGCACTATCACTTATCGCATAGTTTTAGAACACTTAGAAGTGAGTATTAGGTCGACCACCATAGTTGTAAGATAGTATAAGGTTAGTAGAGCAAAAGGCACAAGTTAGGGTCAATAGGTTTTGGATAATTTAGGAAAGGCACATCGAGTTAGGAAACCGAAATTAGAAGACCTTGTCTAGTTTAGCGACCAAGTGACTTAAGTTGTGAGTCGAGATCATCCAAGCCTAGTGTTGCATTATGGTATATATGGTGTTATTTGGTGTTAATATATGATATGTGAATATGTGGCTATGTGTGTGCAATTGTAATTTAAAAAGTGAATATAAATTAAGTGCATTTAGGCCTAAGTGCCATCCGTGTTTAATTTCGAGTTATAAATAGGTTAAGTTGGTGAGAATATATTATAATGAGGATTATTATTATTATTATTTATGTAGGATCTCGAGACGAGGGAAAACTTGCCATAAAAGTCGAGTGAAGCTCCAGTTGTTGCTCCTACCAGTCAGACCAGACCAGCCTATCTCAAGGCAAGTGATTCAACTTGACCTTCGTATTTACTACAAATAGTTCTTATATATTGATGCAATTATCCTGAGTCATTTTGATATATTTCAATCAAGCGTATCTTTTGTTTATCTTTGAGTTACATAGAGATGCCATGAACCCTCGAGTACGTATTGCAAGTAGTTCAAAAGTCTTTCATGATAGTTTAATGCCATGATAAAATGAAGAGTTGATATATTACTTGATGGATCCTTTTGATTAATATGTTGATATTTCCTAAGTATTAATATCTCATCCTGATACTTGAATCCCTATAGAACCTTACTTTGAATTCTGATAGTCAGATACTTACCAGCTTGATTCCTCATTGATTGATACCCTCTTTCTTATCCTAAAGCTTGACAATTCTGATATGTCCTGAGTTAAAGCTCATTCTTCATACCCTAACACCCTTAGTATTCATGAAGCTTACCTTCTTGATGATCCAGCACTTGAACCTTGATGAGAAACCATTGCTTTGAGCCCAAATTGGCATTACCCTTCATATTATCCATTAGCCTCACTAAATCCTCTTGTCCAATCATTGATATATAAAAACCATTCAATTACTTGAATAGAGAATAGTTTTGTGAATCATGGCTCTGATATTCAGTACCTTGTTTCCCGTGTTTCGAGTTGATCTAGAATCCCTTGATAAAAATGTTTACAGTCAAAAGAGATTTTGTCATAAATCGACATCAGTTTTAAAAATAATTAAAATGTGGGTTTTTAGTCCCAAAGGGGGATAAATGTTTTCTTGAATAGTGGATCTGGACTGAGACGCGAGTCCTTTCCACACTTATATTAGGCTTAAAAGTTGCCTAGGGATTCCCATTAATGTTTTAGAACCCAGCGAGGTTCGGGATTACTTCGCGGCTGATCACCGGCTGTAATCCGTAGCGTCATAAAATGATTTTGATTAAGACATGATTTTAAAATTGTTTTGATGCAAGAAAAATGATGCCATCTCACATAGTTTTTATCTCTTGTTACCTTTGGTTATGTCTTTCCATTATCATTCTTAAAAGTATATCTCAATTTATGTTCTGTGTCGTACTGTTAGCACTTGTTGAGCATTTGGCTCACTTCTTGCTTTACCCTTATATTACAGCTAGCAGCTATGGTTAGATTCAAGCAGACTGCCTGTAAGACCTGTGATGCTGATGCTTATGTTCGAGCTCAGGTAGAATAAGTAATAATAGTTGTGTGAGGACTCAGTATTTGTAATCAGATGTAATAGTTGGTAGTGTTGGGTTGTTCCAAACCCTAAACTGTAAGATCTTAGATTTTGGTTGTGTATTCTTCATTAAAAAGATGTAATAGCTATATTTATTTTGCTGTTTAAGTTGGGGGGTGTGACATGCATCTTCTCTCTCAAGATGAATGGTGCCACAGATGCTGATGGAGTTGTAGGCAATGAGCAAAGTATTCCAAAGCCACAATCAGAATGGACAGATGAAGACATTGAGCAAGTGCACAAAGATAAAAATGCTATGAACATACTGTTTAATGGTCTTGATAGTGATATTTTTGACAATGTTATCAACTATAAAATTGCTAAGGATATTTGAGATACAATTCAAATCATATGTGATGGAACTAAACAAGTGAGGGAAAACAAGATGCAACTTCTAATCTAGCAGTATGAGCACTTTCATTATGTAGATAGTGAATCACTAAGTGACATTTTTAGTAGAATTAAAAAGCTACTAAATGCACTGAAGCTGCATGGAAGAGTCTATCAGACAAATGATTCAAACTTGAAATTCCTTATATCTCTACCAAAATATTGGAAGCCTATGACTGTCTCTCTTAAAAATTCTCAAGATTACAAGGAATTTACTTTGGAGAGACTGTATGGTATTCTAAAAACTTATGAGCTTGAGTTGAACAAGATGAGCATCTAAGAAAGGAAGGAAGAAGAGAGGATCTATAGCGCTGGTAGCTGAACAAGAGAGAGTGAAAGAGATGAAGGTTGAAGATGTGGAATCTGCACTAAACTCTAGGGTTTGTGAAGGCAAAGGAAAAGAACTAGTGGCTGAGCATGAAGATCATTTAAGTTAGGATGAAATGGAAGATATAGATGAACATCTATCTTTCCTGTCAAGAAGGTTTTCCAAGCTCAAATTCAAAAAGAATTTTAAAGCAGCCAAGCCAAATAGAAACATGGTGGATAAATCCAACTTCAAGTGTTTCAAATATGGCCTGAGTGGTCATTTTGCAAGTGAATGCAGATAAAAAGAAGTTTGAGCCTGTGGATTACAAAAAGAAGTACTTTGAACTGCTCAAACAGAAGGAAAAGGCTTTCTTGACTCAAGAAAATGACTGGGCAGCTGATGGGGTAGATGAAGATGAAGAACCAAGCTATGTCAATCTAGCTCTAATGGCCAAATCAGGTGAAGCAGAGGTCAGTTCTTCAAGCAATCAAGTAATCACTACTAATCTAGCACATCTTTCTAAAGATGAGTGTAATGATGATATAAATGACATGTCAATGGAATTATATCACTTGCGTGTTACACTTAAATCACTCACTAAATAAAACATAAATATTAAAAAAATAATCTATTTTTAAGTGAGAGGAATACTGTGTTAGAAACTCAATTTGTTGAGTTTGAGAAACTGAAGATAGAGTGTATAATTACTAAAGAGGAACTAACTGAATCCTTAAAGAAATAGGAGAATTTAAGAAAGCAGATTGAGCGAGAGCAAGAGGTAATCAAGGCTTGGAATTCATCAAGAGATGTACATACCCAAATTGCTAAATTTTAAGGTATAGAGTCATTCTGTGAAGAATCTTGAAAAAAGAGCAAGGAGAAACTGGATCCTGTGTTGGTAGAAGGATTATCAGCGGATGTGGAATCAACGGATGATGAAGATTATCCATTGAAAGCCAAAATGGATCATCCGTTGAAAGATAAGGAACCATATTCGTCGATTGAAAAGAAACCTATTAGCAAGTCCAAGCTAGCTAAACTCAATGAGAAATATGGATCAGTTTCCAAGAACTTTGTTGCAGGAGAATCAAGTCAAGGAGAACAAAAGAGTTAATGTGGGGGCATCTGTCAATGAAACAACTAAATGACAGATTGGAGAAAATTGAGGTCAAGGCATTCTCCGAAAGGAAAAATAAAAGGAATGGGAAAGTAGGAATTAACAAACAAAACAACTACACACCTTATAAATATGCACCTAACAAAATATGTGTTAAGTGTGGTAGTGTTAATCATTATCTGTTAATTGCAAATCTTCTATACCTGCACCCATGTCTGCACCTCCCTCATTTTCCAATATGCCCACAATGCCTTTGAATGTTATGCCTGCACAAAATTTAAATGCATAATTTGCTAATAGTCCATTTGCACAAAATGTTTACTATGTTGCATTCAGTATGCCTTAAATGACATTTAGCATGCCATATTGGAATAACATGTTTGCACATAATATGCCATTTCATGTTAACCAACCTGTGAATGATAATTCTGCAATTATGAATGGTTTTCAAAGCCCTACTCTAATGACCAAGGTTGAATCTCAATCACCTAAGTCAAATGAGGACAAGCCTAAGAAACCTAAAAAGAAGGCTAACAAGGCAGGACCCAAGGAAACTTGGGTACCAAAATCAACTTGATTTGATTTTGATGTGTGCAGGGAAATAGAAGGAATCTTTGGTATCTGGATAGTGGTTGCTCAAGGCACATGACTGGATATTCTACCCTGCTCACTGAGTTTAAAAAAATGAGCTAGCCCAAGTATTACATTTGGAGATGATAGCAAAGGGTATACTGTGGGATATGTCTTGATTTCTAAAGATAATGTCATCATTGAAGAAGTTGCTCTAGTGGATGGACTCAAACACAATCTTTTGAGTGTAAGCCATCTATGTGACAAGGACAACTCGGTAATATTCAATTCACAAGCCTGTGTTGTTAAAAATAAAAAGAACAATAATGTGGTTCTCACTGGAGTGAGAAAATGAAATGTGTATCTAGCTGACTTCAACTCATCAAGTGCAAATTATATTACTTATCTTTTCATAAAAGCAAGTCAAGATGAAAGTTGGTTGTGGCAAAAAAATTGTCCCATATGAACTACAAGACTATGAATAAATTAGTCAGGAAAGATCTTGTAAGAGGCATTCCTCAAGTTGAGTTCTCAAAAGATGGACTGTGTAATGCCTGTTAGAAAGGAAAGCAAATCAAGGCATCATTCAAAAAGAAAATTGAATCTACAATTGAAGAACCACTGCAACTACTGCACATGGATTTGTTTGGACCAGTCAATGTGTTGTTAATCTCAAAGAAAAGATACTACCTAGTGATTGTGGATGATTTCTCAAAGTTCACTTGGACATATTTCCTCAAATCTAAAGATGAAGTTAGTGAAATCATTATCAATCATATAAGGCAAGTCAACAATCATCCTGATCTCAAAGTAAGAAGAATCAAGAGTGATAATAGAACTGAGTTCAAGAATTCTGTAATGAGGTTTTTTTGTGAAGAAAATGGGATCATGCATGAGTTTTCAACAGCAAGGACTTCACAATAAAATGGAGTGGTGGAAAGAAAGAATAGATCTCTTATTTAAGCTGCAAGGACAATGCTAGAAGAATCAAAGTTACCAACTTACTTTTGGGCAGAAGCTGTAAACAATCATGCTACACTTAGAATATTTCTTTGGTCAATCAAGCAAAATGCATGACTCCTTATCAATTTTTCAAGAATAGGAATCCAACACTAAATATTCTTCATGTCTTTGGCTGTAAATGCTATATTATAAGGAATCAAACTGAGCAACATGGGAAGTTTGATGCCAAATCTGATAAAGGTATATTTGTTGGATATGCTGTGGGAAAATCATATAAAGTCTACAATCTTAGAACCAACATTATTATGAAATCTGTACATGTTGTGTTTGATGATAAGAAGATTGAAGGAATACAAGATGAAGGTTTCCATGAAAGCCTTAAATTTGATAATGTTGAGATGAGCTGTGATGATAGTGATGATGAAAGTGATCAAGATATAATCTCTAAGGATAATACATATAGTCAGTGTAAGGTCCCGTATGAGGGCTATTTTAATCTAGAAGGGGGGTTGAATAGCTTAATTACCAATTTAAAAATTGTTATGGCATTTTAAAATAATTTATCCCTTTTTAAAACTTTACCGAGTGGTTATGCAGAAGAATAAAGTGTAAAGAAAGAAAATACCACACGGTGATGTTATCATGGTTGGAGATGGCGCAACCTCTAATAGATTTTCTCTTATAATAAACTCACTCCTTTAGTAGGCGGAGAAGCCTTTACACCATTTACAAGTATTTGTCTTGGTGCGTAACACAAGGGTCACCACCTCAAAATAAATTTATTACCTACACAACTTATCTTAGACAATAACTCTCCGCTATTTCTTCAAAGTTATTGTAGAGCCTTTGTGTGGACTTGGCTTCCTTAGCTTTTGTCGGTCTTGGATCTTAGTGATCCGGTCTTGGGTCTTTCCTCTTCTTCACGGTGCGAAGACTACTAACTCCCCGTTAGTACGTCTAGGACTTGGGTCTTAGAACGAGAATCACCTGACGTCACTTCACCTTACTACAAAACTAATAAGACAATCCACAAACAAACCAAGTATAGAAAATATGGTTTGAACTAGTATGATACTGTACTAGCCCATAAATAGTATAATATTCAAATAAGAATATTAAAACTAAATAAGAATACTTGACTTAAGACAATAAATGGTAGTCCAAGTATTTTTATAATTACTCCTTTATAGATTTAAAATGAAGTTGTGGAGTAATATGAGAAGTCTTTTATATAAAGCACTTATAGCTTATGACTTCTTTAATATTCTTCTTCTTTCGATTACGTATTTATAAATCGAAGAATACTTTAGTTACAATCTCGGAATTGTAACTTATCTTTTACGCTCGTAGGCTTAAGGATTTAAGTATACTAATGTTTTGACACTTATGTGGTCAAAGTATACTTATAACTTCAAGCACTTTTATAAGTTTTATGATTCTTTGCCAAGATCCAAATAAGAGAAGTGCAAGTAATTGGCGTAAGATCGTGCTTTTGAAGTTTAGACTAATAATAACGAGTAGTTTATATATATCGAATAAGAACCCCACGGAACACTGAAAGATGTTAGAAGGGGCTTATACGATATGTCTCGTAATTGTTTATCTACACGATAAGTGTTAGCTAAGGTCCAATTAAAGAGCATGAAATTAATTGGCTAACTCGTGGATTTGATTCGTCTTTAAATAACGGATGATTACGAAGTGTTTATAGATCGAGTTATAATCCCCCGGAACACTAAAGATGTTAGAAGGGATTAAAATATGCTTAATAATATTTTATGTGCACGATATTTGTTAGCCAAGATCCAATTATGGAGCGTGAAAATAATTGGCTAACTCGTGAACTTAATCCGTTTGATATTTGACAAATTACGAAGAATTTATAGATCGAGTTATAATCCCCCGGAACACTAAAAATGTTAGAAGGGATTATATTTTGCTTCGTAATTATTTATGTGCACGAATATTTGTTAGCCAAGATCCAATTAAAGAGCGTGAAAGTAATTGGCTAACTCGTGAACTTGTGTCAAATTTAAATCTCACTCTTGGAGATTAAGTACTTATCTTTATAGATCTTCTTGATGAAATGATTTTTTGAAGATCAAGTATTTATTCTAATTCCGAGTTCGAATCTTAGTTCTCTTTACCCTTGAGAACTTTCTTTATAAGAGATATTATATTAGAGCTTAATATGAAGTAGAGAAATTAAGTACAAAACTCAAATAAAGGAACTTAAATAAGAAGCTAAAAGTTACCACTTTTGAAGAACGGTCGGAAAAGTTCGCCGGAAAAATTTGCTAGAGGTTCGGCGTGATTTTGGCACTTTGGTCGAACTTGGGCCTCCCTTCGGGAGGCCGAGAAGTGGTAGTGGATGAGCTCACTTGGTGGGATAAAGCTTGGTTGGGTGAAGCTAAGCTTGGGTTTCAAAAACCTTGTATATATGTAAGTATATAGAAGAGATATAAGGTTTTTGAGAAGAAGTGTGTGTATAGAATTTGAAAGAGATGGAGAGAAGCACTTCTTGAAAAAATCCTAGCAACTTTGTGGCTCTTTAGCTTGAAGAAAATGGGTTGGGGTGGGGGTTTATTTATAGGAGAAGTTGGGTAGATTGAATGGTGGAGATTTGAGGAAAATGGATGGTGGATGGTGTGTGTCACATGGATTGATGACTTGGCAAGTAGGTTGTGTTTCTTTGACATAGCTATATAAGACAAACAACTTTATGGGTTCAAAATCTCAGCTGAGATATTTGAATAAATATATATTTTTCTTTTCTTTTAATTATTGTTTAATCACTTTAATTAAGGATTAAACACCATTAATTATGACCACCTTAAAAAATCCTAAATAAATACCATAAAAAAATATGATAAATACTTAAATAATATAAAATGATATCCTGCAAGTTTTGGTCAACTTTAGTCAATGGTAACTAGGTCAAACGTGGTCAATTGTGGGACCATCTGCCTCGATTTTTGTGCCCGGACAAAAATTTTCTGAATGCTACAAATTTTTTATCATACTTAGAAATTACCATTTCAATGATCCATAACAAATTTCAAGTCATTCTAGAATGTGGAAGTATTTTATCTAAAAATAAAACTGTTCTGTGAGCCTTTCTTCCGAGTGAAAATATCATTGGTCTTGAAATAAAGGAGATGGATCTTTTGACCAAAATTTTGACTTGAGTAAATACTTAAAATATATTTCCTAATATATAAAATATATTTGGATGATAGGAAATGTGGTTGAGTATTTTTGAATAATTTTATCTGGGAAATGCTGATTTTATGAAATGAGAGAAAATTTACTGTAAGTATACAGAAATGAGTTGCAGAACTGGATATTAATAATATTTGAATAAAAACTCTTTTGATATATGTAGATATATATTTTGAAGCAAAGAGTTAAATATTTTTGATATAGCAGGAGACCTCTAAAGAATATTTCTGATATATTCCTTATTCGAGCTTGTTGCCATATTCCGGCTGCAACACAAATCTTAAGAAATATCATATCGTGATGTTTCTTCTTTGATCATATTGCCTTAGAGATATATTCCATAAAGATATAGTTGTGATATTTTGCAAGAATGAAATATCTCTTTTATCTGTTTAAAAGACATGATTTTGCTAGTTTGACTGATTTGGATCAATTGAATTCATTACTGATGGAGAGGATCTATGTGTTCTTAATTTTATGTTTAATCGTACAAATACCAAAATAAATAATATATCGAAGATATCCTTTCAATCTTCCCCTTTTTGGTATTTTCCAAACAAACATAAAATTATCAGTGTGTGCTTCCCCTTGGTGTATGCATAAATTTTTAAAGGTATTTTCACATAAAATACTTAAAGCTCCTTTCTTAAAAATTCTGCAAAATACTTTGTTAGATATATCATAAAAATAGAAGCACAGATATAGATCCTTGTATATCATCAAAAAGATATCAATATTCAACAATTTTTGAAAAATATTGAACATATTGAACATTAAGGGTCCAATTTCTCTTCCTCTTTTGTTTGGTACATGCGAAAAAGAGTATATAGAGTTTTATTTAAAAGCATTAACCTTAGAAAACATGGAATTTTGATCATAGATCTAGTCAAGTACATATATTTTGAGCATGTAGGAATTAATTCAAAATTATATGCATGGTATTTTTGATCTATTTTTGCATGTATTGAAAGAAAACAGTTAATGCAATACTTTTAAGATATAGTCCATGCAGTTTAGCAAATCAAAAGAAGAAATGTTTATGCAGGCATGGTTTGATTTAAAAGATAGGGTGTAATTTTTAAGTCCAATTCTGATTATATATATTAGTAGTAAGTCCCTTTTCAGTTTTATTGAATTACCAAAGATTGTAGTCAAAACAACTTTTATAAGTAGACTTGCATGATAATGTGATTTAGCCGTCTGTTTGAACATTACTTATATCAATGATCAGTCATTTTATTTTTAGCATGTACAATACAGTTTGTACAGATTTCTTATATTCATGCAACTGAGAAAGATTGTGTATAAAACCAATTTTATTCTTTTTCAGTATGGAAATTAACATGATTCATAAGAACCATGCCTTAGTGTTTTATAATTTAGAATACATAATTTTTCAATCACAAGTTACAAAAACTGTCACTAATACAATCTATGTTCATATTACTGAGTTTGAGATCTAATACATACTATTTTGTCAATTCGACTTTGCTGGCTATTGTCATGTTACAACATCTAACACTAATACACTCTATTTCTATTCCAGAGCTAAGTATCAGGCTATACATTTTGTAAAGCTAATACATTCTAAGAACTCCACTTTTATAAACAACCTATTACAAATACAATATATCTAAATCCACAATAATGATAGTCAATAGCCTTTACTCATTCAATTACCACAAAATGTTCAGCTGGATTTGTTTGATACTGGAACTCAATACAACAATCTGATGGGTGTGTGTGAAGTAAAATTATTATAGGTTGAGAGTGTATACCTATCATACTTTAGCAGAGTGAGACTTGATGATTTTGACATAATGCTTCCATAAGCTAAGCTTGATCATTTTTGAACTGTGCATGCGTGTGTTTGGCCTGCATCTTTGTTAGATAATACACACATATACCAGTTACCAAATTGCTTAACTCTCAACTGATCTGAAAGGGACAGGGGCAAGCATTTATAGAATGTTAATTTGATAGATAAGATTAAAATGACAGAGTAGTCTAAAAACAGTTTTTAGAAATAATCAACTTCATAGATTAGTTATTGACATATACTTGGTTGTGATGTGTATTTCCAAAACAAGGATATAACTTAAAAACAAATCAATGAAATAAAGATACAGATCATTTTAATTTTTTTAGTACACCTCTTGTTCCTGCAAGAGCTGATTAGGGAACATCATAGAACATGACACTGAGCCAGAATGCATTACCAAAAGTAAACACAAATTCATATTTTAATACCAAGAAACATAGAATTTTAAAGTCAGATTTGACTTTGTTCCTGCATAGATTGGTTATTGAATTTAAGAGTAAAAATTATAGTACAAGTATGATAGAGTATGCAACACCAGACGTAACAGAATGTAGATTATATTACATTGAACAAAGGTGTTCATATCAATCAGTGTGGTTCACTGATTAAATAGAACAAAGTTCTGTACCTTTCTTAGAGATTACAAAGCATTTGAAGTGCATACACTCCATTAAGTTCAACCAAATTAAAACAGAGTTAAGGTTAAAATCATCAAATCAGAAATCCAAAAGTTTAAATCAAATTACACCAACAGAAATACAACAGATCAGTCATAGATCAGCAAAAGGGGTGTAGAAGCAGCAACACAACAAGGTACATAATCAATCAGTAGCAAGAACATCAACACAGATCATCCAATAACATTACCATCAGCATCACAGACATGGATTAAATCAGGCAGATTATCAATCAATTAAACTCTAGCTCCCACACCTACTTCTTCTAACTCATGAATCATTGCAGTGTTCTCACTCAAAGGGACTTGATATGAATTGACAATTTCTTGGTCATACATGCAATTTGTTCCTAGTGTAGATGCATCTAGGTTTTCTAAATATGCAATCGTATGTTTACAAGATGCAGTGATACCCTCTAGTTCTCCTACCTTTTCCTTAACCTCATCATTTTCAGTTTTTACTCTCTTAAGTTCCATTTTTAGTTCATTAAACATGGCCTTGACAGACTCAAATTTAGAAAGAAAGACATCTTCCTTTCTGATGAACTGAGGAATGAAAACATGAGTGACTTCTTGAGGTTCACAGTGCATCAGGGGCACTTGTGGCCTAAAGTGGTCATTGGTGATTTGGGAATCAGCCAGATTTGCAAAGATTTCAGGCATGGGAATGTTGCAGATTGCAAAGAGAGAAGTAATTAACATACCATATGACATATAATCAACAAGATGAGCATTTATCATGTTCAAGAGAATGACATAGGAGATACTGAAATTGATTTTGTTATTAGCAAGCAGATGCACGATTTTCATATCAAGGAAGTCAAAATACTTGCTCTGATTAGGCTTAGGCATAACATTAGACCTAATAATGAGAGCAAGGTGATGGAAAGTGCTAGTAAAATGTTCAAAGTGAATACCACAGTTGACATCACAGAGACCATCAGGCACATCAGACTTACAAAACATTCCTACCATAAGTTCAAATTTAGACTTATTAAACTCAAACTGAGAAAATATGTCCTCACATGGCAACTCACACAGATGAAGAGGTAAATGCAGTGCTCTATTGATGCTCTTGTTATCTACACAAATACCTTTCCTATTCACTGTAGTTTTGAAATGCAAGATGCCCTCTACCCCTTTAATTATGTTCATGTTGTACTAAAATTCCCCTATGAGATGAGTGAAATATTGTTTTCCTAGATTGTACATTAAACCATCCCATTAAGCCCTTCTAATGATGACCTCCACTTCACCTTTGACATCCACATAAGTGCCAGGTTGGACATTTTTTATGAGTTCAAGAAACTTTTTGGAGTTTGATGGGTTAGATAGTTTTGGTGGTGGAGGTTTTGGCTTGTTCATGTTTGGGCTAGGGTTTCGTTCTTGTCTGAGATTGGCTTTCTGATAAGTGGATTTTATATCCACTTGAAATGCTTTATTACAAGCTTAAATTGGTGTTTTAGACTCAAGTGGTTGGTATTTTGATGTGTTTTTGTGTTATTGCATTTCAGGTATCAGTTATATGAAGAAATGAGTTTTTAAAGGAAATATGATAAAAAGTAATCAGATTTGGAAGCGAAGGCCATTGTCAAGTTGTATATAATCTCCTTAGCTTCGCGTGGGCAGTTGAATCGCCTAATTCTGACGAGTAGAACTCAAGTTATGGCCAAAACAATATTCATCTGAAATTTTTCCAAACAGGCTCCAGGCGCCTGCCCGGGATGTGGGGCGGCCGCCCGGGAGCTGAGGCGCCCGCCCGGAGAGCTGAGGCGGCCGCCCGAGGCGCGGCTGGTCGCCGATTTCACTGAAAAAGCCTTTTTTGAGTGGAATTTGACGATTTTAAGGGTCCAGGTCCAGTAGGGGCGTATATATACTTAAAAAAAGGGTTTTCATCATCCGGGAAGATTGGGATACCAAGGAGAAGACCTAGAAGCACAAAACAACTCCAAAAAAGAAGATCTTGATTTTAACTTGTGTTTCTTTGAATTAGTTGTAACTTTGGATGCTCATTTTCGTTCTTGTTGAACCTAGATCTCTTTTATTCGTACTTTAATTATTATTCAGTTTGTTAAGACCTTGTTTATACCATGCTCTCATTGAAACCCATGGTGACGATGAGTTCAATTATGAGCTATTCGTTATCATGGAATTCTAGCGGATTTACTTATGAATTTCAATAGTTAATTGTTTTGATATCTTGGTGTGTGGTGATTGATTGATATCCTAGTATTGGTTGTGCTTATTCGTCTTATGTGCGTAGCTAACATATAAGATAGTGTGTTGATCTCTTTTGAAGCGATAGTGAATATTGAGATTTAGAACTTGCCATGCTAGCATAGGTTCATGTATTTGTATGCATGATTAGTGGGTAACTCTAACCGTTTTACTTGCCCTATGTAATCATTATGGATAACTTATGCTTAAACCGTTATGTTGTCAAATTCTATATACATATAGGGTCTCAATATAATTGGTGCCTATTCAGCTTCTATCTCTTTTATGGATGTCTGGTAGAATGGTACTCGTGCAATGAAAGTTGGCGTTTATAAGTTTCGTGTTATCTTATTAGTGTCATCACCATCACATGCTAAGGTTAAGAATGAAAAGGCTATTGAATGAAGTATTTAATGACGTTAGAATCCCATGTTTGTCATATATAGTAATTCAATCTCAATTCTCTTAGTTAATGTTATTTAGTATAATATCTTAGTTTAATAAAAACCCAATTTGTTATTTGTCTTAGCATTGAGCGATAACCATACATTGTTGCATAGATGCATAAATTGAACTTAACCTAAACCAGTCTCTGTGGGAACGAATCTGATTTATATCTTATACTACTTGCGAATGCGTATACTTGCGTGAATATTAGCGTGTGTTTTCGCCCTAACAAGTTTTTGGCGCCGCTGCCGGGGACTCGGTGTTAATTTTTAGTTTATGTGCTTGTCATCAGTGGTCGTTAAAGTTCACTGACTCGGATTCTTTTACTTTCACGGTTTATTTGTTTGTGTTTTAGGTACTCATTATAATGGGAGATCCAACATCATGAACGAAAGCCTTGATGGATTTTTCTCAACCCAAGATCAATGACATTCAATCTAGCATTGTCCGACCAGCTATCACAGCTAATACCTTTGAGATCAAGCCTGGCATAATTAAATGGGTGCAGAATTCAATCCAGTTTGGGGGTTCTCCAGCTGAAGATCCCAATATGCACATTAGGGACTTTATTGTGATCTGCGACACCTTCACGTTCAACGGTATTTCTGAAGATGCTGTGAAGCTGAGACTGTTCCCATTCTCTCTGAGGGACAAGGCTAAGAGCTGGTTACACTCTCTACCAGCTGGTTCGATTACTACTTAGGAAGATCTTGCTCAGAAGTTTCTTACTAAATTCTTCCCTATGGCGAAGACAGCTGCAATCAGGAATGCTCTTACTCAATTTGCGCAGCAATCAGGAGAATATTTATATGAAGCTTGGGAGCGCTACAAGGAGATGCTTAGGAAGTGTCCTCATCATGGAATGCCTGATTGGATGATCATCAATTATTTTTACAATGGGTTGGGAGCACAGTCCAGACCCATGCTTGATGCAGCAGCAGGTGGAGCCTTATGGGCGAAGAGCTATGAGGAAGCTTATGATCTAATTGAACTGATGGTTGGTAATGAATATCAGTATCCAACCCATAGATTTCCACAGGGCAAGGTAGCAGGAGTTCTTGAAGTGGATACAGCTACAGATATCACTGCTCAACTGAATGCGTTGTCTATGAAGATCGATTCTCTGGCTAACTATGGTATTAATCAGATAACCAGTGTTTATGAACTGTGTGCAGGTCCACATGTGACAGAGCAATACGATATATCTAGTGACTCAGCTCAGTTTGTGAGCAACTTTCAGAGATCACAACAGCCAGTTCCTGCCACTTATTATCCTGACAACTAGAATCATCCTAACTTCAGCTGGAGCAACAATCAGAATGTGATGCAATAGTCGTTCCATCAGTTTGGAAATAAGCTATTCAACCCTCCTGGTTTTCAGCAACAAATTGCATCAAAACAACAACTCCAAATTCAACAACAAAATCATGATGCAGGTCTATCTTCGAATGAAAAATCTGAATTGGAGGAGTTGAGGCTTATGTGCAAAAATCAGGCTCTTATATACCAAAGCCAGGCTATTTCTATCAAGACTCTGGAGAACCAAATAGGGAAAATTGGTAATGCCTTATTGAATCGACCACCAGGAACGCTTCTTAGTGATACAGAAACAAATCTAGGCAAGAGGGAAGTTGAAGAACATGTGAACGCCATCACCTTAAGGTCTCGAAAGGTCGCAAGCCCCAAAATTTAGCAAGACGAAGAGCCTGAAAAATCTCAAGTTTCTGAAAATGCAGTTGTGGCTGAAGAAGATGTGTAGAAGGAAGTAGAGGTGGAACCAAGGAAGAGTACTGTGAAACACACTCCTCCTGAGGGTAATACAGGGGAGAAACATATCTATCCTCCATCTCCTTTTCCTAAGAGGCCGCAGAAGAAAAAGCTGGATAAGCAGTTTGAGAAGTTTTTGGAGGTGTTCAAGAAACTTCATATCAACATACCTTTCGCTGAAGCTCTTGAACAGATGCCTAGCTATGCGAGGTTTATGAAAGGTATTCTCTCTCAAAAAGTGAAGCTCGATGACTTAGAGACCATTGCTCTAACGGAGGAATGCAGTGCTGTGCTGCAACAGAAGTTGCCTCCGAAGCTTAAAGATCCTGGAAGCTTCACTATTCCTTGCACCATCGGAAACTTGTCGTTCAACTAGTGTTTATGTAATTTAGGAGCTAGCATCAATCTGATGCCCTTATCTATCTTCAAGAAGCTTGGTCTGCCTGACCTGAAACCAACATACATGTCATTGCAACTAGCTAACCGTTCCATCGCTTATCCACGAGGTATAGTGGAGGATGTCTTGGTCAAGATGGATAAACTCTTCTTCCCTGCTGACTTTATAATTCTTGATTTCGAGTAAGATAAGAAGATTCCCATCATCTTGGGAAGACCATTCTTGGCTACAGGCCGAACTATGATCGATGTGTAAAAAGGAGAGATTTTGATGAAGGTTTACAATCAAAAGGTCACTTTTAATGTGTTCAAGGAAATAAAGTTACCCACAGCTAAAGATGAGTGCTTTAAAGTAGAGCAACTGCAGGTTTTGAATGCACCTCCGTGGAAGAGGAAGTTGGATATGCCATTCAATTCTCTTGGGTTAGCAGAGCTGAAAATTTCTCAGAAGCATTTTGAACCATTTATTCAAGAAGCTCCCATACTTGAGCTCAACCGAAAGCCAGATCACTTGAGTTATTCATTCTTAGGTGCACCCCATGATAAGGGGTTGGGATATATTTTTGATGATGTCGAGAGTGGCTGGACGAATCTTCTAGTGCCTACAAAGGGTTCTTCTCATGCGCCACAGGTAGTTGATAAGACTGGTATTGGTGATGAGCAGTACAGGCGAGTGACTAGGCATATGGAGGCCATGCATGACATTCACCATCATTTTGCTGAAGATTTGACATACGCTTTCGGTACTATTTTCCGAGACACTAGTGGCGAAGTTGATTGGCCACTTGATCCTCCACCCAAAGAGGGTGATCTTTCCGACAACTAGGTATTCCTGAAATCCTTATTATTACCTTCAATGAGGACATTTGAAAATTTTAAGTTTGGGGGTGATAATGTAAGGATTAGTAGTGTGTGTCCATATAGATTCATATAGATTCATATTGCATGTTTAGTTGTAGTTCATTCATATTTTTGCATGATTGTTAATTTAGGACATATTTGTTTATTTTTATGTGATTTTATATAGTTGTATTTGCATGCATATTTAGCATGATCCCTTAAGATGAACTATGATATTTGATAAGTTGATGTTGATTTCAGTATGGTGATGACGAATAGAGGGATGTTTAAGTCTTAATGAATTGATTTGCATGCCAGAAACAAATATTTTCACAAAGTCTTATAGGGTTGCTTTTGATCTAGATCATGATCATACTTGTTTGTTGTTGAGATTTAATCACTTGGTTATATTTAGAATTTGTGATATTCTCGTAATGATGTAAAAATACTGATTTTTTTATCTGGAGAAAAACTTGGATTTCATTGCTAGTTGTTGTAAGGCTAAGCGTCAAATGGCTAGTAGCCGGATCATATTTTTATGAGTAGTCTAGGGTTGAATGAGATGGAGCGAAACACACTCATTCAGAAATTGTTGAAAAAAAAGGAAAAAAAAAGAAATGAGAAAAAAAAAGAAATAAAAAAAGTATGTGTTTATGCATAATTGATCAAGAGTGAGCTCTTTAATACTCGAGTTATTAAGTTCTAGGGGACTTTGTGCCTAGTGACCTAAGGCTTTTATACTCTGGGATCCGCTAACCTAACACTCGCTACATGGGTATTATTGCATAAGTCTTTTGGGACGTCATTCATTGCACGGTCAAATAAGCATCTTTGCTATGTGTTCAATAATAGCGTGAATCCTTATCTAACTCTAGTAGAAAGGAGGTGTTGTGAGCCATAATGCGTTTATTGTCTATTCCGTTTATAAACTTTTGATTGTTTCGATGATAGATAAGTTATGGTTATTGATCTAGTATCGAGAGATATCTGTTAAGCATTCCACACACGCACGTTTCTAGTTTGTGAGTTGGTTTATGGGATTTATTTGAGCTCTGTTTAAAGTCATTGCATTCTTAGAGGCATTGTCTTATTCATTTGGTTATGATTATTCTGAGGGGATCGATTGCATTATCATTTAGTTGTATTCACGTAGTTGCATTCATGCATTAGGTTTGTTTTGTAGTTTTAAGTCTGTTTATGCTTGAGGACAAGCATCGATTCAAGTTTGGGGGTGTGATAAGTGGATTTTATATCCACTTGGAATGCTTTATTACAAGCTCAAATTGGTGTTTTGGACTCAAGTTGTTGGTATTTTGATGTGTTTTTGTGTTATTACATTTCAGGTATCAGTTATATGAAGAAATGAGCTTTTAAAGGAAATATGATAAAAAGTGATCAGATTTGGAAGCGAAGTCCATTGTCAAGTTGTAGAGAATCTCGTTAGCTTCGCGTGGGCAGTTGAATCGCCTAATTCTGATGAGTAGAACTCAAGTTATGGCCAAAACAATATTCATCAGAATTTTTTCCAGACAGGCTCTAGGCGCCCGCCCGGGATGTGGGGCGGCCGCCCGGGAGCTGAGGCGCCCGCCCGGAGAGCTGAGGCGGCCGCCCGAGGCGCGGCTGGTCGCTGATTTCGCTGAAAAAGCCTTTTTTGAGTGGAATTTGACGATTTTAAGGGTCCAGGTCCACTAGGGGCGTATATATACTTAAAAAAGGTTTTCATCATCCGGGAAGATTGGGATACCAAGGAGAAGACCTAGAAGCACAAAACAACTCCGAAAAAGAAGATCTTGTTTTTAACTTGTGATTCTTTGAATTAGTTGTAACTTTGGATGCTCGTTTTCATTCTTGTTGAACCTAGATCTCGTTTATTCATACATTAATTATTATTCAGTTTGTTAAGACCTTGTTTATACCATGCTTTTATTGGAACCCATGGTGACGATGAGTTCAATTATGAGGTAATCGTTATCATGGGATTCTAGCGGATTTACTTATGGATTTCAATAGTTAATTGTTTTGATATCTTGGTGTGTGGTGATTGATTGATATCCTAGTATTGGTTGTGCTTATTCGTCTTATGTGCGTAGCTAACATATAAAATAGTGTATTAATCTCTTTTGAAGCGACAGTGAATATTGAGATTTAGAACTTGCCATGCTAGCATAGGTTCATGTATTTGTATGCATGATTAGTGGGTAATTCTAACCGTTTTAGTTACCCTATGTAATCATATGGATAACTTATGCTTAAACCGTTATGTTGTCAAATTCTATAGACATATAGGGTCTCAATATAATTGGTGCCTATTCAGCTTCTATCTCTTTTGTGGATGTCTGGTAGAACGGTACTCGTGCAACGAAAATTGGTGTATATCAGTTTCGTGTTATCTGATTAGTGTCATCACCTTCACATGCTAAGGTTAAGAACTAAAAAGCTATTGAATGAAGTATTTAATGATGTTAGAATCCCATGTTTGTCATATGTAGTAATTCAACCTCAATTCTCTTAGTTAATGTTATTTAGTATAATCTCTTAGTTTAATAAAAACCCAATTTGTTATTTGTCTTAGCATTGAGCGATAACCATACATAGTTGCATATGTGTATAAATTGAACTTAACCTAAACCAGTCTCTGTGGGAACGAATCTGATTTATATCTTATACTACTTGCGAACGCGTATACTTGCGTAAATATTAGCGCGTGTTTTCGCCCTAACACTTTCCTGGTATAGACTTTTGGTTGGAAAGGCTTAGTTGGTCTAGGGTTAGGGGAATGAGGGTTCTGAATTTTTTTGCTTTGGTAGAAAGGAATGGTGTGATTTTTGTATCCCTTTCGGAGCTGTCTAGGTGGAAAATGTCTTTTGTGATAGTGTTTGGGATGTGAAGATTGAACAGTTTTGAATGATGATGTTTTGTGATGGTAAAACTGATTTTTCTCCATATCTTCAAGAAGATATGGATTTTCAATCAGTGGTCTGGGCTTGGGGTAATATGGATTGGCATTTGGGTTCATGTTTCAAGTGAAGTGGAGTAATGCAAATAAACTGTGTTAGTGTATGAATGCAGCAAGTGTAAACAAGTATATATGTATGCACATAGCACATAATTCAATTTTAGTTAATAAAATAATTTTCTGGAAAATAACTTTTACTGTTCATGAACATTAATTTTCATTAAATACAGTTGGCCAAGAGTTGATATGCAGAGGCATGGTTCACATAATTCCAGATCCTAGATATGTGTATAATGCAGCTAAGGTATGAAGTTTGAGAGCTGGCATATGCAACTAGTACTAGAAAATACTGTTTTAGTACTGTTACAAGTACAAAAAGTACACAGATTTGGGAGAATGTGTGACATAAAGGTGAAAAGCAGCTCACTCTACCACATAGACTCTAGCAAGTGACAGAAAAAAACATTTAAGGCTGTTCAGTTTTGAGAAAAGATTAATGCAGACAGATTGTTACTTTTTGGATTGAAATTAATTTTCTGAAAACTTTTGAGTGTAAGTAAAGAATGTAACATTTATTTCTTAAGACACTATGTTATTAATGAGATGCAACCAAGAGAATGTCATGCATATTAAACACAGAACAGTGCATGCACAAACAGTTTTCATTTAATTCAGATAGCATTCAAGATAACACACCACTCAGACCATTTATTTCATATATAACACTTTAAAAGAAGTATGTTAAAAATAAAATGTCACCTAAATTTTTCTAAGTGGCCATTAATCACAGCAGTGATCCAGATACAGGGATGCTCAAGGATCCCTTGCCAGGTCTTATTGTGAGGACTGGTGTGTGAGTGAATTATTTTATTTTTGTTAAACTGTGATTACACAAACCAGTCTTGATTATACCTTATCTGAGTTCTTATGACTTCAAAAAAATGCATAGAATAGTAAATAGTGTTGCACTCAAGTTCACATATTATATATATTCAAGTAAGCATGATGCACAGACTCAGTACACATTTCACATAGACAAGTAGAGATTGGAGTTAACAGGATATTTCTTATCCAGATACAATGTATTCAGCTTAAGAAAACAATCAGGATAGCTTGCACATCTGTTAAAATTTTAATATAAGAAAAGCTTTTATTAACACAAATTAGGGCACTTATACAAACTGATTACTTAATTCATATCTCAGTAATCTTAGATTAATTAGGTAGATTTTGAGTAGTCTAATGCCAAACAATCAAGAGATTATCAAGGACAATCACAGTTAACATGTTGAAAGTTCAGTTTAAACAAGTAAACACGAGAATCAAGTGGTAGCATATACAGAGTCTAGTTCACACAGATTTTATCATTTTAAGAATTGACAGACCAGGTTCAATCTCTCAAGACCTTCTTCTGATTTTGGTATATGTAGAAGTAGTGAACTGTTAAGACAGACAGGTGTTAAATCAACCAAGACATATCACAGTTGAAGTACTATAGAAAAGTGATGCTCATTAGCTGTATCACTAAATCAAGTAATATATTTTATTTGATTTTTTATAACATATCAATCTGACAGCTTATTTATCTCAGCAAGCATTCTTATATACTTGTATTCAACACAACTAGGTAATTCATAAAAAAACAAAGATTCATGAAGTACACAGAACTAGTTTTAAGAACATCAAGGGACTTATAATCAAATCAACCAGGATACTGAATCTTCTGGACTAAGGTTATTTAGTACATCATCAATCAGCTGTTATTAGTAAAACTTATACTAAAAATACATAATTAAACAAGCAATTTCTCAGAGACCTCATTTTAAACAAACAATTTCACAGAGACCTCCATTCAAACAAACAATCTCATATATTTTAAATTCAACCAAGCATATTCTGTTGATTTCATGAGTACTATCAGATTTCAACTTATACTTCAGTAATTTAGGTTTTTAACAATTAACTTATCAAGCTCATAACATATAATCAATGATCATATTCATAATTCAATTAAACTTCAAGTACTGAGAGTAATTATTCTAAATTAATCAAGTAATTATCATACACAAATTATTACTTTAAGCAACCACAGAGATACAATCCAGATTAATCAACAAAACTTCTCGACTGAACTTTATATCCAATAAATAATTATAAATCACAGTCACAAAACAAATCTACTTTGATCGAGTACTCTAATTCACCAATAGCTCAAACCAATTAATTTTCATAACTCGATTATTCTTGATTAAACAAAATAGATTAAATTCAAAATAGGGTACACACAGCTTCAAACTTTAATTCAAATAAAGAAGTTCATAGGAAACTCAGTGTAACATTAGGGTTTAATAGTACCAGTACAAAACACAAAATTAGGGTCAATATCTCACCTGTGTCTGTCACTTAGCCAATTGGATAGATCTTACCTGGTTGACTCAGTCGCGGACTGAGTCAACCTCCGAGTTTTGCGATCTCAAGCCGCATGCTGCCTGTTTTATCCATCCGTTTCATCATATTTTATCTTTCTCCATCTTCTCCTATGATTAAACTCAAACAAACGTTAGGGTTTTTTGAATCAATAAAAAATATGAACATAAAAGTATTAAAATTATCTAATCTAATGTTTGATTTGATAATTCTCGTTCGATTTATATATAAATCGTCAATTTTTATCACCAAAATCGATTTGATTTTAACCAATCCCAAAACTGATTTATAGAATCTATCAGAGATTCAATGAATATATATGAGTAGATAAGCATAGCTTTGTATGACTGAGTCGAGTTTTATCGGAAAAGAAGAGTTTTTGATCGGAAAAGAAACTAGGGTTTCAAGTCTGAGAGAGAGACGATGAGAGCGGCGAGAGAGAGACAAATAAATTAGGTTTGTGTTGAGAGAACTATACTGTAAAAACAGTGTTTAGAATATATATTTTAGGAATTGAACGGCTAGGATTGATCCGATCTATGAATAAATGGCCAGGATTGTAGGGTTTGTAATTTGGGCTAAAAAATAAACGTGGGTTTGGGTTTTTGACTGGGCTGATATAAAAGATATAGATACATTTTTATAAATTAAAACTATATGGGCCTGATATATTTATTTAATTTGGGCTGGTTAATAAAGAACCAATTTATAAAAAGTAATTCTTTAATAAAACTATTTTTTAAAAATAGCCGAATTATTTTATCCTTATATATATATATTTTGTATATTTGTTTTGCATATATTGCAAAAAATATTTTTATATATAATATCTACTTTGGAAGGATAAAAATAACATATATTTATATATATATATCAGTAAGTGAATATCTGAGAATAAATATATATATATATATATATATATATATATTTATTTACTTAATATCAAAATAGGTATATGACTAAAACAATTATAATATTTATATGAGAGTGACCTCTAAATGATTATAAATCTCATGGAATAATAAATATTCACTCGATTAAGTTTATTTTCCCGGTTAATCTGGGCTATATAAGTTAATTTAACCCGATCAATAAATTTCTTTATTGATGAATCTGAGTTTAAGATAAACTTAATAACTTGATCGGAAAAATATCCTTATCGTTGAGGTTTCTTTATAACTCTCTTTTTATAAACCATTATTTCACAGATTCCAACATTCCTAAATCCAAGCGGAGTTTAGTGAATCTTTTGGAATTTTATAGTTTTGTGAATATGTGAGCGAGATTGATCTCAGTATCAATATGAGTCATTTTTATATCGCCTTTATTGACATGATCACGTAAAAAATGATGTCTCACATCTATATGTTTAGATCTTGAATGTAATACGAGATTTTTGCTAAGATCAATAACACTCGTATTATCACATAAAATTTAGATCACATCTAATTTTATATTATAGTCAGCTAGTGTTTGCTTCATCCACAGTATTTGAGCACAACACTTTGCAACTGCTATATATTCAGCCTCGGTTGTTGAGATGGATACAAAATTTTGTTTCTTTGAAAACCAAGAAACTAAACATCCACCGAGAAACTGACAAGTACCACTAGTACTTTTCCTGTCAACTAAATGCCTGGCATAGTCCGAATCAGAAAAATATACAAAGTCAAATTGTATTCCTTTTGGATACCAAAGACCAACAACAGTGGTTCCTTTAAGATATCTCAATATCCTTTTTACCGCTGATAAATCAGATTCTTTTGGTGCTACTTGAAACCTAGCACACTTACAAACACTATATTGAATACCGGGACGACTTGTAGTTATATAGAGCAAGCTACCGGTCATTCCTCGATGTTTCTTTGTGTCTACGGGAATTCCTTTCGGATCTTCTGTTAATTTATCGGATATAGACATAGGAGTAGAGATAGGTTTGGCATTATCCATTTCAAATTTTTTCAACATCTCTTTACAATACTTGGATTGAGAGATATGGATGCCTTCATCAGATTGCCTTATTTGCAAACCCAAAAAGAAGTTTAATTCTCCCATCATACTCATCTCGAATTCTTTACTCATATTTTCAGAGAATTCTTTACATAATGCATCATTTGTTGAACCAAATATGATGTCATCTATGTATATTTGTACGAGCAATATATCATCTTTTTCTTGCCTCGTAAATAGGGTTTTATCGACCGTTCCCATTTTAAATTTATTGTCTAGAAGGAACTTGCTCAACCTTTCATACCATGCTCTTGGGGCTTGTTTTAAGCCATATAGAGTTTTATATAATTTATAAACATAATCCGGATGTGTTGCATCTTCAAACCCGGGAGGTTGTTTCACATATACTTTCTCTTCCAAAATCCGGTTTAAGAATGCAGATTTCACATCCATTTGATAGACTTTGAAATTTTTACGACAAGCATAAGCCAATAGCATTCGAATTGATTCAATTCTTGCTACCGGTGCATATGTTTCATCAAATTATATCCCTTCCATTTGGGCATATCCTTGTGCAACTATTCTTGCTTTATTTCGAACTACCATTCCAATTTCGTCTAATTTATTTCGAAATACCCATTTTTTACCAATTATGGAAGTATCATGAGGCTTAGGGACAAGTTCCCACACTTTAATATGAGTAAATTGGAGCAATTCATCTTGCATAGCAGATATCCAATCCTCGTCTAACAAAGCCTCTTTCGCGGTCTTAGGTTTTATTTGAGATAGAAAGCTAAGATGATTCACAACGTTTTGAACTTGTGATCGCGTTTGAACTCCCTTCTTTAAGTCTCCAAGCACATTATCTAGTGGATGACTTTTTATAGTGGGAATTGCTTTAGGAAGTTCATCTTCCTTTTCATCCAATTCTAATGGATTTTTATGTACGGGAGTCCCGAGATCCATATTTTTGAATTATCGAATAACCTTTTCAATATCATCTTGTTCAATATTTTCTTGGTCAACAAAATCTTTATATTTCACCGGTGGTTTACTTTCATCAAAAGCGACATTCATAGATTCTTCCACCACAAGCGATTTGAGGTTAAACACTCGATAATCTTTACTATTGTTCGAGTATCCAAGAAATTTACCTTCGTTTGATTTAGGATCAAACTTCGTAAGGTACTCTTTTGAATTTAATATGAAGCACTTGCTTCCGAATACTCGAAAGTAGCTTAGTTTCAGAGTTTTTCCAAAATATAACTCGTAAGGAGTCTTTTATTTTATAGGTCATAGCAAAACCCGATTAAGAATATGGCAAGCGGTTGATATAGCCTTGGCCCAAAAATATTTAGGTCGACGATATTCATTTAGCATTATGCTAGCCATTTCTTGGAGTGTTCTATTTTTCCGTTCAACTACTCCGTTGGATTGAGGAGTGTATGGAGCAGAAAAATTATGTGTGATGCCATGTTCATCACAAAAGTTGGTGAAACTTGAATTCTCAAATTCTTTGCCATGATCAGTCCTTATATAGACTATGGTTTTATTTTGTTGATTTTGAATCCTTTTACATAAAGATGAGAAGGAGTCAAAAGTATCACTTTTGGCTTTGAGAAATTCAATCCATGTGAATCATGAATAATCATCCACAACTACCAACGTATATGAGCAACCTCCGAGACTTTGTATTAGAACCGAACCAATAAGATCCATATGTAGTAGCTCGAGAGGTCTCGAGGTAGATACCATAAACTTTGCTTTATGAGAAGCTCAAATTTATTTACCAACTTCGCAAGCTTCACAAGTATGATCTTTATGATAGTTTAGTTTTGGTATTTCTCGGACATGGTCTTTAGTTGATATATTCTTTATCAACTTCATGTTGGCATGTCCTAATCTTCGATGCCATAGCCATGGATCATCATTTATAGTGATTAGGCATACGTTCACTTGCTTGCTCATGACACATGTATAAACATTTTTATTTCTGGGGCAAATGAGAACAAAAAATGAGTAGTGTAGAAAATTACCTTGTAATCATTGTCGCATAATTGACTAATGGAGAGAAGATTGTACTTTAACCCAGTGATCAATCGAACGTCGGAAATTTTAACTTTCCCATTTTCGATATCTCCGATACCGGCAATGTTTCCTTTACTACTATCACCAAATGTTACGCTCCCCGTGGTAACCTTTTTAATGTTGTTCAAGAGTGACTTATTACCGGTCATATGTCTTGAATATCCACTATCAAGGTACCATATGTCTTGTTTTGCGGCAAGACAAACATACATACATGATTAGTTAAATTTATAGGTACCCCTTTGTCTTGAGGGTCCTGGGGTTAGTACATCATATATAACATTTGATTTATGAAAGAATCTAGGCATGGTATAATTATCATTAGGCATATAAATATTTCTAGATGTATAAGGCCTAATTTGAGGTTGATAATACCTAGAGCTATCATGAAATCTTGATGGAGCATGATAAACATTAAATCTATTATTAGCATGGTAAGTAGCATAAGCATTTCTACTAAGAGGTTGTTCCCTTCTAAGTGCATTACCATTTGCATGATATTGTGTGTTTCTATTTTGATACATAGTTGGTTGATGAGACCATTGTTACCTTGGATTCTTATATTCCATATTTTTGTGAGGCATACGTTTATCATCTTTCTTGTATGATTCCTTGTGAATCCATACATGCTTCCCCTTAATTTCACCATTCTTGAATTTGCAAAATTGAATGATATGTCCCATTTTATTGCAATAAGAACATTTATAAGATGGTGATTTGGGTGAAGTCTTTATTGGTGAAACAAATCTCCAAGTATTTCCTTTAGGAGGAGAATTCTTCTTATATCCCAAACCTTCATGATTATATGAGGTTTTTGTATGCACCATTTGATCCAACATCTTATTGCCTTTTATAAATCTTTGAATGACTTCTTCTAGATTTTCATTTTCTTTCTTTAAGGCATCAATCTTGTTGTTAAGGATTCTTTCTTGATCCTTAACTTGAGCTATGAGTTTATAGTTTTCTTCTTTTAACCTTAGAGCTTCACCTTTAAGCTCATTAGTTTCTAATAGCTCATTTTCTTTATCAAGATTGTCTTTATAAGATGTTTCCTTATCTTGAACATTTGATTCATTTAGAATCTTTATGTTCAATAGATCAACGTGAAGTTTACAAATATTATCATTCAATTATATCTTTTCACGTTCCATCTCTTCGTCTTTGAGAATTAATGATATATTCTCTGTTTCAAGATTGAGTATATTTTCTTGAAGTTTATTTACCTCAATCTTAACGAGATGGTTTTGATCTTTTAGAGATGTAATCTCATTCTCATCTTGGACTTTTGAGTCCATCATCCGAGTATATTCTTTATTTTGAGTATGATGAATTTCCTCAATTTTCATTTTCTCGGACCATAACAAGTGAAACCTTTGTTCAACATCTTTATATTTATTCTTATAACTTACTACAAGTTCAATTAAATCATGCTTATTTATAACTAAAAGAGATAAATTAGATTCATCTAATAAAGATTTAATTGAGACATAGTTAGATGTTACCTCTTGATTTGAAGAGGAGATTTCTGTTGAGGTAGTATCATCTCCGAGAGCCATTAAGCATAGATTTACCACTTCTACACTGGCTTCCGGAGCTTTTTGATCTTCACTTAGATCCCAACTATTTTCGGCCATGAGACTTCGTCCCTTTGAAAGTTTAGGACATTCTCTTTTATAATGACCGGGTTGTTTACACTCGAAACACACATCTTGTGTTTCTTCCGGTGATGGATCTTTAGGTTTTGGTGGAGTGAAAACAGGATGGTTTGTGAAGGCATTGGCATTACTATAGGTATTCATATTTTGATTGCCTTTGCCTTTATTGTAGCTCGTTGATGGATAATTACTCTTATAGTTGGAAGAATAATTTTGAGAGTAATTTGGCCTTCCGTTAGAGTTAAAAACTCTTTGTTAATTATTTGATTTTAGGAAGCCTTTTCTGTATCTTTGAGCTTTGTTTTGAAGCACACGACGAAGTTGTCTCGTGAGTAGAGCAATTTCACTCCCATCGAGATTTTAGAGTTCTTCATTTAACTCCTCATCGTTTTCATCTTCATCAATTAATATGGCCTTTAAAGCCATATTTTTCATTTTATCCTCAACTTTTGGAGCAACCTTTTCTGGAATATTATCTTCTTCGTAAGCACGAAGATTTCCGAATAGGTTATCGATCTTATACACATTTAAGTTGTGCATCTCTTTTATAGTAGTGACTTTAACCTTCCAACTAGGAGGTAGAGATTTGAGCACTCTTCTATTCTTTTCATTTTGAGTATAATTCTTTCCAAGTTGAGATAACTTATCGATAATACGAGTAAATCTTGTTTCCATATCGATGATATTTTCTCCTTCTTGGAGTTTAAAGTTCTCGTATTCTTGGATCAATGTATCCATTCGAGAATCTTTTATATCAGTGGCTCCTTCATAGGTTACCACTAATTTATTCCACATCTCTTGTGTCGACTTGCAATTATTTACTCTTTTATATTCTTTTTCTGCAAGTGCACTTGTGAGAACCATTTCCTCCTTTGCGGCTATATTCATTGTGGCTTCTTCCTCTAAGTTGTATTCACTAACTTTCTTTTCGACGATGATATCATCGATAGTTTTGGTAGAAATGTGAACACCTTCTTCGATAGCCATCCAAACTTTGACTCCTTGAGATCTAGCATATATGCGAAACCTCGTTTTCCATGTTGTAAAGTTTGTGCCATCAAATAGAGGAGGCCGTGAGCTAGATAGACCTTCACCATATCCAACGGGATTAATATACGCCATTCCAGATCACTTTTTGTTGTGCCTGTAAATCTGCAACTTACTTAACAAACACGTTAAAAAGCATCGTTCTGATACCAATTTTAAGGTCCCGTAAGAGGGCTATTTTAAACTAGAAGGGGGTTGAATAGCTTAATTACCAATTAAAAAATTGTTATGGCATTTTAAAATAATTTATCCTTTTTTAAAACTTTATCGAGTGGTTATGCATTTTATATGTGCGGAAGAATAAAATGCAAAGAAAGAAAATACCACACTGTGATTTTATCCTGGTTCGCGATGGCGCAACCTCTAATAGATTCGCTCACCCCTACTCCAGTCCCCGAGGTCCTCTCCCGGACTCGGGATTTTACCTTATAATAAACTCGCTCCTTTAGTAGGAGGAGAAGCCTTTACACCCTTTACAAGTTTTTTTCTTGGTGCGTAACACAAGGGTCACCACCTCAAAATAATTGTATTACCTACACAACTTATCTTAGACAATAACTCCCCGCTATTTTTTCAAAGTTGTTGTAGAGCCTTTATGTGGACTTGGCTTCCTTAGCTTTTTTCGGTCTTGGATCTTAGTGATCCGGTCTTGGGTCTTTCCTCTTCTTCACGGTGCGAAGAATACTAACTCCCCGTTAGTACGTCTAGGACTTGGGTCTTAGAACGAGAATCACCTCACGTCACTTCACCTCACTGCAAAACTAATAAGACAATCCACGAAACAAAACAAGTATAGAAAATATGGTTTGAACTAGTATGTTACTGTACTAGCCGACAAATAGTATAATATTCAAATAAGAATATTAAAACTAAATAAGAATACTTGACTTAAGATAATAAATGGTAGTCTAAATATTTTTATAATTACTCCTTTATAGATTATAAATGAAGTTGTGGAGTAATATGAGAAGTCTTTTATATAAAACACTTATAGCTTATGACTTCTTTAGTATTCTTCTTCTTTCGATTACCTATTTATAAATCGAAGAATACTTTAGTTACAATCTCGGAATTGTAACTTATCTTTTACGCTCGTTGGCTTAAGAATTTTAGTATACTAATGTTTTGACACTTATGTGGTCAAAGTATACTTTTAACTTCAAGCACTTGTATAAGTTTTATGATTCTTAGCCAAGATCCAAATAAGAGAAGTGCAAGTAATTGGAGTAAGATCGTACTTTTGAAGTTTAGACGAATAATTATGAGTAGTTTATATATATCGAATAAGAACCCCACGGAACACTGAAAGATGTTAGAAGGGGCTTATACGATATGTCTCGTAATTGTTTATCTACACGATAAGTGTTAGCCAATATCCAATTAAAGAGCGTGAAATTAATTGGCTAACTCGTGGATTTGATTCGTCTTTAAATAACGGATGATTACGAAGTGTTTATAGATCGAGTTATAATCCCCCGGAACACTAAAGATGTTAGAAGGGATTAAAATATGCTTCGTAATATTTTATGTACATGATATTTGTTAGACAAGATCCAATTAAAGAGCGTGAAAATAATTGGCTAACTCGTGAACTTAATCCGTTTGATATTTGACAAATTACGAAGAATTTATAGATCGAGTTATAATCCCCCGGAACACTAAAAATGTTGAAGGGATTAAACTTTGCTTCGTAATTATTTATGTGCATGAATATTTGTTAGCCAAGATCCAATTAAAGAGCGTGAAAGTAATTGGCTAACTCGTGAACTTGTATCAAATTTAAATCTCACTCTTGGAGATTAAGTACTTATCTTTATAGATCTTCTTGATGAAATAATTTTTTGAAGATCAAGTACTTATTCGAATTTCGAGTTCGAATCTTAGTTCTCTTTACCCTTGAGAACTTTCTTTATAAGAGATATTGTATTAGAGCTTAAGATGAAGTAGAGAAATTAAGTACAAAGCTCAAATAAAAGAACTTAAATAAGAAGCTAAAAGTTACCACTTTTGAAGAACGGTAGGAAAAGTTTGCCGGAAAAATTCGCCGGAGGTTCGGACGGATTTTGGCACTTTGGTCTAACTTGGGCATCCCTTCGGGAGGCCGAGAAATGGTAGTGAATGAGCTTACTTGGTGGGATAAAGCTTGGTTGGGTGATGCTAAGCTTGGGTTTCAAAAACCTTGTATATATGTAAGTATTTAGAAGAGATATAAGGTTTTTGAGAAGAAGTGTGTGTATAGAATTTGAAAGAGATGAAGAGAAGCACTTCTTGAAAAAATCCCAGCAACTTTGTGGCTCTTTAGCTTGAAGAAAATGGGTTGGGGTGGGGGTTTATTTATAGGAGAAGTTGGGTGGATTGAATGGTGGAGATTTGAGGAAAATGGATGGTGGATGGTGTATGTCACATGGATTGATGACTTGGCAAGTAAGTTGTGTTTCTTTGACATAACTATATAAGACAAACAACTTAATGGGTTTAAAATCTCAGCTGAGATATTTGAATAAATATATATTTTTCTTTTCTTTTAATCATTGTTTAATCACTTTAATTAAGGATTAATTACTATTAATTATGACCACCATAAAAACTCCTAAATAAATACCATAAAAAAATATGATAAATACTTAAATAATATAAAATGATGTCCTGCAAGTTTTGGTCAACTTTAGTCAATGGTAACTAGGTCAAATGTGGTCAACTGTGGGACCAAATGCCTCCATTTTTGTGCCTGGACAAAAATTTTCTGAATGCTACGAAATTTTTACCATATTTAGAAAATACCATTTAAATGATCCATACCAAATTTCGAGTCATTCTAGCATGTGGAAGTATTTTATCTAAAAATCAAACTGTTTAGTCAGCCTTTCTTCCGAGTGATAATATCATTGGTCTTGAAATAAAGGAGATGGATCGTTTGACCAAAGTTTTGACTTGAGTAAATACTTAAAATATATTTCCTAATATATAAAATATATTTGGATGATAGGAAATGTGTTTGAGTATTTTTAAATAATTTTCTCCGAGAAATGCTGATTTTATGAAACGAGAGAAAATTTACTGTAAGTATACAAAAATGAGTTGCAGAACTGGATATTAATAATCTTTTGATATATGTAGATATATATTTTGAAGCGAAGAGTTAAATATTTTTGATATAGCACGGGACCTCTAAAGAATATTTCTGATATATTCCTTATTCGAGCTTGCTGCCATATTCCTGTTGCAACATAGATCTTAAGAAATATCATATCTTGATATTTCTTCTTTGATCATATTGCCTTAGAGATATATTTCATAAAGATATAGTTTTGATAGTTTGCAAGAATGGAATATCTCCTTTATCTGTTTAAAAGACATGATTTTGCTAGTTTGACTTTTTGACTTTAATTTGGATCAATTAAATTCATGTTCTAATGGAGAGGATCTATGTGTTCTTAATTTTATGTTTAATCGTACAAATACGAAAATAAATAATATATCGAAGATATCCTTTGCTAAGGGCTATTATCAACAAGAAGGAATATATTTTGATGAGACCTTTGCTCCCATTGAAAGACTTGAAGCTATTAGAATCTTTCTAGTCTATGCAGCCCATGCCAATTTCAAGGTCTATCAAATGGATGTTAAGAGTGTATTTCTGAATGGAGATTTGGAGGAGGAAGTCTATATCAGTCAGCCTCCTGGTTTTGTAGACCCCAACTTTCCATATTATGTCTACTATCTTTTGAAAGCACTTTATGGATTGAAGCAAGCACCTAGAGCCTGGTATGACACTTTGTAAAAGTTTCTTTTAGAAAATCATTTCACAAGAGGTACTATTGACAAAACTCTTTTCTTTAGAAATGTTAATGGCTCTAGTATACTTGTTCAGATTTATGTAGATGATATTATATTTGGCTCTACATATGAGAAACTTTGCAAAAAGTTTGCCAAATTGATGCAAAGTAAATATGAAATGAGCATGATGGGAGAACTAACTTACTTTCTTGGTTTACAAGTTAAGCAAGTTAGTGATGGAATATTCATTAATCAAAATAAATATATTCATGATCTTTTAAAGAAGTTTGATCGAATGGATTGCACATCTATAAAAACTCCCATGGCCACTGCAACTAAGCTTGAATTAAATACTACTGAAAAGTCTGTGGATATTTCAAGCTAAGGGTCATGGTTGGCTCACTCTGTACTTAACAGCTAGTAGGCCAGATATAATGTTTGCTACTTGTCTTTGTGCTAGATCGTAAGCTGATCATAGAGAATTTCATTTAGTAGCTATTAAGAGAATTTTCAGATATCTCAAAGGAACACCAAAACTTGGCATTTGGTATCCTATAGATTCTGGTTTTGATCTAATTGGTTATTCAGATGCAGATTATGCAGGTTGTAAAATAGACTGAATAAGTACAACAGGAACTTGTCAATTTCTAGGAAGCTAGTGTCATGGTTTAGTAAGAAACAAAATTCAGTTTCAAATTCTACAGCTGAGGCTGAATACATTGTTGCTGGTAGTTTTAGTGCACGGATTCTATGGATGAAAAAATAATTACTGGATTATGGTCTACATGTGAACAAGATTCCAATTTTATATGACAACATTAGAGCCATTGCCATTACTAAAAATCCTGTGCAGCATTCAAGGATAAAGCACATTGACATTAAGTACCACTTCATTCAAGAATATGTCATGAATGGTATTGTGGAACTTCATTTTGTTCCAAGAGAGCAGCAACTTGCAGACATCTTTACCAAGCCACTTGATGAGTCAACTTTCACTAGGTTGGAAAGTGAGTTAGGTATGCTTAATTATTCCTAAATTGTTTTGATGTCTAAGCAATTTATAATGCAGCCAGAATAAAATTTGATTTTTCCTAAAAAGGTGAAATTTGGCTAAGTCAAAATTTACATCTCGACGGATGTTCATTATCCGTTAAATTTCATTATTTGTTGAAAATCAAATATTTTTCTGGGTACTTTATATCTCGATGGATATATGTTTAATCTCTTTCCGTTGAATTGTTTGAATCATAGACGTTAATTCTATATCTTATCTTTCAAATTCACTTACAGTGTGTATGTATATGTCGATGGATAATCTCTAGAATTTATACAGTTTATTGTACTTTATTGTACTTTTTAAACGGCTATTTTGGGCAATTTTCATTGGGTACTTTATTGTACTTTTTAATTTTTACTTGTTTATTTCTGAGAAAGTATAAAAGCCCCCTTTCATTTTACTTTTATCTTTCTCAAAGAAATTTTACTCTCTTCATTTCCAAAATAAAAACCCTTTTCTCTGTAACTTCTTTCAATCACAACAATGGCACATGTAGTCAAAATCATGTCTCAATATGGATTTGTTTATATGAAGAACAACTTTGTGGCACTGGTGAATAAAGATGTTGCTGGTTCTGAGGACTATCACAAGATGATGGACTTCATTCGAAGGTACAAACTAAGCTATGCAATGCTTGAATATGTAGTTATTTACTGTGAAGTTATGGAGGATATTTGGACTACTGTTGTGTACAATTCTAAAGATAAGACCATTGCCTTATCTCTGAAAGGTAATGATTATTGCATTAATTATGATGAAATACAAGCATGCTTTAAATTTCCTGAAAATAACACAACTGTTCCACATACAGACACATATGTGAGCACCATACTTGTGTCTATGGGCTATTCTCTCAATCCTGCCAAGTTAGGTGAGGTTAGGAGAGGGTCTTAGAAAAGAATGGAGCTTTTTCTGTGACCCTTTTATTACTCTATGGTTAATATGCTTTACATGCTTTTAAATAACAAGTACTTTAATTTCAGTAACTCTGTCATGATAGAACTAGGGTATAAGTTAGAAGACATTAAAAATAGGTCAAAGAACATATACTATGCTAGGTTTCTTATGATGATAGCAAATCATGTTTCTAAAGACCTCTTGATTGAGAACCCAACAAATAAGCTTGATTGTTGGGTCCAAAAAAAGAGGGTACTTGGTGATCTTAACAGGAACAATCTCCACAGTGAAGTGTGTAAAGCATAATGTAATGTAACATGTAATTGAGGAATTATAACTCAACATGAAATAGAAACAGATAAACAATACTAAACTGTGAAGCACATGAACCTTAAATATGAATACATGATATATACAAAGAATCAAAAGATGCAAATGACTCACTAAGTCCACACTCAGGTCATGGGAAGAAGTTCATTACACATGTTCAAGCCTCTATGAAGAATAAGACATCAAAGTACTTCCAATATCAGTGGCATGGCTTAATTTGAAGTATTGAAGATCAGGGGTTCAGTAATTGAAGCTAGAAGTAACTATCCAAGATGTATCAGCTCTTCAGTTCAAAAGGAATTGAATTAAATTAGCTTTTGTTAGTTGTTTGTGAACCAATCCAGTGCACTAAACATCAACATCATAGAAAAGATTTATTTCAATAAAATAGAAGAAATGATTCTTTAATTACAGCTATTGGAGATTAGAAAATAGTCCAAGGCAAATCTCAACACTTTGAAGGTCGCAAGTTGTTTATATAGTCGCAAGTTGGCTAAAGGGTCACAAGTTGGCTGAAGGGTTCAAGTTGACTAAAGGGTCTCAAGTTGACTATATGGTCACAAGTTGAGCTTAGACATCGCAAGTTGAGTTTGTAGTCACAAGTTCTGATAATGTTAGTATTTGGTCGCAAGTTAGCATATGTGGTCGCAATTTAGTTGTGGTCGCAAGTTAGCATATGTGGTCACAAGTTAGCACATGGTCGCAAGTTAACATATGGTCGCCAGTTAGCACTTGGAGGATTTTTAGAATTGAATTACAGCAAATTGAAATGGGATAAGTGGTCCAAATTAAGCCGCCTGTGTAAATGAATTTTGAAGACTACAAAGCAGCAAATTGAATCAGTATTCGTTTGGTTATCTTCTTCAGTTCAACAGAAAGTGTTTACGGGAGCTCCATTAAAGAACCTCATTTATAAGCTTGTAAACATAGTATTGTGCTACTGAATTTATTATAGCTAATCAATTCGTTGGTTAGATTGTAGCAACCTCAAGTATAAAACAATATATTCCTCTAATTATTTTGTGTTTATTTTAATATTGTACTTATAACGAAGAACTTGTAAACGAATCAAAAAGATTGTATGTATCGTATTCAACCCCCCTTCTACGATACTTTGGGACTAACAATTGGTATCAGAGCTTGTTGATTGACATATAAATCAAGATCCCGAGAAAGAAACAAGTTCTTGAAAAATTTCTTGAATTTTTTAATTTTCAAATATTCTCAATTCTTGAAATTTTTGAACTTTAAATAATTTTATTTCCGCCAAGATGATGAACAACCAAAGAATTGGATGTATCAAGGTTCCCCCATTCGATAGAGATAATTACAACCTATGGAAGAAAAAGATTATGTTGTTTATGAAAGCTTCGAATCCACTTTACGTTGGGATTTTACTGAATGGCCCTTATGTCCCAATGGAAGTAGTTGCTGAATCCACTACTACAGCTGGTGTAAGAATTCCTTCCTCGTCTACTCCCAGGGATCCGTCTAAATATACGGAGACTGACAAGGAGTTGATAAATCTGGACACAAGTCTTCAACTCATAATTGTGGAATCAACCGATAATGATATGAGTCATCAACTTCTAGGATGTAATAGTACAAAGGATATATGGGATACCATTGAGCTTTTAATGGAAGGTACAAAAGAAGTCAAAGAAAACAGGATGGATATTCTGACGACTCAGTATGAGGCATTCAAACTTTAACCCGGAGAAACACTGTCTTCACTCTTTGAGAGATATACAAGACTGTTAAGTGAATTAAAGCTGCAAGGGAAAGTTTATCCTATACGAGAGTCTAACAGAAAGTTTATGCTGACGCTCCCAGTTCACCTGGAATAAATGAACACATCAATCAGGGAAAGAGCTGATTTTATTACTATATCCCTGGATGTAATCTATGGAAAGCTAAGAACTCATGAACTGGAGCAAGAGCAGAAAGCTATTATCTATTGTCCCGGTTCTATTGACAGTAAGAGTACAACACTTGCAAAAACCACTGCACTTGTAGTTCGTGAACCTGAAACCTAATAAGACAAGGTTGCACCCTCCTCAATAATCAATGAAATTGTCGTAGCTGAAATTGCTCATGGTGAGCCAGAGGATGAAAGTGAGTACACTCAGGAAGAACTTGAACAATTGGAGGACAAATCTATGGCATACATGGTTGTAAAATTTAGTCATGTTAGATTCAGAAGGAAACCCAACTATAAACCAAGGGATTCATCAGGGAGATTTCAGAAAGGAAGCTACTCATCAGGGTCAAGCTCCAGAGGAAGGTATAATTCAAGTTGGGTAGACAAGAGCAAAACAAGATATTACAACTGCAATGAGTTGGGCATTTTGCATCTGAGTGCAGAAAGCCCAAAGCAGCTAAAGGAAATGATTTCTATGAAAAGAAGGAAACTTATGAAGATCTGAAGTGGAAGAATGAGAAGCTGAAATATAAGATGAATGCTTATGTGGTTAAAGAAAAGGGAAGAGCATATATCGCTGAAGAAAAAATCTATGATGATACTGATTTGGATGAAGAGGAAGAATGTGTGAATCTAGCTCTTATGGCAGACTCTACAGAGGAATCACCACAATCATCTCATGTTCCTGAACTTACCACTATAAATATGTCTGTGTCTAAATACAAATCTACTATGCATAAACTTACTTTAGAATTGTATAATGTTCATACATGCATGCTTGCATATAAAATTAAAAATGATAAGTTAGTTCTTAAAACCGAGAGTTTAACCTCTAGGAATGAAGAACTAGAATTTCTTGTAGTTGGCTTAGAAGACCTTAAACAAAAGAATGAATACCTAGATAATAAGGTTAAGTGCAACACAAACATAGAAGCCATTCTTAGAACCCAAATTGCTGACCTAGAAAAGAAGTTACAAGCGTTCAAGAATGCATCTTTGACTCAGAAGGAGATAATAGATAGTCAGAGATTTAAATCTAAGACTTCAATAGGTCTTGACTATTCTAAGCTAAACTAAGAAGCATAGTGGTGGATTTGAGATAAACATGTTTGTCCCAGAGAAGGTACCATATGTTATTAAGGATGCTGTATCTCCATTGTTCACTGAGTCTGTTTCAGGACCTTTGGATGAAGTAAGTTTGCTAATCAATGAGGAATTGATTGCTGAAGATAGAGAGAAGGAGAAGGTAGAGGAATCCCCTAAGATTCTTAAGGCTCCAACTAGTAAAGCTCAATCCATAGCTGACCTAGGTGATAAGGTGAATAGGAAAGAACCTGACACACTTAAGAAACCAGACCCAATAGTTAATTCTAAGACTGGTGAGAGTGCTAAGGTTAAGGCTAAGAAAAACAGGAATGGCAAGGTAGGTGTAAACAAGAAATCTGATTTTGCATCTTCCTCATCTGCATCTAAAAAATTATGTAACAATTACAATTCTGCTGCACACCTTACACATGCATGCACAAAAGCTAAAATAGAATCTGTTGCAACTTCTAGTATGCCTGCCATGCCTAGTTTGCATGAGCCCTGTGGCGTAGTTGGATATATGCCATATGCATTTGTTACCATGTATGAATATTTCAAATCTTTTCATGCAACTGCTAGCACTTGCACTGACACTAAGACAAGCATGAGTAATGAGCACACACAGGCTAAGACTATAGTACCTTCTATCTCTAAGTCTGACGACTATGTTGAGACTAAAACTGAGAAGAAGTCAGTCAAAGTGAAAGCTAAGCCTGTTAAGATTTCATTTGTTGATTCCGTTTCTACTCCTAAACCTTCAGGACCCAAGAAAGCTTGGGTACCAAAGTCTTCTTAATCAATCTGTATTTGCAGGCTAAGGTAAGAAAGGAAAAGATTATGTGGATTTTGGACAGTGATTGTTCTAGGCACATGACAGGAGAAAAGTCCCTGCTCACAGGTGTGGTTGAGAAAGCTGGCCCTATAGTTACCTTTGGAGTTGACAGCAAAGGATTTACTAAGGGATATGGCAGTTTGGAAATTGGAAATGTCATCATTGAAAACATCTCTCTTGTGGAAGGATTGAAGCATAATCTTCTAAGGGTCAGTCAGTTTTGTGACAAAGGATATAATATTGATTTCAAGCCAGAAAGATGTTTGATTACTCATAGGAAAGATGAGAAGCTTGCTTTATAGGGAGTGAGAAAAGGTAATTTATTTCTAACTGACCTGAAGTCTACATGTGATGGAGTAATGAGATGTTTTTATAGCGAAGCTTCATCAGAACAAAGTTGGCTATGGCACAAGAAGCTCTCGCACTTGAACTTTAAGACAATGAACTCTCTAGTTAAGAGAGAATTAGTGAGAGGACTACCACAGATGGAATTCTGTCAAGAAGGACTCTGTGAAGCATGTGAAAAAGGGGAAATCAAAGAAAGCATCACACAGAAGCAAGGAGATGACAAGCATAACTAAACCTCTTCAGTTAATTCACATGGATTTATTTGGTCCAGTGAATGTGTTGTTACTGTCAAGGAAAAGATATGCTTTAGTGATAGTTGATGATTACTCCAAGTATACATGGGTGTTGTTTTTGCAATCTAAGGATGAAGCACCTCAGTTGATAGTGGATCATATAAAGAAGATTGAGTTAGAAGCGAAATTAACTGTCATACAGATCAGATCAAATAATGGGACATAATTCAAGAATACATTTCTAAATGAACTCTGTACAGAGAAAGGTATTTCGAGATAGTACTTAGCCCCAATAACTCCACAACAAAATGGAGTAGTAGAAAGGAAGAATTGAACCTTGGTTGAAGCAGCAAGGACTATGCAAAGTGAATCAAGGCTTCCTACCTACTTCTGGGCTGAAGCTATCAAAACAGCATGTTACACTCAAAATTGTACCCTGATTAATAAAGATCATGCAAGACTCCTTATGAGATTATAGCTGACAAGAAAGCAACACTGAAATACTTTCATGTGTTTGGAGCTAAATGTTTTGTGCTAAAAGAAGGAAATGCGCATCTGGGAAAGTTTGATGCAAAGCGGAAGAAGGCATATTTTTTGGCTATTCTCTGTAATCTAAAGCTTACAGGGTTTATATGATTACTGATCAGAAGGTGATTGAAAGCCTTAATGTAACATTCGACGACACCAAGTTGGCAAGTCTGCAAAGAGAAAAGGATTCTGAATCTTTGGAATTTGAAAATCTGTCAAATGATCCTTTAGATATAGAAGGACCTGAGATTGCTAGAGCTATACCTACAGTACATGGCAATGTTGATTCTAGATCAAGTGGTGGTAATGGTGGAAAAAATGATTATGATAATCATACAGGAACACCTTCAAGAACTACTACACAAAGATCAGAATCATCAAGTCATGGTGGTAGCAACTCAGGGGGAGCAGGAAGAGGATCAACAGTTCACACTCAACATCATGATGAACAAGGGGAAATATCAAGATCTTATCTGCCTCGACAAAGAGTTTGGAACGTAGACCATCCCTTTGAATTGATCACTGGTGATCCTGAACAGGAGTGAGAACTAGACATGCCATTCAGAATGAATATCACTTTTCAGGGTTTCTTTCAGAAATGGAACCTAAGAAAGTGGATGAGGCACTTTAAGATTCAAATTGGGTTATTGCTATGCAAGAAGAACTCAATCAGTTTGAGAGGCAAAAGGTATGGAAGCTGGTACCCCGACTAAAGGACAAATTAGTGATAGGCACTAAATGGGTATTCAGGAACAAATTAGATGAAGATGGCATTGTAACGAGAAATAAGGCCAGATTGGTAGCTAAAGGTTACTCTCAAGAAGAGGGTATAGATTATGATAAAACCTATGCACCATTAGCTAGACATAAGGCAATGAGGATGTTTCTAGCATTCGCAGCACATTCAGATTTAAAGGTTTATCAAATGGATGTGAAGAGTGCAATCCTGAATGGGGAGCTAGAAGAAGAAGTGTATGTGGAACAACCTCCAGGTTTTGAAGATCCAAATGTGGCTGATTTTGTATACTTTCTATTCAAAGCTCTCTATGGCTTTAAGCAAGCCCCAAGGACACGGTATGACACTCTCTCTGAGTTTTTACTTGAAAATGGTTATACTAGAGCTGTTATAGATAAAACTCTGTTCCATAAAATACATAAAACTAATATGATATTAGTTCAAGTATATGTTGACGACATTATATTTGGTTATACTAATGATGATCTTTGCCAGAGATTTTCTAAGCTAATGCAGAGTAAATATGAAATGAGCATGATGGGAGAGTTGAATTACTTTCTTGGATTACAAGTGAGTCAAAGGAAAGATGGTATATTCATTTGTCAGTCTAAGTATATCAGAGAACTTCTCAAGAAGTAAAATCTGGAAGATTCAACTCCAGGAAAGACTCCAATGCCAACAGCCACTAAGCTTGATCAGGACAAAACTGGTAAGAAAATTGACATCACAAGCTATAGAGGTATGATAGGCTCATTACTTTATCTCACAGCAAGTAGGCCAGATATTATGTTTGCAAAATGCTTATATGCTAGATTTCAAGCTGACCCAAAAGAGTCTCATCTTATAGTTGTTAAAAGGATATTTAGGTATCTTAAAGGAACTCAAAATCTTGGTATTTGGTACCCTAAAGGTACAGGTTTTAACCTAGTTGGCTATACAGATTCAGATTTTGCAGGTTGTAAGATTGACCGGAAAAATACCTCAGGAAGCAGTCAGTTTCTTGGAAGAAGATGGGTATCCTAGCATAGCAAGAAGCAACACTCAGTATCCACATCAACTGCTAAAGCTGAATACATAGCTGCTAGAAGCTGTTGTGCTCAAATCTTGTGGATGAGGAACCAACTCCGAGATTATGCTCTGTTGGTATCTAAGATTCCAATATTCCGTGACAATACAAGTGCAATTGCAATCTCAAACAATCCAGTTCAACACTCAAGAATAAAGCTAATTGATATCAGGTATCATTTTATTAGAGAGCATGTCACAAATGGCACTGTGGAATTATATTTTGTACCCACAGAGGATCAAATTGCAGACATCTTCACAAAACCACTTGATGAAAACACTTTCTCTAAGTTGGTTAGTGAACTTTGGATGTTAAATCTTTCTAATTAACAAATTAGAAATCAATAACTGCAATTTGTCTCAAATAAATCCACTTATTATTCAATGTCAATATTCAAAGGACATGTGGATTTATGTGTCATTATTTACTTCTCGTATTTCAAGTATTTGTGTGATTTATCTAATTGATAAATATTTAAACATACTTATATTGATAAATTATCTAAAAATAATTTAATCATTATTGGTTAAGTTATGAGTAAAATATTGCAGCATAATTTTGATTTAACTAATTGAGACTTTATCAATTCAATGATAAAAGATTTAATTAGTAATAAATCAAGGTTGTGATTTATTAATTTTTGTGAACTCTAAATAATTCAATATTTCAAGGGGTTCATTGAAATTAATTTATTGATGGTAGCATAATTTATTTCATAAAAATACAAGATTATCAAGTAAATGATAACAATTGTATATTTATGAATAAAATTATGAATGATCAATGAAATGAAGAATTCATTTCAGTTGATTTTTTGCATTACAACATAATTTTCTTGTTTTAATTTTATTATTATTATTCTGAATAGAAGAATTTTAATAAAATATTAAACATTAGTAATTGTGAAAACAAAAAAAGGGGAAGGTAGGAAGTATTCTTTAAAATTATCCAACTCCTAACTTGCGACGTGTCTGTTGGTCGCAAGTTGGAAAGAAGGATATTTATTATTTTGCTAACTTGCGACGTAGTTACTGGTCACAAGTTGGAAAGAAACAATTTCTCTCATCACCTAACTTGCGACGTATTTACTGGTCGCAAGTTGGAAAGAAGGAATAATCCCTTTTCTAACTCGCGACCTCATTTACTAGTCGCAAGTTAGTTCAAGGAATATACTCTTCTTCCAACTTGCGACCTTACCCCTTAGTCGCAAGTTGACCGTTCATTTTTTTGTTTGTTTTTGTTGTTTCATAGATTGTATGTATGTATATATCAATCATCCTCGCAAGTTAGAATACATACACACAGCTGTTCGAAGAGGAAAGAAAGTGACTCATTTATTTTTTGATTAAAAGTATACCGAAACTCTGCCAAAATTGTACTTGGAACACAGATTATTGTTGCCCATTCATGGATCTTTCCATTGACTTTAAAATCTAACATTTTCAACTGTTAGAAAGTGAGATCCCTGATTGTGCAGTTACTGACTAAGGCTTTGTTGGGTTTACTCTTTAATCTCTTAATTAACTAAGTCAACTAGATTTCTAGGGTTTGATAGTAGTATTTTATTACTCGAAATATTGTGTGTCTGATATTAGTTACTTGCTTTAATTTTCATGCACAATCAATTTGTTTCAAAAATCAAAATTTTATTCTCATTTTTTTATATAAAATTGGGAGATAATATTAAGATTGTGAAAACAAATTTTTTTCTGATTATATAACGTGATCCAAATCAATTAGGTGATTTTGAAAAATGGATACGTTTTCTAAACAAGCATTCAATTGTGCATTATGCCTGAGTTACTAATGTCTAATTGAATGTTGACCTCCTCAGACACGTTCACAATACAACTCAAGTTATACCCGATGACAACAGGCTCAGATTCTCATTTCTCATTGGTGATGAAATAGTACGAATCACTGAGGATGAATTTAATGAACATCTACAACTTCCTTGGGATAATTTTGATCCCTCACCAAATAGAGAAGAAATACTTACCTTCTTCAGAGACATCCACAGCACCCTACAAAATGACAATTTCTCCAAACACTTCAACAAAAGCCATCTCACAAAACCCTGGCACTTATTTTTTAATATTCTATCCTATTATCTGGCTCCTAAGACTAGTGGATTTCATGGAATTACACAATTCATGAGGGAAGTTGGAGTGGCTGTTGCTAGTAATCTACGACTCAATTTTGGACGGATGTTCATGAGGGAAATTCTAGAAAACCAAGCTCAACATTAAGATCACATTCTTTATGTCATGTTTCTTCATATTGTTCTCAATGGTAAGCTCACAGAAGCTCAGAAAGAAGCAGCTAACGGTCAAAACATGGAATCCCCTGCAGAGCTGTCCACCAAACTGGTGGCTACTCTGATAAGAAAGAATCTTTATTCTAACAACAATGACATCTATGTGACGGACTTCATGCAAGAAATCTTTGACTCCATTACTGAAGCACTTGCCTCTGAGTTTGAAGAAGCTCAAGTCTCTGAGGATCAAGCCCCTATTAGTGTGAATGAGGATACTGAATGAGCTGAAGCTGAACAAGAGGTGAATCCTCAGATAGCTCCCGATGCTCAACCAATGAACGTTGCTCAAGAACCTATAGTTGTTGAACAACCAGGAAAGGTTTCTCAACCTGAAGATGCTGAACAACAAGCTGAAGCTGAGTCACATCAATCAGAAACGAATGTTTACAAGCCAGACTTCGCAGGTATGAATGAATCCTCTTTGAGCACTACTTTTGATGATTTAATAGATATAGATTCACTCAATCTTGCTGAATTTCACACACAACTTGATCAAGAGAAATTACTATCAGGAGGCAGTGAATTTATTTTCCCACAAATTCATAACCACCCTCTAGAGCCAATACATACATCTCAAACTCTCTTAGCCAAAACCATGGAGTATAAGGATCCTATGGATAAAGAGGGAGAAATTGTACACAATGCAGTAAATAAGGAAGGTACTTTGAGTGAACCCACAACTCCGTCTCCAATGAAGTAAAGCAGTATCCCCACTGAGACAACTGTAACCTGCCATGTATCTTCCCAAAAGGATACAATGGCTAAAAAGGTAGATAAACAGTTACTGGATTAATGTTCTCAACAAGGTGGGTCTATTGAAATTCGTCCATCGTCCACGACATCCTGTAATGAGTCAGACACACTCTCCAATATTCAAGCTCTTGAAGCTTTAAATGAGTCGATCAGAAGAGTTCTCTTTGGTGAGGAAGTATTGACGGAAATAGGGTATTTAACCATTTTACGGTTAGAATATCCTATTCAAGGTCCTTCAATGGATCAACTACCTTCACAGGTGTTAGGAGAGAGTTTTGTAATCACTGCCATATCTAGCACGACACTTACCTCCCCAGGACTAATAAATCTGGATGCATCTACGGATAGGGGATCCAACATAGGTGCGAATCGGCAACCCATTAGCAATGAACCAGTTTCAACTGGGGAGCCTAAGGGGAAGTGTCCTCAAAGACACTAGAGGTAACTGAGGAACAGATGCCCCATATGACGGCCTTAGTGATCCTCCCAGAAATTCCAACTCTGGATCAGTCATCTCATGATAACAGGCAACTTGTCTTGCACAAGGATTGGGAATCGCGAACTCCCATTGCACCACTTCTGACCTCCTTGAGGATGGCTCCAGTATTTTCAGCAGGTACATCTCAATCTCGGAGCTATGAGCGGAGTGTATCCGTGAGGGTGAGTGAAACACCAATCCTAAACTGAGTGAAAAAGTGCTGAGTGATACACTGCGAGAAACCCGTGAGACACCTACCTCCCAAACAGCACCTATAGACATATCTCAGTACGTCACAAAATCTTACCTTGAAGAACAGTTAGCATTTAAAGACAGCTATCTCAAAGAACAACTGGCTCTCAAGGATCAATACGTCAAGAATGAATGGTCTGTAAGGGATCATCAGATTTACCGTCTTTTCAAACAACTTGAACTTCAGCAAGCATCATTTTCTAGTTTACGGGAATTCGTGGAGCAATCTCTCACTCATTCTGGGAAGGAAAGGAAATTGCCAATACTGAGCCAAAGATCTCCGTTAGCAAGCAAGTGCCAATACTTGTCTCCACTGAAACAGATCTTGCCAGTACTGAGCCAAAGACCTCAGTCAGTAAGCACCTGTCTGTTTCAGAACCATCATCTCAAGAGTTTCCAATCTTAATCTTGCCTGCTCAATCAACCTCATCTCTGAAGGATAACACAACTGAGGGGGAGAAAATGGTGGAGCAAGAAAAAGTAGCTGCAACTGTGGACATAATTCAGGATGATTTTCAAACAGCTGACTATGGGTATGATGAATTTGGAGACAAGATTCTGGAAGAAAAGGAAGAAGAAGAGAGGATTGATGAAAGAGTGTTGTTAAGAGCAAGACATGCTGCTGAGAAGAGTTCTTCAACTCGGGGGGGAAATCAACTTTAAAACAAGATCTCCTAAGCAAAGTCATTACGACTCAAAGGGATCTTCTGTCGGAGATATATGCTCCAAAGCTCCTATTCTTAGAGTATGAGTTAGAAGAAGGAGAAATAGATGAAAGAAATGTTCCTGAGGGATTTGAACCCAGAGTTGAAGCTGTGATGACTGAAGAGAGGAAAGTCATATCTGAGGACGGAGAATTTAAAGATGAAGATGCTTTCTCTGATGACTGCTTTTACTATGGATTGTCTGAAAAGCTCAATCGATCCTATCAAGAAATTTAAGAAGATATTGAGAGATCAAGAGCTAGAGTACAAAGAGCAATACAAATAAGGGAAGACAGAGAAGCAAGAGAATCTTATCTTCGAGCTAACAGGAAATGAAGTGGATGGTATGAGATTAAAAGGAAAATGGACAAACCAGAAAGCTGTCCCAAAATAGACCCTGGCAATAGGAATCTTCTGAACACTGTAGAGAAGTACAGAAAGGACTATCCAAATATTCATGAGTTCTACTCTCAATTTAATAGGGTAATCACTTGCACCACTGTGAATATTCTAGCAAATGGATGGAAGATTACTGTCAACCACAGAGATGGACTTCAAATGAAGATCTCTACTAGTGTACTGTAAAAGCTGAATATAGTGGAACTATCTGTCTTAGCATCAAATATCCCGTGGTTGAGATCGAATGAGAATGAATACTTCAGAGACAAGATTTGAAAAATGATGATAGATATATCTCCCCAAGCATTCTTTACTCCATTTGTGATCAAAGTAGTTGCAGATGGCAGATTACAAAACATCACCTTGTCTGATCAACATATAAGATCCATTCGATATCTATAACTCACTTTCCTTAAAAGTCAACTCAGGAGCAAAAGAGCAAATATGGAAGCACCAGGATTCAAAAGATCAGATGCAGACCTTAAAGCTGCTGAAGTTCTATATACTTATAGGCTCAATGACAAAATGATCAGGGATATAGAGAAGGACATGAAGAAAGTTAAAAGAGCTTATCATGAGATGGTGTTCATCAATGGAGAGCCAAAAATTAATCTTCTAAAAGATAGTGAACCTATCATTAGCACTAACAATGAAGGGGAACTAGTCTTTGGGATTAATAAAACACAGATCAAGATCAATGACTTCAGAACAAGTGGGTCAGAATCAATACATCAAGCCTTAATGGACATCAAGCTCTCCACATGTAAGAAGGACAAGATTGCTTTAATCCCAATCATAAAGATACTTGATGAGGTGGTGGAAGAAGAATCAATCAACAACACCAAGAGAGTACGAGGACATCCTAAAAGGATAACAGTCTTCGTAATATCTAAAAGATCTACTATGCTGTTTGATCTTGTTCCTAAGTGCACCAAAGTAAAATATATTCAGATGATGCTTAATGAGCTGAATAATCCACCTTCCATTAATGCACTGGAAATAGAAGCTCGTGATTTGGTTCAAGCTAGACTCGATGTTCTTTAGAATAGAACCAAATGATCATCTCTCCCAGGATCAACAAAATCAACTGATCCTAAAAGGAAGGCTCCTAAGAGGAACTCTATTGAGACTAAATCTACTCAAGAAGGAGAAGGCAGTCAAGGCAAGAAGCCCAAGAAGACAAAGACAAAGAAGAGATAGATAATTTGTTCAAGCTAGAGGAACACTTCTTTGTAATTTATAATTTAAGAAATCTGGAATTGAATATGTAATCCAGAATGTATTTAATATCTTTATCTGTTTTGAGGTTGTACTTTTTCTTATTATCAGTTGAGTTATCCTTAGGGATTTGCTTATCGAACTCTAACAATCAAATAGGGGGAGATTGAAAAGCATAATGTAATGTAACATGTAATCGAGGAATTATAACTCAATATAAAATAGATACAGATAAACAATATTAAACTCTGAAGCACAGGAACCCTAAAGATGAAGACATGATACATACAAAGAATCAAAAGATTCAAATGACTCACTAAGTACATACTCGGGTTATGGGAAGAAGTTCATTACACATGTTCTAGCCTCCATGAAGAATAAGACATCAAAGGACTTCCAATATCAGTGGCATGGCTTGATTTGAAGTATTGAAGATCAGGTGTTCAGTGATTGAAGCTAGAAGTAACTATCCAAGATGTATCAGCTCTTTAGTTCAAAAGGAATTGAATTAAATCAGCTCTTATTAGTTTTTTATGAACCAGACCAGTGCACTAAACATCAACATCACAGAAAAAAATTATTTCAATAAAAAAGAAGAAAGGGTTCTTTGATTACAGCTATTGGCGATTAGAAAATAATCCAAGGCAAATCTGAACACTTTGAAGGTCGCAAGTTCTCTATATACTCGCAAGTTGGCTAAAGGGTCATAAGTTGGCTGAAGGGTCACAAGTTGACTAAAGGGTCGCAAGTTGACTATATGGTCACAAGTTGAGCTTAGACGTTGCAAGTTGAGTTTGCAGTCGCAAGTTGTGACAATGTTAGTATGTGGTCGCAAGTTAGCATATGTGGTCGCAAGTTAGCTGTGGTCGCAAGTTAGCATATGTGGTCACAAGTTAGTACATGGTCGCAAGTTAGCATATGGTCACCAATTAGCACTTAGAGGATTTTTAGAATTGAATTACAGCAAATTCAAATGGGATAAGTGGTCCAAATTAAGCCACCTTTCCAAATAAATTTTGAAGACTACAAAGCAGCAAATTGAATCAGTATTCATTTTGTTATCTTCTTCAGTTCAACAGAAAGTGTTTACGGGAGCTCCATTAAAGAACCTCATTTACTAAGCTTGTAAACATAGTGTTGTGCTGCTGAATTTATTGTAGCTAATCAATTCATTGATTATATTGTAGCAACCTCAAGGAATATATTAATAAAACAATATAATCCTCGAATTTTTTTGTGTTTATTTTGATTCCGCACTTATAATGAAGAACTTGTAAACGAATCGAAAAGAATGTATGTATCGTATTTAACCCCCTTCTATGATACTTTGGGACTAACAAAGTGCCTCTCAACTATCTGCCAATCATGGAGGCACCTCAGGTAAGTGAGGTAACTGTTTTTGTCTCTACTCTTTCCCAACCTCAAGTTTCCTTGCAAACTACTGTGGCTATGACATCTGTGAGAGTGACCAAATAGGTGCCTACCCAAGCCACAAAATCCAAAATTTCAAAAACCAAGTCAAAGAACCCCACTCTAGTTCTTCTCAAAAGAAACTAGTTTCAAAAACTACCAAACACCAAGAGGGGAGTGTGAAGGGTGGTAAGGTAGGTGAGGGACAGGGTGAACATCAAAGAAACCCTAAGGATAAGGAGAGTGAGGTATGTGTGACCCAAACCAGCCACGCTGCAGTCTCCCAACAGACTTTAGTGCTGAATAAGGAAATTAGCACATTTCTAGTTGCATCCTCCCAAAAGGATATAACTATTGAAACAAGCTCTCAACCAAGAGCACAGGCCAAAAGGGGAAGGGACACAAACCAACCTCAAACTTATATCAGAAAGAAGACACTAAAATAATGGAGGAGTTACAGGGTGCACACACAGTGCCCACTAGAGGCAAAGACTCAGTTATTGCGCCATCACAAATTCAGGTTGATGTGGCTCTAATAAATATGGAGTCACGGCCAAAATCTCTCACAATTGAAACACCTCATACACATAATTCTGCCACAAACTCACTAGATGTGGATATGATCACCACATCAATTCCTGATTATTCATCTTTGACTCTCATGGAGAAGCCAAAATCTAAAGCAAGTGAGCATCATCTTATAGATGATTTGTTGGTTCACTTGCCATTTCTTTCTGATACTACTAAAAAATTTGTGCCTAATCTTAAACTAATCACCACATATTCTACATTAGTTTCAATTTTTAACTATTTTATTTTTACCTCATCGACGGATATTTCTCATCCGTTGACAAGTGAATGTCCTTCGACGGATATGCCTAACAGCAGTCATCCATTGATACTCACAACTTCTATATCAATGGATATCTCTCATCCGTTGATAGTCACTGCACCACCTAAAATGTCCATATTTGTTACAAGTGCAGATGACCCAGTGGTTGTTCAATCACTCTTAGTACTAAGGGAAGGGAGTGAATTGAGTGAGAGGCTAAGTTGCTCTCAGGAAATAGGAGAGGAAAAGAGTGAACAAATGCATGATATTTCTTCCAGCATGGCAAAAGTGAGTGAGAGGAGTCTCACCTTAGATGGTGAAGGTGAGGATGTGGGGTTAGGAAGCCAATGGGAGCCCTTGATGCAAGAAAAGAGAGATAAAAAGAGAAAAGCAGATACAACAGAATGGGAAGATCTCATTGCTAGTGAGTTAAAAGATTTTAATGATGCAGGAAAAAAGCAAATACTTTGGCAAGAATATCAAGCTATTTTAGATTCTATCTCTTTTGATGCTAAGGCGTTTACTCATCTTGCTCCAGCATATCAAGTTCTAGCTGAATAGGGCAATGAGGATGCTGAGAAGACTCTAAACTTGGTGCACACTACAGCTTCTATGCTAAGGGAAAATGATGCAATCAATTCACTTCCTTCAACAACTGATGATGATTTTGAGTATCCTTCTGGGGCTTCTGGTGGTTCTATTGGAGATAACTCTCTTGGAGAGGATGTTGAAGATATAAGCATGAACATAGGGGGAGAAGCTGAAACTCCTGCTTGGATGTTTATAAAGGACTACAACTATCATCACTTTGAATCCACCTTGTTCAAACTTATTCATCAAACTCAAGCTTCCATTCAATCCACCAATAATGCCAGAACCAAAAGTCTTCTACAAGCCCATCTAGAGTCTCTACAGTTGCACAAAATTCAAGCTCTCCAAAATAATAAAACTTTAGATGAACTGGAGCATGATATTGAGCAAGTGAAGGAGGGTATCTCTAAGATAATGGATGCCAAGCTTGATTCTATAATGACAAGCTTAAACCAAAATCTCAGGACTTGAGTTGGAAAGTTAAGGAATTGGGTTCAAGGTTGTCAAAAGTGGAGAACTCAGTTGCTCAAATTCTTTCTAATCAACAAACTCAAACTCAACTGCTACAACAACCGGTGGTTGCTCAAACTTCCAACCCTACTTTACTTGATGATAACAAAAAGGGGGAGAAGGATGCAATTTTACAAGTTAGTAAGGGGGAGAATGATGTGCATGTTCGAGTCAGTATGGTAATTGTTTCATATATTACCTTCTCAAAGCCACCGGTGTTAGATAGTATTGATCTAATCAACATAGCAACAACTGAACTCAGGCTGAAAGAACAAATCCAATAAATTAATGAGAAAGTTGAAAAGGTATTTGGTCCAATTGCAAATCAAGACAAATCTGTGAAGCACTTCACTCAATTGAGATAGATTCCAATAAGTGAAATGAGGTTGGGGAATATGGAGAGGGTTCAAACCTTATTTAGAAGACATCAAAAGGACACTTTGATTTTGAAGCCCAAGAATCACTCATCAAAACATTGAAGCAAAAATCCATTGGACCTAGTATATGCAACTCCTCAACCTGATGAAAAGAAACTGCTTGGTCACTCCATTGCAAATCACAAAGATCCAAGAGACTCAGTCTTGAAGAAAAGAATAACAAATATCTACAGGCATGGAAAACTAATTTGTGTTATGGCTGGATATCCTCAATTTGGAGAAGCCAAGAAAGAAGAAAAATTGAGGCTAAAGCATCAGAAAAGGTAGCTGCCTTAGAAGCAAAGGAACAAGCTGAAAAGCTTGCTACCATGTCAGAAAGTGAGAAGCCTGACACCATTACTGAGACTGAAAAGAAGGAGGAACCAAAGCAGAAATCTGTAAAAAGAATAAAGGAAAGAACCAAAAGGAAGCTGGTATTTGAATGAAGAAAAGGAAGAATCAAAGCCAAATAAGTCTACTACTGCAAATCAACCAACTATGCCCATAATGGAGCAAGTTGAGATCAAGGTCCATCCTGGTGTGAATTTTCATGGTGAGCCAATCATTCCCAAGGATGAACCAATAGACTGGGAAAGCCTACCTATTCCTGAGCTAAACATCCCAATACCAACCACTTCTAAAAGAAGAATGAATATACCAAGAAAGCCAGTCAAGTCTATCCCATTTTAATCCAAAGCCTTACCTAAACCCAAGCCAACAATCAACAAATGAGATCAACTCTTTATTTGTAACATAAAGGAGTTTTCAGATATCAATCTTTACTTGGATGAGTTAGATGAAGTGAGAGCAATTGATTCCCACAAGAGACTCCCAGAAAGATTAGTATTCAAGTACAATGGTGGAAAGGAATTTACTTGGCCTCTTCATAGGATTCTTAATGAAGGCTACTCTGTCTTAGTTAAAGTATTCTGTGTAATAAGAAAGATTTTGGATTCACCAAGGTGGCCAAAACAGAGATACTTAACAAAATTCAACAAATTCAAAGAAGTTGGAGAGAACTAGGTGCACTACCAAGAATCTTAACTATTCCCTACAGTAGAAGAAGAGTGCACTTGAAGCCTTATTGGTTGATGGAGTTCAAGGTTGAAAGGAACATCATAAAATACTTCAGACTAGAAGATCAGCTAAAATTGTCAAGCAATGAAACTCTTAAAAAAATGCAAGAGATGTTGGATCTATCTAATGAGGATAAATTTGAGTTCTACAGAAAACTCCTGAAAGGTTTTTAGCACATAAACACAACAGAAATAGTAATTAAAAACGTGAAAAACCAGAATTTTCGAAACCCACCATAGGATCCATGCGAAAAGGATATTTAATTCGTAGATCAGATTGTTTACCTTAGAAGCTTTACAAATTGTTTGAATAATGGAGATCCAAAGATTGTTCAATCACCACGCATCTCGCTCTCACGATCTACGCTCTATCGGTATCCACACGAATGCTTGAACTCAAGGATTGGATGTGTACTAGCACAAACTCATTTCTTCTTGCTTTCTCCATCTTCTCTCTTGGTGGCTAGGGTTTTAGTAAAGTCTCGCACACAAAATCAGCCACACAATAGATATTATATAGAGAGAAAAAGAATTATATCTCTAAACTAATTAAGAGTTATTATTAATTCAGAATTCCTATTTTTATAATAATAATTAAGTCACACTTAATTATTTAACAATTGAATTTCATAATTGATATATTAGTAAATTCGAATATCATTATTTATCTAATTAATTAAGTCATACTTAATTAATATTATAAATAATTTGAACTAGTTAAATTTAATTTAAATCCAATTTAAATTAAATAATCCTTCAAGCATTCTTTGTGTGCGACCCTATAGGTTATTGTTACATTGGCAACGAATTTTAAATCTAATATAAAATCATAAACAATGAGCGGCATCTAGTAATACATCATTGCTACCCAAATAATAATAATTGAATCGGTGATCGATTAAACCTTTCGTGAATAATGTACAATATAATATAATCCCTTTAACCAAATATTATAGATTAAACTAGAGGCATGTAATGTGTCATCCTCATCATAGTTTAATCCCAGTTTCCTTGATCAATGAGTAGACTATCATATCAAAACAATATTTGAGCGTGGCCACGCATTTCATAGTCTAGCTCACACAAGAGGCCAATAATATCACTCCTAAAATAGGAGGGTTAAATCCCATCTAGATCATTCATATTTCTCATACGATTCATAATATACCCAATGCCCATTTTTATCATTACCCGGTCAAGGATAACTTTTAATGGAATCAATGTATATTAATTCTCGTATAGAAATATAATGACTTCAGTTCTAAGGACCATTACATCATTATCACTGTGAGAATTACTTATGACACAACAGACATGTAGAATCTCATATCAGGTCTGTCCAACACCATGTGCATTTACATATGCCTGTGTTTTTGACTTTAGTATCATTATACCTATGATCAATGAGATGTGATCATCAGTCAAGGAACACACCAGTCTTAATGCATTATTATTGTCCATTTATAATAATACTCGACTAGAGACCTTTAGGAATATTGATACTATTCTCATAATCTCATTTATAAGTCATGTACTTAGAGATATAGAATTACATATCATATTCCAAGGACATTTATTAATCTAACATTTATATCGCAATAAATTAAGAATTAATAAATAATAAAGTGAATAATCGATTGAACATAAACATTAATAATCCAAATGTCTTAAACAAAAACATCATAGCATTATATCTAGGGCACAAACACTAACAATCTCCCACTTTCACTAGAGCCAATCACCCGTGTATCTAATACTCATGGAACTAGTATGACCATCGTGCTTCTGCTGCGACAAAGCCTTAGTCAATGGGTCTAAAACAATATCAATACTATGCACTTTACATTTATATCTCTGTTATTCCCTAACAATACAACAAGAATTACAGAAGGGGGGTTGAATGTAATTCTGACTACTTTTTCAAGATTTTAAAACAGTTCTAACTCGATAAATATATAAGTGTTTGATTTGCAGATTGCGGAATGAAGTAGTTGTATAAATCAAAACACAAAGTAATAAAAATACAAGCTTTTAAAACTTTCTGGTGGATTTGAAAGTATCCACCAGATATATATATATATATATATATATATATTGAGAACCCTGTGAAGCTTGAATAGCTCACAGCTACTTACAAGTAGAACAAACAAACTGCAGAGAAATTTTTGACAAATATAGCTTTTTCTATCTCTCTTTGAAATGTGTTTGCTTAGTTGAATGTTCTACTAGCTACACTTGGTTTATATATCACCAAGTTTACATGACAATAGGACAAGATAATAAAACAAACATATCTAGTCTAACTCCATGCTGCTTTACTACTCTATTCCAGCATCTTTGAATATCTTCACAATTGTATGGGAATGGTAATGCTTCTTTGTTCTCAAATCCCTACTTAACAAGCTGCCACATTCCATTTGCAAACACTCAATGTATGTGACTGTGTTATCACTGTCAACAGATAATTAATTTTGATCATCCGTCGGGTACACTATTGTCATCCGTCAGGTACACATTTTCCAAGTTCATCAGCTTCAGATAAATCCAACATTTCTTGCATTTCCAAAAGAGTTTCATTGCTAGAGATACTCAATTGGTCATCCAGTCTGAAGAATCTTCTAACTCCCTTATCATCCATGAATTCCATCAGCCAATAAGGCCTCAAATGCACTCTCTTTCCTGTAAAGGGAATAAACAGAGTTTTTGGAAGTGCATCTTTGGCGCTGTTGCTCCTTAGCTACTCTATTTTCTTTAGGACTATCCTCCTTGCAGTCACATTAAATCCAAAGTTCTTCTTGAAGGATGAATAGACCTTTATCAGTACAGATTGGCTTTCTTGAAGTCTCCTGTGAAGTGGCCATGTGATCTCTTTCCCTCCCTTATACTTGAATACTAGCCTTTCAGGAAGATATCTGTAGGCATCAATCCCTCTTACTTCTTCCAATTCTTCCAAGTAGAGGTCTATTCTAGAGAACTCCTTGATGTCACAGATGTATAAGAGATCTTCCTTGTTGACTGTGGGTTAAGATTTGGTTAGGGTCTTGGATCTGAGAGTCACGGGATTCACTTTCTTGCTTTCTCTAGTCTTTGTCTTCTTTGGCTTGTTGAAGACTGGAAAGTTTAGTTCAGGAATTGGCAAACTATCCTAGTCTATTGGCTCATCCTTTGGAATTATGGGCACACCATGAACATTACTTGTTGGATCCATCACCTTGAATTCTTCAAATACCATTGAGGGTTTTAATGTCTGAGTTGAAGTTGTAGACTTTTTGGGAATGTAGTCTTCCATTTCCTCATCACTGAAGTCCAATTTTCTTTTGGAGTGGAGCTTGTATCTGAATCTTCTTTTCTGTTGTGGTTCATCTTGCACTTTCGGATCTTGAGGTTTAGAAACTACATATGGTTTTGTAGAAATCTCAGTTGTAGTCTTTACAGCTTGAAGTTTGACCAAGATAGCAGCTTGCTCCTTGTTTTGTTTGAGCTTCTTAGCATCTAAGGCAACCTATTTCTTTTCATGCCTGATTATTTCCTTTTCTTCTTTCTTAGCTTCTACAAATAAAGGGTGTCCAGCCATCACACAAATTTCTTTACCATTTCTGTAGATTTTGGCAATTCTTCTTTTAAGTACTGAATCAGTAGGATCCTTGAAAAATGCAATTGACCTAGCCAACAGCTTCTTCTCATATGGCCTAGGTGTCTCATACACAATATCCATAGGATTTTTGTCTGAAAACCTTGAGTAGTATCTTTTAGGCTTCATGACCAGATTTGCTTTTGGAGATTTAATGCAAGATGGTTGACCCTTTTCCAGATAATTCAAGCTCATTTCATTTACAGAAAAGTGCTTGACTTGAGAGTGATGATTAAATATTTTGTATGGTTTCTTAATTGGTCCAAATTTCTGTTGAATTTCTGCATCTATTTTCTTCCATTTTTCTTTTAATTCCTTCTCAGCTACTGCTTCATCAATCTTTAGCTGTTTATTATTTGATTCCAGTTTTGCTGCTGCCAGATTGATGATGTCAATGCTGTCCATGACTGGTGGCTTTGTGAAAGCAATTGTTGGCACAGTTACTTTGCTGACTTGGATGTTGAGCTGTTTCTCCCCCTCACTAGATGAGCTTTTCTCCCCCTTTTTTTAGCATCAAGTTGGAGAGTGGAAGGGAGTTGAGCAGCCACCAACTGTTGGAGCAGAGCAGTCTGAGTTTCTTGATTAGCAAGTATCTTGGCCATTGACTTCTCCATATCAGATAATCTAGAGTCCATGGCCTCAACCTTTCTATTGAGATCAGCTTCCTTCCTTATCTTACGAGCTATCTCAGTCATGGTGGTTCCAGGAAGTCTAGCATCCAGCCTTGCTATGAAATCCTGTTTTACTTTGAAAACTTCTTGCTTGATTTCATCCACACTTTGACTGTGTTGGAGAGCTTGAATCTTATATAGCTGAAGGGCTTCAAGATGTGCTGTAAGTAGCCTCTTTGTGCTGGCATTTGTAGATGCTTGAATGGTTGTTTGGGTGTCATGAATCAGCTTGAATAGTGTTGATTGGAGATGTGAGTAGGAACATTCTTAGGTTAACATCCAGGCAGGAACATCTTCATCTTCCCCTATGCTCATTCTGTCTTCCTCATCATCCCCACCAGCATCCCCAAATGAGTCTTCAGCCAGTTCAAAATCACTGCTAGTAGTGGAAAGCATAACAGTGATTGAATCCTTTGCTCTTTGTAGAGATTGAGTAGTGTGCACCTAGTTGAGCATCTTTTCAGCCTCCTCATTATCCTGTACAGCTAGAGTTTGATAAGCTATAGCAGGATGAGTAAATGTCTCAGCATCTAGGGAAATAAAATCTATGACATCTTGATATTTTTGCGGAAATAGTCTCTTCCTTTCTGCATCACTGACATTCATTGACTCACTAGAAATGGTGTCCATCCTTATCTCTCTAGTACCTGCATTTCTCTCATGATCTCTCTGTTTTTGCATCAAGGGCTCCCCTTGGCTTCCCACCCTCATACACTCACCATCACCATCTAAGGCGGGACTCCCCTCACTCACTTTTTCCAGTTCTGAAGAAATGGACTACATAGATTCACTCATATTCTCTCCTTTTGCCTGAGAGCAACCCATCCTCTCACTCAATTCACTCCTTTCCCTCAGTCTTAATAGTGATTGTACTACTACTAAGTCCTCTGCACTTGTGATAATTGAAGAAATTTGAAGTTGTGCAGAGACTCCCGACGGATGATGAATATCCATCGGGATAGTAGTTTGGCTATCCGACGGATGACTGCTATTAGGCACATCTATAATGACTCGTGTATTTTTAAATTATTCAAATATGTAATTATGGAAATTATTAAATAAATAAAATATGTGTATTGGTTTTGACTGCTATGTGTTGTTCGATTATTATCTATGTGTGATCTATGATGTACCGGGTTGTCCGCGTGATTAATTATGGAGTCGAATTGAATTATTTTCACTTTCAAAAGTGGATTTAGTGCAAATTTATTTATATAAATAATTGGAATGTCTTTAAAATTGTTTTTATGGTATTATAATTACAATAATTATTCTTGGGATTTTACAAAATTTAGAAATCAATATTTTATTAATTATTTAACCCTGTATAATTTTCTGATTACATTTATTTGTAAAATCTGTATTTAATTCCAGAATTCTTCAAAATTTATGAAACTCATATTTATTTAAGTTTGGAATATTTCGAGAATTTTAAAATAATTTTGGAAATTTTCAGGATTAATTTCACCCGCGTGTCGATTCCTTTAATTGATTAAAGTGGGTATAAATTGCATTTCAAAAATTATTTTAAAATTATGAAATTTATGTTTTTATAAACTTCAGGATATTTGCAAAATTTTAAGACTATCTTCGTAATTTTCTGAATTTGTTTTAAGTGCAGCTCAGTTCGTTAATTGTGAAATGCGGGTACGAGTTGCGTTTCAAAAATGCGTTAATATTTATGAAAAAATTATTTTATTAGTTTCAGGATTATTAGAAAACTTTAAAACTATTTTGATAATTTTATGAATATATTTGATGTGCAACTTGGCTCGATAAACTACGGAAGGTGGAATGAAATCAGGTTTCCAGGAGTTAAACTTTGTACGTGTCTTGTTTCTATTAATATTCATATACATGCCAGCATTTCAGAGGTTGGAAATAAAATCAAAACCATATCGGATAAATACAATACCCACAAACACAGACATCCTAATTTCTTTATTTCTCCCTCACTCACTGGATCAATCTCCCTCCTCTATTTCCCGTATTATTTTCTTTTTCTTATCTGTTTCATTTCCTCGGCCTTTTCAAGTAAGATGTCCGCCATTTGTTTCCAGTGACTCCATCTCCCTGTTCCTTTCTTTCTGTCACCTTGATCTGCTGCTTAATTCTTCCCTGTGTTGCGTGTATTGTGTGCGTTGGGGTTGTGTGTGTGAGTGATAGGTATTTGTGTGTGTGCATATGGTGTATATCTCTGTGTGTGTGTGTGTGCGTTTTGTCCTGGGCAATGTCTGTGCTTCGATTTGTTCCAGTTGCCGCTGGATTTTTCCGGTGAGGCGACCCCTGGCACCGTAGCGCGTAGGCGCGTAGTCGTCGTGTTGGTTGTTTAATTCGGGTTGTTTCACTCGAACTGAACTTTTGGTTTTTGGAAAATTTTAGCAACTTAAATTCTTTTATTTCTCTGTAGGATTTATTGATTACTGTTTAGTGATATAAATAAATTCATTTTCTACAGGAAATTTTAGTAATCGGTGAAATGTATTCGGAAACCCGAATAGTATTGGGTACCAATAAATTTTGCCGCCGTCGACGATGAGCCTCGGTGAGTCGATGGTCGACCGTGATGATCGTTATCTGAGTCCTAATATTTTAATATTAATAAATAATAAATTTACAAATTTTATTTATGAGTTCGAAGTGAAATAGTAGTTATATATTATTATTCGAGATTGAAATTGTGATTGTAATGGTTGATTGATTGTTGGGTTGAACTGGAGTTTGGGATTCGTGGTTGGATTTTTGGATAATGGATGTTGTGAATTTGATTGTTGTTGGTTTGACGTCGATTGTATTCGATGGGTAGTCCGATAAGCAAAGGAAGCGCTGCCCGATATTCGGGAACGTACCCTGTAACATATCGGAACTACCAGTCGAATGTAAATAGTTATATAGTTCTAAATAAATATTCTGTAAAATATAATGGACAATTTGTTTTCTGAAACAATGAGTATATGTATTTTTCGAAAGTTAATATCAAGCTGAGTTTTGAATACATGAACCCTAACTGATGCCTGTATTACAATAATGTATGTGTTACGAGTCGGGTTATGTTAACGCACGGGTAGATTGTTAGTGAGGATATGTCAAGCATAATCGGAAGTCTAAATTAGGGTATTTCGACTCTGTAGGTTCTAGTCGGAAGGCCTGAGAATTGGTATTGAACGAAAGATAGTTTGGTGGTAACCCGAAAAGCTCAGTAAGGTTGCAATCAAAAGACTTAAGTGTTGAGGTCCAATCCAGAGTGATCTAGTGGATAGAAAATAAAGCCTGAGCGATAATGTCGACTCAGAGTCGATCAGTAATAGTTATAAAGCCCTGCAAGGCAAGTACTTCTAAACCTTTTTTGAGATATTATGCAAATGTTTCTAAATTCTCTCGTGAAATATTGTTAAGAATTCAAAATAGCTATGTTTTATATTGTAAGTACTTTGAATCATTCAGCCTTGAACCTGAGCCACATCATTTGATCTTTGAGCCGTAAGCCTTACTCTTTGTAAACCATCCCTTGTTGATTTCCAGATACTAAACCCCACAAATATGATACTACCCTCCAAATATATAACCTCCAAACAACAAACAATGGAACAGAATCATTTGAACATCCAGAAACTTTTATATTCAAACATACCTTGTGATATCAAAGAACTAAACCTTGTAAAATCATTGTTCGTCTAACACCCGATTCTCATACAGGCTGAAGGCCATTTCTTATACATACTTCCCTACCCCCTTGTGATACTCAAGAAATGCATCATGCCTTTATATAAATGTTTCATCACTGTTGATTATTATCTTGTTTTATTGAATTATATTATTTATCATATTGAATTGCTTTAGAATTGGATAGTTTTCTTTATGTGGACCAGATTCGTGGTTAGACCAGATTCGTGGTCGAATTAGGCCAATGTGTGCCTTGGATCCAGTTTATAGAGCAGAGCTATGTGCCTTGCTCGGGGTTAGTGCGTGACTGATCAGCAGCCTAACCTTGGGTTTAAAACTTAAAATGAATATCCAATTCTAATAATTGTTTAACAAGAAACTTGATTTCCTCTGAATTATCTCGTTTGATCATTGTTTAACCTTAGTTATCATCATTATGACTTGCTGAGCTAGTTAGCTCACTCTTGCGAATCTTTTTATGTATTCTACAGTTAAAAAGGATATGGCTGATAGCGAGGTTCCTCAGTTCAGAGTATGAGCTAGAATTCCAGATTGAGTTGGATCGAGCTAGCAGGAGCTTATATTGGTAGTGATATAGTAAGATTGTAAGAATAATTTCCTTATTAGTTGTAAATTAAATTAGTCGGGATTTGGTACGTTGTAATAAAAGTTAAGATCGTGCCTTGTTTTCGTACTTTAACATGTTGAGATCCGTGGTTGTGTAAAGCAGGGTCATTGCAAAGAATATTTCATACAGGGTTATATGTTGTGTATGTGTTGTGGACCTCAAACTTCTGACTCGGGTTTGGAGGGCGCCACAGGTTGGTATCAGAGCTACATGTTATAAGTCACTGAAACAAGCCTAGATTATCGGGTTTGGGTAGAGGGATAGGATTAAGAATAGGAAATAGAAAGATAAGATGTTGTGAGGTTGAGTGCGATTGTATAGTAGGTCTCCGGCACGGTTCGTGTTGCGATTCGGGATTATTAACTTGCGACGTGATCACCGGACAACGGCAATGGCAAATCCTGATTTCCCTGTATCATCTGATCGTTTGGAGCTTTCCGTTCGAGGATCGTCAGCTTCTCTCAGATTTGATTTGCTCCTTGTTCCTCCATCAGTATTAATGGTACTACCTTCTGTTATGTCAGTTGCACCTCTTCAAGTTATTCTATGCTATTCTACCACCTCTTGATACGAGACTACCTATTTAAGAACCTTCATCTGTTTATTCTTGTTCTACTGGACATTCGGTTGTGAGTGTATCTTTCCAGTTTACCCTACATCCTATTCTATACCCTCAGTTTAAAACTTGTCCTATGAAACAACAGTACCTACGAGGATGGATTTGGGAGTTACAGTAAATGGTGAGTACTTGAGATATAAATAAAGGTGAGAAGAAGTTTAGAAAGAAGATTCAAGTGCTCCAGAGGATAGCTGTTACCAGATTGAAAGAAGCCATTAGTGATTAGTCCACCCATGACTAGCTGATGGAATGGATTAAATAAGTATTGAAAAGAGAGTTAGAGGAGATTATGGATTTGGAGTTTTCTTGAAGTTAGATAATGGTGTTATGACGATGTGATATAGTAACAAGGTGATGTGACATTAGCTGACTTGTTGACTATTGGATAGTCTGCTCCACTTAACGATTGTAAAGTTGATGACGGGAGTATTGCAGTATGGAAGCTTTGATGTGAAGCTACGAATAAGATAACATGCAACAACCAACTCATATAGTAAGGACAACCAGATTTGTGATTTTCAAAATTTTTAAACAAATTTTTAAAAATTTCTAAAAGCCTTTTTGAATAAAATGAGTTTTAAACATTGGTTGTCAAGTTACTACTTGAGTTTCTTGTTTGCTAAAAGACCCGGATCATCTGGAAGGATGCTTGTTTCAGACTTAGTATTATTAATACAGAGATTGAAGTAACCCGCGATTATGAAGAAGTTGATTATTCCTAACAGTAAGGTGCAAATATTGTTTGATAAGACTAACAACAGAATCAGCGTACAGAATAACTATTCATCCAATTGCTAGGACTATTAAAGTTCAAAGAATTCATTAATTTAACAGAAGCCTGAGCATGATCGAAGAAGATTGGGAAGATTTCCAGACTTTTCTAAAAAAAGAATATTATTAACAAAAGGATCGTTATGTTGAATGATTCATGGTTATTCTAAATTAAAAAGAGGAAACTCGAGGTTATCTGGTAGGAACGCCATTATGATCGAATTGTTAAAGTATTATACGTGTAGGTGCGATGTTAAAGACGCAAGATTTAACAAGTAAGAATCTACCATAATGCTTAATTCGAGAAGGCATTTCAACGTACCTTCTAAAGTTGTTATATGACACAATTGGGATATGATCGAACCAGCTCGAAAGATGAATACAAGTGAAATGTGGATGGTGACCAATGGTATCAATCTTGTCCTCAATATTACAGCGTATATTCCTTTTTAATTCCTAAAAATGTATGAACTTCTTTTCTTAATAAACTCTTTATGATGATATCAAAAAGGAGGATATTGCATTCCTTTCAAATTTAATTGTTCCCCTCAAGTTTTGCTCTCTAATTGGGACAAACAGTGTTATGGTGAGACGCTTTGTCGGGATTACGAAGAGTCGGGTGGGACGCCACCTAATCATGTGCTGTATGCCATATGGTACGAAAGACTGGTTATCTTAAGTACCAATGTGGTTGTCTCATTCATATTCAAATCCTTACTTCTTCTTTCTTTTCAACTCTAATTTTTTTTTGTTGAATTGTGAATCCTTCTAGTTGTTTCGTTGTACTGTCGTTCTTTGTAAGAGTTTTTCAAACAGAAATCAACATATTATGAACCAAGCGGACAAAGTTCCAGCTACCTCTTATGCATGGGAGGGAAACCAGGGCATATGGAAAGGACTGTAATCACTAGCCCCAATGAAGGATCCACTAAGAGTTAAGGGAATCTATTCCAATAAGGAATACGTCTCCAAGAATGAGAGTTTGCGAGTTGTCTGTAAAATATGTTATTCAGAATACAGACGTGATGACATGAATGATTATTGTGGATACCTTATGCTTTAAATTGAAAGATGTAGGAGCAACCTGATTGCTTATCTCTCCAGGTTTTGTTGATAAGATGAATTACCTTGTTGAATTGATAAGATTATGACTAAAGGAATAGCAAATCGAAAACTTGTAATTGTTACATAAGGGAGTACCAATGGTGGAATTGAGATTCTAGAGATAAGTTGTGAAGAATTGATATCATTTAAGATAAAAGGATTCGACATTATTCTAAGAAATGGACTAACTAATTAAGCGTGATGCCCAGGTAGACTATCATAATGGAAAGATAATTCTAAAGATGTCAAATGAGAATATAATAAGGTTTAGAAGACGAAGGAAAGTAAAGAATTGTTAACGATGATTTAAGCTGAGAAGTTATGGTGATCAAGGTATATGCACTATGGTGATTATGAATAGAAGTCAGGAGCAAACAAAATTTGAAGATTTTATAGTAATTAATGAGATTCAAGATATGTATCCAGATAAGTTACCAATATTTCCTTCAGATAGAGAAATTAAGTTCGCGATTGACTTAGCACCTGAAATGAAGCCAGTGTCCAAAGCCCCGCGCAGAATAGCGCCAGTTAAAATGAAAGAGGCAGCAAGGCAAATGCAAGAGATGTTAGAAGAAGGAACGATTAGATCTAGGTACCCCATAAGATGCACCGATACTAATTATTAATAAGAAAGATGGAAGTATGAGATTATGCGTCGACTAGCAAAAGTTCAACAAGTTTATTACCAAGAGTAAGCATCTGTTACCTCGAATTAATGATTTGGTTGATCAGATGAAAGAAGCAAAGTATTTTTATAATGATTAAAGACCTGGTATTTTACCAACTGAAGATTAAACCTATGGACATATCAAAGATAATTTTCAGAACTAGGTACTATTGTTATAAAATTCTAGTATTGTCATTTGGATTAACCGATATACTAGTAATATTTAAACTTGATAGACATAATCTTTAAGGAATATCTGGATAAGCTGTAGTTGTGTTACTTAAAGTCAACGGAGGACCATGCAAAGCATTTAATGATAATTGGGGACTCGGAGAAGAAAGAAATTGTATGTAAAGTTTACAAGATGAAAGCTTTGATGGCAGGAAGCATAATTCTTAGCATAAATAGTCAGTGAGGCGGAGGCAAAAGGGGATCCAGCAGGTATTAAAGTTACTATAAATGAAGAAAGACCAAAATCACCAACAAAAGTAAGAAGTTTTACCATGGGCCGGTTATTATTGAAAATTTGTGCAAGATTTCTTGAAAGTTGCAATACTTTGACGAAGCTAACCAGGAAAAGCAAGAAGTTTATTTGAAATGGAAAAGGGTGAAGAAAGTTTTGCGAAGTTAAATGAAAGAATGGTTACAGCACCTGCTTTATCACTTTGGAAGTATCAAGGAGATTTGGTAATTTATAGTGATGTTTCTCATAAGGGAGCAGGATGTGTGTTGATGTAGCACAATAAAGTTATTGTATTTTATTTATGAGTTCGAAGTGAAATAGTAGTTTTATATTATTATTCGAGATTGGAATTGTGATTATAATGGTTGATTGATTGTTGGGTTGAACTGGAGTTTGGGATTCGTGGTTGGATTTTTGGATAATGGTTGTTGTGAATTTGATTGTTGCTGGTTTAACGTCGATTGTATTCGACGGGTAGTCCGTTAAGCAAAGGAAGCGTTGCCCGATATTCGGGAATGTACCCTGTAACATATCGGAACTACCAGTCGAATGTAAATAGTTATATAGTTCTAAATAAATATTCTGTAAAATATAATGAACAATTTTTTTCTGAAACAATGAGTATATGTATTTTTCGAAAGTTAATATCAAGCTGAGTTTTGAATACGTGAACCCTAACTGATGCATGTATTACAAAAATGTATGTGTTACGAGTCGGGTTATGTTAACGCATGGGTAGATTGTTAGTGAGGATATGTCAAGCACAATCGGAAGTCTAAATTAGGGTATTTCGACTCTGTAGGTTCTAGTCGGAAGGCCCTAGAATGGGCATTGAACGAAAAATAGTTTGGTGGTCAACCGAAAAGCTCAGTAAGGTTCCAATCAAAAGACTTAAGTGTTGAGGTCAAATCTAGAGTGATCTAGTGGATAGACAATAAAGCCTGAGCGACAAAGTCTACTCAGAGTCGATTAGTAATAGTTATAAAGCCCTGCAAGGCAAGTACTTCTAAACCTTTTTTGAGATATAATGCAAATATTTCTAAATTCTCTCGTGAAATATTGTTAAGAATTCAAAATAGCTCTGTTTTATATTGTAAGTACTTTGAATCATTCAGCCTTGAACCTGAGCCATATCATTTGATCTTTGAGCCGTAAGCCTTACTCTTTATAAACCATCCCTTGTTGATTTCCAGATACTAAACCACACAAATATGATACTACCCTCCAAATATATAACCACCAAACAACAAACACTGGAACATAATCGTTTGAACATCCAGAAACTTTTATATTCAAACATACCTTGTGACATCAAAGAACTAAACCTTGTAAATGTTAGTGTATACTGAAAATATTTATTTGAAGTATGTACATTTATTTCTGGCCAGTTTATTTGAGAATCATTTGAATGTTTACATGTTGTCTAATATTATATATTGTGAACAATCTAGTATCAAATGGGATACATAATATTAGATTGTTAGATATGGTTATATAATATAATAAGGTTCACAGCACAGGTGGTGTTGGACAATCCACTAGTATGGCTGTAGTATTATTTAGATTAGTTTATATTGACTAATAAATAATACTAGTATACTTTGTGTATATTGAACATGATCAAATTTAGAATTGTTCCCTTAATGCTGATTAAGAAGGAGAACTAAGATTCTATGTTATTATTAATGCTTAGGTTCTTAATCCGGAAATAGTAATTGACACGTGTATATTATTTACATGCTTTGATTTATATATGAAATAATTCTTTTAAATTATATCATTATATTTTGGGTGATGGAATTATATACATGGTGGATATTATTTATTGAAGGAATCCATGTCCTGATAATATTCGGGTTAATGATGTCCCCTTGAAAGCTCAAAAAGATTTAATTATGTGAAACCCTGCAGGTGGAATTTATTCTGGCATAATTAAATAAAGGTTGAGTGGATGATCAAGGATAAAAGATATTAATTAAATAAATTATCAGTAATTTATTTAATTAATGGACATATGATATTTTAAACATGGGGAATTTAATAAGCAAATAATATTAGAACCAAATTAATTAAATTACGGTATTAGGAAAGGTAGTGCAAATATTAATTCTTTAGTGGATTGAATTAATATTTAATTACATTGGGCTAGGCTCAAGATGTAATTAGAAGGCCCAACCTAATTATCCATGGTCCCTATTGTAGCCTATATATATTCTTATTCTCTTCTTGCTTGGCAAATGTGTGAAAACATATTGTAGCCACCAAGGAGCAAGAAGAGAGGATAACTTGAGAAGACGGAGGCCATACTTCGCTTAAGGGAATTTGGGAATACAATAGAAGAGCGTGGAATCAACCATTAACAAGGTAATCCTCTTTTCGTAATATTTATCGTAAAACGTAATAACACCCTATGTCCGTGGTTCCCAATAATTGGTATCAAGAGCCTGGTAATGAGTTCTACGTTTTATGATATAATGTCCATGTCGTAATTATATATGCGTGTATATAGTGTTTTGCTTGTATTGGTTTTGATGCAGGTTGTTAATCCACTATTATGGCCATGTATATTTTAATTATGTGTTTGGATCCCACGTGGTTTAATCGTGGTTAATTTTTGTTTTGGTTTCTACGTGGTTTAATCGTGGTTGTAATTTACACGGGGGTTGATCGTGTTAGAATAGATTCTACAAAATTAGTTTTGTATTAGATCTATTTTTTTTGTAATTGTTCCGGGTATTTTGTAATAGTTATGTGCGATCGGAAATCAATTCCGGTAGTTTTTTGTTCCGATGTGCGATTACCTGGGGCTGCTGGGGCTGCTGGGGGCGTCAGGGCGCGCTTGGGGCAGTTTTTTTTTAGAGCTGGATTTTTTTTTCAAGGGCCATAATAGTGGAAAATTTATTTTAATTTTTTTCATTAAATTTTAATTATTGCTTTAATTTATTGATTATGTGTGTCGTTAATTATGTGTGTAATTCTTTTAAAATTGCATGTTTAACTTAACTAGGACGACATGGACATAAATTTTATTTATTGCTTTAATTAAATGTTATATGTTGCTAAAATTATGTGTGTATTTTGAATGCATGATTAGACATAATTATAACAACATAGGGCCTCATTTAATTTTAAAATTCCTCAATTTCAATAAAAAAATTCTAAGTGGGAGAGGGAATTAATATGAAATTAAATCCCATGGTCTCCATTATTGGTTGTAGGTAATTTAACATAAAGATGAATATAAATTATATATACGTCACCCATCGTGGCATGTAATTTATGGTGTCTAGAATGTTATAGAAATTACTAGAACAAACTTCTTAAATTAATAAATTTTGAAAGGAATAAATACGGATTTTCTTTATTTCTGATTTGGGGCGATTTTGTCAAAAGTGGGTTCATCGAACTTGTAAGGCTGTGGGTTTTAAGCGAGACCGATGTGACTCATCCACTACCTGGAAATCAAACCATTGATGAATATTGAATTGAAGTATTCTATTCAAGGCAAAATTACGAATATTGGAAGGTATACACGCCACCCATCGTGGCGTACCAAGTTCCATAGATTTCGAATAATTTAAGATTTGATGATGGTATACACTTAGCTATGAAAAATAATATAGTCCACCCCAACGTGGCATATTGTTTAGTAATAGGACCGAAGTAACATTTAAACAAAATTAGGTGGTATACATATCACACATCATGGCGTACCAGAAGCTTATGGTGTTTATATGTTAGTGCATTAAATTTTAATAATTGTTAGAGGAATCAATAGATCTTAATAATTAATGCACCCTTATTTATGTGATGTTTTTATGCATGATTCTCAGGATAAAATGGGTTTTAATCCACTATTCACCATACTTAAGGATAACAAACTTACCGAACCTAAATATATTGAATGGAAACGAAATTTGGACATTGTGTTGACTGCTGAGGAGTACAAGTTTTGCACTTATGAACCCAAGCCTGAACAGCCTGCTGCTGATGCTCCTGAAGATGAGAAAGAGTATTATTAACGGTGGATTAAGGCTGATGAGATGTCGTGATGTTACATTCTGGCAGCAATGTCGGGTGTTTTGCAGCATCAACATCAGTCTATGGCCACTGCTTCGGATATGCTCTTTAATCTCAAGGAACTTTTTGGAGATCAGAATAGGGCTACTAGGCAAGTAGCCATGAAGGCTTTAATGAACACTCAGATGGCTAAAGGCACACCTGTAAGGGATCATGTTCTCAAGATGATGTCGCATCTGAATGAGATAGAGATCCTTGGTGCTGAACTTGACGGGGAAACCCAGATTGACATTATCCTTATGAGCTTATCCAAGAGTTTTGAGCAGTTCCGCTTGAATTACAACATGAACAAGAGGAAGTATAGTCTCGCGGAACTGCTGACAGAACTTCAGGCAGCTAAAGGATTATTTCGGCAGAGTGTTCAAGTGAATGCGGCTGAGAAAGGTTCTTCCTCTAAACCGAAAGGTATTAAGAAGAAGAAATAGGCTCAGACACAGAAAGCTGTGAAGGCAGTGGGAGTTCAGGGTGGTGTGAAAAAGCCTAAGGGAAAGTGCTTCAGATGCAAACAGTCAGGTCACTGGAAACAGGATTGTCCTCTTCCTAAGAAGACAAACAATACTGGTATGTCTCTTTCTCTAGTTACAGAAACATTTATAGCGGCTATATCTACGAGCACTTGGTGTGTAGATACAGGAGCCACTGATCATGTTTGTAATTCTATGCAGGGGTTCCAACAATCCAGAATGCTTAGAGATGGTGAGATATACGTGTTCATGGGAGATGCTACGAAAGTAGCAGTAGTTGTAGTAGGAGTTATTCATTTATCTTTTGGTTTTGAACAATTGTCTTTATGTACCTTCTTTTAGAAGGAATTTAATTTCGGTTTCTAAACTTGCTTTGGATGGTTATAATGTTTGTTTGGATCGTAATGTTTCTATTATGATGAATAAACGAATTATATGTTCTGGTACATTGCAAGACAATTTGTATATAATTAATCTTAGTCAACCTGCACTGCAACTGCAATTTAGGGAATTGAACAACACATCTTCTAACTCTACTAAAAGAAAGGAACCTTCTAGTTTGAACCAAACATATCTTTGGCACTTGAGATTAGGTCATATTAACTTGAGGAGGATTCAAAGACTGGTAGTAGATGGGCCTTTAAGCTCATTGGCAGTGGAGCCATTTCCAGTTTATGAATCCTGCTTGGAAGGTAAAATGACTAATAGACCTTTCAAGGCAAAAGGGAATAGATCCAAACAACTGTTAAAATTGGTTCACTCTGATTTATGTGGACCCATGAATATCCAAGTAAGAGGTGGTTATGAATATTTCATCACTTTCATTGATGATTATTCTAGATATGGGTACATTTATTTATTGCACCGTAAGTCTGAGTGCTTTGATAAGTTCAAAGAGTACAAAGCTAAAACGGAGAAGCGACTTAATAAAAGTATCAAGTCACTACGATCAGATCATGGTGGCGAATACTTCCTTGGAGAATTTAGGGAATATTTATCAGAAAATGGGATAGAATCCCAATTAACTGCACCAGGCACACCCCAGCAGAACGGTGTAGCAGAGAGAAGGAACCGGACTCTTTTAGAGAGTGTTAGATCGATGATGAGTTATTCGGATTTACCCAAGTCATTTTGGGGACATGCCTTAGAGACAACAGCTTATCTTCTGAACTTAGTACCTTCTAAGTCGGTTCCTAAAACCCCCTTAGAATTGTGGACCGGGGATAAACCGAGTCTAAGACATATTCGAATATGGGGTTGTCCAGCACATGTGCTGAACAAGAACGCGACTAAGTTAGAATCTCGTACAGAAGTAAGGTTGTTTGTAGGCTACCCCATGGGAACGAAAGGATATTTATTTTATAGTCCGAAGAATCGGGATGTCATTGTTAACACCAATGCAAGATTCTTGGAGGAGGACTATATAATGAATCACAAACCCATGAGTAGTGTCGTTTTAGAGGAACTAGTGGGAGGGACAAATAATACCCATGAAGCTGTAGTACAAGTAGAACAACCACAACATAATGTACAACCTGTCACTAATACCGCACCAGTGCCTCGTCGTAGTGGGAGGGTTGTTCAACAGCCTGATAGATTCATGTTTTTGGGAGAGTCTTCAGACTTGGTCCCTGGTGAACATGATGATGATCCCCGTACATACGAAGAGGCAGTACAAGACAAAGATGCAGATCTTTGGCAAAAGGCGGTGGAATCTGAGATAGAATCAATGTATTCTAATCAGGTCTGGAGCTCATGGAACCACCCAAAGGTATAAAACCTATTGGATGTAAGTGGATCTACAAGAAAAAGAGGGGATTAGATAAAAAGGTGAAAGCCTGGAAAGCAAGACTTGTTGCGAAAGGGTATACTCAGAAAGAAGGTATCGATTATGAGGAAACCTTTTCACCGGTAGTCATGCTTAAGTCAATCCATATTCTTTTATCTATAGCAGCTCATCTCGATTATGAGATTTGGCAAATGGATGTCAAGACAGCTTTTCTTAATGGAAGTCTTGAAGAAACCATCTATATGCAGCAACCAAAAGGATTCATTAAGGAAGGCCAAGAGCATCTGGTATGTAAGCTTAAGAGGTCTATTTATGGACTTAAACAAGCTTCTAGAGACTGGAATATTCATTTTGATCAGGCAGTCCAGTTATATGGATTTGATCAAAGTCCAAGCGAATCGTGCGTGTATAAGAGAAGTGAAGGTAATGCAGTGGTTTTTCTAGTACTATATGTAGATGATATTTTACTCATTGGAAACAATGTTGAGATGTTGTCATCAGTAAAGGCATGGTTGTTCAAACAATTTGACATGAAGGACTTAGGTAAAGCGGCATACATCCTTGGGATCAAAGTTATAAGGGATCGCAAGAAAAGGATGTTGGATTTATCTCAAGAGCCCTACATTGATGAAGTATTAGCTCGTTTTAACATGCAGAACTCCAAGAAAGGTTTTTTACCTTTTAAGCATGGAGTTGCTCTATATAAGAAGCAGTGTCCTTCGACACCTAAGGATATAGAGAGCATGAAAGCAGTTTCTTATGCTTCAGCATGTGGAAGCTTAATGTATGCTATGTTATGTACGAGGCCTGACATCTACTTTGCTGTAGGCATGGTTAGTAGATATCAGTCGAACCCAGGTCAGGAACATTGGAGTGCAGTAAAAACTATACTCAAGTACCTGAGAAGGACTAAGGATTATATGTTAATTTACATGGCCTCAGATCTATTTCCTTTGGGATATACTGATTCAGATTTCCAATCAGATAGGGATAAGAGGAAATCAACCTCGGGATATGTTTTTACTTTGGGAGGTGGAGCCGTTATATGGAGGAGTGTAAAGCAGAAATGCATTGCAGACTCCACTATGGAGGCCGAGTACGTGGCGGCCTCTGAGGCTGCCAAGGAGGCTGTATGGTTCAGGATCTTCCTTTTGGACTTAGATGTGGTACCTAATTTGCCTAAGAGCTTGACGATGTATTGTGATAACACTGGTGCTGTGGCAAATTCAAAGGAACCGCGAGACCACAAAGCATCTAAACATATTGAACGTAAGTATCATCTCATACGAGGAATCGTAAAGCGAGGGGATATAGTTGTGGCTCACATATCATCAGAAGACAACCAAGCAGATCCTTTCACAAAGAGCTTGCCAACCAAGGTTTTTGACAAGCATGTGGAAGCGATAGGAGTCAGATGGATGGACACATAGATTTTTATGTAATAGTGGATTAAATAAACACTGATGTACACATAGAATATTTTGAGTATAAGTGGGAGATTGTTAGTGTATACTGAAAATATTTATTTGAAGTATGTACATTTATTTCTGGCCAGTTTATTTGAGAATCATTTGAATGTTTACATATTGTCTAATATTATATATTGTGAACAATCTAGTATCAAATGGGATACAGAATATTATATTGTTAAATACGGTTATATAATATAATAAGGTTCACAGCACAGGTGGTGTTGGAGAATCCACTGGTATGGCTGTAGTATTATTTAGATTAGTTTATATTGACTAATAAATAATACTAGTATACTTTGTGTATATTGAACATGATCAAATTTAGAATTGTTCCCTTAATACTGATTAAGAAGGAGAACTAAGATTCTATGTTATTATTAATGCTTAGGTTCTTAATCCGGAAATGGTAATTGACACGTGTATATTATTTACATGCTTTGATTTATATATAAAATAATTCTTTTGAATAATATCATTATATTTTGGGTGATGGAATTATATACATGGTGGATATTATTTATTGAAGGAATCCATGTCCTGACAATATTCGGGTTAATGATGTCCCCTTGAAAGCTCAAAAAGATTTAATTATGTGAAACCCTGCAGGTGGAATTTATTCTGGCATAATTAAATAAAGGTTGAGTGGATGATCAAGGATAAAAGATATTAATTAAATAAATTATCAGTAATTTATTTAATTAATGGACATATGATATTTTAAACATGGGGAATTTAATAAGCAAATAATATTGGAACCGAATTAATTAAATTACGGTATTAGGAAAGGTAGTGCAAATATTAATTCTTTAGTGGATTGAATTAATATTTAATTACATTGGGCTAGGCTCAAGATGTAATTAGAAGGCCCAACCTAATTATCCATGGTCCCTATTGTAGCCTATATATATTCTTATTCTCTTCTTGCTTGGCAATTGTGTGAAAACATATTGTAGCCACCAAGGAGCAAGAAGAGAGGATAACTTGAGAAGACTGAGGCCACACTTCGCTCAAGGGAATTTGGGAATACAATAGAAGAGCGTGGAATCAACCATTAACAAGGTAATCCTCTTTTCGTAATCTTTATCATAAAACGTAGTAACACCCTAAGTCCGTGGTTCCCAACAGTAAAATCATTGTTCATCTAATACCCGATTCTCATACAGGCTGAAGGCCATTTCTTATACATATTTCGATACCCCCTTGTGATACTCAAGAAATGCATCATGCCTTTATACAAATATTTCATCACTGTTGATTATTATCTTGTTTTATTGAATTATATTATTTATCATATTAAATTGCTTTAGAATTAGATAGTTTTCTTTATGTGGACCATATTCGTGGTCAGACCAGATTCGTGGTCGAATTAGGCCAATGTGTGCCTTGGATCCAGTTTATAGAGCAGAGATATGTGCCTTGCTCGAGGTTAGTGCGTGACTGATCAGCAGCCTAACCTTGGTTTTAAAACTTAAAATGAATATCCAATTCTAATAATTGTTTAACAAGAAACTTGATTTCCTCTGAATCATCTCATTTGATTATTGTTTAACCTCAGTTATCGTCATTATGACTTGCTGAGCTAGTTAGCTCACTCCTGTGAATCTTTTTATGTATTCTACAGTTAAAAATGATATGGTTGATAGCGAGGTTCCTCAGTTTAGAGTACGAGCTAGAATTCCAGATTGAGTTGGATCGAGCTAGCAAGAGCTTATATTGGTAATGATATAGTAAGATTGTAAGAATAATTTCCTTATTAGTTGGGATTTGGTACGTTGTAATAAAAGTTGAGGTTGTGGCTTGTTTTTATACTTTAACCTATTGAGATCCATGGTTATGTAAAGCAGGGTCATTGAAAAGAATATTTCATACAGGGTCATATATTGTGTAGGTGTTGTGGACCCCAAACTTCTGATCCGGGTTTGGAGGGCGCCACAACATCCGTCGGGATACAATCTCTACTCGACGGATGAAGAATATCCACCGGGATAGAAGAAATGAATGAGTTTGGAGTGGAGACTATTGTAGATTATGTGCAGATTGATGAAAATTTAGGCACAGATGTCTCAACAGACTCAGAAAGGAATGGCAAGTGAGCCAACAAATCATCTAAACGATGATGCACACTTGCTTGGATTTTTGGCTTCTCCAATAGAGTTAAAGATGGAGAATTTGGAAGTGATGTAATGATCATGTCAACATCTAGTGAGTATGTGGGTGAATTTGGTGTTTCAGGTGCTTCAATTATTAATGATTTTGGCTGTGCCTCCACATTTATTGGAGCCACATCAATCTGACTTTGAGATGGTGCAGTGACTGGGTCTTTAGCACCAGTTTGCACTGTGTGTGTTCCCTGTGCATCCCCAAAGGTTTTGATCTTTTCTTTCTAGTATAAGTTTGTGGTGAACTTGTGTCCCTAACCCTCTTGGCATGTGCTCCTGGTTAGGAGCTTGTTTCAATAGTAACACCCTTTTGGGAAGATGAAACTAGAAGTGAGCTTATTTCCTTGTTAACAACCATAGTTTGTTGGGAAACTGTGGTATGGCTAGGCTTAGGTACACTCATCTCACCAGCCTTATTCTTAGGGTTTCTTTGATTTTCACCCTGTCCCTCACCTTTCTCACTCACCTTCACACTCCCCTCTTTGTGTTTAGTAGATTTCGCAACTGATTTCTTTTGAAAGAAACCAGATGGGGCTTTCTTAGTTTTGGGTTTTGAAATTGTTGGTTTGGTAGCTTGGGTAGGCATCTATTGGGTCATTGACAGTGGTACTTACCTCACTTACCTGAGGTCCCTCCATGATTGGGAAGTAATGGAGGGGCACCTCTTTGTGGTGACTTTCCCTGTTGAGATCATCAATGACTCTCCTTTCTTGAACCCAATAATTCAACTTGTTGGTTGGGTTCTCAACATTAATATTCTCAATAAGATGGTTAGCAAGCATCATAAAGAATCTAGCATAATAGACACTTTTACCTCTCTTATTAAGTTCTCCTAACTTATAACCTAACTCAAACAAGACCACGTCACTGAAATTAAAGTACTTGTCAGTAACTAACATGTAAAGCATGTTAAGCATGAAGATGTTAACAGAATCAAAGTTACTAATTTTACCAGAAAATACCTTAGTTACCACATCACACAAATAGCTCCACTCCTTTCTAAGGCCTAACCTCCTAATTTTACTTAAATTAGAAGTAGAAAGTGCATAGCCCATAGAATTTAGAATGTTAACTATATCAGTGTCTGTGTGTGGAACAGTAGCAGTTTTATCTGGAATCCTAAAGCATGCTTTGACAATGTCACTATTAATGCAAAACTGCTTACCTTTGAGAGTGAAAGTTATGGTCTTATCGGTAGAGTTGTACACGGCCATTGTCCATATCTCCTCCACAACTTCACAGTAGATTGTGGGTGATTCCAACATAGCATAACTGAGTTTACAGCTCTTCACAAAATCTATCATCTTGTGAAAGTCTCCAGACTGAGGAATCTCCTTATTCACAAGCACTGCGAAGTTGTTCTTTACAGAGAGAATATTTTACAGAGAGAATATTTTCTTTAAAGAAGAAAGGAAGTTAGAGCAATTGATTTGAGAATGACAAAAGAGTAGAATAAAAATGAATTCTGCTTTTATACTATCTCATAAATAAACTGTCAAAAATAATAAAGTAAAATAAAGTAACTAATCAAAATAGCCCAAAATAGCCGTTTAAAAATAAATAAACTGTAAAAATTATGTCACATACCCGTCATGTTGTGCTTACAAACTATAAGTATACTCGATGGATAACGTTCAGAGTTTTAACGGCTAAGATTGAGACAATTCGACGGATGAGGATAAATCAAATATCCGTCGGGTTATGAAATAATCCAGAAAAGTAATTGATTTTTATTAACAAATAAAATTCAGATGGATGATCAAACTCGATGGATAATGAGCATCCGTCGGGATGTAAATTTTGACTTAGACAAAATTTTATCCAAAACAGAAAAATAAATTAAGTTTCTGGCTGTATTAAAACTTGCAAAAATATCTGAAATAATTCAAGAATAATTAAGCATACCTAACTCACTTACCAACCTTGAAAAGGTGGATTCAGCAAGTGGCTTGGTGAAGATATCTGCAAGTTGCTTTTCACTTGGAACAAAATGAAGTTCCACAGTACCATTCATCACATGTTCCCTAATGAAGTGGGACTTGATGTCTATGTGCTTTGTTCTTGAATGTTGTACTGGATTTTCAGTGATGGCAATTGCACTTGTGTTATCACATAAAATGGGAATTTTATCCTTTTGTAGACCATAGTCCAACAATTATTTTTTCATCCATAAAATCTGTGCACAGCAACTACCAACAGCAATATATTCAGCTTCAGCTATAGAAGTAGAAACTAAATTTTGCTTTTTACTGAACCAGGACACAAGCTTGTTCCCTAGAAATTGACAGGTTCCTGTTGTACTTTTTCTGTCTAATTTACAACCTGCATAATCTGCATCTGAATAACCAGTTAGATCAAAACCAGAATCTCTAGGGTACCAAATGCCAAGTTTTGGTGTTCCCTTGAGATATCTGAAAATTCTATTAATAGCTACTAAGTGAGATTCTCTAGGGTCAGCCTGAAATCTAGCACAAAGACAAGTAGCAAACATTATATCTGGCCTACTAGCTGTTAAGTACAGAAGTGAGCCAACCATGCCCCTATAGTTTGAAATATCCACAGACTTTTCAGTAGTATTTAATTCAAGCTTAGTTGTAGTGGCCATTGGAGTTTTTGAAGATGTGAAATCCATTAGATCAAACTTCTTTAAAAGATCATGAATATATTTAGTTTGACTAATGAATATTCCATCACTAACTTGCTTAACTTGTAAACTAAGAAAGTAAGTTAGTTCTCCCATCATGCTCATTTCATACTTACTTTGCATCAATTTGGCAAACTTTTTGCAAAGTTTTTCATCTGTAGAACCAAATATAATATCATCTACATAAATTTGAACAATTATACTAGAGCCATTAACATTTCTAAAGAACAGAGTTTTATCAACAGTACCTCTTGTGAAGTGGTTTTCCAAAAGAAACTTTGATAAAGTGTCATATCAGGCTCTATGTGCTTGCTTTAGTCTATAAAGTGCTTTCAAAAGATAGTAGACATATCCTGGAAAATTTGGATCTTCAAAACCAGGAGGTTGATTGACATACAATTCCTCATCCAAATCTCTATTCAGAAAGGCACTTTTGACATCCATTTGATAGACCTTGAAATTGGCATGGGCTGCATAGGCTAAAAAAATTCTGATGGCTTCAAGTCTTGCAACAGGAGCAAAGGTTTCATCAAAATCTATTCCTTCTTGTTGATAGTAGCCCTTAGCAACCAATCTAGCTTTGTTCCTAACCACTATGCCATTTTCATCCATCTTGTTTCTAAATACCCACTTGATGTCAATTGGATTCTTTCCTTTAGGTTTGGGTACCAGCTTCCACAGCTTGTTCCGTTCAAATTGGTTTAGCTCCTCCTGCATAGCTTAAATCCAATCAGGATCCAACAAAGCTTCTTCTACCTTCTTTGGTTCTTCCTTAGATAGGAAGCTACTATATAAATATTCTTCTTGAGTTGCTCTCCTTGTTTGAACTCTAGAAGATGCATCACCAATGATGAGCTAAAAAGGATGATCTTTAGTCCATTTCCTTGTTGAGGTAGGTTAGCTCTAGATGAAGAGGCCTCATTGTTGTCTTGATGTGTGACTGAGTTTTGATTATAAGAAACTCCCCCTAATTTTATGAATCTTTGATTTGAGAAAGGGGAACTTTCTGTAGGTGATCTATTCTGACTCTCAGCTTCTCTTAATGTTCCGATGGATGATGCACTTTGTGTCCCGACGGATGAAGCTGATTGTCTCCCGACAGATAAGGCAGGTTGTCCCCGACAGATGAAACATTTTGTAACTCGATAGATGTTGAGTTATGTGCTTCATTAGTTACAGATATTTCTGCATTATCCTTATTTACTATTTCTTGATCACTTTCATCATCACTGTCATCACTAAGCATCTCCACATTATCAAACTTGAGGCTCTCATGAAACTCTCCATCTTGCAGTCCTTCAATTTTTTTGTCATCAAACACAACATGTACTCATTCCATAACAATGTTGGTTCCTAGATTGTAGACTCTATATGCCTTTCTCACAGAATATCCAACAAAATTCTTTCATCTACTTTAGCATCAAACTTCCCATGATGATCAGTTTGATTCCTCAAGATATAACATTTGCAACCAAAGACATGAAGAAAATTTGGAGTTGGCTTCCTATTCTTGAAGAATTGGTAGGGTTTCATACACTTTGCTTGATTAACCAAAGAAATATTCTGAGTGTAACAGGCAGTATTCAGAGCTTCAGCCCAAAAATATGTTGGTAACTTTGATTCTTCAAGTATAGTCCTTGCAGCTTCAATAAGAGATCTGTTCTTTCTTTCCACTACTCCATTTTGTTGTGGAGTTCTTGCTGCTGAAAACTTATACATAATACCATTCTATTTACAAAATAATCTCATCACAGAATTCTTGAACTCAGTTCCATTGTCATTCCTGATATCTCTTACTTTAAAATCAGGATGATTTTTGACTTGACTTATGTGTTTGATGATGATTTCACTAACTTCATATTTAGACTTTAGGAAATATGTCCAAGAGAACTTTGAGAAATCATCCACAATTACTAGGAAAAATCTTTTCCTTGAGATAGACAACACATTGACTGGTCCAAACAAATCCATGTGTAATAATTGTAAAGGTTCTTCAATTATTAAATCAAGCTTCTTTTTGAATGATGCTTTGATCTGCTTTCTTTTTTGAAAGGCATCACATAATCCATCCTTAGAAAACTCCACTTGAGGAATGCCTCTAACCAGTTCTTTCTTGACAAACTAATTCATGGTTTTGAAGTTTAGATGGGACAACTTCTTGTGCCATAGCCAACTTTCATCTTGACTTGCTTTACTGAGAAGACAAGTGACAAATTCTGCATTAGATGAGTTGAAGTCAGCTAGATACACATTTCCTTTTCTCACTCCAGTGAGAACCACATTGTTGCTCTTTTTGTTTGTCACAACACAGGCTTCTAAATTGAAGGTTACTGAATTGCCCTTATCACAAAGCTGGTTGATACTCAACAAATTATGCTTGAGACCATCCACTAGGGCAACCTCTTCAATGATGATATTGTCTTTTGAAATCAAGCCATATCCCACGGTATAACCCTTGTTGTCATCTCCAAAAGTAATACTTGGGACAGCTCTTTTCTTGAACTCAGTGAGCAGGGTAGAATCTCCAGTCATGTGCCTTGAGCAACCACTATCCAGATACCAAAGATTCTTTCTGTTTCGCTGCACATATCAAAATCAAATCAAGTTGATTTTTATAACGACTCGTATATTTTTATACTGTTTAAATGTGTAATTATTAAATAATTACATAAATAAAGTATGTGTATGTGTTCAGTCAGCTGGATATTATTTTTGTTAATATTTTAATTAATTATGTGTGATTGTGGTGTTCGTGTAATTAATTATGGACTTGTATTGAATTGTTTCCACTTTTAAAAGTGGATTTAACTGCTGATATATTTGCATAAATATGTGAATTGTCTCTAAAATTGTTTTTATGACTTTATAGTCTCAATAATTATTTTTGGGATTTTATAAAATTTAGAAATCAATATTTCATCAATTATTTAACCCTGCATGGTTTTCTGATTGTATTTATTTGTAAAATCTATATTTAATTCCCGAATTCTTCAAAAATTATGAAACTCATATTTATCTAAGTTGGGAATATTCTAGGAATTTTAAAATTATTTTGGGAATTTTTGGGATTAATTTTACCCGCGCGTCGATTCACTTAATTGTTAAAAGCGGGTATAAATTGCATTTCAGAAATTATTTTAAAATTATGAAATTTAGGTTTTTATGAACTTTGGGATATTTGTAACATTTTAAGACTATTTTCGTAATTTAATAAATTTATTTTATGCGCACCATAGTTCGATAAAATATAAAATGCGGGATAAAGTAATTAAGTCTGGAAGTACTAGGACACGTGTCGAATTTGCGGAAGGTGTATAGTTTGCTGTCAATTGATTATTGGGGGAAGACATTAATATATATATATATATATATATATATAAAGAGCCACATCAAGTTTGGGAGTTGCCTCATGATCATAAGAGTCTAGTGTAGAAATTTTGAAGGCAAATTTGAAGTGTAAGAGTGTCAAACGCACCCAAGAAACCTTAGATGTCATTCTGAAATTTACCATAATAAGCACCTTCACTTACCACATAGTTTTAGAGCACTTATGAGTGAGGCCTAGGTTGACCACCATAGTTGCAAGATAGCATAAAGTCAGTAGAGTGAAAGGCCCAAGTTAGGGTCAATAGGAATTGGATTATTTAGTAAAGGCACTTCGAGTAGGAAGCCAAAATTTGGAGATTTTGTCTAGTTTAGCGACCAAGTGACTTAAGTATGTGGAGAGAGATCATCCAAGCCTAGTGTTGCAATATGGCGTGTGTGATATTATTTGGTAATTAAATATGGTATGTGAGCATATGTGGCTATGTGTACTATTATGTTATAAGGTGATTGTAAATTGCGTGTATATAGGCCTAAGTGCCATTGTGTTTAATTTCGGTTTGCAAATAGGTTCAGTTGGTGAGAATATATTATAATGAGTTGCAAATAGGTCCAGTTGCTCCTACCTGCCAGTCCAGTCCATCCTTTTTCAAGGCAAGTGATTCAACCTTCTTTTCTTTTTATTTACACTGCAAGTGTGTGATAACTAGTTCCTATATATGATGAGAGTATTCTGATTTACCTTGATACACATGAACCAAGTGGTTTTCAAATCTATCTTCGTAATATATAGAAATACCATGAACCCTCAAGTGTCTATTACAAGTAATTTAACCTTATTTGAAGATTGTTATGCAAGTAGATCAAAATGTCATATTATGCTAGTATACCAAAGTAATTGCGATGTTGAACCATGTGTTAGTTATACTCAGTAACCTCAGCTTGAAGTCTAAAAGCCAGTCATTCCTTAAAGATTGTTAATGATTGTTTGATAACCCTATCCTTACCCCTAAGCGTGATACCCTGTTATACCTTGAGCTGATGATTACTTTCTTTGTATTTTAATACCTATATCATACCTGGAACCAGTGATGCTTATCTTCTTGATATTTTAATACCCATACCTTATTTGAAACCATTGCTTTAAGCCTAGTCTGGCATTACTCTTTCATATTATCCGATAGCCTTACTAAATCTCCTTGTCAAAGTCCTTGTAAATAGAAACCTTTCAATTACCCAGATAGAGTAAAGTCTAATAGATCATGGCCCTAGTGGATATATTCCCAGTGTTTCAAAGTGGATTTATAACCCTTGATAAAGATGTTTACTGTTTAAGAAATTAATTGTCAAATGGCATCAGTTTTTAAAATGATTAAAAATTTGGATTTTCAGTCCCAAAGAGGGACAAATGTTTTCTTTAAATAGTGGATCTGGACTGAGACACAAGTCCTTTCCGCACTTAAATTATAGGCTTAAAAGTTTCCTAGGGATCCCATTAATGTTTTAGAACCCATCGAGGTTCGGGATTACTTCGTGGCTGATCACCGGCTGTAATCCGTAGCGTCATAAAATGGTTTTTGATTTTGAAATGATTTTGGAAATATTTTGATACAAACAAATAATGCCATCACCCAATAGTCCATCTCTTGTAATTATTAGCTCTATCTTCACATTGTTATTCTTTTATCTCATTTTATTGTATAGCACTTGTTGAGCATTTGGCTCACTACTTGTTTTCACCCTGATATTATAGCTAGAAGCTTTGGTTAGATTCAAGGAGAAAGCACGTAAGACTTGTGATGCCGATGCATATGTTCGAACTCAGGTAGAATAAGAAATAGTTTTGTGTGAGGACTCGATATTAAAAATCAGATTGTAATAGTTAATAATGTTGGGCTGTTCCAAACCCTAAACTATAAGATCTTGGAAAATAAAAAAAAGGGGTTGGGTTTATATAATAATGTTGAGTTGGATTATATTATGTTGTTATTATTATTATTGATGACATCAACTCCTGACCCCGGGGTTGAGGCCGTCACAGTTTGTATTAGAGCTACAGGTTTGAGTCCCTGATTTAGGTTAGGAATAGAGTCAGAAGAGTGTAAGAAGGTTTATTCTATATAGATATGAGTCAGCAACTCAACCGGAGGAGCGAGTCTGTGAGTTTAGTCAAGGGTTCGAAGGCGTAACCCTGATGTTTGTTGGGGATTGGCTGGAACTGCCCTATATTTTAGTAAGTCTCCCTTATATATATAGGTATCATTGGCAATGTCTAGTTGAGGTTTCTAGTTTCTTTTCTCGAGCGAGCAAATCTGATCATGAAAGTTCAGGTGGAAGGGTAATAGTCAGCGGCTGCCATGACAGCCGAGTTTCATAGCGAATGTGGATCAGTACTGAGGTTTATACCTTGAACCCTTATATTTCTTTCCTCGGAGGTTCTATCGGTTTATTGGGGCAAACAATACATATGATGTGACTATTTGTCTGTGTGACAAAGGGTCTGGTGGGACGCCACCGAATTATGTGTTGTAAACTGTTTGATACTAAGATTGGCCATCTTACGTACTTGTATGGTTGCTCCCAGTCATATCCGCATTCCCTTCACGCTTCTTTTAGAATGAATTATCCTGATTTCGAAATTTTGTTTGGTATTTTATGGCAATGAATTTCCTTCGGTAACCACTGTGGTCAGATCGTCCTAATTATGCAAAGTAAATGAAGAGTTGACCGTTAGGAGAAATAAAAGTTCTGTATCCGGTTGCTATTTTGGAATGATCGCAACAGTAAGGATTTGTGAGCCATTAGAAAATGTTGTTGTCTTAGAAAGGTTATTCACTGATTGTCGAGTCTATGGCAAATGATAGGGAACTGCCTTTAGAAGTATGGTTGGCTGAAACATGGATTATTATGCCTAGCAGAGGTCCTTAAGTTGACCTAGTTTGCGAGGTTGTTTGTTGGTACTTGTGGCTGAAATAACCAACCCCGTTTTATTAGTTGGTTAGTGATACATATGGTTATTAACATGTTATGTGTCACAGTATTGTGAACTATGGAGTGGAGTGGTGAAAGATGGTTAGTATATTTGTTGGTGGTTTGGTTGATGTTGATGGGTTGATATGGTTGTTGGTTGAGTGTTGGTGTCGGCTCGAGTCCGACTGGTAGTCAGTAATATAGAGGAAATGCTGCCCGAATTTTTGGAAAATACCCTACTTTTAAAGATACAACGTATACTATGATGTGTTAGTGGGGTTTTGGATGATACTCCAATTGGTCAATTCAAGAGGAAGAGTTGGTTAATTTTATCAGCTAATGGTCAGTTATATAGAAGTCGGTTCCAATTATATGAAGTTAAATGCTAATGTGGTTTTCAAATTCGAAAACAAAGAATGTTCAATATTTCAAATGCGGTCATAAGGGTCATGCTGCGTTGGAATGTAATCCAGAAAATCCAGGAGTTGTTCGCTACCATTTTAGGAAGGTTATTACAAGGAGTTGTGGAACGGTTACTCAAGGTACTACATCCCAAGGGCCAATATCCAGCACGGCTAGAGGCAGAACTTCCAGAGTGACCAAAAGATCGAGTGTTTAGAAATTCGGACGTAGTGCAGCTGATCTGACACCCTTTGAGCTAGAGGAGTTTGACATGATTTTAGTAACGAGTTGGTTTTCCTTTCATAAGGCAAAGATTAATTTAGGAGAAGCGAATAGTAAAGTTTATGGAAGCCAGTAGTAGGGTGAGTTGCTAAAAGAATGAGCAAGATAAGAAGCTTTTCCAATCGTGTGAAGAAAAGAGTTAATAAGCTAAAGAGATAAAGTAGATCCACCTTGTGTAAAGATAAGAAGTAGAAAATACTTAAGCTGAAGGAAATTGAGTAATATTGTAAGAACCCAAATTTTTGACATCGGTAAAAGACCTTTATAAATGGTAATATAATAACTTGAATTTTTGAGACCTTGTAAAACGTTTAATGAATAGTAACCCTGACGGACGGGGAAAAACTTTTGAGCCCACACTATGTAGTGCACGAGAAAATGAGTTTCAGAGTTAATATTACGATTATACGTACCAAATGAGTGTATATAAACGCTATTAGTTTTCGAAGAAAACGAACTTTGAAAAACGACCGTATTTACGACTTATCGAGGATTACGGGAATCATAATATAATTACGAGATTAAAACCCTACAAATTTATATTCATATATAATAATTAAAAATATAAGGAATAAATACGAAAGGAATTACGTCACGAACCATTTTACGAACAAGTATTACGAAAACGTTTAAGCGACCGAGCGAACGCGTAAACGATTAAATAAATGTAACGCACTAACTAAACCATGGTAAGAGAGTAACCATGGTTAATTTATCAAATAGTAAGCTAACCTTAGGATTATCAAGCAAGCTATCCAAATAATGTACTAAGGAAGCTAACATAAGTAGTTTCTAGGAAGCTACTAAAGATTTGTCCCTAAGATTTGCAACAAGAATAAACCTAGGGTTCAACCTAGGAGAATAAAAATCTAGTGCAAGATCTTCCACCCCATTTCCTAGAAGTTACCTAGCAAATCAACCAAGCTAAGAAACCAAGTGCTATAAATACCCCCACCCCCATTTTTTCTTCCATTCGGCCCCAAGGAAGAAAAGAAGGAATTCAAATTCCAAACTCCATGCTCTAGTTCTTGTAAAATCACCCAATTAATTCTCAAGCCTCCTAGAAATTAAACTAAGGTAAGAAAATTCTTTCATCTCTTTTTATCAAGGTTTGATGGGTGAAATAAATTCAAGAAACTCACTAGTGAATAGTATGAATAGTAACCTCTCCTTGGTTTCTTGATTTCAATGGTGGTTCTAGGCTCCAAAAATCATACCAAGCACTTCCAAGCCTCCACCATACTCAAGAACACATCTCAAGCTTTCAATAAAGGTAAAAATCTTTGGCCCAACTTTATTTAAGATTCATTTTTAAGATCCATTTAGTATGTGGTAGAAAACTTAGTTTAAGAAGTGGTATTGTTGAGATCTTGAAGTTGAGTAGATTTAAGGTTGATTGTTGTTGCCTCAAGAACATGATGTTCTTGAGAGGAGTTTGTATGATGATGATGAAATGATGATTGTTGATGGTTGTGTTAAGAGTTAGGGCATAAACGAAACCCCGATCGTAAGCGTAACTCCGTTAAAACCAACGAATCGTAACATTAAGTTTCTGCAGAAAGTCCCAAAGTTGTAAACTGTAGTTTCTTGAAAAATAACCCTTGATTATGATAGGAAATGTTATAAGGATCGTTTAGGCGCTTGAATCGCTTGTTCCAATTTATGGATCAAAATTTATGGTCGTTTTAGTAAAAGTGATTTACGCGACAAAAACTGCTACAAATCACGAACTTTGAAAATATAAAGGATTGACTTAAAAGTGTTCATAAATCATGAAATTTCTACAGAGAGTAAAATATTTATTTTCCTAACTTCCATAAAAATTTCATGTAAAAATAATGATTTCTCAATTTTATAAAAATATCTGAGCCGAGACCGCACGAGTAGAAACCGTAAGAATCCATAAGCGGAGCCGACAATGATAAAGGGAATGAACCTAAGATACTTAGAAAAATGAAGCGACGATGATGTGAATAAGGACTTAAAGGAATAATAAGGGTAGTATAAGTTGAGAGGGTGCATAATAAATAGCGCATGAGTGCGAGTCGCCGTAAATTAGAACGGGACCTAACGAGATGAATTGTGTTTGTGGTCATAGATTTTCGAGCAGAACCTAGAGCATCCTCCACCTCGAGATACCCAGGAAAGTTTTCAAACCCTACCTTTTAAGAAATGTTGTGTTGTGAATATTTTACAAAACCGTAATATATGCATGAGATTGCTTTAAACTATTTTACGAAGTTTTGAGATGTATTACATTACTCAATTGTTGATAATTTCTAGTATATATTCATACGAAGTTCAAAATATTATATTTAGACCGAGAGCCGGTCGATGTAAGCTTATAAAAACCCGAAAGTATCCCGGAGGAGTTTATAATTGAGAATGTTGACGCCAGCGAGTAGTGTGGCGTGTATATATTCAGACCGAGGATTTTACATTAAAAGTTGATGAAAACCCGGAGGTATTCTGGAGGTGTTTTAATTAAGAATATTAACGTTACAGTAGAGCGTGATGTATTGTATAAGACCGAGGGTCGGTCGGGGATTAAGATAAAACCCGGGAATCATTCCGGAGATATTATAGGACGGTTATACGTCCATAGTGGTACGTTTTAAAGGGACTCATCGTCCACTTACGAAACATTAAAACACCTCGAACTTTTAAAACGATTTCCCAATGAGCATATTCCCTCAACTATATTTTATTGATTCAGATATTAAATATTATATACGTATTCCTTTATTATAGGAGTAGTTTACTTCAACGTTTATTTATTTCAAACCCGATTAATCATTATAGATTATTACTTATGTAAACACAAACTAGTTGAAGAATATTATTTAAATAAATCTTTTAAAAGAATAACTCATTCGAGGTATGATGAATATCAAATTATCATTTAATTATTTATAGACTACTATTTAATTGATGATTATTTATTTAAGGATTGTTATTGATTGAAAGATCATTGATCCTGATATACCTTCTGATTTAGAAGTATCATTCGAATAATTTCAGATCGTCGGTGAATATTATCCCGACTTATTATTATATTGAATATAGTTTCAAGAAGAAACTTTTCCCCTTATTAATTATCTGTTGACAACGGTCAACTCACATCCCTAGTACTTCCTCCGAAATTCTCGGAAGTACGTATATACATATATATACACTTATATTTTAAAAAGATAAGCTATCTCTATCAACAAGCAAAACGCTTGGGGAACTTCGATGTGGTTCAAGTTCCCGAGATTGATAGAATTCTGTTGAAGGACAATGGAGGGGTAGACTCTGGTACTATGTGTGCTGGATGGGCTACCAAAGGTACCGCAGGCGAAGGTACTTTGTGTACTCAGGAACTTGTGAAATATGTGTATACCCGAAAATGGGACACGTAGCCCGAATGCGGCCAGGGTGATACCCGAGAGATGACGGTATTCATCCTTTTACTAGTAAAGAAGGTTACTTTCCGTAGGATGACTGATCATCGTATGCAGTGGCTCCTGTGAGATGTCCAAACTCTTCTAATTGGAATTGATATGCAATACCGTAACCCAAGCCTAGGTGCTGGGATTACTATTAAGGTATTCGCAGGTTATAAAAACCCCCTTAAAGAATTGTTTTCGTAAGAAGGTGTGGGACACCAAGGAAAACTATTTTTGAATAAATCATATATAATATATGATGTTATTATACGAACATGTTCATACTGTACATTATTTATGCTGAGCATTATAGCTCACACTTGCTTTCTTTTAAATGACACAACACAACAAATAACCAGTATGCCGGTGTGGGACTTAGTCGCTTGCAGTCATGGGGAGGATCCTTGGCAGCTTTGTCTCAGGTTTGCTAGAGTATCAGCTAGGTATAAGATATCAGTCGTAATTATTGTAACTTCATGTAGAGGTTATAAATAATTGTTTGCGATCCTGTAAAGTACATTGGAGTGTAATAAAAGAAGATTACATTTTGTACGTCATTTCTAAGGCTATAACTTGTGTGTGTGAGTATGAGATTGGGGTCTGTTGGATTATTGAATCAATACCAGGTTACACATGAGTGAAGGATGGCGTGACGACCCAGATTCCTGACCCCGGATTTGGGGGCGTTACAGAAATGGTATCAGAGCATTAAGTTATAGTACTCAGAAACGAGAGTGTTAGGAGTCTGTCTAAACGCGAGATTTCGTAAGAGCTCATATAGAGTTCATCATTGGACTACCGGATGTAGCCTCAATGTGTAGGTTAGGATAAATGTATATTTGAGGAATTAAGGTATGACTAATGAGACCATTGGAGATTATCAGAACGATGAGGAGAAAAATTAGAATCATATTTGATTTGGAAAAAATGTGGATGTAGAGCTTGGAGCTGAGTCTCCATAGCATTTGGGGTAAAAACGATATTGCCAACACCATATGTAAATTTTGATAACACGAGCCTTGATACTCGTAGTTCTTTATAGGTTGCCCGTGAAGGGGCATCACATGTGAGGATCATGAAGTCTAATTATTAGCATACAGTTGAGGTTATTAGCCCAAACTAGTTGACAGTGTCATTTTACCAAGGAGTATGGGAATGCCGTATTAATCACAAACTCACCAGAGATAATGTCCAATATACCCTTGAGGATTCTAATTCTATTACGGAATATGTGAATGGAATATAAGAATGTCATCATAGGATGAGTACACTATGTGATATTATTAGTGCACTTAACATGTAAGGTTATAATGGTTTAGCTCAGAGATCGAGAGCATCGAGAATTGATGGCATGACTACAATTTGATGGCATAAGATTACAATGAGCGATAGTTCGATCTTAGAACCTCTTAAAAAGGATAGACCAGTGAGTCTAATACGGAATTCTTCGGTAGAAATGATGTCAGAGGCAACGTATATATACACTTAGACCTCTAATATATTCGGTAACGTATGTTCAATTACACACACATGCCACTGAACTTATGGACTACATTGAGTCCCTAAGAGATCTCTTTGATTTGTACCCAGGGGGAACTGGCCACTTATAGTTAGTAACGGATGCGTGTAGCAGGCAACTATCGGCTTAACGGATGTTTTGGAATATTTCTGAGTAAGGTCTTCGAGGTAAAACACCGGAATGACAGATATACGTGCGAAAGTCAAGTTAGTAAGCGATTTTAAAATAATGTTGAAAGAGAAACTATTGAAACATGGAATTACAAAGACGAAGAGGTGGTATCATCCTCAGAAGGGTAATAAGGAGAGTTAGGATAATCAATGAGATATTTTGGCACCTACTCACCGTCATGTTACTCCCTCCAAATTGTTGATCATTCGTATTGCCTTGATAAGTTATATCAAGACAATCCTTTTCGTTCCCTACTTGAACTTCTGATATGACCATCTTGGATAGTCTTTCTCCGCATCAGGACTTGTTCAATTCTTTCCGTTATTCCATGAACTTTCATTCATAGATTATGATCTTCTTGATCAACTCAGAGATATTTATACTTCATTTCAATTATCCAATAGATTTATATATATATAAATTTTCCCTCAATTCATCGATGAATATTTATAATGAGTATCTTCATTAGATTCTTCTTTCATACTTACTCTTCTCAGTCGAGATTGTAAATATCTAACAAATTGTTATGATCTAATATCCATATATTACTCAGGAATCCTTTTCCTCTAATCGAGATGAAATTTTATATTGAACTTTGAAATCATAATAAGGGTATCAAATTGATATTGGTATTCCGATTCAATTCTATTTAAAGATCTGATAAAGTATGTGAACCAGGGCACCTATTAGTGTACCCTTTATTTGGAAAGAAATATTTGATAAGAGGCTATCGATTGTTCCGATGCCAAGACCACTCGGTTTAGAGTTATAATTGTCTTTCTCGGCCCAAATTTTAAAACTCTTTATTTCAAAATCGTCATCCCGGTAGCCTCCTGAAATATGCCTAGTTGCATATGTTCTCAGGAATGACTAGTTAATTGTCCTAACTAGTCAGAATTTTAATTAATACGACAAAAGCCTAGCTAATCATCCTAGCTAGTTGCTATGGGCCAAACCAATTGTGCTGGCCATTTTCTTAGCCGGTTAATAATATTGCTTGATATGGACTAGTTATTATTTTTCTAGTTCCACTTCCAATAAAATTTTGATTATTCCATAATGCATTATACATGCCAGATTTAATTGTTGATGAAATTTTCAAAGAATGATTTACTTGAGACCTAACTAGGTCGCCCACTCAAACGAGAATTCATATTCAGTTTTATGAAATATTTTGTTCATAAAATATTTTATTCTTTCATTGTATAATGAATATCCAATTAAAATTTTAAAGTGATGGAAGAACAATATACTTTCTTATTTATTAATCATTGGATCGAATTCCTTCTTTCAAAATAGCACTATTTGAGACCTCAATGGTTAACCTTTGGTTGAGGATGTTATTCAATATTTCTTTCATTTTTCGGGAAGAAAAGTATTCTTTCAATGGGAAAATCTTACAAATATCATTCGTATGATGTTATTATTCAGCAAATCATTGCCTTCAAAAGATATTCTCCATAAATATCACAATATAAAATTTTAAGGACATAGAAGGATAATCTTTGTTATATTCTTCCTTCCAAGTTATAAATCTTCTGAGTGTTGCGACTCTTTTATTCAGAGCTCATTATTTGTTCAGATGTTAGATTTTGAAACCTTGTTAAGACTGTCTAAATTTCATCGATATTGTGAAAATATTTTTCCAAGGTTAATTGCCTTCCCAATAAAGAGAGGTATAGTTGAGAACCGATTGTGATAATATGAGACTGAAAGCCCAATGCTATTATGGTGTAATCGGAGTATCGTGAGGAGTAAGTTGATTTATAAAGAAGAACACCATGTTTAGTTATTATCGTAAATATCTTTAAAATAGTTATAGAAGAGCGAAAATAGGGATACAACGTGATTAGTGATGTATACTTCTGTGAAATATTATCGGGATAGGTGCTAATAAATTCGGGAAAGACCAAGCATGTATGAATTTGAGGAATAAGATTTTCAAAAGATAAAGGTAAGGTTAGTAGCAATTCCGTGCTAGAAATACTCGACGATAAAAATAGGATGTCGCGTGAAGTCTAAATGATATGTCTACGCAGCTTAAGGACCGTGACATAAGGCTTTCTAATAATAATTTAGAATAATTGTGATAAGATTCGGACTGAAAGGGACGAGGAGTTTATTTATGAGGAAATTTGGAATTTTTTTGCACTAAACACGAGATAGAGGATATAGTCAAGATGATCAAAGGCCATGATTGAGGAATTTATTATCATCAAGGAAAGGCCAATGTGGTGGCCGATACTTTAAGCAGGAAAGGATATATGGGGGATGACAAATCTCAAAATAACTGATGAGAAGGATCGCCTGAAAGGAACACTTTATTACTTAACAAGAAGACTTAAAGATGCCTAAAACGTAAACGGATATTAGTCGTGACAAGATATGAAAAGGGATGTCATCGAGTAGGTAAGTACGTATTCGACATAGTTGGAAAATGAAAACGGAAAGGCGAGGGTTAAAATTTTTGGCGATTTCGACTTGTAGATAACCCAAATAGGGTTAAGAGTTAATTATAATAAATTTTGAAGGAGGATTATCAAGAACCAAGTTAGCTGTCGTGCTATTTGAGGATTTTGAGTGATAGATTAAATAAGACCGCTTACTTTATTATGCAAACGATAGATGTTCACTCTACAAAATTGATAAGAATGCGGAGGAGATAATTAGGACAGAGAGACCCCGTGACGACTGCGCCACACAAGAACCCAAGATTTAATTTCACAACGGGACTATTTTCCAAGATATTTTATGAAAAAAAAGAGAAAAAAAGACGGACAGAGGCACGACTTAGAGTTCTCAAATCGACAAGTAGAACAAGAGGACTATCCTGATCATTGAAGATACATCTAGCGGCTAACCTTTTATTTTGAAAGGTTTGGAGAATCGTCTATTGTTGACGGATAATTCGTGTAGATGTACGTACCACGCTAGCATATGAAAAATAGTAGCCAATATCCCTCGCGAAGAGCAACGTGAAAAGAATGAATGATGTCATTGTCAGAACTGATAGAAGGCAAAGAAGATCGTTCACGCCCTATAAAGGCCACTAGTAGCAGGTACCAATAAAGGTGAATACGTCTAAGGCGCTAGCGAGAATAACAAGTACGAACCAGAAGGTGTCATAGTACTATAGATATTATACGGGGAATGATTAAAGAAGTCCGACCGATGACGGAAGCTGAAAGTTGCATGATCCTAAAATGAGTCAATAAATTACATATGAAATGGTGCTTCCTTAAGATGGCGACAGGACGATGACGTGCTTTACGTTACTACGGGAAGAAGTGTTAAATCCGGCGCTAAACGTGTAGCAGGAGACGAGCATGTAGAAATGTGACGATAACTTCTTATATAGAATAATCAACAGAGATGACGCGCCCAAAATGGGAAAACGTTAAGGAATTAAACTCTAGCACTAGTAGGAGCGATGTAGGGAGAAATGAATAAGCTGAAGAATGATTCCAAGCACTTGAAGATGCGTTAATCGTCCATGTTATCAATTTTAAGGGAAATGAAGTGGCCATTGACGTAAATCGAATTATCGACAATAACGAGTTATCATGCGTGCATTGGGACGGCTACAAAGTTTGTACGGAAGAAAGAATCGTTCTCTCTTAGGTTGGGAAGAAATTGGTAAACGGGGGATACTGTACCATAGTTGAGTCAACAGACCAAAGAAATTCCTAGAACTTATCAGAACCCGGCTAATGGCAGCCCAGGATGAACAATAGAGATATGGGGACCAGAACTATAAAGACAGAAAGTATGAAGTAACAGACCAAGTATTGTTGAGAGTACCTCCTGAGGAGGGTGTGATGAGATTCGAAAGGGAAAGGAATATTGAACCCAAGATTTATTGGACCAGTTGAGGAATTAAAGGACTAAGAAAATTGACTTATAAATTAGCACCATCGTCGAACGGTCACCAAGTTTAGAACGAGTACCCGAAAATATATTGGATGGATGAGTGAAAATTTTATGAAGAGATCAAATACTGCAAGGTCAACGTGAAAACTCGAGGTTGTCATGCGAGAAGCATATCCCTACCTGTTTCTGAACTGATTCCGGGACGGAATCCTTTTAAGGGGGGCAGACTGTAAGAACCCAAATTTTTGACATCGGTAAAAGACCTTTTAAGGGGGGAAAACGTTTAAGCGACCGAGCGAACGCGTAAACGATTAAATAAACGTAACGCACTAACTAAACCATGGTAAGAGAGTAACCATGGTTACTTATCAAATAGTAAGATAACCTTAGGATTATCAAGCAAGCTATCCAAAAAATGTGCTAAGGAAGCTAACATAAGTAGTTTCTAGGAAGCTACCAAAGATTTGTCCCTAAGATTTGCAACAAGAATAAACTAGGGTTCAACCTAGGAGAATTAAAATCTAGTGCAAGATCTTCCACCCCATTTCCTAGAATTTACCTAGAAAATGAACCAAGCTAAGCAACCAAGTGCTATAGATACCCCCCACCCCCAAGCTATCCAAATAATGTCCTAAGGAAGCTAACATAAGTAGTTTCTAGGAAGCTACTAAAGATTTGTCCCTAAGATTTGCAACAAGAATAAACCTAGGGTTCAACCTAGGAGAATAAAAATCTAATGCAAGATCTTCCACCCCATTTCCTAGAAGTTACCTAGCAAATCAACCAAGCTAAGCAACCAAGTGCTATACATCCCTCCACCCCCATTTTTTCTTCCATTCGGCCCCAAGGAAGAAAAGAAGGAATTCAAATTCCAAACTCCATGCTCTAGTTCTTGTAAAATCACCCAATTAATTCTCAAGCCTCCTAGAAATTAAACTAAGGTAAGAAAATTCTTTCATCTATTTTTATCAAGGTTTGATGGGTGAAATAAATTCAAGAAACTCACTAGTGAATAGTATGAATAGTAACCTCTCCTTGGTTTCTTGATTTCAATGGTGGTTATAGGCTCCAAAAATCATACCAAGCACTTCCAAGCCTCCACCATACTCAAGAACAAATCTCAAGCTTTCAATAAAGGTAAAAATCTTTGGCCCAACTTTATTTAAGATTCATTTTTAAGATCCATTTAGTATGTGGTAGAAAACTTAGTTTAAGAAGTGGTATTGTTGAGATCTTGAAGTTGAGTAGATTTAAGGTTGATTGTTGTTGCCTCAAGAACATGATGTTCTTGAGAGGAGTTTGTATGATGATGATGAAATGATGATTGTTGATGGTTGTGTTAAGAGTTAGGGCATAAACGAAACCCCGATCGTAAGCGTAACTCCGTTAAAACCAACGAATCGTAACATTAAGTTTCTGCAGAAAGTCCCAAAGTTGTAAACTGTAGTTTCTTGAAAAATAACCCTTGATTATGATAGGAAATGTTATAAGGATCGTTTAGGCGCTTGAATCGCTTGTTCCGATTTACGGATCAAAATTTATGGTCGTTTTAGTAAAAGTGATTTACGCGACAAAAACTGCTACAAATCACGAACTTTGAAAATATAAATGATTGACTTAAAAGTGTTCATAAATCATGAAATTTCTACAGAGAGTAAAATATTTATTTTCCTAACTTCCATAAAAATTTCATGTAAAAATAATGATTTCTCAATTTTATAAAAATATCGGAGCCGAGACCGCACGAGTAGAAACCGTAAGAATCCATAAGCGGAGCCGACAATGATAAAGGGAATGAACCTAAGATACTTAGAAAAATGAAGCGACGATGATGTGAATAAGGACTTAAAGGAATAATAAGGGTAGTATAAGTTGAGAGGGTGCATAATAAATAGCGCATGAGTGCGAGTCGCCGTAAATTAGAACGGGACCTAACGAGATGAATTGTGTTTGTGGTCACAGATTTTCGAGCAGAACCTAGAGCATCCTCCACCTCGAGATACCCAGGCAAGTTTTCAAACCCTACCTTTTAAGAAATGTTATGTTGTGAATATTTTACAAAACCGTAATATATGCATGAGATTGCTTTAAGCTCTTTTACGAAGTTTTGAGATGTATTACATTACTCAATTGTTGATAATTTCTAGTATATGTTCATACGAAGTTCAAAATATTATATTTAGACCAAGAGTCGGTCGATGTAAGCTTATAAAAACCCGGAAGTATCCCGGAGGAGTTTATAATTGAGAATGTTGACGCCAGCGAGTAGTGTGGCGTGTATATATTCAGACCGAGGATCGGTCAGTAAAAGTTGATGAAAACCCGGAGGTATTCTGGAGGTGTTTTAATTAAGAATATTAACATTACAGTAGAGCGTGATGTATTGTATAAGACCGAGGGTCGGTCGGGGATTAAGATAAAACCCGGGAATCGTTCCGGAGATATTATAGGACGGTTATACGTCCATAGTGGTACGTTTTAAAGGGACTCATCGTCCACTTACAAAACATTAAAACACCTCGAACTTTTAAAACGATTTCCCAATGAGCATATTCCCTCAACTATATTTTATTGATTCGGATATTAAATATTATATACGTATTCCTTTATTATAGGAGTAGTATACTTCAACGTTTATTTATTTCAAACCCGATTAATCATTATAGATTATTACTTATGTAAACACAAACTAGTTGAGGAATATTATTTAAATAAATCTTTTAAAAGAATAACTCTTTCGAGGTATGATGAATATCAAATTATCATTTAATTATTTATAGACTACTATTTAATTAATGATTATTTATTTAAGGATTATTATTGATTGAAAGATCATTGATCCTGATATACCTTCTGATTTAGAAGTATCATTCGAATAATTTCAGATCGTCGGTGAATATTATCCCGACTTATTATTATATTGAATATAGTTTCAAGAAGAAACTTTTCCCCTTATTAATTATCTGTTGACAACGGTCAACTCACATCCCTAGTACTTCCTCCGAAATTCTCGGAAGTACGTATATACATATATATACACTTATATTTTAAAAAGATAAGCTATCTCTATCAACAAGCAAAACGCTTGGGGAACTTCAATGTGGTTCAAGTTCCCGAGATTGATAGAATTCTATTGAAGGACAATGGAGGGGTAGACTCTGGTACTATGTGTGCTGGATGGGCTACCAAAGGTACCACAGGCGATGGTACATTGTGTACTCAGGAACTTATGAAGTATGTGTATACCCAAAAATGGGACACGTAGCCCGAATGCGGCCAGGGTGATACCCGAGAGATGACGGTATTCGTCCTTTTACAAGTAAAGAAGGTTACTTTCCGTAGGACGACTGATCATCGTATGCGGTGGCTCCTGTGAGATGTTCAAACTCTTCCAATTGGAATTGATATGCAATACCGTAACCCAAGCCTAGGTGCTGGGATTACTATTAAGGTATTCGCAGGTTATAAAACCCCCCTTAAAGAATTGTTTTCGTAAGAAAGTGTGGGACACCGAGGAAAACTATTTTTGAATAAATCATATATAATATATGATGTTATTATACGAACATGTTCATACTGTACATTATTTATGCTGAGCATTATAGCTCACACTTGCTTTCTTTTAAATGACACAACACAACAGATAACCAGTATGCCCGTGTGGGACTTAGTCGTTTACAGTCATGGGGAGGATCCTTGGCAGCTTTGTCTCAGGTGTGCTAGAGTATCAGCTAGGTATAAGATATCAGTCGTAATTATTGTAACTTCATGTAGAGGTTATAAATAATTGTTTGAGATCCTGTAAAGTACATTGGAGTGTAATAAAAGAAGATTAAATTTTGTACGTCGTTTCTAAGGCTATAACTTGTGTGTGTGAGTATGAGATTGGGGTCTGTTGGATTATTGAATCAATACCAGGTTACATATGAGTGAAGGATGGCGTGACGACACAGATTCCTGACCCCGGATTTGGGGGCGTTACAAATATATAAATTTCCGGGAGTTTCTTGGAAGGCCAGTGGGACGAAATAATTAGATCGATAATTGTAAAAGATATTAGTAAGGAAAGTGAGCATACCAGATATAGTCCCTTGGTTTATACCAGAAATGTTGCTGAAAAGAAGAATGAAATTATGAGAGTATGTAATGATTATCGGGAGTTTAACAAGACGATGAATAAGAATAAGTGACCCTATTAAGAATTGATTATTTAGGTGACCTAATTCAAGGAGTGTGTTATTTCTCGGGGATTGACTTAAGATCCAACATGAGGACGTATTAAAGATGGCGATTAGAATGAGTTATGAGCATTGTAAATTCTGTTGATATTATATGGAGTAGCAAGTGTATCCGTTGCCTATAAGGAATTGAGGAACATGGTGTATAAGGAGTGCATAGATAAGTGAATTGTATCTATTGCTAACATCATCAGCTTCCCTATGAAGATTAGAAGGGAAGAAACTATATGCTAAATTTTCCAGAATGAGTTGTAGCTGAGATAAACAAGGGATACATATCGTTTTATCAAAGATCACTTAAGCAAAGTCGGTGTAGTAACATATGCCCTATATAGAAGGAAAGGATTGAATGTGATTAAAATCGCTAAGGAGTTAATAAAGGAATAGGGAAAGTGGAATGTGAAGTTCAAATATCTAAAGGTGAGAAGAAGTGAAGATAGGAGATTATTTTCCAGTCTTAACTGATGGTGAGAAGCAAGAGGTGTTTGAATGTTTGGAAACTAAATTGAAAATAAGCACCGCCTATCATTCGTAGAAGAAGGGTCAAAGTGAAAGGATGATTTAGGCAATATAAGATATGCTAAGAGTATATAGTTTGAATCTAAAAAGAAACTGTGGTAATCACCTACCAATGATTGAGTCCTCTATGTTAATAATTATCATGTTATTAGGGAATGCTACCTTGCGAAGCCCTGTGTGAGCATAAGTGTAAGTTCCCCTCTATTGAGAGAAAGTGGGAGTAGAAATATTGTTAGATCCTGAGTAAATTCAGTGCACCAAGGACGTAGTGGTGTTGATTCAGAAAAGAGTTGAAGCAGCTTGGGATGGACAAAGAAAGAAGATGGATTTGCATCGAAAGAGTATGGATATAAAAGTAGGAACCTTGAAAGAGATTGGTTAGGTTTAGTTAGAAAGGGCGAGTTGAGCCCTAAATATATGTACATGTTGGAGGTATCGAGGAAGATAGATGAAGTGCTCATGAGTTAGCATTGTCATTACAGTTGTAGACATTTATAGTGTGTTCTGCATGTTATTGTTAAAGCGATATGTTCTTGATTCGAATCGAATCGTTGAGTAGGAGCCAATGGGTTCTTGTCCAAATTGTTCTGCATGGAATGATCGACCCATAACCTAGATCGTTATGAGTGAGTCCTTAGGAATGAGTATATATCCTTAGTGAATGTGCTTTGAATGAATCCTCGAGTAGGAGAGTCTACTTGGGAGTTAGAGTCAGATATGCTTGACAAATATCCTCACTTGTTGGGTTAAAATTCAGATTCTGAGGACAGAATCTTTTTAAGGGGAGAAGATTAGAACGACTCATATATTTTTATACTGTTTAAATGTGTAATTATTAAATAATTACATAAATAAAGTATGTGTATGGGTTCAGTCAGCTGGATATTATTTTTGTTAATATTTTAATTAATTATGTGTGATTGTGGTGTTCGTGTAATTAATTATGGACTTGTATTGAATTGTTTCCACTTTTAAAAGTGGATTTAACTGCATATATATTTGCATAAATATGTGGATTGTCTCTAAAATGTTTTTATGACTTTACAGTCTTAATAATTATTTCAGGGATTTTATAAAATTTAGAAATCAATATTTCATCAATTATTTAACCCTGTATGGTTTTCTAATTGTATTTATTTGTAAAATCTATATTTAATTCCCGAATTCTTTAAAAATTACGAAACTCCTATTTATTTAAGTTGGGAATATTCTGGGAATTTTAAAATTATTTTGGGAATTTTTGGGATTAATTTCACCCGCGCGTCGATTCGCTTAATTGTTAAAAGCGGGTATAAATTGCATTTCAGAAACTATTTTAAAATTACGAAATTTATGTTTCTAAGAACTTTGGGATATTTGTAACATTTTAAGACTATTTTCGTAATTGAATAAATTTATTTTATGCGCACCATAGTTCGATAAAATATAAAATGCGAGATACAATAATTAAGTCTGGAAGTACTAGGACACGTGTCGAATTTGCGGAAGGTGTATAGTTTGCTGTCAATTGATTATTGGGGGAAGACATTAATATATATATAAAAAAAGAGCCACATCAAGTTTGGGAGTTGCCTCATGATCATAAGAGTCTAGTGTAGAAGTTTTGAAGGCAAATTTGAAGTGTAAGAGTGTCAAACGCACCCAAGAAACCTTAGATGTCATTCTGAAATTTACCATAATAAGCACCTTCACTTACCACATAGTTTTAGAGCACTTATGAGTGAGGCCTAGGTTGACCACCATAGTTGCAAGATAGCATAAAGTTAGTAGAGTGAAAGGCCCAAGTTAGGGTCAATAGGAATTGGATTGTTTAGTAAAGGCACTTCGAGTAGGAAGCTAAAATTTGGAGATTTTGTCTAGTTTAGCGACCAAGTGACTTAAGTATGTGGAGAGAGATCATCCAAGCCTAGTGTTGTAATATGGTGTGTGTGATATTATTTGGTAATTAAATATGGTATGTGAGCATATGTGGCTATATGTACTATTATGTTATAAGGTGATTGTAAATTGCGTGTATATAGGCCTAAGTGCCATTGTGTTTAATTTCAGTTTGCAAATAGGTTGAGTTGGTGAGAATATATTATAATAAGGTTGATATTATTTATGTAGGATCTCGAGACGAGGGTAAACTTGCCATAAAGGTCGAGTAAAGCTTCCAGTTGCTCCTACCTGCCAGTCCAGTCCATCCTTTTTCAAGGCAAGTGATTCAACCTGCTTTTCTTTTCATTTACACTGCAAGTGTGTGATAACTAGTTCCTATATATGATGAGAGTATTCTGATTTACCTTGATACACATGAACCAAGTGGTTTTCAAATCTATCTTCGTAATATATAGAAATACCATGAACCCTCAAGTGTCTATTACAAGTAATTTAACCTTATTTAAAGATTGTTATGCAAGTAGATCAAAATGTCATATTATGCTAGTATACCAAAGTAATTGCGATGTTGAACCATGTGTTAGTTATACTCAGTAACCTCAGCTTGAAGCCTAAAAGCAAGTCATTCCTTAAAGATTGTTAATGATTGTTTGATAACCCTATCCTTACCCCTAAGCGTGATACCCTGTTATACCTTGAGCTGATGATTACTTTCTTTGTATTTTAATACCTATATCATACCTAGAACCAGTGATGCTTATCTTCTTAATATTTTAATACCCATACCTTATTTGAAACCATTGCTTAAATCCTAGTCTGGCATTACTCTTTCATATTATCTGATAGCCTTACTAAATCTCCTTGTCAAAGTCCTTGTAAATAGAAACCTTTCAATTACCCGGATAGAGTAAAGTCTAATAGATCATGGCCCTAGTGGATATATTCCCAGTGTTTTAAAGTGGATTTATAACCCTTGATAAAGATGTTTACTGTTTAAGAAATTAATTGTCAAATGGCATCAGTTTTTAAAATGATTAAAAATTTGGATTTTCAGTCCCGAAGGGGGATAAATGTTTTCTTTAAACAGTGGATCTGGACTGAAACACAAGTCCTTTCTGCACTTAAATTGCAGGCTTAAAAGTTTCCTAGGGATCCTATTAATATTTTAGAACCCAGCGAGGTTCGGAATTACTTCGTGGCTGATCACCGGCTGTAATCCGTAGCGTCATAAAATGGTTTTTGATTATGAAATGATTTTGGAAATGTTTTGATACAAACAAATGATGCCATCACCCAATAGTCCATCTCTTGTAATTATTAGCTCTATCTTCACATTGTTATTCTTTTATCTCGTTTTATTATATATCACTTGTTGAGCATTTGGCTCACTACTTGTTTTCACCCTGATATTACAGCTAGCAGCTATGGTTAGATTTAAGCAGAAAGCACGTAAGACTTGTGATGCCGATGCATATGTTCAAACTCAGGTAGAATAAGAAATAGTTTTGTGTGAGGACTCGATATTAAAAATCAGATTGTAATAGTTAATAGTGTTGGGCTGTTCCAAACCCTAAACTGTAAGATCTTGGAAAAAAAAGGGTTGGGTTTATATAATAATGTTGAGTTGGATTATATTATGTTGTTATTATTGTTATTGATGACATCAACTCCTGACCCCGGGGTTGAGGCCGTCACATTTTGGTACCCAAGTTTGCTTGGGTCCTTCCTTGTTAGCTTTCTTCTTTGGTTTATTAGGTTTGATCTCATTTGACTTGGGAATTTCTGATTCATCCTTAGTCATTTGAGTTGGACCTTTAAAATCAGTCATTAAAACAGAATTGTCATGCACATTTTGATTAACAGAAAAAGACATGCTATTTGCAAACATGTTATTCCAGTAATGCCTGCTAAATGGCATTTGAGGCGTACTAAATGCAGCATAATAAGGATTAGGAGCAAATGGCATATTAGCAAATTGTGCATTCATATTCTGAGCAGACATGGCATTCATAGGCATGGTAGGCATGGTAGTCATGTTGGGAAAAGAAGAGGGTGTTGATATAGGAGTAGGCATGGAAAGTTTGCAATTAACGGACAGATGATTAACACTACCACACTTAACACATATTTTTCTTGGAGCATATTTGTCAGGTGTGTAGTTGTTATGTTTGTTAAAAAACTACTTTCCCATTTCTATTGTTTTTCCTTTTAGCTTCTATTTTAACCTCAATCTTTTCTAATTTGTCATTCAATTGCTTGATAGACAGATGAACAACATTAACTTTCTTTTCCTTCCTGACTTGACTTGATTCTTCTGGAATAAAGTTCTTAGAGACTGAGCCATATTTTTCATTTAACTTGGCTAGGTTAGCTTTGCTCACAGGTTTACTCACAGCCGACATATGTGGCTCTTTGTCACTCGATGGATAATCCTTTTGATTATCCGATGGATGATTTTTATCATCCGTCGAGTCCGCATCTGTAAGCAATACTTCAACCAAATTGCACTCAAGCTTCTCTTTACTCTTCTTCCAGGCTGCATCACAAAAGGACTCAATACCTTGAACTTTAGTGATTTGAGCATGGACATCTCTGGATGATTTCCATGCTTTAATCTCTTCCTGTTCTCATTCAAGCTGCTTCTTTAAAATCTCTTCTTTCTTCAAGGACTCAGTTAATTCATCCTTAGCAATCTTACCTCAATTCTCAATTTTTCAAATTCAATAAATTGAGACTCTAGCACATTATTCCTTTCACTTAAAAATAAATTGTTTTCTTTAATTTTAGCATTTTCCTTAGTGAGGGACTTAAATGTAACACGCAAGTGATATGATTCTGTAGACATGTCATTGATTGCATCACTACACTCAGATTTAGATAAATGTGCTAGGTTGGAGGTAATTACCCGATTGCTTGGAGAACTTGTTTCTGTTTCATCAGATTTGGCCATTAGGGCTAGATTGACATAGCTTATTTCTTCATCTTCATCCAAACCATCTGCAACCCAGTCATTTTCCTGTGTGATGAAAGCCCTTTCCTTTTGTTTGAGCAACTCAAAGTATTTCTGTTTATAATCAACAAGCTCAAACTTCTTCTTGCTAGAATCAGACTTTCTACATTCACTTGCAAAATGCCCTGCCAAGCCACATTTGAAACATTTAAATTTGGATTTATCCACCATATTTCTACTTGGCTTGGCTGCTCCAAAATTCTTTTTGAACTTGAGCTTGGAAAATCTTCTGGATAGGAATGCTAGATGTTCGTCAATATCATCCATGTCATCTTGGCTCAAGTGATCTTCATTTTCAGCTACTAGCCCTTTACCCTTGCTCTCACAGACCTTTGATGTAGACTCAACAGCTTCTACCTTCATCTCTTTCTCTTTCTCTAACTCAGCAACCAGTGCTATGGACCCTCCTTTCTTCTTTCCTTTCTCCATCCTCTCATCTTGCTCAATTTTAAGCTCATAAGTTTTTAGGATGCCATATAGTCTCTCCAAGGTGAACTCCTTGTAATCCTGAGAATTTCTCAATGAGACTGTCATTGGCTTCCATTCTTTTGGAAGAGATCTAAGGAACTTGAGGTTAGAGTCTTTTGTTTGATAGACTCTTCCATGCAGCTTCAAAGCATTTAGTAGCTTTTGAAATATACTAAAAATATCAGTGAGAGATTCACTTTCTTCACAGTGGAAATGCTCATATTGCTGAATCAGTAGCTGCATCTTGTTCTCCCTTACTTGCTCAGTACCATCACAAATAATCTGGATTGTGTCATAAACCTCTTTGGCTGTTTTACAGTTAACGATGACATCAAACATATCACCATCAACTCCATTGAACAAAATATTCATGGCCTTTTTATCTTTCCTGACTTGCTCAATATAAGGATCTGACGATTCATGCCTAGGATTGGGAACAGATGGTTCATTACCAGTTGCAGCTCTCATTGGTAAATGAGGACCTCTCTCTATGTAATCCACATAGGCCTCATCTTGGGAAAGAAGATGTAGGTGCATTTTCACCTTCCAGTGTTGATAATTATCTTTGTCCAAAAATGGAATTTTGACTCCAACATGCTTCTTGTTCATCTTGTTGTTTGTTTTGATCTTTACACTCTTTGTACTTCAAGAGATTGCTCTAATACCAATTTTTATTCCTTAACAATACAACAGGAATTACAGAAGGGGGGTTGAATGTAATTCTGGCTACTTTTTCACGATTTTAAAATAGTTCTAACTTGATAAATATATAAGTGTTTGATTTGCAGATTGCGGAATGAAGTAGTTGTATAAATCAAAATACAAAGTAATAAAAACACAAGCTTTAAAAACTTTCTGGTGGATTTGAAAGTATCCACCATATATATATATATAATATATATCGAATGAGAACCCTGTGAAGCTTGAATAGCTCACAGCTGCTTACAAGTAGAATAAACAAACTACAGAGAAATTCTTGACAAGTATAGCTTTTTCTATCTCTCTTTGAAATATGTTTGCTTAGTTGAATGTTCTACTAGCTACACTTGGTTTATATATCACCAAGTTTATATGAAAATAGGACAAGATAATAAAACAAACATATCTAGTCTAACTCCATGCTGCTTCACTACTCTATTCCAGCATCTTTAAAAATCTTCACAATTGCATGGAAATGGTAATGCTTCTTTGTTCTCAAATCCCTGCTTAACAGGCTGCCACATTCCTTTTGCAAACACTCGACGTATGTGACTTTGCTATCACTGTCAACAGATATTTGAATTTGATCATCCTTCGGGTACACGTTTGTCATCCGTTGGGTAGCTTTGTTGATCATCTGTCGGGTAGCTTTATTGATCATCCGTCGGGTAGGTATTTGTCACTTGACTCCATTTCACTTACACAAAATTACAAGATATCTCATATTTACAATTAATCAGCCTATTCTGCATATCTACTAGTAGTCAACATGACTCATATGCTCCTACAGAATCTACAAAGTTGTTTGCAGAAATGTGCTAGAATACTTATTTGTTACATAAGCTACTCACCCGGTGGATGTCAAGTTGTCATCCGTCGGGACTATATTAAATCATCCATCGGGACTATATTTGATCATCCGTCGAGTACTACATTATTCACTAAGTTAGATCTACTGAGGTGTTTTGTTTAACTTATCATCAAGTTCACAACATATTCCTAACAATCTCCTTGATCATTAATCTTATTAATAAGGTGGTATCGCTTAAGGACATGCCTAAACAGTCTCCTTGGTTGTTTCGAAAGCATCAATATATTCGGATTCCATTATAGAATCATCAATGTTCTTTCTGTGAACTATTCAAGCTAACATCAATTATATTTAGACAAAACACAAAATAGACATAAACACATAATCATCATTATTTGTCCAAAAATTAGGTTCAGAAACTAGCATCAGTGTAACCATTTACAACTAGTTCTCTATATTCTCCATACACCAAAAATAAATATTTAGTCCTCTTTAAGTACTTAAGAATATTCTTGAAAATTATTCATTGACCCTCACCTGGATTAGACTGGTATCTGATCGTCATGCTCAAAGCATATGAAACATCAGGATAAATACATATCATTTTACACATTATAGATCCAATTGCTGACGCAACTGGAACTTTCTCAAATGGCCCTTATCATCTAATGATTTAGGGGGCAATTATCTTTTGAGATCACTATCCCATGAAATATCGAAACATATCCTTTCTTTGTCTCTTACATAATAAAATGATGTAATACTTTATCAATGTATGTACTCTGACAAGGTTGATTAATCTCTTCAATCTATCTCTATCGATCTTGATCTCTAATATATAGGTGGCATCGCCTAAGTCTATCATCGATAAACTATTTCTCAACCAAGTCTTAACAGCCTGTAAAGAAGGTATGCCATTCAATATCTGTTATATGTCATCTACATATAATACTAGGAATGTCACATGGCTCCCACTAACCTTCTTGCAAACATATGGTTCATCTTCGTATTGAATAAAGCCAAACTTTTTGACCGTTTCATCAAAATGAATATGCATTCTCCTTGAGACTTGCTTCAATCTATAAATAGATAGAAGCAACTTATAAACCATCTTAGCAAACTTTGGATCGACAAAACCCTCAGGTTGTATCATATATACATCCTCTTCAAGGCTCCCATATAAGAAAGCAGTTTTGACATCCATTTGCCAAATCTCATAGTCAAAGTAAGTAACTATTGCTAACAAAATCATGATGGACTTGACCATAGCAACTGGTAAAAAAGTCTCATCATAGTCTATACCATGAATTTGTTCGAAACCTTTTGCCACTAGTCGCACCTTACAGGTCTGTACTTTACCATCCATGTAAGTTTTCTTCTTGAAAACCCACTTGCACCCTCTAGGTTTTACCCCTTCGAGTGGATCAACTAAATCCAATACTTTATTTTGATACATGGATTCCATCTCAGATTACATGGCCTCCATCCATCTCTCGGAGTCTGGACTGTTCATAGCATCTTGGTAGGTGAGAGGTTTATCATTATTCGTAAACATCATATCACCATTTTGAGTCCAAAGAAATCCATAATTTCTTTCGGACTCATAGTAAATCCTACTAGATCTACGAATAACCTGTGTTTCCTAAACATGATTACTTTCAACATTTTGATGTACATCCTGATCTTATTCCAACTCTGGTTTAATGTTATCATGTGGTTATCATGTTAGAGGCTAAACGTTTTATAAACGCTTCACGTCCTCAAATTTTCATAAATGACATGCTATGACGTTTATCAGTCTATATCTCATATGGAGTATATTGAACCGATTTAGTCAGAACTTGGTTAAGTGTATATGCAGCCGTTTCTAGAGCATAACCCCAGAAACTGAATGGAAGATCTGCTTGACTCATCATCGATCACACTATGTCCAACAAAGTATGATTTCTCCTCTCAGAATCTCTATTCCATTGAGGTGTTTCAGAAGGAGTAAGTTGTGATACAATATCACTCTCCTTCAAGAAACTCTTGAAATTGAGGCTTAAGTATTCTCCTCCACGATCTGATCGTAGAACTTTTATACTTTCCTCTGTTTGCTTTTTTACTTCAGCCTTATATTTTTTGAATATTTCAAAAGAATCAGATTTGTTCTTCATAAGATATATATTTCCATACCTACTGAAGTCAACAATAAATGTTATGAAGCAGTAAAAGCCACCCATTGCCATGATACACATTCAACCACATACATCATTATATATAAGTCCTAATCGTGCGGTGGTCGTTTCACCTGATCAGGTAAAAGAAGCTTTAGTCATTTTGCCAATGAGACAAAGTTCGCATCTTTTGTATGATTCAAAATCAAACTTATCCAAGTATCCATCTATATGTAACTCAGAAATGCATTTCTCATTAATATGTCTTAACGACAATGCTAGAGGTAATGTTTGATTTGAGTCATCTTAGAACATATAAATTGTTAACTAATTTTGCAACATTATTAGCCTTATCATTAAAATAGAATAAAAAACTATTTTTATTTAATTAAAATGAAAACCCTTCTTGTCGTGACAAGAAATTGATTTAATGTATCCGCTAAAGACAGGCACGTAATAACAATTTATCAAGTTCTCAATCTCTCCTTATGGGCAAAAATAGGTATCGAGTTCCTTCAACTGGAGCAATAACTTATGCTCCAATTCTAACATGATACCTGAAGCTTGACCATTTCTAGTCTTCTTCTTTAGATCTTCCAAACAAGCTCGACAATTTAACTTCCAATCATCCAGTTATTTCCACAGAAATGACAATCATCTCCTTTAGCAACACCACTATCAGGCTTCAAAAGCCCTTTGGGATTGGACTTTGGTCTGGCACTGAATAAGATTAAATCTTCACCTTGCCTGTCCATTTTCCTTTCCCATTTGCATTCCATATGTACATCATCAATATGGACGTAATTCATGCCTTTACCGTGATATCTTCAGCAGTTCTAGACATGCTTAACAACTCAATGAGTGTTCTGTTTATCTCATTCCTTTTGTTCTTAACAAACTAAGAATAAAAGTTGTTCAAAGATTGGTTAATCAAATCAAGATGAGTCTCTAGACCATTCTTGACACCCAAAATATGAAGGTACATATACCTATCATCCTTAGAACATGTGGTCCAACCGGATATCATTCTCTCATTAATGCAAAAGTATGGTGTCTTATTATTGTCAAATCTTTCTGACGAACCTATCCTTCAAACATCCTTTGAAGGTGCTCAATCATATCATAAACATCATTATGCTCTTGTTGATTCTAAAGCTCGGCACTCATAATTACAAGCATGAGACATGAAACATCAGTTGCATAATTAATTTACTTCTGGTAAGTATTTTGTTCAGCACATGTTTCATTCTCAGATAGAAGAAATAAGGGAGGGGTTTGAGTGACATCCTTGAACCTAAGGACAATCCTCAAGTTCCCATGTCAATTGAGGAAATTATTTCATGTCAGCTTGTCCTTCTCAAGGACTATTATATAGAGAAGTTATTTGTGTTACTTGTCATTTGATATCCACAATATTAAAGTGCATAAAATGACTTAGTCTACAGATGATCATTATATTATGTTCAAGTTATTATTCATATTTATATATATTCACAATATATATCTCTCACTATTTTTATCAAATCAATAGCCCTAACTATTAATTCGGAAAGGATATCTTCTATATCCTTTCTAGTGAGCCAAGATCCATATTTCACCATGCGTTAGGTCAGCTTTGGCTTTTCTCCTAAAACATGATTATTTAGGTAGACAATATTTGTCAATTATATCAACTATATAACTCTTGGATAGCTTGGTGGAACAATATTTGTTCATATTTATCTAATAAATCTCGCCAAACTCTATACCTCTAAGTTCACAATCCTATTGTGGTAACTTAGTTAAGTCAAACCCAATAGTCAAAAAGTATAAATATACTTCAACACATCTCCCACGATAGATAGGAGTACTTCGTTTTGGCGAACCCACTCCTTATCGATTTAGGGGTTAAAGCACTGGACTCATTGGAAGGCATCTGATCAACTTAATATTAACTTTGGGGTTTTATTAATTTTAAAACGATCATGATCCCATCATAAAGAGATTCCAAATTTTTCCTTGAATAAAATACTTCAAATCAATATTCGTCAATGCTTTGATTTCCAGGTAGTGAGAGAGTCACAACAGTCTCGCTTAAAACCCACAACCTTATAAGTTCAATGAACTCGCTTTTGACAAAATCGCCCAATGTCATAAATAAAGAATTTTTTTATTTTATTCTGTGTTTCATAAACACGAGAATATCATAATCATTTATTCATTTTAAAATCTTGAGTCGTTACAGATTTTATCTTGTTTAGCAAGCATGGCATGGGTGTCGTATCTAATACATACATCATTAATCTAATTAAGCATGCATCTTTATAAACTACTCTACACATACATTCATCATATGCACATATATATGTAAAGTGTAATAAATAAACATGGTTGGTTATGACTTCATCCTATGTGATCTTCATCAATCTAATGCCAAAGATCTAGGTTAATCTAAGGTGAAAAATAAATACCAGCTAACTATCACATGTCTTCTTTCTTGTATTGCTTCCTTGGATGGCCTCCATGTGGGATTACCCTTCCTTAATCTTCAAATCTTCATGTATTCATATACATTACACGAATGAAAAATAAAAACTAATCTAATGTACTTACAATAAGAACTCGAGTTACATTCGAGATTTAATAGTTACAAGATCGAACGACATGCAAGCCGTTTTTAAAAAACCAAAACCATTAACCTAAGTTCATAAGCCATAACCATCCACCATGCTCAAGTAACACATAATAAAATGTTAGAACATATAATCTGATCTTAGCATATCATACCCATCATGATCTAATCATAAAAACAAAATATGGAAAAAATCAGAAAAAATAGTTACAAATTCTGAAAACAAGAAATCACTGTTTTCGTGCAGTAAACGATGTCAAACGTCTTACAGATGAGTCGATGATAGCTTAAGCTGTCAGTTTTATTTTGTAACACCCCCAGATCTGGGGTCTGGAATCCGGGTCGTTACGGTCTTTTTTTCCATTAATATCCCTTAACTTAATTAAGAATAAATAACCTCATGTTGTGACCCCACAATAACACACACCACAACACGTTATAGTCTCAGAGATGAAATTGAAATAAGTACGAGTCATTGAATCCATAAATTAAAAGTTATTACCACCAAAATGATTACTTAATAAGTTTACAATAAATTGCCATTATCCAACACAAGTTATAATTTTACATAATTGATATCCAAAATTTGGATGCCTAATCTACAGATTGATCTACCTCTGCAGCTATGGCAGCTATGATATCAACGGGAAGATGCGGGACGCTTCCCATGCTTTTGCGCTGGGTCTACTTGAGTCTGGCCATTCTTCCTAACTGTTGTTGTGTGATGGAGAAATGAAGCAAGAGTGAGCATTATAGCTCGCAAAATAATATATAGATTAATCAATTGTGCAAGTATTTGAAATGACAACTTACTGACAACTTAATCAAGTGTAAGATAATTACTTACGGAATATAAGTTTAAAAGAAGATGAAGTTACAAAATACTTCACTATACTTATACTCTTTAGAAAACTACTTGAACTACCACTGCTCAAGGTATAATAAGTTTTCAAAAACTCGTCATATAAGAGGAGTTACAAGATAAAACTTTGTATGGAATCAATCTTTGAAATATTGTTTAAAAGAAATGAAGTTACGAGATACTTCATTCGATGGAAACATCATTATAACAATTTGACTCTGACAACACTCAACAATCACCCAGCCGTAGCCTTTCTATCGAAATGCTCTGGGTAGTGTTGTAGAAATATCCAAAATGGATGATGAACTCATTACGGGAGTTTGCCGCTCCAGGAAGACCACTCACGATGATCTGTCGCAGTAGTGCAATCCCATAATTTTCTACATGTAGAGGAGAACAGTCGGATTTACTTCTCGACCGAACGCTAGACTCCCAAGGAATGGACTGTCTTAGCGGAACTTCCGGGCCATTTGGGCCAAAATAATAAGGCTGGTCTGACGCCACTCGACCACTTACGCCACTCCTGGTTCAGATGAAATCCATGACTCTGAAACGTAAAGCTCGTTTCCCTCTTTCCCCAAGTAGAAACTTATTGATACGGCTCCACCAAGAAGTTGTATCTAGTTGGAAAGGAAAACTCACCGATATTTCTCAGGCGATGCCTGTTAATGGATTAAACTCATTCCAAGAATTTTACTTCCCGAGTGTTGGGTAAGTAATCAAAAACTCTTTTATTAACACAGCAACCCTATTGCGAATAAAAAAATACATCACGGAGCCGGATCCCTCAGATTTTGAAGTGAGTATTTAAATCCCCTTCGAAAGAAAGATCTTAAATTTGAAAACGGGTTTCGGGATCCGTTCTAGCTTAAAAAAAATAAAATAAAATAGTTTTGATAAAATTTAAAGTAAGAATGATTTGATAGCATTAATCATTTTCTGAATACTTGGCGAATATCGAAACATTATTCCTTAAGAAAATAAAGAATATTGTTTAATAAAATTAGCGGAGTCATAAATGCTCGAATGAATATTCAAACTAATATTCATTTATTAAATAAAATGAGCGGAGTCATAAGTCCTTGAATGAATATTCAGACTAATATTCGTTTAATAAAATAAGCGGAGTCATAAGTCCTTGAATGAATATTCAGACAAATATTCATTTAATAAAATAAGCGGAGTCATAAGTCCTCGAATGAATATTCATACTAATATTCATTTATTAAAATAAGCGGAGTCATAAGTCATCGAATGAATATTCAGACTAATATTCATTTATTAATAGAAATAAAATAAGTTTCATAAGTAGAAACTCTATTCAAATAATTAAACTAGTCTTTAATCGTAATAGGAATCTTAAATGAATATTCAAAAAAAATATTCACTTATAATATAAAACTATCGAATAAACATTAGTCGATTAATAGTTTTGAAAACTATTTATATATATATAAATAATATTCTCGGGAACATCGCCTCCCGGTTTAGAAAAATGTTCACCTCTGGGTCCCCTATGCTAAGGGTATACGCAAGTAGTGCTTATCTCTAGCATAGGTATTATGCAGTTTATAATCATTTGAATCAATAATGAGATATCAAGATTACAAAATAGGCATGCTTATATATATCATATTGACATGCTCCAATATATCGCAAGATTTGCTAATAACAATCATGCACTTGTCACAAGATAATGCATATATATATATATTTACATCACAACAGTATAACGGGTAGAACACTTGCCTGAGTGACTGGTGATGGTAAAAGTCCTGGGGCGAGTCTGGTAACCTATAAATAACATATAAGTTGGAATTAAACCACTGTCACTTAAGAAACTAGATTTAACCAATTAGACCCTAACGTTCGCTTCTGCGCTTAACGATTCACATAAGTCGCTCGAGTATCCTCGGCTCCACCATTTTTATAAAATTAACCGTTTAACTTTTTAAGGAGACCCTTTCGCAAATACTCTACCAACTAACCAATTAATCTACATAATTTTTTTGTACTCCAATTAGTCATTTAAGGGCTTTAATCAAGGTTTCAAAGTAAAGCGATGGGTAATGGTTCGCTCGCGAAACGCCGTTACTTAAAATGGTCGTTTCTCCTAAACCGTACATCGGATCTAAGCGAACCACATACCAAAACCAAGCTTACGACACGATCTAGCTAAACATGGAAATGTTACAGATTGGTCAGTGAGCTTTCTGTCCTGAACACTAAGTACAAATAGTTAAATGAAAATGGGCACTACGACGACTATGTTTACGAGTTTTCCAATTTTTATATTACTCCAATCAATCACCAAACAACCCACAATCACGAATACATCAAAAACTCAACTTAATAATGCTATAACAGCCCATATTCTCCAGATTTTTCAAATCATCCAATCATAAACAAGACCCATTAACCAATATCAAAGATCCATCAACTATAAACAAGATTCAATCACCAAATCCCTCCAAGCTCAAATCAAGCTACTAATACTCATAAATCATGCTTCTTATTTACAAAACAACCATAAAACTTACTCATAATCAAAGTAAAGGCTAGGTTTTGAAGTTTATACCTTCCTTGGTGGGTGATAACTTGCTAGGAAGCCTTAGGGGGCCTTGATCTAACCTTCTACAAGCTTGATCTTTCCAAATAAATCAAGAACACAAAATTAATTTCAAGAAAGTACTATTCATCATCTCCTTCCATGATTTATTGGAAGAGATTTACAAAGAATAAGAATCTTAAACTCCTAGGATATACTCATCTAATCATAAGGAAGCTTTCATAATTACCTTGGGATTTATTATGAAGTGGAGCTTGGACTTGCAAAATTTCTTCTTTGAAAAACAAAAGGGGCGTGAGCTTTCTTGAAGAAATGAGAGAATGAAATGCTTCTTTTTTGACTTGATGAGTTTTTGTGGTGTTTTTGATAGTTTAGTTAATTTAACCTTGGTTTAATCAACCATGATTCTAATATATGGCCATAAATCAATCTTGGATATATATCTTTTAACCATGCTTGCATCATCAAGCCTATGTTATCCTTTTAACACATGTCTCCTCCTTGTGGTGTGATGACATCACCATCCACTAACCCCTTTGATTAAATCTTAATTACTTGGCTAATGACCGCTTATCTATTATACGGTTCGCTTAACTTTCATCCTCGTTCGTCGTTTGAGGGATCATATCCGGGATCTTATTACTTGGGTTCCCCTAAACCTTTATCAATATTTTATATTCCTTTAATGTTCCTCTTTTATAATCCTTGAATTTAAATCCTTTTAATCATATTACCTTATAATAAATTCTTTCAGTATCTTGTGGATTTTCAGGAAAAATCAAAGTGTTCGAATTTGAATTCTAACGATCTCTACATACACTCATATACTTTATGGAGTATTAATAAGATCTCAAAATATCAATATAAGAACTCCTACATAGGGTGGCATGAAAAATTTCCTTAATCAACATAATCAGCAAAATCACTATTCATAAGGATTACAAAAAGTCCAAAAATTTGGGGTTATTACACGTTCAGACGCTCGATTCCATATGAAATAGCGTATTAGTTCGCTAAAATCGGACACTAGACCCAGATTTCAGCAAATTTGCTGCATCTGATTTAGAATCGTATGAAATATGATTCATATAATAAGAACAAATACAAAACATGTATATATCAATATATATAAAGATTATATAATCATCATATGATTATACAACTCTCATGAATATCATATACTCAGAATATATACATACATACGCATATATAAACATAACAACATGTAAAACATACAAAATCGCATACATAGTCATGGAATATTGTATACATGTTATCATTATAAAACCAGTAAACACATAAACGAATTAAACACTTTTCGCAAGTAGCTCTGATGCCATTGAAGGGTTTAAAGCACATAAACGCAACAGAAATAGTAATTAAAAATGTGAAAAACCAGAATTTTCAAAACCCACTACAAGATCCATTCAAAATGTGACGCCCTCTATACCCGGGGTCTAGATTTGGAGGTCACTGACTAATAAAATAAACACAGCGGAATAAAAAATAATAAATATGACCCCTTGCATGCAACTGGATCGATCACAGGTTATAGTATGAAATAGACACCAATACAAACCAAATCTTATTACAAGCCATAAGTCTATTTAATTTTACAAACTATTCAAATTTAATTACAAACCTCTATACTATTCAGGCGTCCCAAACTCTCTACCTGGAAAACACACCACACTAATTACAAGCACTCGACTTCTGATAAAACCTGGAACTCAGGCCTGCTCTGGCCTAGCTGAAAGAATCGGAATAATAAACAAGTATGAGCAAAAAAATGCTCAGCAAGCAGTATATAGCTTATGATTTAAAATAAAAACAATAATATATCTAATGAACAAAACCACACAATAATACCTAAACAGTATCAAAAACTGATATAAGTTTTGATAATAAACAACCCTTTTATAAATCTTTTTGTTTTGGATTAGAATCCTCGAACGACGGTATGTTGCCGCCGGTGATCAGCTGCGGAGCAACACCGGTATGCCGAAGCATATCCAACTAAACAAACGGGGCACCCAAGGCACATATTGGCCTAGCGAGGTATTATAATCAAGTATAATACATGGTTCACACTTGACCGCCGCCGCGGCCTCTTACGCTACCATCCAATCCATAAAAAAATAATTTTCAATCAAAGGAGTCGAATTAAATGACATCCTTAACCATATACCTCCCCACTTCTCATGGTCCAGAGTTATCTCAACAACCGATAGCGAAATAACTAAAACAATTAGTTATTCGCCAATCTCAAATAAAAGTTTCACTGTATAGAGTAATTTGTAGCGAAATGTAAAAACGTTTAACTATTCTGAACTTAGAATAGTATAGAAACTGATATAATAGAGTTCAGAGTCAATATCACTTGAATGATAAGTGAAGATATAGATATTTGCATAACAGGATTCATAATAAACATCACTTGAACAATAAGTGAAGGTAGGGATACTTGCCTGGTATGTTTGATAAACTTTTACTATAACCCTGGCTTACAACTGCTGGCTACTGACTCCGTCTAATCCTTGACTGCACTCTTTCTACTTGATTCTATAAATAAAAGGACTATCTTAATTGACAGAACCAAACTCAATCGACGTGACTACATGTCTTGAAATCTACCCGATCATTTATAACTAATCATGGCATTTTAGATAGCATGCATATTATGTAGCACATAATCATGGTATTCATATAATAGGTAATCACATAATTCACGTAACACATAAGTCAGATATTCAAAATATAAGGCTTAGTACGTTCAGAATTGAAATCGGGTCAATAACCGCATTTATCGATCAAATACTGACTCAAACTGACTCGCAAATCAAAAGATCTTGCAATACAAAATAAATTAGGCCTCAAAAGTATTTTTATTGAAAGCGTAATGTTTTCTGAGTCTGTACACGTTCGTTTCGTATTAAACGGACGAACGGTTTATTTATTATGAATAAAATAAGAATAAATGGGAAGAAATCAATTAATAATAATATTAATTTGATTTTTAAATACCAAAATATAATTTTTAAAAGTTTGAAAATAATTTTTAGGAATTATTTGAATTAATTATAAATAATTTACATTTTATTTAACTATTTATAAATAAAACTAATTGATTAAATGATTTAATCAATTAATTAAATTCATAAATAATTAACTAAAATAAATTATAATTAATTAAATCAAATTGGATTTTTAAAAATATTAAAAGAAAATGATTTTCGGAATTTAAAATAATTAAGTAAACCATTTTTAGAATTTACAATGACAAGTAAATGATTTTTGAAAATAAAAGAAATCATTTTAGAAAATGAAAAATGAATTTTTGAAATAAGAATAAAAAGGAAATTCACAAACAGAAATTGATATAGGATTTGGGGATTATAAGGATCAAAATCGAGTCTGAACTAAAACCCATCGGGTCGGAAAAATGGGTAATCGGGTCACCCAAACCCATCCGGGCCGGGATGAACACCGACCGGATTCTGGGTTGAGCCCAGCTTTCTGGTGGTTTCTCCGACTCCGGTGAGTCGATTCCCGACCAAAACAACCTCCGCTAGCTACAATTTATACACTAAAATTGATCCTTCCCCTTCCAGAAACCGAATCAGTGCAATAACAACAACAAATCAAGCAGAAAACTATCATTCTGGCCAAAATCTCCATGAACGCCGACAAGAAACCTCCAACTCTGGCCAAAGCGTGATTTTACTCATTTCTACACCAAAACTCACGATTCATATACCAAACCACATATAATAACACCTATAATCTGTTACGCTAAACCAAATTAACAATCCTAGCGTCCATAATCCAAAAATCGAAATATTATAAACTAACAAAACCGAAAATTCGGCCACACAGTTTAGGTAATCATATCGTGTGGCACCCTCCAAACCCGGGTCAGAAGTTTGGGGTCCGCAACATATACATTATATATAAACCTGTTTAAGAAATATTATTTGCAATGACCCTGCTTTACATAACCACGGATCGCAACAGGTTAAAGTATGAAAACAAGCCACAACCTTAACTTTTATTACAACGTACCAAATCTCAACTACTTTAACTTACCAATGATAAAGAAATTATTCTTACAATCTTGCTAACTCAATTACCATAAAAAAAACTCCTGCTAGCTCGATCCAGCTCAATCAGGATTCCTAGCTCATACTCTGGACTAAGGAACCACACTATCAACCATATCCTTTTTAACTGTAGAATATATAAAAAGGTTCGCAAGAGTGAGCTAACTAGCTCAGCAAGTCATGATAATGATAACTTAGGTTAAACAATGATCAAACAAGATGATTCAGAGGAATCAAGTTTCTTGGTAAACAATTATTAGAATTGAATATTCATTTTTAATTTTAAAACCAAGGTTAGGCTGCTGATCAGTCACGCACTAACCCCGAGCAAGGCACACAGCTCTGCTCTATAAACTGGATCCAAGGCACACATTGGCCTAATTTGATCACGAATCTGGTCTGACCATGAATCTGGTTCATTTAAAGGAAAACTATCCAATTCTAACCAGTTTAATATGATAAACAGAATAACTTAATAAAATAAGTTCATAATCAACAGTAATAAAACATTTGTATCAAAGCATGATGTGATTTACGAGTATCACGAGGGTATATCAAGGTATGTATAGGAATTGGCCTCCACCCTGTAAGGGAATCAGGTATTAGATGAATTAAGGATTTTCAAGGTTTAGTTCTGTAATGTTATACAAAATGGTTAGGGTATAAAATTTTCTGTATGTTCAAACAATTCGGTTCAAGTATTTGGTGTGGTAGTTATATATTTGGAGGGTAGTATCATATTTCTATGGTTTAGTATCTGGAAATCATCAAGGGATGGTTTACACAGAATAAGGCTTACGGTTCAAAGATCAAATGATGTGGCTCAGGTTCAAGGCTGAAGGATTCAAAGTGCTTACAATATAAAACAGAGCTATTTTGAATACTTAACAGTATGTCACGAGAGAATTTAGAAATATTTGCATTATATTTCGAAAAAGGTTTAGAAGTACTTTCCTTACAGGGCTTTGAAACTATTACTGATCAACTCTGAGCCGCCGCTCAGGCTTTAACGTCCAACCACTAGATCACTTTGGATTCGACTTCGACACTTAGGTTTGTTGAAACTCTACTAAGCTCGTCGACTGACCACTAGGTTATCTTTAGTCCAACGTCCACTTTCGGTTTCTCGACTAGAACCTACAGGGTCAAAATACTCTATGTTAGACACCCAATTATGCTTGACATACCCTCTCTAACAACCAACCCATGCGATAGCATATTCCGATTCGTAATCATTCATATTATAATAACACAGATAATAATTAGGGTTAGCATTCTCGAAATCGGTTCGGTGTTCGTTTTCAGAAAATACGTATACTCGTAATTTTACGAAATCAGGGTTACGGATTTTAGAAAATTATCCCATCACATCGTGCAATCGAGTTTCATATAAAACACATATGTATCTATATAACAACTCAACGTCCTAATAATCGTCGGATACGCTCCCGTATTTTTGTAGGTAAATTTCCTGGAAATTGGGCAGCGTCTCTTTTGTTTATCGGACTACCCGTCAGATACAATATCAACGTCAATCACAACAATCAATCAATCCAAACAATAAATCTAACAATCATTATTTATAATCCAAACCACTCGACAACAACCGTAATCAACTACGCAACCAAAATCTCGATACAATCTTTATATGCCCGGTAAATAGTTTTCGTTCTGAAAATAATTTTACGAACTAAATTGATATTTTAAAATTAGGACTCAGAATAAACATCACAGTCCACCGTCAGCTCACAGATGTTCATCATTAAAACTTTATTCCAGTATTTCAAAAATAATTCGAATCAATCAGATTAATCAAATAATACAACACGGCAGTAGCAAGAGCAACAAACAGCAACATCACGTGCACAGAATAATACACCACGCGCCACCACCTCGCCGGAAAGCAGCGAGGGGCGGCATCTAACAAGGAAAAATGACAGGGCGACAACAGTATACAGCAAATGCCACAAACAGCAGCCTACACACAGAACACATGCACCCCATCGCCAGACCACCTCGCCGGAAAAGAAACCGACGACAGCCGGCAAAAGAGAGAAAACAAAACGGCGCCACAACAATTATCGAGAACGAAAATCGCAGCAGCACAACAGGGACACATCCAGGAGCAATTAAAAGGAAATTTAGGAAGAAGGAGGGAGAGAGATTGAGCTCTCGAGAGTTCAATTCCACCGGAAAAATGAGAAGGAAAGGGATTACAGGAGAGGGTATTGTGTTCATCAGTTTATTTTGTTTTTAATACATAGCAGTAATACAGCGAGTAATAATACTCTGCCACGTTTCTATTGAATGGCTGAAATCCTGACACGTGCCCCATTTCTATTGTAAATTCCCAATTTTGTTCTTGTTTTGCAAAATAACGAACAAATTTACGAGTAAAAATTAACCCTAAAATTATCAATTTAGTTTTTAAATATTAAAAATAATTCAAAGATATTAAAAATAATTTTTTTCATAATTTTTGTATTATTTTTAAAACATAACTCGTACACGCAATTTACAATTAACGAACCGAGCTGCACTTAAAACAATTTCAAAAAATCACGAAAATAGTATTAAAATGTTATAAATATCCCGAAGTTAATAAGAACATAAATTTCCAAATTTTTAAACCAATTCTGAAATGCAATTTTTACCCGCTTTTATCAATTAAACGAATCAATGCGCTGGTGAAATTAATCCCAAAAATTCCTAAAATAATTTTAAAATTCTCAGAATATTCCAAACTTGAATAAATACGAGTTTCATAATTTTTGAAGAATTCTAGAATTAAATATGGATTTTACAAATAAAAGCAATCAGAAAATCATTTAAAGATAAATAATTAATAAAATATTGATTCCTCAATTTTATAAAATCCTAAAAATAATTATTGTAATTATAAAATCATAAAAATAATTTTAGAGACATTCCAAATATTTATGCAAATAAATTTGCACTAAACCCAGTTTTGAAAGTTAAAACAATTCAACACAACTCCATAATTAATCACGCGGACAACCCGGTACACCATAAATCACACATAGCTATTAACCAAACAACACATAGCGGTCAAAACCAATACCCATATTTTATTTATTTAATAACTTCCATAGTTACATATTTAAATAATTTTAAAAAACACGAATCGTTACATCCTTCCCCCCTTAAAAAAGATTTTGTCCTCAGAATCTGGTCTAACTAAACAAGTGAGGATATTTGTCAAGCATATCTGACTCTAATTACCAAGTAGACTTTTCTACTCGAGGATTTTGAACATACTTACTATAGATATACCCTCATTTCCAAGGACTCGTCTTTAATGATTAAGAATTTGGATTAATCACTATATGCACAACAGACTTGGACAAGAGCCCATTGGCTCATAATCAATCACTTGATTCGAATCAGATACTTATCACCTTAACATTGACATACAGAACACATTATCTGCACATACTGATGTAACGGTAACATCAACTCATGAATAACTTTATCTATATTTACCAATACCTCGAATAGTTCACTAAATTTAGGACTCAACTTGTCCCCTCTATTCAGATCTATTCAATCTTTTTTTATAGGAGTCACTTATCCTTATTCGTTGTTTTGTTAAACTCCCGATAATCAGTACATAATCTCATAATTTCATTCCTTTTCTTCCTCAACATCACTGGTACACTTTACGATTCGCTTCTTGTAAAACCACTCCTTGGTCTGCCTTTTCCACTAGGACTTCGATACTTTACCTTAATTCTTTGACATGTCCAACACTTCCTAATCTATTTTGAAATTTCCTTTTTATACCTGGTTATCACTACTTTTCTTTAAATTCCCGTATATCTTGGCATTTCTTCAATAAATTTAATACTTTATATTTTGAATTCTCTGTAAGATCTCATTTCTTAATTCTTTTACTTGTAGCATCCAAGTATTGGGAGAAAACCTGGGAATATCATGATCGTTCTTCTGGGTGCATAATCTTCCTCTTACTAACTGTTAATATCGTGATCCATTATCTTCCCTTGACATCTCTTTATCTTTTCTTAACAACTCTGACTGAAAGGTCATACTACCCATCCTTGTTTCCTTAGACTTATATATCTGACTTCCAACTCCAATTTCTGAGATTCCATAGGTAATTCTTTTCGGTGCAGTCTCTATGTTTATTTTCTCCTTTTTGCTTATCGCTTGCTACTACATTTGCTTTTCCTTGTGAATATATACTTTAAACTCTTATGGTCCGTATAGATCTTATACCTTTCTCCATACATATCATGTTTCCCAATCTTTCAAAGCAAATATTATTACTGTTATTCCCAATTATGAGTTGAATACTTCTGCTCATAAGGTTTCGGTTCTCTGGATACATATACAATAATTTTATTGTGCTGCATCAACACACATCCTACTCCCTTATGAGAAGCATCACTATAAACTACCAAATCTCCTTGATACTTCCAAAGTGATAAAGCAGGTGATGTAACCATTCTTTCATTTAACTTCGTAAAAATTTCTTCACCCTTCTCCATTTCATATAAACTTCTTGCTTTTCCTGGTTAGCTTCATTAAAGGTATAACAACTTTCAAGAAATCTTGCACAAATTTTCGATAGTAACTGGCCCATGGAAAAACTTCTTACTTTTATTGGTGCTTTTGGTCTTTCTTCATTTATTGTAACTTTAATCCCTGTTGGATCCCCTTTTTGCCTCTTCCTCAATAACTATTTATGTTAAGAATTATGCTTCCTTCCATCAAAGCTTTCATCTTGTAAACTTTACATGCAATTTCTTTCTTCTCCGACTCCCCAATTATCATTAAATGATTTGTGTAATAACCCCAATTTTTGAGAAATTTTGAAACCCTTATGAATAGTGTTTTTGCTGAACGAGAAAATTTTTCATGCCACGCTATGTAGGGGTTCTGTTATTGATCTTATGGGATATTATTAGTACTCTATGAAGTATATAAGTGTATGTAAAGATCGTCAGAATCCAATTCCAAACACTTTGGTTTTTCCCGGAAATCCACAAGATACGAAGAGAATTGAGTATAAGGTAACAGAATAAAAAGGATTTAAATTAAAGGATTATAAGAGAGGATCATAAAAGGAATACAATGTATTGAGAAAGGTTAAGGGAACCTAAGTAATAAGATCCCGGGTATGATCCTTCAAACGATAAACGAGAACGAAAGTTAAGCGAACCGTATAACAGATCAGCGGTCATTAGGCAAACGATTAGGAAGTTAATCAAAGGGATTAATGGGAGTGATGTCATCCAACCAATAGAAAGAAGACAAGGAAGGAAGGATGACATCATGTGGATGAGATAAGCATGACATGGGAAGGAGGAGGTGTGGTGGCTTTGTAACCACACAAATCCAAGGGCAAGAAGGTAATTTACTAAATCAAAAACAAAACCAAATCAACCAACCAAAAAATCAAGACAAGGCAAAACACAAAATTCTTCTTCTTCTTCATGAAGCTCTCGGGTTCTCTTCTTAAAAAATGGAAGTTCAAGCTCCTCCACTTATTATTTAGCAAGGTAATTATCCTAGCTTCTCCTAGTTAAGTTACATACTTCCTATAAGTTTAAGCTTCTAATTCCAAGCCAATCTTTTTCTATAAATCATCAAAGAAGATGGTGAATAGTGTTTTCAAGAACTAAGAATTGTGTTCTTGAAGTTTTGTTTAGATTAAGCTTGGTTAAGGGCTTTAAAGATGATTCCAAGCCATCCCCTTGATTCTCCACTCTCCAAGGAAGGTATAATCTCTTAACCAAGCTTTGTTATTGAAAGTTAAGAGCATAAAATGAGTATTAGAGTTCATGAGAGGCTTGATGATTGTGTATGTAGAGATTAATGGGTTTTGGGTTGTTTTTGAAGTTGTAAATCTTGGTTGTTGATTAATGAACTTAAGTGTAGTTTAAATTCATGATAAAGAATAGTATAAATGGTTAATGTGGATTTGTTGGGATTGTTATGATGTGATAAGGATGGATGTTTGTTGTATGATGGATTTGAGGTTGGATTTGGGGTTGATTTGGAATGGGTTTGAATGGTTTAAAAATATTGGAAATCGCGTAAACATAGCCGTCGTAACGTCCGATTTTCTTTGGACTGTTTTTGTGCATAGCATTAGGACCCGAGAACACCCTGCTAAATTGTGACCACTGCCATGTTTAGATAGCTCATGTTACGAGCTTCGTTTTGATATGTAGTTCGTTCGATTCCGATTTACGGTTTAGGAGAAACGACCGTTTCAAGTAACGGCGTTTCGCGAACGAAACTTTTTCCCCTCGCCTTACTTTGAAATGTAGGTTAAAGACCAAAAAGGGTTAATTAATGCATGAAACATTTATGGTAAGTGTTTTAGGCAGTTGGTAAGTCACTCGCGAAGGAATCGCTTTAAAACTCGTAAAGGTTAAATTATTAAAAATGGTGGAGCCGAGGGTACCCGAGTGACTTAAGCGAATCAGTGAGCGCAAAACAAGCGTTAGAGTCTAAGTTAGTTAAAGTATAGATTTACAAGTGACTTTGGTTTAATTCCAACTTACTTGTTGTTTATAGGTTACCAGACTCGTCCCGAGCCATTCGTAACCCCAGTCGCTCAGGCAAGTTTTCTACCCGTTATACTGTTGTTGTGATGTAAATATATGTATATGCATTATCTTGTGATATTGCATGATTGTTATTAGCAAATTTTGCGATATATTGGAGCATGCTAATATGGTATATATGCATGTCTGTTTCGTAATCTGGTTATCTATCTGTTGATTTCAATGCTTATAGTTGCATAATACCTATGCTAGAAATAAGCAAGTAGTTGCGTATACCCTTAGTATAGGGGATAAAAGGTGAACATATTTCTAAACCGGGAGTCGATGTTCCCGAGTATATATATATATATATATATATATATATATATATATTTATATATATATGTATGGATATAGTTTTTAAAACTATTAATCGAATAAGGTTTATTCGATAACTTTAACCTTATTTTATTATTGAATGTTATTTCAAATATTATTCGAAGGCGTATGACTCCTTTACATTATTTATTGAATATTATTTGAATATTCATTTGAGGATGTATGACTCCTTTATTTTATTTAATGAATATTATTTATAATATTCATTCGAGGTATTATGACTCAGCTTATTTTATTTATTGAATATTATTTGAATATTCATTTGAGGATCTATGACTCCGATTATTTGCTGAGATATATTCTTTATTTTATTAAAGAATAAGGTGTCGATAATCAAACTTATTTTTGATTATTCAAATAAAGATATTACTTTCGTATAAGTATATCTTTGATTATTTGCTATTCATTTCAAGTATAAGTTTTAATACTTCTACTTCAATTATTTTATAAAGATTATCTTTTATGGGAATATTATTTAAATAATAATATTCAGACATTTTCTAAATATTCTGGGGACTGATTTACTTCATTAAATCAGTTTTACTCCAAACACTCTTTAAAGTGTTTTCGAGTCTTTAAAATGATTTTCAAAAGTTAGAGCGGATCCCAAAACTATTTTTATATTTAAGATCTTCCTTTTAAAAAGGGGATTTAAATACTCGCTCAAAACCTGGGGGATCCGGCTCGATGGTGTGTTTTATATTCGCAACAAGGTTGCTGTCTTGGTAAAAGAGTTTTTGATTACTTACCCAATATTCGGGAAGTAAAATTCTTGGAACAAGTTAATCCATTAACAGGCATCGCCTGGGAAATATCGGTGAGTTTTCCTTTCCAACTAGGTACGACTTCTTGGTGGAGCCGTATCAACAAGTTTCTACTTGGGGAAAGGGGGAAACGAGCTTTACGTTTCAGAGTCATGGATTTCATCTGAACTAGGAGTGGCGTAAGTGGTCGAGTAGCGCCGGCCCAGCCTTATTATATTGGCCCAAATGGCCTGGAAGTTCCGCTAAGGCGGTCCATTCCTTAGGAGTTCAGTGTTCGGTTGACAAGTAAATCCGACAGGTTCTCCTCTACATGTAGAAAATGGTGGGGTTGTACTACTACGACTGATCATCGTAAGTGGTCTTCCTGGCGCGGTAAACTCCCGTAATGAGTTCATCATCCAATTGGATATTTCTGCAACACTACCCAAAGCACTTCGATAGAAAGGCTACGGTTGGGCGATTGTTGAGTGTTGGCAGGGTCAAGTTTTCAAAATAATGTTTGCATCAAATGAAGTATCTCATAACTTCATTTTATTTTGATGATATTTTAAAGGTTGAATCTATTCAAGTATTATCTTGTAGTCTCGTCTATGTGATGAACTTTTGAAACTGATTATAACTTGAACGGTGGTAGTTCAAGTAGTATTGGGAAAGATATAAGTATATTGGGGTATTTGGTAACCTCATCTTTTAAACTTATATCTAATTAATAATTGTCTTATGTATGACAAAGATTTTCAGAAAAACGTTGAGACAAGGTTAGATATATGAGATCACCTTGCAACGATATTTTTTTCATACAGTTACACACTAGGACTTTGTGTATATTATGCATGGAAGAGGACTTCCAATATTTTGAAAAGTATATATGTATATATACTGAATATTTTGCGACTTCATCGCATCAAGTTATCAACTTGGTTCATTTCTTTTGACCAAGACTTTCATGAGTATTATGAGTAGGCTCATATATTGTAAATCATTATACATATTATTTTGGTGGGCTTGCTGCTCACCCTTGCTTTCTTCTTTCATCACACAACAACAGTTAGGAAAGATGGCCAGACTCCAGCAGACCCAGCGCAAGCGTGTGGGAAGCGTCCCGCGTCTTCCCGTTGATGTTGTAGCTGCTATAGCTGCAGAGGTAGATCTATTGTAGATCAGACCATCTACTTTTGAGAATCAATTATGTATAATTATAACTTGTGGCAGATAATGGCAATTAACTGTAAATTTATCAAGTAATCATTTTGGGTTGTAATAACTTTTAAATTGTGGATTCAAAGACTTGTACTTATTTAAATTTCATCTCTGAGACTATAACGGGTTGTGGTGTGTGTTAGTGTGGGGTCACAGCATAAGGTTATTTATTATTAATTAAGTGAAGTGATATTGTGGAAAGAAAGACCGTGACGACCCGGATCCCCGACCCCGGATCTGGGGGTGTTACAGAAATGGTATCAGAGCTAAGCGTTATAAACCTCAGAGATGATGGGACGTTAAGATAATAAGTTCACTAAGATAATAAGAACTCTTGCCAAGTTCATAGTCGGACTACCTAACGTAGTACTGACAGTTAAAACCCCTATGGGAACCCTTATAAATATCGTGATAGGAGCGTAGTTCGTTATCGTATATGGTAGCGGAACTCCGAACCCTGAGGTTGAGGAGCAACAACGCGATGATGTTTTATTAGTAATTGGAGATCGGATTGTGGATCCGATAGAGTGTCCTAATGCAGGACCGGATGATGTTGATATTGAGGATGTAGCGGTTAAGGATGTTGTCCTAGAAGGGATAGTTGCTGAGGAGGATCCCATGGAGGATCCTGACAAGAATGAATAAAAGGACCACTGATGAATTGATGACCATGGTTAGGTCGACTACCAGAGGTAGGATTGGTCGGTCACTACCGGAGGTTCGTTCAAGTTTGTAAAGATAATAGCCCCTTTAACGCGGCTTACTCGTAAGACTGAGAAGTTCGAATGGACAGAGAAATGCGAGAACAGCTTTTAAGAACTGAAGCAGAGGTTGGTGATGGCCCTTATGCTGGCATTGCCGGATGGAAAAGGAGATTTTGTGAAGTGTAGTGACGCTTCGTACAAGGGCTTAGGGTGCGTGCTTATGCAGCACGGTAAGGTAATCGCGTACATGTCAAGACAATTAAGGTAATATGAAATTCGATATCCCCGCTCATGAGCTTAGGCTCGTGGCAATAGTTTTACCCTAAGGATTGGAGGCACTACTTGTATGGAGAGAAGTGCGAGAATTACCTAAGCCATAAGTGCTTTAGTACATTTTTACGTAGAAAGAGCTCAACATACGCCAGAGGAGGCGGTTAGAGCTAATCAAGAATTATGATTGGGAGATTCTTTATCATTCGGGGAAAGCCAATATGGTGGCTGATGCCCTTAGTAAAAAGGAGAGACTCAAGATGATAATGTCTTTTGGAGAGTTTATAAGAGATTTTGAGAAAATGGAAATAGTAGTGAAGGTAACCGGAGCCGGTACCGAAAAGCTGTTTGAGATAGCAATACAGCCCGAATTATTGGAAAAGAACATATTGTGCCAGTAAAAGTGATGAATGAAGGCAGAGAGCCAACAAATAGATATGAGATTAATACCGAGAGAGATGATAAGGGAATAATGAGGTATTCCCATAGAATTTGGGTTCCAAATGTTTAAGAGCTTAAAGATGAAATCTTAGATGAAAGCTAGTTTGAGGAATAAGAGTTAGAGCAAACCCTGAACGTGATAGTCAGGGAGGTTGCCACCAAGACAAAAAGGAACCCATAACATGATGAAGTGGAAAATGAGGATTTTAAATTAAAAGATGACCCCGATTATGGGGAGTAGGATGAAACATTTCATAATAAGGAAACAGAAAGTCGAGCAAGGAAAGGAGACCCGAGACGGTACTCCTATACGGCAATTCATAGACCTGTCTAGACAGAACTTAGACTATTATCCCCAACCACCACTCTGAGGAGTCAGTGCGGTGGGAAATTCTTTCATGACCTTTAAGTCGCTAAGCTCTCAGAGTTCCAAGGAACAAGCTGACCCAGTCGAGGGAAGAGCCTGGCTAAAGGAAATAGATGAATCATTTGAGATTCTAAATGATTGACGAACCACAAAAGACTGTTTTGTCACTTACCCTCCCAAGAGAGAGACCACCCGCTGGTGAAAGGCCAAGGAAGGCACGGAGCAAGAGATTATAATAAACTGATTAAAGTTCAGCCAATTGTTTTCGGGATCGTAATTCCCAAGGTTATGGAATAGTGTAAAAGCTTTAGAGCCAGAACAAAGGCAGACGAGTATGATAAATTATGAATCTAAGTTATAAAAGTTATCAAGATTCGTTCTGAGGACACGAATCCAGAATGACGGGATGTTTGGAATCAATGCTTATGTTGTGATGGTTCATGAAATAATGATAAGAGAAAGGGAAATAAAAAAAAAGGCAACAGAGTTTGAGGAATGATAAGGGAGTTGGGTATGAGGAAACCCTAAAGACTCCTATTAATAGAAATAGAAAAGTATATGATCGTCAGGATGAGGGTGATTCACCATGAGTTAAAGTTGACGGTTGAAGGCATAAGAGATGCATATAGTTTATCCCCTGTAAGTTGGGAAGATTCGAGGAAACCTTGAGATAATTCGAAGGATAAATAATGAGACGCGGATAGACTGAGGAGACAAGAAAGTAAGAAATTAAGAAAATTGGATGAAGGAAGTGACCTTCAAGAATGGGAAATGTAAGACCGGTGGCTTGACACCCAGAAAGGGAGACGCCAGGTATGAAAGATATCCCAACATTGAGATGACTGTTGAGATAAACAACAAAAGTAAATAAGGAATTATTAAGAAGAGGTTCACGTTGAACACGACCAATATCTTCCAGAACATCCATGTTATCGTTACCAGATTAGGCAAGAAAAGAGGATAACCGTTGTTATCTTTTGGAGGCCATTTTGATTAACCTCATTTTGTATACAGATGTTATTGTGAAATTAGGAATATACTATCGAGGTGGGAATGATTGAATAAGATACCCTTATCAGGGATATATGACTTTATTTATCCATGGATGGATGCATGTACCTTTTCAAAGGTGGAATTAAGGATAGAACATCGGTAACTTAAAATGAATCCTAGGGGAATGCATAAAGGTTGGCATTTCACCCTTAATAGGGATAGTATGAAATTTGACAGTATGAATTGGAAAGGATTAAGGTAATAACAACCTTTAAAGAATCAGTGGAGAATTTTTTTTTTTTTCAAAAGTATATAGACAATGATTCTAGTATTAGTATATGGTATTTTGATATGCCCTGTATCTAGGGAATACAGGAGGAACGATTCAAGGATAACCTTAGAGGTTTTACAAGGAGAAAGGTAATATTCAAAATTCTCAAGAATAGAAATGTTGATAAAGGAAATATGACGTAATTATGATGTTGCCAAGTGGGGCACATGTTAAACCACGAGAAAGTATGGATCGAACCAGTAAAGGTTGAAATTGCCAGGGCAATTAGGGCCTAGGATAAAAGATGTTCTAAGTATGATTGAGAGTCAGTCGTGACAGTGATTAACCTCTAAAGATTGAGGCAATAACTTATGGAAAAAAATGGTGATATTTTTTTACTCATCAGATTTTAAGGAAAACATCTTCACATAAGCTGTGATTGAAATAAGGTAGAAAATTTATTTGGAGGTGGTTAAAATGACATTGACTGTAAGGAAATTTTACTATCAGGAAAGGCCAAAGAGGTGGCCGACACTTTAAAGGTAAGTGGATAATTATAGGCGCGTGTGCCAAAAGAATACAGTGATGATGGTTAAAAAAAAATGTGAAGGTTGTATTATGGTTTGGAAGATTGACATTCCTTCTGATGACTGTGCAATACCCAACCGTAATAGTAGTTAGTAAAGGTTAATTCGTGTAATCGCCATGAGCGGGCTATCTATCTCAGAAGATACTATCTTGAGATAAGCCAGGACCATAGTTCAAAAAGGACTAAACAAACCTTTGAGTTAAGTCTTCTATTGAAGGCATATGATTAAGAATGGTATTAACCTGCTATCATTGCTTTGAGCGAAACTCTTCTGCAAATTTTATCTGCTTCATGTCATGAAAGTACGTCAGAGTTTGGAGTGTTCTTCATGAATTGTGATTGGTGGTTATGTTAACTCCTTAGGAGGATTAGATACGAGATGGATGGACTCCGTATGGTTAGTTATTAAGACTTCATGGAAAATGAATGACTACAGTAGGTCAGTGGTGGACCTTAGTAAGGCAGCAATGATTCTGCGAGTAATGAGCTGATTACAACCGTGAGAGTTGTATTGGAATGGGTGTTGAGATTGAGTACCACTAATCGGGTAGTGGTAGTGTATAAGTTATCATTGATAGACTAATTAAGTAGAGTATCTACCTAGTGAATAATTATTCTTTCTTATCAATAGAGAGTCGTATTATTATACAAGGAAGGTTGCGGTGCAAGCATAGAATTCAAGTAACGATGATGTCTAGAATGAGATCCCAGATTCGATTTTCGATGTCGAGGGAGTTTCAAAGGTAATTGTGTATAAGCTCGAGGAAGAGCATGGGTCCATAGAATGATGGACGGGATAGCGAAAATATTTAGGCACGTGAAATGCGATGCTATAATACTTGATGCTGATATAAATACGTATATGTTTTGTTCTCCTATGACAAACCTCTATAGTTCAGAGGTAGGTTCCAAGCCAGATATTTTGTGGCAGTATATTTTTTTCATATATACAATTCTCTTCAATTCGTTCTTTTCTCTTCTTTTCATTTCATGTAAGCTGAGAAGAACAACCCTTCCAGAAGGGGAGGTATTGCCGAATGACTATCTATCTGTGTGATAGAAGCCGAGTAGGATACCAGCTATTGTTTAATTGTTTGTCAAGTACTAAAGGCTGGCCACCTTCTGTACTAACTATGCAATATAACAAGTGTTCATGATCATAGTGATCTCTCAACAAATTCCTTTACTTCTATTTGATTGATCAAATTTTGGAAAATAGAAACAACTGAAAAAGGAGTAATAAAGTGGTGGTAGTATGCGGAATGGGAACACATTCGTGATACTAAGGTTGACGTGGTTATTGAAAGGTTATAGAACGCTAACGAGCAAAAGTATAACCAGTATAATATTAGGAACGGAAGGTGATAGCGATTACGAACTGGAAAAGAATGGGTATTGAGAAGCAAAAGCTATAATGATTAGAAGCTATGATGAGAGTCTGTGTAATAGACTTGAAAGAATTTGGAATGATCACTTAACGCGGATTAAGTTATCTTACGACAATAGATCATATGTCATTATCGAGATGTCGCCTTATGAGATCCTTGAGGGAAGACAATGTCGATCTCCCTTATGTTAGGATGAAATTGTAGAGCGCAAGATGCTCAGACCAGTAGTGGTCCAAAGGACCAAGGATATAATAGATCTAATCAGAGGACGGCTGGTAGTAGCCCAAGATAGACATGATAAGTATGTTGATTTGACACGAAAGGACAAAGAGTATGAAATAGGGGACCTATAATGTTATAGGTATCCCTTGGAAAGGATTGATGAGATTCGGAAAGAAAGGAAAGCTAAGTCCACCAATTGTTGGACCCTTGGATATATTAAGACGTTTGGGAAGTTAGCATATGAGCTAGCCCTACCCCCGAACCTGTAGCAAGTTCATAACGTGTTCCACGTATTAATGTTAAGGAAGTGTAATTCAGATGCCAGACAAATAGGGGCATATGAGCGCATAGACATGCAACCAGACGTAACCTATATGGAGCAACCAGGAAGGGTTATAGAGTGAAAAGGGAAGGGTGCCCTTTCTTTCGTCGATTAGTGGATGGATTTTTGAGTTTTCGCCATTGGTTTAGTTTGATGGGAGAACCACAATGTGGGAAAATTGACTTGAGAGTTAGAAAGTGCAATACTAAGAAAGTATACCCATTTGTTTTCTATCTGATTCCGGGACGGAATCCTTTTAAGGAGGGGAGACTGTAATAACCCCAATTTTTGAGAAATTTTGAAACCCTTATGAATAGTGTTTTTGCTGAACGAGAAAATTTTTCATGCCACGCTATGTAGGGGTTCTGTTATTGATCTTATGGGATATTATTAGTACTCTATGAAGTATATAAGTGTATGTAAAGATCGTCAGAATCCAATTCCAAACACTTTGGTTTTTCCCGGAAATCCACAAGATACGAAGAGAATTGAGTATAAGGTAACAGAATAAAAAGGATTTAAATTAAAGGATTATAAGAGAGGATCATAAAAGGAATACAATGTATTGAGAAAGGTTAAGGGAACCTAAGTAATAAGATCCCGGGTATGATCCTTCAAATGATAAACGAGAACGAAAGTTAAGCGAACCGTATAACAGATCAGCGGTCATTAGGCAAACGATTAGGAAGTTAATCAAAGGGATTAATGGGAGTGATGTCATCCAACCAATAGAAAGAAGACAAGGAAGGAAGGATGACATCATGTGGATGAGATAAGCATGACATGGGAAGGAGGAGGTGTGGTGGCTTTGTAACCACACAAATCCAAGGGCAAGAAGGTAATTTACTAAATCAAAAACAAAACCAAATCAACCAACCAAAAAATCAAGACAAGGCAAAACACAAAATTCTTCTTCTTCTTCATGAAGCTCTCGGGTTCTCTTCTTAAAAAATGGAAGTTCAAGCTCCTCCACTTATTATTTAGCAAGGTAATTATCCTAGCTTCTCCTAGTTAAGTTACATACTTCCTATAAGTTTAAGCTTCTAATTCCAAGCCAATCTTTTTCTATAAATCATCAAAGAAGATGGTGAATAGTGTTTTCAAGAACTAAGAATTGTGTTCTTGAAGTTTTGTTTAGATTAAGCTTGGTTAAGGGCTTTAAAGATGATTCCAAGCCATCCCCTTGATTCTCCACTCTCCAAGGAAGGTATAATCTCTTAACCAAGCTTTGTTATTGAAAGTTAAGAGCATAAAATGAGTATTAGAGTTCATGAGAGGCTTGATGATTGTGTATGTAGAGATTAATGGGTTTTGGGTTGTTTTTGAAGTTGTAAATCTTGGTTGTTGATTAATGAACTTAAGTGTAGTTTAAATTCATGATAAAGAATAGTATAAATGGTTAATGTGGATTTGTTGGGATTGTTATGATGTGATAAGGATGGATGTTTGTTGTATGATGGATTTGAGGTTGGATTTGGGGTTGATTTGGAATGGGTTTGAATGGTTTAAAAATATTGGAAATCGCGTAAACATAGCCGTCGTAACGTCCGATTTTCTTTGGACTGTTTTTGTGCATAGCATTAGGACCCGAGAACACCCTGCTAAATTGTGACCACTGCCATGTTTAGATAGCTCATGTTACGAGCTTCGTTTTGATATGTAGTTCGTTCGATTCCGATTTACGGTTTAGGAGAAACGACCGTTTCAAGTAACGGCGTTTCGCGAACGAAACTTTTTCCCCTCGCCTTACTTTGAAATGTAGGTTAAAGACCAAAAAGGGTTAATTAATGCATGAAACATTTATGGTAAGTGTTTTAGGCAGTTGGTAAGTCACTCGCGAAGGAATCGCTTTAAAACTCGTAAAGGTTAAATTATTAAAAATGGTGGAGCCGAGGGTACCCGAGTGACTTAAGCGAATCAGTGAGCGCAAAACAAGCGTTAGAGTCTAAGTTAGTTAAAGTATAGATTTACAAGTGACTTTGGTTTAATTCCAACTTACTTGTTGTTTATAGGTTACCAGACTCGTCCCGAGCCATTCGTAACCCCAGTCGCTCAGGCAAGTTTTCTACCCGTTATACTGTTGTTGTGATGTAAATATATGTATATGCATTATCTTGTGATATTGCATGATTGTTATTAGCAAATTTTGCGATATATTGGAGCATGCTAATATGGTATATATGCATGTCTGTTTCGTAATCTGGTTATCTATCTGTTGATTTCAATGCTTATAGTTGCATAATACCTATGCTAGAAATAAGCAAGTAGTTGCGTATACCCTTAGTATAGGGGATAAAAGGTGAACATATTTCTAAACCGGGAGTCGATGTTCCCGAGTATATATATATATATATATATATATATATATATATATTTATATATATATGTATGGATATAGTTTTTAAAACTATTAATCGAATAAGGTTTATTCGATAACTTTAACCTTATTTTATTATTGAATGTTATTTCAAATATTATTCGAAGGCGTATGACTCCTTTACATTATTTATTGAATATTATTTGAATATTCATTTGAGGATGTATGACTCCTTTATTTTATTTAATGAATATTATTTATAATATTCATTCGAGGTATTATGACTCAGCTTATTTTATTTATTGAATATTATTTGAATATTCATTTGAGGATCTATGACTCCGATTATTTGCTGAGATATATTCTTTATTTTATTAAAGAATAAGGTGTCGATAATCAAACTTATTTTTGATTATTCAAATAAAGATATTACTTTCGTATAAGTATATCTTTGATTATTTGCTATTCATTTCAAGTATAAGTTTTAATACTTCTACTTCAATTATTTTATAAAGATTATCTTTTATGGGAATATTATTTAAATAATAATATTCAGACATTTTCTAAATATTCTGGGGACTGATTTACTTCATTAAATCAGTTTTACTCCAAACACTCTTTAAAGTGTTTTCGAGTCTTTAAAATGATTTTCAAAAGTTAGAGCGGATCCCAAAACTATTTTTATATTTAAGATCTTCCTTTTAAAAAGGGGATTTAAATACTCGCTCAAAACCTGGGGGATCCGGCTCGATGGTGTGTTTTATATTCGCAACAAGGTTGCTGTCTTGGTAAAAGAGTTTTTGATTACTTACCCAATATTCGGGAAGTAAAATTCTTGGAACAAGTTAATCCATTAACAGGCATCGCCTGGGAAATATCGGTGAGTTTTCCTTTCCAACTAGGTACGACTTCTTGGTGGAGCCGTATCAACAAGTTTCTACTTGGGGAAAGGGGGAAACGAGCTTTACGTTTCAGAGTCATGGATTTCATCTGAACTAGGAGTGGCGTAAGTGGTCGAGTAGCGCCGGCCCAGCCTTATTATATTGGCCCAAATGGCCTGGAAGTTCCGCTAAGGCGGTCCATTCCTTAGGAGTTCAGTGTTCGGTTGACAAGTAAATCCGACAGGTTCTCCTCTACATGTAGAAAATGGTGGGGTTGTACTACTACGACTGATCATCGTAAGTGGTCTTCCTGGCGCGGTAAACTCCCGTAATGAGTTCATCATCCAATTGGATATTTCTGCAACACTACCCAAAGCACTTCGATAGAAAGGCTACGGTTGGGCGATTGTTGAGTGTTGGCAGGGTCAAGTTTTCAAAATAATGTTTGCATCAAATGAAGTATCTCATAACTTCATTTTATTTTGATGATATTTTAAAGGTTGAATCTATTCAAGTATTATCTTGTAGTCTCGTCTATGTGATGAACTTTTGAAACTGATTATAACTTGAACGGTGGTAGTTCAAGTAGTATTGGGAAAGATATAAGTATATTGGGGTATTTGGTAACCTCATCTTTTAAACTTATATCTAATTAATAATTGTCTTATGTATGACAAAGATTTTCAGAAAAACGTTGAGACAAGGTTAGATATATGAGATCACCTTGCAACGATATTTTTTTCATACAGTTACACACTAGGACTTTGTGTATATTATGCATGGAAGAGGACTTCCAATATTTTGAAAAGTATATATGTATATATACTGAATATTTTGCGACTTCATCGCATCAAGTTATCAACTTGGTTCATTTCTTTTGACCAAGACTTTCATGAGTATTATGAGTAGGCTCATATATTGTAAATCATTATACATATTATTTTGGTGGGCTTGCTGCTCACCCTTGCTTTCTTCTTTCATCACACAACAACAGTTAGGAAAGATGGCCAGACTCCAGCAGACCCAGCGCAAGCGTGTGGGAAGCGTCCCGCGTCTTCCCGTTGATGTTGTAGCTGCTATAGCTGCAGAGGTAGATCTATTGTAGATCAGACCATCTACTTTTGAGAATCAATTATGTATAATTATAACTTGTGGCAGATAATGGCAATTAACTGTAAATTTATCAAGTAATCATTTTGGGTTGTAATAACTTTTAAATTGTGGATTCAAAGACTTGTACTTATTTAAATTTCATCTCTGAGACTATAACGGGTTGTGGTGTGTGTTAGTGTGGGGTCACAGCATAAGGTTATTTATTATTAATTAAGTGAAGTGATATTGTGGAAAGAAAGACCGTGACGACCCGGATCCCCGACCCCGGATCTGGGGGTGTTACAATTTGCATGGTCCTCCGTTGACTTTAAATAACACCACTACAGCTTATCTAAATATTCTTTAAAGATTTTATCCACCAAGTTTAAATATTACTAGTATATCGGTTAATCCAAATAACAATACTAGAATTGTATAACAACAATACCTAGTTCTGAAAATTATCTTGGATATGTCCATAGGTTTAATCTTCAGTTGGTAAAATACAAGGTCTTCAGTCATTATAAAAAAAAATACTTTGCTTCTTTCATCTGATCAACCAAATCATTAATTCGAGGTAACAGATACTTACTCTTGGTAATAAACTTATTGAACTTTCTCTAGTCGACGCATAATCTCATACTTTCATTTTTCTTATTAATAATTAGTATTGGTGCATCTTATGGGGTATACTAGGTCTAATCGTTCCTTCTTCTAACATGTCTTGCATTTGCCTTGCCGCCTCCTTCATTTTAACCGGCGCTATTATGCACGGGGCTTTGGATACTGGCTTCATTTCAGGTGCTAAGTCAATCGCGAACTTAATTTCTCTATCTGAAGAAAATATTGATAACTCATCTGGATACATATCTTGAATCTCATTAATTACTATAAAATCTTCAAATTCTGTTTGCTCTTGACTTCTATTAATAATCACCATAGTGCTTATACCTTGATTACCGTAACTTCTTAGCTTAAATCATCGTTAATAATTCTTTACCTTCCTTCGTCCTCTAAACCTTATAATATTCTCATTTGACGTCTTCAAAATTACCTTTCTATCACGACATTCTACTTAGGCATCACGCTTAATTAGTTAGTCCATTTCTTAGAATGATGTTGAATCTTTTTATCTTAAATGATATCCATTCTTCACAACTTATTGCCAAAATCTCAGTTCCGCCATTGGTACTCCCTTATTTAACAATTATATGTTTTTGATTTGCTAGTCTAGTCATAATCTTATCAATTTAACAAGGTAATTCATTTTATCATAAAACCTGGAGAGATAAGCAATCAGGTTGCTCCCATATCTTTTAATACTTTAACTTATAAGGCATCCGCCATAATCATTTACGTCATCACATCAGTATCCTAAATAACATATTTCACAGGAAAATTGCAAACTCTTGTTCTTGGAGACGTGTTCCTTATTGAAATAGATTCCCTTGACTCTTAGTGCATCCCTGCCTGGGGATAGGGATTTGAAATCCTCACCATATGCCCTTGTGTTCTTTCTATGCATAAAAGGTAGACGGAACTTTGCCCGCTTGATTCATGATAGGTTGAATTTTGTTTGAAAAGCTTTTGCAAAGAACGACAGCACGACGAAACAATTAGAAGGATTCACAATTTAATAAACTTAGAGTTAAATAGAAAGAAGAAGTAAGGATTTGATATGAATGAGTGTTATTCCCAGTGGACTAACAATGAGATTTACAGAAGGGGGGTTGAATGTAAATCTCAAAACTTTAAGCTTTGAGCAGTTTCTAAGGCTAAGTGTTTCTTAGAACAAGTGTGTGTGAATTGCTTGAAGCCAATGCAGACAGATATATATTAAAACACAAATGTAAAGAACACAGAGAACTTAAAAACTTTTCTGGTGGATTTGTTGTTCCACCAGAGATGTGTTATTTCAGAAAATCTGTGATTCAAAGAATTAAATCACAGTTGCTTCCTAGTACAAACTAGATGATTTTCTCTCTGGATTTTTCTAAACAGCTCTGGAAAATTCATATCTAATTACTAGCTGCTACTTGGTTTATATATATCACCAAGTTTATAAGTGAAGACAAAACTGTAAAATACAATTAAAAAGGCTCTTCACATGTTTCTTCTTCATTTCTCTATCCAATGCAATATAGGATAATCTGTGAATCTTTGAATACTTCCTTGTTTGCACCAGAATGGAACTGCTGCATTTTCTTGATTCCTCCAAGAGGCTTCCACATTCCAGTTTGTCTCTGTCAACCCATGTGCCTCTGTCAGCTTATGAATTGTCACTATCAACTGCTAATGAACTAAGCATTCGTTGAAGCTTTCATCGGTTAATGCCTTATCCGTTGAGGCTTTATCCGTTGAAGCTTTATCCGTTGATGCATTATCAGTTGAAGTCTTTATCCGTTGAAGAACTTATCCGTTGATGGATATTATCCGTTGAAGCATTAGAGACATCCGTTGAAGCTTTGTTTCTTATCCGTTGAAGGTCTTCAATATCAGCTGATACTTCTTCACTTATACAAAATTACAAGGCATGAAATATTTACAATTAGCCCTCCTATTTGCATATCCACTAGTAGTCAACATGACTGATACTTTCCTACAACATCTAAGAATTACAACTTGAATCCAGAGAATAAAATGTGCTACAATACTAAACTTATTGCTAAGTAAAGCTACTCCTTCAATGGATAGCCAAGATGGTCTTATCCGTTGAGGCTACAAACACTAGATTTCTACTTAAGTGTTTTGTTTAACTTATCATCAAACTAATACACATATTCCTAACAATGAGACAACAATATTGGTACTTAAGATGACCAGTCTTTCGTACCATATGGCATACAACACAAGATTAGGTGGCGTCCCACCCGACCCTTCGTCATCCCGACAAAGTGTCTTACCATAATAATGTCTGTCCCAATCAAAGAGCAAAACTTGAGGGGAACAATTAAATTTGAATAGAATGCAATATCCTCCTTTTTCTTATCACCGCAAGAATTTGTTAAGAAAAGATGTTTATACCTATTTAGGAATCAAAAAGGAATATACACTATAATATTGAGGACAAGATTGATAGCATTTGTCACCATCCACATTTCACTTGTATTCATTTTTCGAGCTTGTTCGATCATATCCCAATTGTGTCATATAACAGCTTTAGAGTGTATGCTGAAATGCCTTCGCAAATTAAGCATTATGGTAGATTCTTACTTGCTAATTCTTGTGTCTTTAACATCGCATCTACACGTATAATATTTTAACAGTTCGATTATAATGGCGTTCCTACCAGATAACCTCGAGTTTCCTCTTTTTAATTTAGAATAACCATGAATCATTCAACATAACGATCCTTTTATTAATAATATTATTCTTTCAGAAAAGTCTGGAAATCTTCCCATTCTTCTTCGATTATGCTCAGGATTCTGCTAAATTAATGAATTCTTTGAACTCTGATAGTCCTAGAAATTGGATGAATAGTTGTTCCGTACGTTGATTCTGTTGTTAGTCTTATCAAACAATATTTGCACCTTACTATTAGGAATAATCAACTTCATTATAATCGCGGGTTACTTCGATCTCTGTATTAACAATACTAAGTCTAAAACAAGCATCCTTCCAGGTGATCCGAGTCTTTTAGCAAACAAGAAACTCAAGTAGTAACTTGACAACCAATGTTTAAAACTCATTTTATTCAAAAAGGCTTTTAGAAATTTTGTAAGGGAAAATCTTTTTCGAAAACTTGTTTAAAAATTTTGAAAATCACAAATCTGGTTGTCCTTACTATATGAGTTGGTTGTTGCATGTTATCTTATTCGTAGCTTCATATCAAAACTTCCATACTGGTAATACTCTCGTCATCAACTTTGCAATCGTTAAGTAGAGCAGACTATCCAATAGTCAACAGGTCGGCTAATGTCACATCACCCTGTTACTATATCTCATTGTCATAACACCATTATCTAACTTCAAGAAAGCTCCAGATCCATAATCTCCTCTAACTCTCTTTTCAATACTTATTTAATCCATTCCACCAGCTAGTCATGGGTGGACTAATCACTAATAGCTTTTTTTTTCAATCTGGTAACAACTATCCTCTAGAGCACTTGAATCTTCTTTCTAAATTTCTTCTCACCTTTATTTATATCTCAAGTACTCACCATTTATTATAACTCCCAAATCCATCCTCGTAGGTACTGTTGTTTCATAGGACAAGTTTTAAACTGAGGGTATAGAACGGGATGTAGGCTAAACTGGAAAGATACACTCACAGCTGAATGTCCAGTAAAACAAGAATAAACAGATGGAGGTTCTTAAATAGGTAGTCTCGCATCAAGAGGTGGTAGAATAGCGTAGAATAACTTGAAGAGGTGCAACTGTCTTCGTTGAAGGAACAAGGTGCAAATCAAATCTGAGAGGAGATGACGATCCTCGAACGGAAAGCTCCAAACGATCAGATGATACAGGGAAATCAGGATCTGCCATTTCCGTTGTCTGGTGATCACGTCGCAAGTTAAGAATCCCGAATCGCAACACGAACCGTGCCAGAGACCTACTATACAATCACACTCAACCTCACAACGTCTTATCTTTCTATTTCATATTCCTAATCCTAACCCTCTACCCAAACCTGATAATCTAGGCTTGTTTCAGTGACTTATAACCTGTAGCTCTAATACTAACCTGTGGCACCCTCCAAAACCGGGTTAGAAGTTTAGGGTCCATAACACATACAATATATATAAACCTGTATAAGAAATATTATTTGCAATGACCATGCTTTACATAACCACGGATCACAACTGGTTAAAGTATGAAAACAAGCCACAACCTTAACTTTTATTACAACGTACCAAATCCCAACTACTTTAACTTACAAATGATAAAGAAATTATTCTTACAATCTTGCTAACTCAATTATCATAAAAAAACTCCTGCTAGCTCGATCTAGCTCAATCAGGATTCCTAGCTCGTACTCTGGACTGAGAAACCACGCTATCAACCATATCCTTTTTAACTGTAGAATACATAAAAAGGTTCGCAAGAGTGAGCTAACTAGCTCAGCAAGTCATGATAACGATAACTGAGGTTAAACAATAATCAAACGAGACGATTCAGAGGAATCAAGTTTCTTGTTAAACAATTATTAGAATTGGATATTCATTTTTAATTTTAAAACCAAGGTTAGGCTGCTGATCAGTCACGCACTAACCCCGAGCAAGGCACACAGCTCTGCTCTATAAAGTGGATCCAAGGCACACATTGGCCTAATTTGACCACGAATCTGGTTTGACCACGAATCTGGTTCACTTAAAGGAAAACTATCCAATTCTAAGCAGTTCAATATGATAAACAGAATAACTTAATAAAATAAGTTCAGAATCAACAGTAATAAAACATTTGTATAAAAGCATGATGTGATTTACGAGTATCACGAGGGTATATCAAGGTATGTATAGGAATTGGTCTCCAGCCTGTAAGGGAATCAAGTATTAGATGAATTAAAGATTTTCAAGGTTTAGTTCTATAATGTTATAGAAAATGGTTAGGGTATAAAATTTTCTGTATGTTCAAACAATTCGGTACCGGTATTTGGTGTTTGGTAGTTATATATTTGGAGGGTAGTATTATATTTCTGTGGTTTAGTATATGGAAATCATCAAGGGATGGTTTACACAGAATAAGGCTTACGGTTCAAAGATCAAATGATGTGGCTCAGGTTCAAGGCTGAAGGATTCAAAGTGCTTACAATATAAAACAGAGCTATTTTGAATACTTAACAATATGTCACGAGAGAATTTAGAAATATTTGCATTATATTTCGAAAAAGGTTTAGAAGTACTTGCCTTACAGGGCTTTACAACTATTACTGATCAACTCTGAGTCGACTCTGCCGCTCAGGCTTTACCTTCCAACCACTAGATCATATTGGATTCGACTTCGACACTTAGGTTTTTCTGTTGAAACTCTACTGAGCTCGTCGACTGACCACTAGGTTATCTTTAGTCCAACGTCCACTTTCGGTTTCTCGACTAGAACCTACAGGGTCGAAATACTCTACGTTAGACACCCAATTATGCTTGACATATCCTCGCTAACAACCTACCCATACGATAGCTTATTCCGATCCGTAATCATTCATATTATAATAACACAGATAACAATTAGGGTTCACATTCTCGAAATCGATTCGGTGTTTGTTTTCAGAAAATACGTATACTCGTAATTTTACGAAATCAGGGTTACAGATTTTAGAAAATTATTCCATCACATCGTGCAATCGAGTTTCATATAAAACACATATGTATCTATATAACCACTCAACGTCCTAATAATCATCGGATATGCTCCTGTATTTTTGTAGGTAAATTTCCTGGAAATCGGGCAGCGTCTCTTTTGTTTATCGGACTACCCGTCGAATACAATATCGACGTCAATCACAACAATCAATCAATCCAAAAAATTAATCTAACAATCATTATTTATAATCCAAACCACTTGACAACAACCGTAATCAACTATGCAACCAAAATCTCGATACAATCTTTATATGCCCGATAAATAGTTTTCGTTATGTAAATAATTATGCGAACTAAATTGATATTTTAAAATTAGGACTCAGAATAAACATCACAGTCCCCCGTCAGCTCACAGATGTTCATCACAGACGGCGGCAAAAATCGCAGTAGCACAACAGGGACACATCCAGGAGCAATTAAAAGGAAATTTAGGAAGAAGGAGGGAGAGAGATTGAGCTCTCGAGAGTTCAATTCCACCGGAAAATCGAGAAGGAAAGGGGTTACAGGAGAGGGTATTGTGTTCATCAGTTTATTTATTTTTTAATACACAGCAGTAACACAGCGTGTAATAATACTCTGCTACGTTTCTATTGAATGGGTGAAATCCTGACACGTGCCCCATTTCTACTCTAAATTCCCAATTTTGCTCTTGTTTTGCAAAATAACGAACAAATTTACGAGTAAACATTAACCCTAAAATTATCAATTTAGTTTTTAAATATTACAAATAATTCAAAGATATTAAAAGTAATTTTTTTCATAATTTTTGTATTATTTTTAAAACATAACTCGTACACGCAATTTACAATTAACGAACCGAGCTGCACTTAAAATAATTTCATAAAATCACGAAAATAGTATTAAAATGTTATAAATATCCCGAAGTTAATAAAAAAATAAATTTCCAAAATTTTAAACCAATTCTTAAATGCAATTTAAACCACTTTTATCAATTAAACGAATCAACGCGCGGGTGAAATTAATCCCAAAAATTACTAAAATTATTTTAAAATTCTCAGAATATTCCAAACTTGAATAAATATGAGTTTCATAATTTTTGAAGAATTCTAGAATTAAATATGGATTTTACTAATAAAAGCAATCAGAAAATCATTTAAAGATAAATAATTAATAAAATATTGATTCCTCAATTTTATAAAATCCTAAAAATAATTATTGTAATTATAAAATCATAAAAACAATTTTAGAGACATTCCAAATATTTATGCAAATAAATTTGCACTAAATCCACTTTTGAAAGTGAAAACAATTCAACACAACTCCATAATTAATCACGCGGACAACCCGGTACACCATAAATCACACATAGCTACTAACCAAACAACACATAGCGTTCAAAACCAATACCCATATTTTATTTATTTAATAACTTCCATAGTTACATATTTAAATAATACAAAAATACACGAGTCGTTATATATCGAACAACTAATATATGAAATTGATGACCCTGAACAAGCAAAACTATTTCTAACATCAAATAACTTTGAAAATCAACAGGAAATAAGAATCCCAATTTCGTCGATTCCGACGAACATGGGTTGAACATAAAACCCGACCTTAAGTCGCGATTCTGGTGCCAAAAGGTCCGTCTCAATTAAGGCTTTAATTTGGTATGTGGATTTCTACCAACGAGTTGATAAATCTCCTGCTATGAATTAATCTTTGAAAACTGAATTTTTTTGAACTCTTCTTATCAGTTAAACGAAAGGAAGATAAGGTTTTTATATTTATCTGATTATTTTTTTTGTTTACTAAAAGATACAGATAATTACAAAGGCTTGTTAATACCCGTAACAATAATCCCGATAAATCGTAAATCGATGACTGGATCCCGTATTTTAAAATAGGAATCCCAAAAATAACATTTTATGGAAAAATAAATTTGAAAAATATTATTTTTAAATAAGTATAAATATATACCAAAATTCCCCAAAATTACAAATATTTCAAAAATATAAAAAAATACTGGGTATTTAAAATACTTATAATTCTATAAAATAAAAAATATGAATTTTATGGGCTTTGACGTCCCGGTGGGGTCCCGGTCCGTTGATTTTTGAAAAATAGAAACGATTTCTAAATTAATAGGAAAACCCGAAAAAAATAGAATACATTCAAATGCATATAAAACAAGATAAAACGAGTACCTCGATGAAAACATAAATAAATACGAGTCTAGATTGTAGATCGATTCATATAAATGCAAACACATATTGATTACTCGAAAAAAAAATTCTGGTCCACACGGGAAAACAAATAGCATTTACTGTGTGTCATATCATGGTAAATGGACATTTTAAATTATATAAACACATAATATTTATTTATCTAACATAAAATATTCACATAATTTTCCTAGATATTACATCCTTCTCCCTTAACAGGATCCTGTCCTCAGAATCAGCCTAGGAAAACAAGTGAGGATACTTGGTTCGCATTTCGCTTTCCAACTCCCAGGTCGACTCTTCAACCTTGGGATTCCTCCACAAGACTCGCACTAAAGACACAAACTTATTCCTAAGCACTCTTTCTTTCTTATCTAAAATCTGCACCGGTCGCTCTACAAAAGACAAATCTGGCTGAATCTCGATTGGCTCATATTCTATCACATGATTTGAATCAGGAAAATAATGCTTCAACATTGATACATGGAACACGTTGTGAATATGCTGCATGTGAGGTCGTAAGGCTAACTCATAAGCAACCTTTCTTACACGCCTCAAAATCTCAAAAGGGCCAACAAAACGCGGACTCAGCTTTCCTTTTTTTCCGAATCTGGATAAACCTTTCCAAGGTGAAACCTTCAATAGCACTGCTTCACCAAATTCAAATTCCATATCTTTTCTGGCAGGATCAGCATATTTGCGTTGACGATCTTGAGCTGCCGCTAATCTTTTCCAAATGAGTTCTATTTTCTCTTTCGTCTGCTGGATCAATTCTGAACCCAAAAATTTTCTCTCACTAACTTCTTCCCAACAGATTGGGGATCTGCATCTTCTCCCGTACAAAGCTTCGTAAGGCGGCATCCCAATACTGGCATGATAACTGTTGTTGTAGGTGAATTCAACCAATGGTAAGTGTTCGTCCCAACTTCCTTCAAAATCTAGAGCACATACTCTGAGCATATCTTCAATAGTCTGAATTGCCCTTTCACTTTGACCGTCTGTCTGCGGGTGATACGCGGTAGTCATATTCAGCTTTGTTCCGAGATAATCTTGAAAACTTCTCCAAAATCTTGAATTAAATCAAGGATCTCTGTCTGAAACTTTGGATACTAGAACTCCATGTCGAACCACAATTTCTTTCAGATATAACCGAACCAATTTATCCAATGAGAATCTTTCGTTGATAGGAAGAATATGCGCTAACTTCGTCAATCTGTCAATAATAACCCAAATAGCATCATGATTTGCCTTGGTTCTTGGTAATCCAACTACAAAATCCATCGCAAAATGTTCCCACTTCCACTTTGGAATGTCCAATGGTTGGAACAGTCCACTGGGTCTTTGATGTTCCACTTTGACTCGGTGGCAAGTATAACACTTACTCACCTATTCTGCAACTCCTTCTTCATGTTGGGCCACCAAAAGTTTTCTCTTAAGTCTCGGTACATCTTCGTACTTTCTGGATGAATTGAAAATCTAGAGTTCTGAGCATCTCGAAGAATTTCATCTTTCAGCTCGGCCATATTGGGTATCCATATTCTAGAAGAAATCTTAAGATTCCTTTATCATCCTTTTGACTCCCTATCTCTTCTCCTGTCAATTCTTCTTGTTCATGGCTCATTACTTCTTCTTGACATCTTCTTATTTTCTCCAATAATTCTGGTTGAAATGACATTGCACATAACATATCTGTAGATATACTTTGCACATAACATATCTATAGATATGCTTGAAATACTGACCTCTATTTCAAGCTTCCCAAATTTCTTGATCAATTCCTCAGACGAAATGATCATGTTTAGCCTTTCCTTTCTGCTCAAAGTGTCTGCTACCACATTTGCTTTACCTGAATGATAGTTGATGGTACAGTCGTAGTCCTTGATCAATTCTAGCCATCTTCTCTGCCTCATATTTAATTCCTTCTAGATGAAAATATACTTCAAACTCTTGTGGTCTGTGTAGATCTCACACTTCTCTCCATAAAGATAATGCCTTCATATCTTCAATGCAAACACTATAGCTGCCAACTCTAGATCATGAGTTGGATACTTCTCTTCATGTGGTTTCAACTGTCTTGAAGCGTAGGCTATCACTTTGTCATGCTGCATCAAAACACATCCCAATCCTTTGTATGACGCGTCACTGCAGATCACGAAGTTTCCTTGATCTTCTGGTAAGACTAGCACTGGTAAAGATACTAATCTGTTCTTTAATTCTTGGAAACTCTCCTCGCACTTCTCATCCCATTCGAATTTCTGGTTCTTTCTAGTGAGCTTTGTCAACGGCATAGCTATCTTCACAAAATCTTGCACGGATCTTATGTAGTAACCTGCCAATCCCATGAAACTTCTCACTTCTGTTGGTGTTTTTGGTCTCTCCCAGTTGATTATAGCTTCAATCTTTGACGGATCCACTTCAACTCCTTTATTACTAATTACATGCCCAAGAAATCGTACTTCTTTTAACCAAAATTCACACTTGGAAAACTTTGCGTATAATTTCTTATGTCACAATGTCTCCAGAACTATCCTCAAATGCTCTGCATGCTCTTCTTCCGTCTTGGAATAGATCAAAATGTCGTCTATGAACACAATCACAAATTTATCCAAATACTCCTTGAATACTAGATTCATTAGATCCATGAAAGTTGTTGGTGCATTGGTTAATCCAAATGCCATCACCAAGAACTCATAATGTCCATATCTGGTTCTGAATGCGGTCTTCGGAATGTCTTCTGGATTGATTTTTAGTTGATGGTATCCTGATCTTAAATCAATCTTAGAAAACCATACAGTGCCTTTCAGTTGATCAAACAAATCATCAATCCTTGGCAACAGATACTTGTTCTTAATGGTCAGCTTATTCAATTCTCAATAATCAATACATAGTCGTATACTCCCGTCTTTCTTCTTGACGAACAGCACTGGCACACCACGGGGATACACTGGGTCTTATAACTCCTTTCTCCAAAAGATCTTGCAGCTGAGTTGCCAACTCTTTCATCTCCACTGGTACCATCCAATACAGAACTTTAAAAACTGGTTCTATTCCGGGTGCTAAATCAATTGCAAACTCAATCTCTCTATCTGGAGGTAACCCTAGAAGATCGTCTGGAAAGACATCTGGAAACTCATTGACAACTGGAATTGCTTCTTGTGCTGGAACTTCTTTGCTGGTATCTATCACATGGGCCAAATACGCCTCACAATTCTGACGCAATAACTTCTTTGCTTGAGTTATCGTTAAGAATTTCTTTTCCTGCTTACACCCTTGAAATATCACTTTCTTCTTACTATCCAAAGTCTGAAGTCTCACTTTCCTATTCTTATAATCAATCTGAGCGTTATTCTCTGACAACCAATCCATTCCTAAAATAACATCAAATTCTTCCAACTTAAAAGGTATCAAGTTGGCATAAAAATGATGTCCCGCTATCTCAAGGTCACACCTCGGGCACACTCGGTCGACGGGAACTTGATTCTTATTAGCTAATTCTATCATTAACGCTTGTTCTAAAAATTCAACTTCGAAATGCAATTTATTGACAAAATTTTGAGAAATAAATGACCTTGTTGCTCCAGACTCAATTAAAACTTTAGCAGCTACAGAGTTGACTAGAAGTATACCTGTAACCAGGTCGGAACTTTGAACAACATCAGGCATGGTCATATTGAATGTCCCAGTTTTGGGTTGAGCTGATGGTTCTTCACTCCTTAGCATCATCTGAGATGATGGTCCTGCAGTTGTTGACACATTTGTTCCCGGAGCTTGCTCCTTACAGTTGTTAACATAATGCTCTATCTTCCCACATCGGAAACATATAACGTCTGACATCTGGTTACGAAACTCATAAGCATGATGTCCTTTCATGTTACACCGGAAGCAAATAGTGTTAGCATTGCAAGGTCCATAATGCTTCTTACCGCACATTCTACAATCTGGAACTGATGGACAATTAGTCTTTTGTTGATTCGGGTTCTGAGACTGATTACCTTGACCTTTCTTTCCAGCTGCTAGTCCTTTAATTCTTGGCACCTTTGCAACTGGACCTGATACACGACAGTTCCTATAGAGGTGTCCAACCTTCCCACACTTCAAACATGTAATCCTCAACTTTTCAACAAACATTTAATTTTTGCATCTATTCGCATAGTGTCCTTTCTGATTGCACTTAAAACATTATATATTAGCCTTACAGACCCCAAAGTGCCTTCTTTTACAAGTTCTGCAATATGGTTGCGGTGGATAGTTGGAATTATGCTGATTGGGATCCTGAAATTGACCTTCTGTTAGCTTACTCTTTTTCTTCGAACCCATTATTCTGGTAAGAAAACAAGCAACTTATATAATAATTTGTCAAGCATGGTGTCAAATATGTAGCAATCTTTTAGCATATCAAAATTCTCAAGCATTATCCCTTTTCAAAATATCATAAACTTGCTACCATATTAACACATACGACATGATTATCACATAACCTGCTTATTATCTCAAAGAATAATAACACAAAGAAAATTGACGAAGAATTATTCAAACCTTCCAACTCTTGCTTAAAATCTCAAATTAACCAACAAACAGTGGATAGGGTTGCAACACAACCTCCCAACCTCTTTCATCACTTCTTACTATTCTCAATAACCGGAAAAATAGCAAAGCAATGGCACAAAAGCCAAGAGCTAAACACAAGACAGGGAACCTGAACAATTTAGCTATAAACCAACCCAATAACCTAAATTTAACCCTATAAGAGTTAAACTTCGCGCGCCTATCTTATGTGATCTTCATATGACTCACCTATGACAGTCCTAAGCCTGTTTCAGTGACCATAACATGTGGCTCTGATACCAACCTGTGACTCCCTCCAAACCCGGGGTCTAGATTTGGGGGTCACTGACTAATAAAATAAATACAGCGGAATAAAAAAAAATAAATATGACCCCTTGCATGCAACTAGATCGATCATAGGTTATAGTATGAAATAGATACTAATACAAACCAAATCTTATTACAAGCCATAAGTCTATTTAATTTTACAAACTATTCAAATTTAATTACAAACCTCTATACTATTTAGGTGTCCCAAACTCTCTACCTGGAAAACACACCACACTAATTAAAAGCACTCGACTTCTGATCAAACCTGGAACTCAGGCCAGCTCTGGCCTAGCTGAAAGAATCGGAATAATAAACAAGTATGAGCAAAAAAATGCTCAGCAAGCAGTATATAGCTTATGATTTAAAACAAAAACAACAATATATCTGATGAACAAAACCACACAACAATACCTGAAAAGTATCAAAAACTGATATAAGTTTTGATAATAAACAACCATTTTATAAATCTTTTTATTTTGGATTAGAATCCTCGAACGACGGTATATTGCCGCCGGTGATCAGCCACGGAACAACACCGGTATGCCGAAGCATATCCAACTAAACAAACGGGGCACCCGAGGCACATATTGGCCTAGCGAGGTATTATAATCAAGTATAATACATGGCTCACACTGGACCGCCGTTGCGGCCTCTTACGCTACCATCCAATCGATAAAAAACAATTTTTAATCAAAGGAGTCGAATTAAATGACATCCTTAACCATATAACTCCCCACTTCTCATGGTCCAGAGTTATCTCAACAACCGATGGCGAAATAACTAAAACAATTAGTTATTCGTTAATCTCAAATCAAAGTTTCACTATATAGAGTAATTTATAGGGAAATGTAAAAATGATTAACTATTCTGAACTTAGAATAGTATAGAAACTGATATAATAGAGTTCAGAATCAATATCACTTGAATGATAAATGAAGATATAGATATTTGCATAACAAGATTCATAATAAACATCACTTGAACAATAAGTGAAGGTAGGGATACTTGCTTGGTATGTTTGATAACCTTTTACTATAACCCTGGCGTACAATTGTTGGCTACTGACTCCGTCTAATCCTTGACTGCACTCTTGCTACTTGATTCTATAAACAAAAGGACTATCTTAATTGACAGATCCAAACTCAATCGACGTGACTATACGTCATGACATCTACCCGATCATTTATATCTGATCATGGCATTTTAGATAGCATGCATATCACGTAGCACTATTCATATAATACGTAATCATATAATTCACGTAACACATATGTCAGATATTCAAAATATAAGTCTCAGTACGTTCAGAATTGGAATCGGGTCAATAACCGCATTTACCGATCAAATACCGACTCAAACTGACTCGCAAATCAAAAGACCTTGCAATACAAAAGAAATTAGGCCTCAAGAGTATTTTTATTGAAAGCGTAATATTTTTCTGAGTCTGTACGCGTTCGTTTCGTATTAAACGGACGAACAGTTTATTTATTACGAATAAAATAAGAATAAATGAGAATAAATCAATTAATAATAATAATAATAATTTGATTTTTAAATACCAAAATATAATTTTTAAAAGTTTGAAAATAATTTTTAGGAATTATTTGAATTAATTATAAATAATTTACATTTTATTTAACTATCTATAAATAAAACTAATTGATTAAATAATTTAATCAATTAATTAAATTCTTAAATAATTAACTAAAATAAATTATAATTAATTAAATAAAATTGGATTTTTGAAAATAAAATAATTTTCGGAATTTAAAATAATTAAGTAAACCATTTTTAGAATTTACAATGATAAGTAAATGATTTTTGAAAATAAAAGAAATCATTTTAGAAAATAGAAAATGAATTTTTGAAATAAGAATAAAAAGGAAATTCACAAACAGAAATTGATATAGGATTTGGGGATTATAGGGATCAAAACCGGGTCTGAACTAAAACCCAGCGGGTCGGAAAAATGGGTAATCGGGTCACCCAAACCCATTCGGGTCGGGATGAATACCGACCGGATTCTGGGTTGAGCCCAGCTTTCCGGCGGTTTCTCCGACTCCGGTGAGTCGATTCCCGACTAAAACAACCTCCGCCAGCTACATTTTATACACTAAAATTGATTTTTCCCCTTCCAGAAACCGAATCAATGCAATAACAACGACAAATCAGGCAGAAAACTATCGTTCTGGCCAAAATCTCCATGAACGCCGACAAGAAACCTCCAACTCTGGCCAAAGCGTGATTTTACTCATTTCTACACCAAAACTCACGATTCATATACCAAACCACATATAATAACACCTATATTCTGTTACGCTAAACCAAATTAACAATCCTAGCGTCCATAATCCAAAAATCGAAATATTATAAACTAACAAAACCGAAAATTCGGCCACACAGTTCAGGTAATCATATCGACCAACTAATATATGAAATTGATGGTCCTGAACAAGTAAAAACTATTCCTAACATCAAATAACTTTGAAAATAACAGGAAATAAGAATCCCAATTTCGTCGATTCCGACGAACATGGGTTGAACATAAAACCCGACCTTAAGTCGCGATTCTGGTGCCAAAACGTCCGTATCAATCAGGGTTTTAATTTGGTACGTGGATTCCTACCAACGAGTTGATAAATCTCCTGCTATGAATTAATCTTTGAAGACTGAATTTTTTTGAACTCTTCTTATTAGTTAAACAAAAGAAAGATAAGGTTTTTATATTTATCTGATTATTTTTTTTGTTAACTAAAAGATACAGATAATTACAAAGGCTTGTTAATACCCGTAACAATAATCCCGATAAATCATAAATCGATGACTGGATCCCGTATTTTAAAATATGAATCCCAAAAATAACAATTTATGGAAAAATAAATTTTAAAAATATTATGTTTAAATAAGTATAAATATATACTAAAATTCCCCAAAATTACAAATATTTCAAAAATATAAAAAAATACCGGGTATTTAAAATACGTATAATTCTATAAAATAAAAAACATAAATTTTATGGTCTTTGACGTCCCGGTGGGGTCCCGGTCCGTTGATTTTTAAAAATATAAACAATTTCTAAATTAACAGAAAAACCCAAAAAAATAGAATACATTCAAATGCACATAAAACGAGATAAAACGAGTACCTCGATGAAAACGTAAATAAATAAGAGTCTAGATTGTAGATCGATTCATATAAATGCAGTTTAAACACATATTGATTACTCAAAAAAAATTCTGGTCCACTCGGGAATACAAATAATATTTACTGCATGTCATATCATGGCAAATGAACATTTTAACTTATATAAACACATAATATTTATTTATTTAACATAAAATATTCACATAATTTTCCTGAATATTACACAAAATGTATATTTAATTCGTAGATAATATTGTTTACCTTAAGAAGCTTTATAAATTATTTGAATAATGGAGATCCAAAGATTGTTCAATCACCACGCATCCCGCTCTCGCGATCTACGCTCTATCGGTATCCACACGAATGCTTGAACTCAAGAATTGGATGTGTACTAGCACAAACTCGTTTCTTCTTGCTTTCTCCATCTTCTCTCTTGGTGGCTAGGATATTAGTAAAAGTCTCGCACACAAAATCAGCCACACAATAGATATTATATAGAGAGAAAAAAATTATAACTCTTAACTAATTAGGAGTTATTATTAATTTGAAATTCCTATTTGTATAATAATAATTAAGTCACACTTAATTATTTAACAATTAAATTTCATAATTGATATTAGTAAATTCGAATATTAATATTTATCTAATTAATTAAGTCATACTTAATAAATATTATAAATAGTTCGAACTACTTTAATTTAATTTAAATCCAATTTAAATTAAATAATCCTCCAAGCATTCTTTGTGTGTGACCATATAGGTTATTATTACGTTGGCGACAAATTTTAAATCTAATATAAAATCGTAAATAATGAGCGGCATCTAGTAATACATCATTGTTATCCAAGTAATAATAATTGAATCGGTGATCGATTGAACCTTTCGCGAATAATGTACAATATAATATAATCCCTTTAACCAAATATTATAGATTAAACTAGAGGCATGTAATGTGTCATCCTCATCATTGTTTAATCCAAGTTTCCTTGATCAATGAGTAGACTATCATATCAAAAAAAAATTTGAGCGTGACCATGCATTTCATAGTCTAGCTCACACAAGAGGCCAATAATATCACTCCTAAAATAGAAGGGTTAAATTCCATCTAGATCATTCATATTTCTCATACGATTCATAATATACCCAATGTCCACTTTTATCAATACCCAGTCAAGGATAACTTTTAATGGAATCAATGTATATTAATTTTCGTATAGAATTATATTGACTTCAGGTCTAAGGACCATTACATCATTATCACTGTGAGAATTACTTATGACATAACAGACATGTATAATCTCACATCGGGTGTGTCCAGCACCATGTACATTTACATATGTATGTGTTTTTTACTTTAGTATCACTACACCTATGATCAATGAGATGTGATCATCAGTCAACAAACACACCAGTCTTAATGCATTATTATTATCCCTTAATAATAATACTCGACTAGGGACCTTTAGGAATATTAATACTATTCTCATAATCTCATTTCTAAGTAAAGTACTTAAAGATATAGAATTGTATATCATATTCCAAGGACATTTTGATAGGTCACACAACACTGTAGAAGGGGGTTGAATACAGTGTTATTATAATCAAATCGATCTTGAACACAAGTAACAGTAAACAGATATATTCAATATAATAAACTCTGTTATAATAGAACTGGTCTCTCTCAGTGATGAACAAATATCACTAAGAGCTGCTAGGTTACAATGAATAATGTATCTCGATAATGATAACACATATAGTGTAAACCTATATATGTGTTTATATACTACACAGTTATAAGATAACTTCTAATTGATATGGAATATAATTCTGTCTCCTAAAATATATCAATCAGATATCTTATACAAGTCTTCCAGTCTTCTAATTCTTTACATGCATATCTTCTTTTGTTTTAGTCTCGATCTTCTACTTTAATTCAGTTTCCTTCCTTAAATGTAAGTCCTCCCGTACTTAATTTCTGATATGACCTTAAGTCCTGATATTATATTCCGACTTCCAGTAAGTACCGATTCCAGTAAATCCTGTTATTTCCTGTTTATTAAGATATGAAAACTAAACATGAAACATATTAGACATGACATCTCAAATATATCTAACAATCTCCCCCAACTTGTAAATTATGCAAAATATACAAGTTAATAGATTCGATGATGTCAAAATAATTTAAGTTCAAATGCATAATGAATTTAACTGAATAACTAACTACAACTTACATTCCTTGTAGCTTTTACCAATCTCACTGAGTCAATCTGAATCCATAATGATTCTTAACAAAGTGTGATATCAGCTTTTCTTCTTTAATCCTCAGGACCTGAGAGAGTGTAGTCTTGACTTGCTTCATCTCTTCATTCAAACTCCCAATCTGATAGATTGCAGTCCTTATTGCAGAGATATGGTTTCTTTCTAAACCATTGTCCAGTCTTATTACCCTAGGATGAGAAGAGTCTTCATTGTAGCATAGACATTTCTATTTCAGTATTACCTCAAGCTTAGAAGAATCTTTTTTCATAGGAATTTCACTTCCATCATCTTCAACAATACATGGAATGAATTCTGTAAATCTTGAACCAGAAATTCTTGCTTTATCTCTGATGGTCTTCAATATGAAGTTTGACCATCTCCTGGTAACCTCTAAAAGGTAGTGAAAGAATTGAAGTTCTTTCAGAGTTTTGTTCAGTACATCTAATTCTGACATCTGATATCCTTCCATCTTCAAGAAATAGAATCATATTTTCTTTGATGTTGTGCTTATCATGAGCATCCAGTACCACTTGAACAGAGATAACCTTGTTAAGGTGTTTCTGAGTAACTTCTTCAAGAGGTTTGTCAGTTAGTAAAAATGGATCTCTTGTAGCAACTTCAAGTCCTGTTTTAATTTTAGCTTCATCAGAACCTAGTCCAGCCCTATCTCTTGGTTCTCTAGCATTTAACCCAATAGACATGAAATCAGACAACAATTGGCTTTTCTTTGGATCTGATGGTTTGACATTTATCCACAGAAGTTTCTTTTTATCAGCTACTTCTATTTTGTCTAAATCAACTTGAGCACTGTCAGAGGTTGACTTCTTGACTTTATCAGAACTTGCTGCTTTTGGTTTTGCTTGCTTTTTTTCACTCTGAACAACTTGAGCTTTGTCAGAGGTTGTCTTTGATTCTTCAGAAATCTTCTTTCTTTTCATAGTTTGAACATCTTCTTCAGTCAGAGTATCATCATCATGAATTATAGTTTGATAGACAGGATCTATCACAACTGAAGGTATTTTCCTCTTTTGAAACTTTGTAGGTTCATCAACCTTTTCCTTTCCTTTCCATTTAAGATCAATCTCAAATTGTGATCTTGTTTTAGGATTTGATGCCTTAGAAATTGTCTTCTCTTTGATCACAATGCCTTTCTCCTTAGGCCTTGGAGGTTTCTTTGCAACAGAAGCTTTTGGCTTTAGATTTGTCTTTTCAGCTTTAAATCTAGCTTCTTCCTCCTTGAGATTATCTAAATACATTCCTGGATTATGTTTCAGAAACAATCTTCTAGAAATTTCTTCATCAAGTGTCTGAATCTTGGGATCCTTGTAGTAGACAGTAGTCTACTTTCCCTTGAGCTTTAGAGTTTGCATGAACTTTTAGAATCTTGAATTCCACCTTGTATCAGAACATCAGGCTTTGTCAAACTTTGCTCATCAGAACTTGATCTCATATTTTGAATTACAATACTTGCTATCAGACTTTCAATTTGAGCAGCTTCAGAACTTGTCTTCTTTTGAGTAGAAGATTTGCTTGCATCAGAGTTTAGTTTCACTTTGCTGCTTTGTTTACTCTGAGCTTGACCTCTACCTTGACTAGGGTTTCCCTGGTCATCAGTTTCATCATCTGTCTTCTTCAGTATTTGATCATCTGAGCATTTGGACTTAACTATCTTCTCCCCCTTTTTGGCATCATCAGATAGTAGGAGTGAGAGAAGAAGTTCTACTGAAGTTTGAATTTCATTCAATTGAGCCTGTTGAGAAGCTTGATTTTCCAGAACCTCAATAATTTGGGCCTGTTGCTTCTCTTAAGTTTTCTCAATTGCTTTTACCTTTTCAGAAATAGGTCTGATAAATTTCTTTTTGTCAAGCTTGGTCTCCATTTCTAGCTTATCAGCCTTTTCTAGAAGCTTATCAACCTTTTCTTGAGTTTGAGAATGAAGGCCTTGAAGATGCTTGGTAGAGAGAGAAGTGATCTTGAGCTGTGTCTTGAAATCAGAATTTGACAATAACTCATCAGCTTTTGACGCATGCTCTGTCAGAATGTTAGAGCTTGGAATTAAATTAGAATCATTCCACTTCTTGGTCCACACAACCCCCCCTGTGAGTATCCTCCCAAGGTATAGATGCATCCTGCTCAATAAACTTCTTTACCAGTGCTTCCTTAACCAGAATGGGAGCTGGAGTCTCAACAAAAACATTGTCTTCAGAACTTGAAGAAGATTTATTATGTTCTGATAGAACAACAGTGTGTGAGGCAACTGGAGATTCAGGAATAACCTCATCTACTATAGGATTTTCAGAATGCTTTGGAGAAATATGTGGAGTTGGTATCTCAGCATTTAAGATTGGAGATTGAACTGGAGATTGTTGAGCCTCTGTGTAATAACCCCCAAAATTTTGAACTTTTTGTAACCCTTGTGAATAGTGTTTTTGCTAAATGAGAAAAATTTTCATGCCACACTATGTAGGGGTTCTGTTATGGATATTCTGAGATTTTATTAGTACTCTATATGGTATATAAGTGTATGTAAAGATCGTCAGAATCCAATTCCGAACACTTTGATTTTTCCCGGAAATCCACTAGATACGGAAAGAATCGAGTATAAGGTAACAGGATAAAAAGGATTTAAATTAAAGGATTATAAAAGAGGATCATAAAAGGAATATAATATATTGAGAAAGGTTAAGGGAACCTAAGTAATAAGATCCCGGGTATGATCCCTCAAACGATAAACGAAAACGAAAGTTAAGCGAACCGTATAACAGATCAGCGGTCATTAGGCAAACAATTAGGAAGTTAATCAAAGGGATTAGAGAGGATGATGTCACCCAACCAATGAGAAGAGGACAAGGAAGGAAAGATGACATCATAGCATGACATGGGAAGGAAGGAAATGTGGTGGAATATTAACCACACAAAATCAAGGGTAAATGGGTAATTGACCTAAAATAAAACAAATCTAATTTCATCCACCAAGCCAAACAAATCATTTCTCATCAAAACAAAATTTTATTCTTCATCACCAAGGTTTGCTCTCGGCTTTTGCCATTTCCAAGAGAAATAAATTTCAAAACTCAAGATCAAGGCTTCCTAAATTGGTAAGATAATCCCTAGTCATCCTTATGCATAGTTATGGCTATCTTATGAGTTTAAGCCTTCAATTCTTTCTCAATCTTCTTCAAGAAATCAATGAAGAAGATAATGAATAGTGATTTCAAAGTTTTTAACTTGATTTTTTCTTATTTTCCTTTAAGATCCAAGCATCCCTAAGACTTCTCAAGGCTTCTTAAGGCTTCCTAGCTACTCCCACCACTTCAAGGAAGGTATATCATCTCCAAACCCTAGATTCCTTTGTATAATAAGATGATTTTGATTGTTATGGTGATATAGTATCTTAATGCTTGTGGTTTAGAGTTTGGGTTGGAGTGGTAGTGAAATGGAATGGTGAATCTTGTTGTTTTGGTTAAAAGAACTTAAGTATAGTTAAATTCAAGCTTAAGCATAAGTATAAATGTTAATATTGAACTTATTGGGGATGTTATGATGTAATAAGGATGGACTTTGGTTGTATGAATGGATTGGGGGTTGTTTGGTGATGAATTGGAGTGATATAAAATTTGGGTAATCGCGTAAACATAGTCGTCGTAATGTCCGATTTACTTTAGACTACTTTTGTTCATAACATTTGGACCCGAGAACTCCCTGCTAGATTTTGACCATTTCCATGTTTAGATAGTTCATGTTACGAGCTTCGTTTTGATATGTAGTTCGTTCGATTCCGATGCACGGTTTAGGAGAAACGACCGTTTCAAGTAACGGCATTTCGCGAATGAAACTTTTCCCCTCGCCTTACTATGAAACATAGGTTAAAGACCAAAAAGGGTTAATTAATGTATGAAACAATTATGGTAAGTGTGTTAGGCAGTTGGTAAGACACCCGCGAAAAAATCGCCTTAAAACTCATAATGGTTAATTTATTAAAAATGGTGGAGCCGAGGGTACTCGAGTGACTTAAGAGAATCAGTAAGCGCAAAACAAGCGTTAGAGTCTAAGTTAGTTAAATATAGATTTACAAGTGACTTTGGTTTAATTCCAACTTACTTGTTTTTTATAGGTTACCAGACTCGTCCCGAGCCTTTATCACCCCCAGTCGCTCAGGCAAGTTTTCTACCCGTTATAACTGTTGTTGTGATGTATATGTGTATATGCATGATCTTGCGATAAACGCATATTTGTTATTAGCAAATTTTTGAGATATATTGTAGCATGTGATATGGTACATATGCATACCTGTTTCGTATTCTTGCCATATATATCTGTTGGTTCAGTTGATAATACCTATGCTAGAGGATAGCGGTAATTTGCATATACCCTTAGTATAGGGACCCAAAGGTGAAAACATTTTCTAAAACCGGGAGTCGAGGATCCCGAGTAGATTTTATATATATATATTTATATATATATGGTTATAGTTTTCCAAACTATTAATCGAATAAGGTTTATTCGATAACTTTATTTTATTTAATGAATATTATTTGAATATTCATTCGAGGACTTATGACTCTGTTTATTATATTTAATGATTATTAATTGGTTATTCATTGGAGGATGTATGACTCCGTTTATTTTATTTAATGAATATTATTTATAATATTCATTCGAGGTATTATGACTCCACTTATTATTTAATAATATTCTTTATTTTATTAAAGAATAATGTTTGGATAATCAAACTTATTTTCGATTATTCAAATAAAGATAGTACTTTCATATAAGTATATCTTTGGTTATTTAATATTCATTTCAAGTATAAGTTTTAAAACTTCTACTTCGATTATTTTTATAAGGATTATCTTTATGAGAATATTATTTAAATAATAATATTCAGATATTTTCTAATATATCGGGACTGATTTATTTTAATAAATCAGCAATACTCCAAACATTCTTAAAAATGTTTTCGAGTCTTCAAAATGATTTTTAAAGTTAGAGTGGACCCCAAAACTCATTTTTTTATATTTAAGATATTCCTTTCAAAGGGGATTTAAATACTCGCTCAAAACCTGGGGGATCCAGCTCTGTGGTGCATTTTACATTCACAACGTGGTTGCTGTTTTGAGAAAACAAATGAATTGATTACTTACCCAACGTTCGGGAAGTAAGCCCATCTAATTGAGTCGGCATAAGCGACAGGCCGGGGTACGGTCTATCAAAGTGTAAGTGGCTGGGTGGCAGTCCATCAACGCGTAAGAGACCAGGTGGCGGTCCAGCACAAGGTCCTTATGTGGCCAGGGTGATGACCGGTGGGGGATTCATCCATCTACTAGTAGAAAATGTTACTTATTGGTATCTTTGCCTGATCAGCAAGATATCGGGTTTATGCCAAAATTCTTTTCCTTTCCAAAATTCATTGGATGTTACAAACCTTGTTCATACTTTACATAACAGAGGTTCTAGGAAATGTTTAAGAGATATATATGTGGATATATATCGGGACTAAATAAAGTATCTCGTAACTTTATTTCATTCAATAATATTTCAAAGATTGAATCTATTCAAGTCTTAACTTGTGGTCTCATCTATGGGTTGACTTTTTTTTTAAAACCTATAATACTTTGAACAGTGGTAGTTCAAGTAGCCTTATAAATGATATAAGTATAGTGAAGTATTTGGTAACTTCATCTTCCTTTAAGCTTATATCCAGTAAGTAATTATCTTACTTTTGATAAAGGTTTTCAGTAAGTTATCTATTAGATACTTGCATTATTGATTACACTATATATTATCTTGCGAGCTGTAATGCTCACTCTTGCTTTATTTCTTCATCACACAACAACAGTTAGGAAGGATGGCCAGACTCAAGCAGACCCAGCGCAAGAGCGTGGGAAGCGCCCCGCGCCTTCCCGTTGAGATCATAGCTGTTATAGCTGCAGAGGTAGATCTATCTGTAGATCAGACCATCTACTTTTGAGAATCAATTATGTATAATTATAACTTGTGGCAGATAATGGCAATTAATTGTAAACTTATTAAGTAATCATTTTGGGTTGTAATAACTTTTAAATTGTGGATTCAAAGACTTGTACTTATTTCAATTTCATCTCTGAGACTATAACGGGTTGTGGTGTGTGTTAGTGTGGGGTCACAGCATGAGGATAATTATTATTAATTAAGTGAAGTGATATTGTGGAAAGAAAGACCGTGACGACCCGGATCCCCGACCCCGGATCTGGGGGTGTTACAGAAATGGTATCAGAGCTAAGCGTTATAAACCTCAGAGATGATGCGACGATATAATAACAAACTCACAAAGATAATAAGAACTCTTGCCAAGTTCATGGTCGGACTACTTAAAGTAGCGCTGACAGTTAAAACCCTTACGGGAACCCTTATAAGTATCATGATAGTAACTTAGCTCGTTTAATGTGTAGGCGCCTGAGATAGAGGACCCTGAGATGTTCGAGCGTGAGCATGATGAGGCACTGCTAGATGTTGAGGATCAGGAGGAGCCTGAGATGGAGGAGGATGAGGAGGACCCCTCAGAGGAGTCAGAGACGGAGGTCATTGCTATTTCAGATGAGGAGGACCCCTCAGAGGAGTCAGAGACAGAGGTCATTGCTATTCCAGATGAGGAGGACCCGGGTGAGGTCCCAGTAGCTGAGGAGCGTGTCGGACCTATTGTAGTGTATGCTGGTACCCCTTTACCCACACTTCCGGTGGTCAGAGCTCCTACCCCTCCACCACTATCTTGGATCCCTTATGATGACAGCTCAGAGACCCATACTTCCGAGCCTAGGCAGACTGAGGAGGCACCCCCAGCGGCTCCGGATTCACCACCTCTTGACCCTGCCCACAGGCAGTCTTCGTTAGCCCATGGCTATGTTCAGGATGTACTGAGGACCCGATTGGCTGTTGCTGAGGCCCGACTGGATGAGGCCAGGAGGGAGTTGGATGCGGAGAGGGCGGGTAGGCGTACCCGAGCTTATGAGACTAGGGCTGCTATACCCCGATCCTTGAGGAGTGAGCTGACGGGGATAGAGCTCACGTCCCGAGCGAGACTCGGATCTCTCCAGGGGGACAGGCATGGTAGAATCTCCAGGAAGCAGGCCGACTATATCTTCCGTCGTGCGATGGAAAGGGTATGGGAGCTGACCCGCTCCGGTGTGTGATTCAGGACCGACGATGGGATAGTCTAGTTGTCTAGTTAGCCGAGGCCTTAGTAAGAGCCAATTTTCCGGGATAGTTGACTTGTATATAGCATCCCTTTTTCTGACTAGACATATAGACTCTTGTGTATCACTTTTGGGACAGATGGCTGTAGCACTGTTGTACTTTTGACAAGATCAAACTATGTATTTCTCGCATTATGTATATATTTGTTTCCTTTCGGTTCAGTTCCTTAGTGACGAGGTCACTGTTTTTATCATTATTATTACTGCACTTCTTATTAGAACTGTGATAATGTAATAGAATTGTGAGATACGTTCTCCCCATTATAGAGTTGTGCAAGGCACAATGTTGTATATGATTGTGACCTAACGTTAAATTTCCCAATAATTTTTTTTATTATCAGTATCATGCCGCCAAGAAAGATTGGAAGTAGGGCGAACCGTGGATCTGAGGACCAGAGAAGCCATAACTAGGATGATAGGAACCAGGAACACAGTAAAGAGGAAGACGAGGATTATGCGGAACAGGATGACTCCCTGTATGAAGAGGAAGAGGAAACATATGATGTTGAGGGATTTGAGATAGAGGCTGAAGAAGGAGAAACTGAGGTTGAGCAACCAGTACCAAACCCAGGCATGGATCCCATGGGCCAGTTCATGCAACTCCTAAGGCAGAACTTGGAACGTCAACCCAACCCACCCCCTCAAGGAAATAACAATGTTGTGGCAAACTCTTTCAAGGCTTTTAAGTCCCTTAAGCCCCCTGAGTTCCACGGATCAGCCGACCCAGTTGAGGCAAGGGCATGGTTAAAGGAAATGGAGAAATCCTTTGAGATTCTGAGTATCGATGAGGCACAGAAGACTGTATTTGCTACCTACCTTCTGAAAGGAGAAGCTAACTACTGGTGGGAGGCCAAGAAAAACATGGAGACAGATGCTATTATAACCTGGGAGAGATTCAGTCAGTTGTTTCTGGGAAAGTATTTCCCGAGGTTTATGGAAAACCAGACGGAGCTCAAGTTCTTGGAGCTAAAGCAGAATAACTTGTCTGTAGCAGAGTACGAAGCAAAATTTACTGAGTTGTCAATGTTTGTGCCGGAGTTTGTGAGCACCGAGGAAAAGAAAGCTAGGAGGTTTCAGCAGGGACTGAAACCGTGGATTCAGAATAGGGTGGCAATCTTTGAGCTTACGGATTATGCCACTCTGGTGCAAAAGGCAACAATTGTAGAAGCTGGAAGTGAACAGATGCAGAAGGAAAGAGAAAAGAATGGAATAAAGAGGAAAAGTATGAGCATGGGTGGGGGTTCAGCAGGAAGGAGCTTCCCAACTAGATTTAATCGAGGAGCAGTGTCCCTACCGGGACAGAACACTGGGTTTAAGCGGCCCATGAGCGTGAATGTGAGCCAGAGTGGCCAGAAGTCAAGAATGTCCTATTCCAACCAGTCTCGACCCCCATTGCCAGCCTGTAACACTTGTGGAAGGATGCATTCTGGGGAGTGTAAAGGAAAGCCGATAATCTGCTTCAAGTGTGGTCGAGAGGGTCATTATTCGGACAAGTACACTTCGCCAACCCCCATTACCCGCCCAACCACCACTTGTCATCAGTGTGGACGCCCGGGTCATTGGAAGAGGGAATGCCCAGTGAACAAACCAGCAGCTTCGGGAGCAAGCAGGGTTGCTTCTAATAAGCCACCTACTGCAAGGACTTTCAACATGACAGTCCAGGATGCTATGAAAGATTCAGATGTGATAGCAGGTACCCTTTCTCTAAATTCAGTCAGTGCAAACGTTTTATTTGATTCGGGAGCAACTAAATCTTTTATATCAAGGGACTTTGCGCGTAAATTAAGACTTAAAGCTGAACCCTTGATATAACCCTTACAAGTAGAAATAGCCAACCATGAAGTTATTCTTGTTAATCTGATTCACTCCGCCTGTGAGTTAGGCATAGGGGGACAATCTTTCAGTGTTGATCTGATTCCTTTTAAGTTAGGGGAATTTGATATAATTTTGGGAATGGACTGGCTATGTAACACCCCCAGATCCGGGGTCGGGGATCCGGGTCGTCACGAGTTCCACTTCCCTTAACAACACCCAACCAATTCAATTTAATCATTTATACTTATGCCTAAGCTTAATTTAACCATACTTAAGTTCTTTTAATCAAAACCACAACATTTACCATTCCATTTTACTACCATTCCAAATCCCAAACTCTAAATCACAACAACAAGCTACAATATCATCCTACTAATCAAAATCATCTTATAATACATAGGGATCTAGGGTTTGGAGATGGTATACCTTCCTTGAAGTGGTGGGATGAGCTAGGAAGCCTTAAGAAGCTTTGAGAAGTCTTAGGAAAGCTTGGATCTTCAAGAAAAACAAGAAAACTTCAAGTTAAAAAACTTGAAAACACTATTCATAGTCTTCTTCTTTGATTAAATGAAGAAGATTGAGAAGGAATTAATGGCTTAAACTCATGATATAGTCCTAACTAAGCATGAAGATGATTAGGGAATTATCTTACCAATTTAGGAAGCTTGGATCTTGAGTTTTGAATTGTTCTTGCCTTATGAATAGTAAAAAGCCGAGAGCTTCAAGAACAAAGCCTTGGTTGCTTTTTGATTTTTGATGAAAATGATTTTTGCTTGGCTTGGTTGCTTGGTTTTTGTGCTTGCTTTAGTCAATTACCTTTTTGCCCTTGAATTTGTGTGGTTACAAAGCCACCACACCTCCTTCCTTCCCATGTCATGCCTATGTCATCCTCATGATGTCATCCTCCCTTCCTTGTCCTCTTTCTATTGGTTGGATGACATCATTCCCACTAATCCCTTTGATTAACTTCCTAATCGTTTGCCTAATGACCGCTGATCTGTTATACGGTTCGCTTAACTTTCGTTCTCGTTTATCGTTTGAGGGATCATACCCGGGATCTTATTACTTAGGTTCCCTTAACCTTTCTCAATATATTGTATTTCTTTTATGATCCTCTCTTATAATCCTTTAATTTAAATCCTTTTTATCCTGTTACCTTATACTCAATTCTCTCCGTATCTAGTGGATTTCCGGGAAAATCAAAGTGTTCAGAATTGGATTCTAACGATCTTTACATACACTTATATACCACATAGAGTACTAATAATATCCCATAAGATCAATAACAGAACCCCTACATAGCGTGGCATGAACAGTTTTCTCATTCAGCAAAAACACTATTCATAAGGGTTTCAAAAATTTCCAAAAATTGGGGTTATTACAGTCTCCCCTCCTTAAAAGGATTCCGTCCCGGAATCAGATAGAAATAAATAGGGATACTTTCTTAGTATTGCACTTTCTAACTCTCAAGTCAATTTTCCCACATTGTGGTTCTACCATCAAACTCTTACTAGTTTGATAACCCTTCTCCTAAGCACTCGTTCCTTTTCACTCTATAACCCTTCTTGGTTGCTCCATATAGGTTACGTCGGGTTGCGTGTCTATGCACTCATATGCCCCTATTTGTCTGGCATCCGAATTACACTTCCTTAACATTGATATGTGGAACATGCTATGAACTTACTACATGTTCGGGGGTAGGGGTAGCTCATATGCTAACTTCCCAAAACGTCTTAATATATCCAAGGGTCCAACAATTGGTGGACTTAGCTTTCCTTTCCTTCCAAATCTCATTAATTCTTTTCAAGGGAATACTTTTAACAATACAAGGTTACCTCCTTCCTATTCTTTGTCCTTTCGTGTCAAATCGACATACTTCTTATGTCCTTCCTGGCTACTACCAGTCGTCCTCTGATTAGATCTATTATATCCCTGGTCCTTTGGACTACTGCGGGTCCATGCATCTTGCGCTCTACAACTTCATCCTAACATAAGGGAGATCGACATTGTCTTCCCTCAAGGATCCCATAAGGCGATACCTCAATACTGACATATGATCTATTATCGTAAGATAACTTAATCCGCGTTAAGTGATCATTCCAAATTCTTTCAAGTCTATTACACAGACTCTCATCATAGCTTCTAATCATTAGAACTCTTGCTTCTCCATACCCATTCTTTTCCAGTTCGTAATCGCTACTACCTTCCGTTCCTAATATTATACGGGTTATACTTTTGCTTGTTAGCGTTCTATAACCTTTTAATAACCACGTCAACCTTAGTATCACGAATGTGTTCCCATTCCGCATACTACCACCACTTTATTACTCCTTTTTCAGTTGTTTCTATTTTCCAAAGTTTGATTAATCATATAGAAGTAAAGGAATTTGTTGAGAGATCACTATGATCATGAACACTTGTTATATCGCATAGTTAGTACAGAAGGTGGCCAGCCTTTAGTACTTGACAAGCAATTAAACAATAGCTGGTACCCTACTCGGCTTCTATCACACAGATAGATAGTCATTCGGCAATACCTCCCCTTCTGGAAGGGTTGTTCTTCTCAGCTTACATGAAATGAAAAGAAGAGAAAAGAACGAATTGAAGAGAATTGTATATTCATAAAAAAAAAATTATTGCCATAAAATATCTGGCTTGGAATCTACCTCTGAACTATAGAGGTTTGTCATAGAAGAACAAAACATATATGTATTTATATCAACATCAAGTATTATAGCATCGCATTTCACGTGCCTAAATATTTTCGCCATTCCGTCCATCATTCTATGGACCCATGCTCTTCCTCGAGCTTATACACAATCACCTTTGAAACTCCCTCGATATCGAAAATCGAATCTGGGATCTCATTCTAGACCTCATCGTTACTAGAATCCATTTCTATACCGCAACCTTCTTCGTATGGGTAATACTACTCTTTATCGATAAGAAGGAATAAATATATCATAGGTAGATAATCGACTTAATTAGTCTATCAATGATAACTTATACACCACCACGACCCGATTAGTGGTACTTACTCTCAACATCCATTCCAATACAACTCTCACGGTTGTAAGTAATCAGCTCATTACTCTCAGAATCATTCCTGCATTACTATGGCCCACCGTTTACCTACTGTAGTCATTCGTTTTCCATGAAGTTTTAATAGCTAACCATACAGAGTCCATTCATATCATATCGAATTCTTCTAAGGAGGTAACATGATCACCATTCTTGATTCATGAAGAACACTCCTGATCCTGACGTACATTCATGACATGAAGCAGATAAAATTGTAGAAGAGTTTCAATCAAAGCAACGATAGCAGGTTAATACCATTCTTAATCCTATGCCTTAAATAGAAGACTTAACTCAAAGGTTCGTCTAGTCCTTTTTGAAACATGGTCCTGGCTTATCTCAAGATAGGACCTTCTAAGATAGATAGCCCGTTCATGGCGATTACACGAATTAAACCTTTACCAACTACTATTACGGTTGGGTATTGCACTGTCATCAGGAGGAATGTCAATCTTCCAAACCATAATACAACCTTCACAGTTTTAACCATCATCACTGTATTCTTTTGGCACAAGCGCCTATAATTATCCTCTTACCTTTAAAGTGTCGGCCACCTCTTTAGCCTTTCCTGATAGTAAAATTTCCTTACAGTCAATGTCATTTTAACCACCTCCAAATACATTTTCTACCTTATTTCAATCACAGCTTATGTGAAGATGTTTTCCTTAAAATCTGATGAGTAAAAAAAAATCACCATTTTTCCATAAGTTATTGCCTCAGTCTTTAGAGGTTAATCACTGTCATGACTGACGCTCAATCATACTTAGAACATCTTTTATCTTAGGTCCTAATTGCCCGGAACAATTTCGACCTTTACTGGTTCGATCCATACTTTCTCGTGGTTTAACACGTGCCCCACTTGGCATCATTATAATTACGTCATATTTCCTTTATCAACATTTCTATTTTTGAGAATTTTGAATATTACCTTTCTCCTTGTAAAACCTCTAAGGTTATCCTTGAATCGTTCCTCCTGTATTCCCTAGATACAGGGCATATCAAGATACCATTTTTTTTATACCAGAATCATTGTCTATATACTTCTGAAAAATTTCTCCACTGATTCTTAAAGGTTGTTATTACCTTAATCCTTTCCAATTCATATTGTCAAAACTCACACTATCCCTATTAAGGGTGAAATGCCAACCTTTATGCATTCCCCTAGGATTCATTTTAAGTTACCGATGTTCTATCCTTAATTCCACCTTTGAAAAGGTACATGCATCCATCCATGGATAAACCAAGTCATATATCCTTGATAGATTATTTTATTCATCATTCCCACCTCGATAGTCTATGCCTAACTTCATAATAGCATCCTTATTCAAATTGAGGTCAATCCATATGGCCTCCAAAAGATAACAATGGTCATCCGCTTTTCTTTCCTGATTTGGTAATGATAACATGGATGTTCTGGAAGATATTGGTCATGTTCAACGTGAACTTCTTCTTAATAATTCCTTATTTACTTTTGTTGTTTATCTCAACAGTTACCTCAATGTTGGGATATCTTTCATACCTGGCGTCTCCCTTTCTGGGTATCGAGCCACCGGTCTTACACTTCACATTCTTGAAGGTCACTTCCTTCATCCAATTTTTCCTAATTTCTTACTTTCTTGTCTCCTCAGTCTATCCGCGTCTCATTATTTATCCTTCGAATTATCTCAAGGTTTCCTCGAATCTTCCCAACTTACAGGGGATAAAATATATGTATCTCTTATACCTTCAACCATCAATTTAACTCATGGTGAATCACTCTCATCCGGACGATTACATACTTTTCTATTTTTATTTCTACGAGTCTTTAGGGTTTCCTCATACCCAACTCCCTTATCATTCCTCAAACTCTCTTGCCTTTATATTCCTTTCTCTTATCGTTATTTCATGAACCAACACAACATAAGCATTGATTTCAAACATCCCGTCATTCTGGATTCGTGTCTTCAGAACGAATCTTGATAACCTTTACAACTTAGATTCATAATTCATCATACTCGTCTGCCTTTGTTCTGGCTCTAAAGCTTTTACACTATTCCATAACCTTGGGAATTACTTTCCCGAAAACAATTGGCTGAACTATAATCAATTTATTATAATCTCTTGCTCCGTGCCTTCCTTGGCCTTTCACCAGCAGGTGGTCTCTCTCTTAGGAGGGTGAGTGATAAAAACAGTCTTTTGTGATTCGTCAATCATTTAGAATCTCAAATGATTCCTATATTTCCTTTAGTCAGGCTCTTGCCTCGACTAGGTCAACTTGTTCCTTGGAACTCTGAGAGCTTAATGATTTAAAGGTCATGAAAGAATTTCACACCACATTGTTTCCTCAAGGTGGTGGTTGGGAATAAAATATAAGTTCTGTTTAGACAGGTTCATGAATTTCTGTATAGGAGTACCGTCTCGGGTCTCCTTATCTCGCTCGACTTTTGCTTTCTTAGTCTAAATATTTCTTCCTACTCCCCATAATTGGAGTCATCTTTTAATTTAAAATCTTCATTTTCCACTTTATTATATTCCGGGTTCTTTATATCTTAATTGCAACCTCCCTAATTATCACGTTCCAGGTTTGCCCTTAATCTTTTTCCTTGTGGGGGCATATTACTTGGAAAATTTTGAGAATCTCCGGATATTTGTCTTACTTACTTTGCTTAAGTCTTCCCCTTCGTTTAGTCCTTGCACGATTGTAAATCATGAATTCTTAAGTTCGATAAACTTCATGACACTCTCTTAAGTGTTAATAGAGCAATTAACAATGTGATTTATCACAAACAAACTGACCTGAACTGAAATTAACGAATATATACATAACCATTTGTTCGAGGGTACAACAACTGAACATATTACAGAGGGTTACATCATTTGAACTTATCGCTCCTATCCCAAAAGTACTACCGTAGATAGTCATCTCATCATTAAAACTAATCATTCATCACTTAGGCTAATCCTCCAAAAGCGGTGCTACATGAAACCCTTGTTTGATTGCTCTGGCTCTACACACTACCATGGATTAAGAGATGCGAGCACGCACGACATCCCTAACCTGCTCCATCACAGAGGTGATGAGGTCTAAGATAGTCGCAAGTAGAGCCGGATCGACCTGACCCTCAAGATGGCCTCTAGCTGTAACACGGGTGGTAGCCTCAATCCTTTCCATGCTATACGCTAATCCTGCCGGAAGTATCCCGCCCTCAATCCTTGGTGCAGTAAGTCGATCCAACAGATCACTCCTAACATTACGGGCCTCAGACAGGCCACCCAAAGTCATATAATAATTGGCGATAAGAGAAGCCTGAGTGGTAGCATCTAGCAGTCCATGGGGTGCGGGTGGTGCAGACCCAGGAGATCCAAATGGATAACCAAGCACGGTATCAGGTGACAATGGTTCAGGGGATAAAGGTGGCATTTCCTCAGTATGTGCTGGGCTCTGTACAGGGGATGGGACAGGAATTGGTGGAACCTCATGGATGTCTACAGGAGCCTCTGGAAGAGGGTCTGATACTGGTATAATTGGGGTCGTGGAAGGCCCCACTCCTTCTGCCCTCATTAACCTTTGTGCCCTTGGTAACTCTTCATCCTCTAGGGCCACCCTCGCGGCCATTCTTGCTCTGGTAGTCGCCCTGACTATGGTCATCAGTTCCTCAGCGGTCCTCTCTTCATTCTCATCAGGATCCTCCATGAGATCCTCCTCAGCCACAATCCTTTCCGGAATAACATCCTCAACCACAACATTCTCTATCTGAACCTCATCCGGTCCCTCATTAGGGTAGTCCATCGGATTCACAATTTGATCTCCAACTTGTAATAAAACATCCTCATGTTGATGCTCCTGAACCTCAAGGTTCGGTGCTCCGCTGCCCTATACGAGAACGAACTACGTTACTATCACGATACTTATAAGGGTTCCCGTAAGGGTTTTATCTGTCAGTGCTACGTTAGGTAGCCCGACTATGAACTTGGCAAGAGTTCTTATTATCTTAGTGAACTTATTATCTTAACGTCCCATCATCTCTGAGGTTTATAACGCTTAGCTCTGATACCATTTCTGTAACACCCCCAGATCCGGGGTCGGGGATCCGGGTCGTCACGAGTTCCACTTCCCTTAACAACACCCAACCAATTCAATTTAATCATTTATACTTATGCCTAAGCTTAATTTAACCATACTTAAGTTCTTTTAATCAAAACCACAACATTTACCATTCCATTTTACTACCATTCCAAATCCCAAACTCTAAATCACAACAACAAGCTACAATATCATCCTACTAATCAAAATCATCTTATAATACATAGGGATCTAGGGTTTGGAGATGGTATACCTTCCTTGAAGTGGTGGGATGAGCTAGGAAGCCTTAAGAAGCTTTGAGAAGTCTTAGGAAAGCTTGGATCTTCAAGAAAAACAAGAAAACTTCAAGTTAAAAAACTTGAAAACACTATTCATAGTTTTCTTCTTTGATTAAATGAAGAAGATTGAGAAGGAATTAATGGCTTAAACTCATGATATAGTCCTAACTAAGCATGAAGATGATTAGGGAATTATCTTACCAATTTAGGAAGCTTGGATCTTGAGTTTTGAATTGTTCTTGCCTTATGAATAGTAAAAAGCCGAGAGCTTCAAGAACAAAGCCTTGGTTGCTTTTTGATTTTTGATGAAAATGATTTTTGCTTGGCTTGGTTGCTTGGTTTTTGTGCTTGCTTTAGTCAATTACCTTTTTGCCCTTGAATTTGTGTGGTTACAAAGCCACCACACCTCCTTCCTTCCCATGTCATGCCTATGTCATCCTCATGATGTCATCCTCCCTTCCTTGTCCTCTTTCTATTGGTTGGATGACATCATTCCCACTAATCCCTTTGATTAACTTCCTAATCGTTTGCCTAATGACCGCTGATCTGTTATACGGTTCTCTTAACTTTCGTTCTCGTTTATCGTTTGAGGGATCATACCCGGGATCTTATTACTTAGGTTCCCTTAACCTTTCTCAATATATTGTATTTCTTTTATGATCCTCTCTTATAATCCTTTAATTTAAATCCTTTTTATCCTGTTACCTTATACTCAATTCTCTCCGTATCTAGTGGATTTCCGGGAAAATCAAAGTGTTCAGAATTGGATTCTAACGATCTTTACATACACTTATATACCACATAGAGTACTAATAATATCCCATAAGATCAATAACAGAACCCCTACATAGCGTGGCATGAACAGTTTTCTCATTCAGCAAAAACACTATTCATAAGGGTTTCAAAAATTTCCAAAAATTGGGGTTATTACAGGCTATCTAGCAATGATGCTCAGATAGACTGTAAAGGGAAGAAAGTTAAGTTAAATATCCCAGGGAAGAAAGAAGTTATATTTAGAGGAAAGAGGCAGACGCAGAAATTTTTGACTATGGCCCAGGCCAGAAGGATGCTACGAAAAGGAAATGAGGCCTACCTAGCCTATGTGGTGGACACGCAGAAGGAGGTGCCCAACTTACAAGATATTCCAGTAGTCAACGAATTTGAAGATGTATTCCCACAAGACCTTCCGGGATTACCACCCGATAGAGTGATTGAATTTGCTATTGAATTGGCCCCCGGGACGGCGCCAGTTTCAAAAGCACCTTACCGGTTAGCCCCGTTAGAAATGAAGGAATTAGCTATCCAATTGCAGGAACTCTTGGATAAGGGTATGATAAGACCCAGTGTGTCTCCGTGGGGAGCACCAGTTTTATTTGTTAAGAAGAAAGATGGGAGCATGAGGCTGTGCATCGACTATCGAGAGTTGAACAAGCTAACCATAAAGAACAGGTACCCATTACCTAGAATAGACGATCTGTTCGTCCAGCTAAAGGATGCTGTTTATTTTTCCCAAATTAACCTGAGAACTGGATATCACCAACTAAAGATTAAACCCGAAGATATTTCCAAGACAGCGTTCCGTACCAGGTATGGGCATTATGAGTTCTTGGTAATGTCCTTTGGATTAACCAACGCCCCAGCGGCTTTCATGGATTTAATGAATAGAGTATTTAAGAAGTACTTGGACAAGTGTGTGATAATTTTTATCGATGATATTTTGATCTACTCAAGGACTGAGGCAGAACATGCAGAGCATTTGAGGATAGCTCTAGGAATACTCAGAGAGGAACAGTTGTATGCCAAATTCTCGAAGTGTGAATTCTGGCGGAATGAAGTACAATTTTTAGGACATGTGATCAATAAAGAAGGAGTATTGGTCGACCCCTCCAAGATAGAGGCGGTCTCGAATTGGGAAAGGCCAACCACACCCATAAAGGTAAGGAGTTTCATAGGATTGGCCGGCTACTATCGTAGATTTGTACAGGACTTTGCGAAGATCGCAGCCCCTTTGACACGACTTACTCGTAAGACAGAGAAGTTTGAATGGACGGAGAAATGCGAGAACAGTTTTCAGGAATTAAAGAAAAGGTTGGTAACGGCCCCGGTGTTGGCATTGCCGGACGGAAAAGGAGATTTTGTGATATATAGTGACGCGTCGCACAAAGGATTAGGGTGTGTGCTTATGCAGCACTGTAGAGTGATTGCGTATGCATCGAGACAACTGAAGGAATACGAGATTAGATATCCTACTCATGACCTTGAGCTCGCGGCAATAGTATTTGCCTTAAAAATTTGGAGGCACTACTGTATGGAGAGAAGTGCGAGATTTTCACAGACCATAAGAGCCTCAAGTACATATTTACGCAGAAAGAGCTCAACATGCGCCAGAGGAGATGGTTAGAACTAATCAAGGACTATGATTGTGAGATTCTCTATCATCCGGGGAAAGCCAATGTGGTGGCTGATGCCCTTAGTAGTAAGGAAAGACTCAGAATGATAACGACTTCGGAGGAGTTAATTAGGGATTTTGAAAGAATGGAAATAGAAGTAAAGATAATCGGAACCGGAACTGAAAAGCTTTTTGAGATCTCAATGCAGCCGGAGTTATTGGAAAAGATCCGATCGTGCCAAGAGAAAATAATGAATGAAGGCAGAAAGTCAATGACTGGAGAGGAGATCCATAATGGGTAAGCAAATGTTTGACTTGCCAAAGAGTAAAGGCAGAGCACCAGAGACCCAGTGGACTTTTACGACCCCTGGAGATTCCCGAGTGGAAATGGGAACAGATAGCGATGGATTTTGTTGTAGGCTTGCCAAGGACGAAAGCCAATCATGACGCCATATGGGTAATTATAGACCGACTGACAAAGTCAACCCATTTCATTCCTATCAATGAGAGATACACAGTCGATAGACTGGTGGACATTTACCTTAAGGAAATAGTGACGCGACATGGAGTCCCAGCGTCCATTGTCTCAGACCGAGACCCCAGGTTCAACTCCAGATTTTGGAGGAGCTTTCAAGAATGTGCGGGGACCAAGTTAAATATGAGTACCGCGTACCATCCCCAGACGGATGGGCAGAGTGAAAGGACCATCCAGACACTAGAGGATATGTTGAGAGTCTGTGCAATAGACCTCAAAGAAAGTTGGGATGACCACTTGCCGTTGATCGAGTTTTCTTATAACAATAGCTTTCATGCTAGCATCGGAATGCCGCCTTATGAGGCCCTGTACGGAAGAAGGTGTCGATCTCCCTTATACTGGGATGAAGTAGGAGAGCGGAAGATGCTCGGACCCGAAGTGGTCCAAAGGACCAAAGACATAGTGGATCTTATCAGAGGACGGCTTGTAACAGCCCAAGACAGATAGAAGAAATATGCAGACCTAGCCCGAAAGGACAAGGAATATGAAGTCGGGGACTTAGTACTGCTAAAGGTTTCCCCTTGGAAGGGATTAATGAGGTTCGGAAAGAAAGGAAAACTAAGCCCAAGGTACATTGGACCTTTTGAGATATTAAGACGGATTGGAAAGTTAGCTTACGAGCTAGCCTTACCCCCTAACTTGCAACAAGTTCATAATGTGTTCCATGTGTCAATGCTAAGGAAGTATCATCGGGATGCCAGACACATAGTGGAGTACGAGCAGGTGGATATGCAACCAGATTTGACTTACATGGAGAAGCCAGTAAGGATTATAGATAAGAAGGAGCAGGTGATTCGGAACAAAGTGATCAAGCTAGTCAGAGTACTATGGCAAAATCATAATGTAGAAGAATCAACTTGGGAACTAGAGAGCGCAATGCTAGAAAAGTACTCCCATTTGTTTTCTATTTGATTCCGGGACGGAATCCTTTTAAGGAGGGGAGACTGTAATAACCCCCAAAATTTTGAACTTTTTGTAACCCTTGTGAATAGTGTTTTTGCTGAATGAGAAAACTTTTCATGTCACACTATGTACGGGTTCTGTTATGGATATTCTGAGATTTTATTAGTACTCTATATGGTATATAAGTGTATGTAAAGATCGTCAGAATCCAATTCCGAACACTTTGATTTTTCCCGGAAATCCACTAGATACGGAAAGAATTGAGTATAAGGTAACAGGATAAAAAGGATTTAAATTAAAGGATTATAAGAGAGGATCAGAAAAGGAATATAATATATTGAGAAAGGTTAAGGGAACCTAAGTAATAAGATCCCGGGTATGATCCCTCAAACGATAAACGAAAACGAAAGTTAAGCGAACCGTATAACAGATCAGTGGTCATTAGGCAAACAATTAGGAAGTTAATCAAAGGTATTAGAGAGGATGATGTCACCCAACCAATGAGAAGAGGACAAGGAGGGAAAGATGACATCATAGCATGACATAAGCATGACATGGGAAGGAAGGAAATGTGGTGGAATATTAACCACACAAAATCAAGGGTAAATGGGTAATTGACCTAAAATTAAACAAATCTAATTTCATCCACCAAGCCAAACAAATCATTTCTCATCAAAACAAAATTTTATTATTCATCACCAAGGATTGCTCTCGGCTTTTGCCATTTCCAAGAGAAATAAATTTTAAAACTCAAGATCAAGGCTTCCTAAATTGGTAAGATAATTTCCTAGTCATCCTTATGCATAGTTATGGCTATCTTATGAGTTTAAGCCTTCAATTCTTTCTCAATCTTCTTCAAGAAATCAATGAAGAAGACATTGAATAGTGATTTCAAAGTTTTTAACTTGATTTTTTCTTGTTTTCCTTTAAGATCCAAGCATCCCTAAGACTTCTCAAGGCTTCTTAAGGCTTCCTAGCTACTCCCACCACTTCAAGGAAGGTATATCATCTCCAAACCCTATATTCCTTTGTATAATAAGATGATTTTTATTGTTATGGTGATATAGTAGCTTAATGCTTGTGGTTTAGAGTTTGGGTTGGAGTGGTAGTGAAATGGAATGGTGAATCTTGTTGTTTAGGTTAAAAGAACTTAAGTATAGTTAAATTCAAGCTTAAGCATAAGTATAAATGTTAATATTGAACTTATTGGGGATGTTATGATGTAATAAGGATGGACTTTGGTTGTATGAATGGATTGGGGGTTGTTTGGTGATGAATTAGAGTGATATAAAATTTGGGTAATCACGTAAACATAGCCGTCGTAATGTCCGATTTACTTTAGACTACTTTTGTTCATAACATTTGGACCCGAGAACTCCCTGCTAGATTTTGACCATTGCCATGTTTAGATAGTTCATGTTACAAGCTTCGTTTTGATATGTAGTTCGTTCGATTCCGATGCACGGTTTAGGAGAAACGACCGTTTCAAGTAACGGCGTTTCGCTAACGAAACTTTTCCCCTCGCCTTACTTTGAAACATAGGTTAAAGACCAAAATGGGTTAATTAATGTATGAAAAAATTATGGTAAGTGTGTTAGGCAGTTGGTAAGACATCCGCGAAAAAATTTCCTTAAAACTCGTAATGGTTAATTTATTAAAAATGGTGGAGCCGAGGGTACTCGAGTGACTTAAGAGAATCAGTAAGCGCAAAACAAGCGTTAGAGTGTAAGTTAGTTAAAGTATAGATTTACAAGTGACTTTGGTTTAATTCCAACTTACTTGTTGTTTATAGGTTACCAGACTCGTCCCGAGCCTTTTATCACCCCCAGTCGCTCAGGCAAGTTTTCTACCCGTTATAACTGTTGTTGTGATGTATATGTGTATATGCATGATCTTGCGATAAATGCATATTTGTTATTAGCAAATTCTTGCGATATATTATAGCATGTGATATGGTACATATGCATGCCTGTTTCGTATTCTTGCCATATATATCTGTTGGTTCAGTTGATAATACCTATGCTAGAGGATAGCGGTAATTTGCATATACACTTAGTATAGGGACCCAAAGGTGAAAACATTTTCTAAAACCGGGAGTCGAGGATCCCGAGTAGATTTTATATATATATTTATATATATATGGTTATAGTTTTCCAAACTATTAATCGAATAAGGTTTATTCGATAACTTTATTTTATTTAATGAATATTATTTGAATATTCATTCGAGGACTTATGACTCTGTTTATTATATTTAATGATTATTAATTGGTTATTCATTGGAGGATGTATGACTACGTTTATTTTATTTAATGAATATTATTTATAATATTCATTCGAGGTATTATGACTCCACTTATTATTTAATAATATTCTTTATTTTATTAAAGAATAATGTTTCGATAATCAAACTTATTTTCGATTATTCAAATGAAGATAGTACTTCCATATAAGTATATCTTTGGTTATTTAATATCCATTTCAAGTATAAGTTTTAAAACTTCTACTTCGATTATTTTTATAAGGATTATCTTTATGAGAATATTATTTAAATAATAATATTCAGATATTTTCTAATATATCGGGACTGATTTATTTTAATAAATCAGCAGTACTCCAAACATTCTTAAAAATGTTTTCGAGTCTTCAAAATGATTTTTAAAGTTAGAGTGGACCCCAAAACTCATTTTTTTATATTTAAGATCTTCCTTTCAAAGGGGATTTAAATACTCGCTCAAAATCTGGGGGATCCAGCTCTGTGGTGCATTTTACATTCGCAACGTGGTTGCTATTTTGAGAAAACAAATGAATTGATTACTTACCCAACGTTCGGGAAGTAAGCCCATCTAATTGAGTCGGCATAAGCGACATGCCGGGGTACGGTCTATCAAAGTGTAAGTGGCTGGGTGGCAGTCCATCAACACGTAAGAGGCCGGGTGGCGGTCCAGCACAAGGTCCTTATGTGGCCAGGGTGATGACCGGTGGGGGATTCATCCATCTACTAGTAGAAAAGGTTACTTATTGGTATCTTTGCCTGATCAGCAAGATATCGGGTTTATGCCAAAATTCTTTTCCTTTCCAAAATTTATTGGATGTTACAAACTCTGTTCATACTTTACATAACAGAGGTTCCAGGAAATGTTTAAGAGATATATATGTGGATATATATCGGGACTAAATAAAGTATCTCGTAACTTTATTTCATTCAATAAAATTTCAAAGATTGAATCTATTCAAGTCTTAACTTGTGGTCTCATCTATGGGATGACTTTTTTTTTAAAACCTATAATACTTTGAATAGTGGTAGTTCAAGTAGCCTTATAAATGATATAAGTATAGTGAAGTATTTGGTAACTTCATCGTCCTTTAAGCTTATATCCAGTAAGTAATTATCTTACTTTTGATAAAGGTTTTCAGTAAGTTATCTATTAGATACTTGAATTATTGATTACACTATATATTATCTTGCGAGCTGTAATGCTCACTCTTGCTTTATTTTTTCATCACACAACAACAGTTAGGAAGGATGCCCAGACTCAAGCAGACCCAGCGCAAGAGCGTGGGAAGCACCCCACGCCTTCCCGTTGAGATCATAGCTGTTATAGCTGCAGAGGTAGATCTATTTGTAGATCAGACCATCTACTTTTGAGAATCAATTATGTATAATTATAACTTATGGCAAATAATGGCAATTAATTGTAAACTTATTAAGTAATCATTTTGGGTTGTAATAACTTTTAAATTATGGATTCAAAGACTTGTACTTATTTCAATTTCATCTCTGAGACTATAACGGGTTGTGGTGTGTGTTAGTGTGGGGTCACAGCATGAGGTTAATTATTATTAATTAAGTGAAGTGATATTGTGGAAAGAAAGACCGTGACGACCCGGATCCCCGACCCCGGATCTGGGGGTGTTACATTCTGTAGGAGCTTCCAAATACAGAATTGAAGGAATGCGTAGTCTATGAATGTCAATTTTAGGACTTAAGCCTAAATCTTCAACTGTAATATCTTCATGATGAGGAGAGACTGGAGGTGTAACCACTGTATCAGGAACAATGTCTTGGTCTTTAGCTGGAGGCGGCAGAGATTCAATTATAATTGGCTCGTTTGAGATCAGAGATTCCCGATCCCCTTCCTCAGCTTCTGCAGTATCTTAAGATGGAGATTTGACATTATACCTCTTTGCCCTCATTTTCTTCAATCTCCTTGCGAATGAAGGAGTTTCTACTGCAGCATCAGAACTTACAGATTTCCTCTTCAAAGTATCAGAACTTTGAGCTGCAGTTTCTTTCTGAGAAGTAACATTCTCAGCTTTAATTATCACAGGTTCTGAAGCATGAACCTGTGCTTCCTATTCACCGTCAGATTATTCATCCCTGAGAATCATTTTCCTTCTCTTCTGAGAAGGTTGAGGAATAGACTTTGGCCTCTTTGGCCTTGAAGATGAAGGTCTGATGGTATGTTTTGTTTGTGATTGAGAAGTTTGAGGTGCCTGTGTAGTGGTGGTAGGTGCTGAAGGTTGAGGTTCAGATGGTTGAACATCAGGATATAGTGCAGTTTATGTAACTGGATCATAGTTTATTAAGGCTTATTTGACAGATATGGGAATTTGGAGGGGTCTCAACACAGCCTTCTTATTATCAGTAGATAATAAGTCATTAAAAGCTCTTTTAGCTAGTCTGAATCATTAAATGGACTCACTAGCTAATTGGGGCTTATCTGAACAACAAAAACTATAAATAAGCTGACAGAATCTAGCAAAGTAAACTGTATTCCTATCTTCTGTCATCCTGTCCCCAATAAAGCCTAAAATAGCACTTGCATAATCAAAATCAGTTTGATTAATGAGAGCATACCCGATTTGTTGACTGAGAATTGGGATTGCATCAAAATTCGAACATTTGTTCGCAAAAGCCTTCGTGATGCAGTCAAAGAAGAAAATTCATTCCCTCCTTAAGTTGGATCTCTTCAATTGACCCTGTTAGATATATTTGATAATGTCATGGCTAATATGTTTTATGTTTAGATTTCAGATCTTATTTAAACAGAACAAATCAGTACTTAACTGATCAGTACTTATACTGGACGTCAGAACTTAAGGGATATCAGTACTTATGTTATCAGGAGATAAGTATCAGGAGATAGATATCAGAACTTAAGTGTTGAAGGATGATCAGATAAGGACAGTAGCTGATTAAAGTTAAGAAGATCAAGATAAACATAAGAAGAGATATGCATGAAGAAGGAATTCCGTGAAGAATGGAATACTTGGAATAGAAGATATCTGATTGATATATATTAGGAAGCAGAATTATATTTCATATCAATTAGCGATTATCTTGTAACTGTGTAGTATATAAACACAGACATAGGGTTTACACTATAAGTGTTATCATTATCGAGAATATTATTTATTGTAACCCTAGCAGCTCTCGTGATATTTTGTTCATCACTGAGAGATAACAGTTCCAGATTGTAACAGAGTTTATTGTTTCAATAAAGTTTGTTTTCTGTTACATAAGTTTTTGAAGTTTGATTTGATTGTAATAAACAATGTATTCACCCCCTCTACAGTGAAAGTGTGACCTAACAAGTGGTATCAGAGCCTTCTGTTAACACACATACAGTTAAAGATCCAAACACAATCATGTCTGACACAGAAACTCCAACTAAGCCTACCAAAACTGAGGAATCATCAAAGACATCAACTCAGAGTCGATATGAGACTATCAGAGTTCCCATATTGAGACCATCTGAATATCCCATATGGAAGGTAAGGATGACCATGTTTCTGGAAGCAACAGATCCAGAATACCTTGATAGAATCAAGGAAGGGCCTCACAAACCTACCAAGCTCGCTGTTGTAGTTGCAGGTGAAGCAGCAAAGACCGTACCAAAGGAAAAGAGTGATTACACTGCTGAAGATATAGCATCTATTGCTAAGGATGCCAAGGTACGACACTTATTGCATAGTGCCATTGATAATGTAATGTCAAATAGGGTAATCAACTGCAAGACTGCTAAGGAGATATGGGATGCACTGGAGACAAGGTGTCAAGGAACTGAAACAGTTAAGAAGAACAGGAAGACAATACTCACTCAAGAGTATGAACACTTTGACTCTAGGACTAATGAGTCATTGACTGATGTATATGATAGATTTGTCAAACTCTTGAATGACTTGTCATTAGTAAATAAGGAGTATGATCTTGAAGATACAAACCTTAAATTCCTGTTAGCTCTTCCTGAATGTTGGGATTTGAAGGCAACAACAATAAGAGACAACTACAATCTTGATGAAACAACTCTTGATGAAATCTATGGAATGCTCAAGACTCATGAACTTGAGATGGAACAAAGAAGCAAGAGGAAAGGAGGAAAGGAGGAAAGTCAAGGACAGTTGCTCTCAAGGCTGAAGAGGAATCCCCCAAACCACCTTCCTCAAAGAAAGACAAGGGTAAAGCTCTTATCATAAAGTCTGATACTGAGTCATCAAGTTCTGAGAGTGATGATGACTCAGATTCTGAAAGCTTGCCTGAAACTGATGCTGATGAGGAGATGATGAAGCTGTGTGCTCTTATGGTGAAAGGAATCACAAAGATTGCATACAGGAAGTTCAGGAAGGGAAAGAAGTTTTCCAGAAAAGGCATAAGTTCTGATAAGAAGAATTTCAGAAGATCTGAAGGAAGAGGAGGAAAGTCCGACAGAGGAGATTACGCTAATGTTAAATGTTATAATTGTGGTGAGAAAGGCCACATATCTCCTGATTGCAAGAAGACCAAGAGTGACAAAGGCAAAGCTCTTGTCATAAAGAAGAAAAGCTGGACAGACACCTCAGACTCTGAAAGTGAGGAGAACTATGCATTGATGGCAAATGCTGATAAATCAAGTTCTGAGAGCAGTTCTGAAGCTGCTGAAACAAAGGTACCTCAGACTACTTATGCTTTTCATACTGATGATATTAATGAGTTGAGAAGATATCTTAAAACCATGTTTGTTAGTTATAGAGATCAAACTTTAACATGTGAAAGATTAACTTCTGAAAATCTTGCTTTTAGGAAAAGAAATGATTTCTTAGAAAAAGAGTTAGTCATGTTCCATCAAACTCAGCAGGATAGAGATGATGCTTTTTATGTTAGGGATGAAGTGCTAAAAATGAATGAATCTCTAAAAACTGAGTTAGAAAAGGAGAGAGAGATTATCAGAACTTGGACTAACTCTGGCAAAACAACTCAAAATTTGCTAAGCAGTGGAAACTGGAAAGAGGGATAAGGTTATGGAGAAAATAAAAATGAAAAAGGAACTGTAGAAATTAAGCCTGTTGATAAGCAAAAGCTGAAGTTAAAACCTGTTAAGTTTGTAACTGAAAAATCTGAAAATGAGAAATCAGAAGTTAAAAAGGAATTAGCTTCTGACAAACTAAAACAGGAAAAGACAGCTAAAGTTAACATAGGCTAAATGACAAAGAAGCAGCTTAAGCATAAGCTGAAAGATGTTAAGAATGCAAACAAGGTAAAATCACCTAAGAAAAACAGGAATGGAAAGGAAGGTGTGAATAAAAGCAATAACTATAAATCTGTTCCTGATGCTCCTAGGAAAGCGTGTCATAACTGTGGAAGTTCTAACCATCTGGCTTCTTTTTTGCTGGAAGAATAAGAATATTAACTCCTTATCTACAAAATCAGGAGTTAAGAGTCAGTCTGTTAGATACAAACCACAAGATCCTTGTTTTCATTGTGGTAGTTTATGGCATTCCATTTATACTTGTAAGGAATATCATAGTTTGTACTATGATTATTATCAAATAAAACCTTCTTTAAAGAAAGTTTCTGTTGTTCCTTCTAGTGTAAGTTCTGATTCAAAGTCTGGTAGTATAAGTTCTGATAAGAAAACTGTTAACATAAAATCTGATGCTAAATCCGCTGCAAATGTTAACAAACCTAAAAAGGCCAAAGGATCCAAGCAAGTCTGGGTCCTTAAAACTAATAATTAGTGGTCTTTTTGATTGCAGGGCAACAGGAAAAATATTTTAGTTCTGGACAGTGGATGTTCAGGACATATGACTGGAAATAAGGCCCTGCTATCAGACTTTGTGGAGAAAGCTGGCCCAAGTGTTTCTTATGGAGATGGCAACATTGGAAAAACTTTGGGATATGGCAATATCAATCTTGGGAATGTCATCATTAAAGATGTAGCTCTGGTCTCAGGACTTAAACACAACTTACTGAGTATAAGTCAAATCTGTGACAGAGGTTATCATGTTGATTTCTTTGTAGAACATTGTGAAATAGTTAGTAAATCTAAAGAAAAAATTGTTCTGAAGGGATTCAGGCGTGGTAACATTTATGAAGCTAAGCTTTCAACAAGTTCTGATGGTTCTGCAATCTGTTTAGTAAGTAGAGCCTCAACTGAAGAAAGTTGGAATTGGCACAAGAAACTCTCTCATTTAAACTTCAACAAGATAAATGAACTGATCAAGAAAGATCTTGTGAGAGGACTGCCAAAATCAGTGTTTGCTCCTGATGGTCTTTGTGACTCATGTCAGAAGGCTAAACAAAGAAAATCTTCGTTCAAGAGCAAGACTGAATCATCAATTCTTGAGCCTTATTATCTGCTTCATGTTGATCTATTTGGTCCAGTGAATGTCATGTCTATTGCAAAGAAGAAATATGCGTTGGTCATAGTAGATGAGTTCACCAGATACACATGGGTGTATTTCTTGCACACAAAAAGTGAAACTGCATCTATCCTGATTGATCATGTCAAACATCTGGATAAATTGATCAAAGATTCTGTGAAAATTTTGAGGAGTGATAATGGCACTGAATTCAAGAATCTGATAATGGAAGAGTTCTGCAAAAATCATGGAATAAAGCAGGAATTTTCTGCTCCTGGAACTCCACAGCAAAATGGAGTTGTTGAAAGGAAGAATAGAACTCTCATTGAAGCTGCACGAACAATGCTTGAAGAAGCAAAGCTTCCAACCTATTTCTGGGCTGAAGCTGTGCAGACTGCTTGTTTTACTCAAAATGCAACACTCATTAACAAGCATGGAAAAATACCATATGAGATGGTGAAGAACAAGAAGCCAAATCTCAAATACTTTCATGTATTTGGATGTAAGTGTTTTGTTCTCAAGACTCATCCTGAACAGCTATCCAAGTTTGATCTAAAAGCTAATGAGGGAATCTTTGTTGGATATCCACTTTCTACAAAAGCCTTCAGAGTCTATAATTTGAGAACAAAAGTGGTCATGGAATCTATCAATGTCTCTTTTGATGACAAGAAGATCACTGGACTTGAAGATTGCATTGATCATGATCAGCTGAGATTTGAAAATGAAGATTCATATTCTGATACCTCAAGTCCTGACAGTCTAAGTCCTGATACTGTAAATTCTGATGGATTAAACTCTGATGTTATTGAAACTGTGGTGACTACGTCAAAGGAAGATGCACCAATGCAGAGGGAGCATACTCAAGATATTATCACATCTCAAGAAGCATCAGAACATACATCTGGCTCTTCAAATTCTGATTCGTCAAGTTCTGATAAGCCAAGTACTGACAGTACTGAAAATCTAAATACTGAAGGATCCAACTCAGAGAGCATGGTTTCAGGGGGAGCATCAGAAAATGAAACCGAAGACAGCATGAATCATGGGGGAGCATCCAGTTCTAGAGAAAATCTTCCATCTGCAAGGAAGTGGACAAAATCACATACACTTGATTTGATAATTGGAAATCCTGAGGCAGGTGTCAGAACTAGAACAGGTACTTCGAATGAATGTCTTTACAATTCTTTTCTCTCTCAGTCTGAGCCAAAGAAAGTGGAAGAAGCTCTTCAAGATGCTGATTGGGTGCAAGCAATGCAGGAAGAGTTGAATGAATTTGAAAGAAACAAAGTCTGGACCTTAGTGCCAAGACCTAAGAATAGATCGGTTGTTGGTACAAAGTGGGTATTCAGAAACAAAACTGACAGTGATGGCATAATTGTAAGGAACAAGGCAAGGCTGGTTGCAAAAGGATATTCTCAACAGGAGGGAATTGACTATGATGAAACATTTGCGCCAGTTGCTAGGTTAGAAGCCATAAGGATATTCATGGCTTATGCTGCTCACAAAAAGTTTACTGTCTTTTAAATGGATGTGAAAAGTGCTTTTCTCAATGGAGAATTGGAAGAGGAAGTCTATGTTGAACAACCTCCAGGCTTTGTAGATTCCAAACATCCAGATTATGTCTACAGGCTTGATAAAGCACTTTATGGACTTAAGCAAGCTCCTAGAGCATGGTATGAGACTTTAGCTCAGTTTCTTCTGGAAAGTGGATTCAACAGAGGAACTATTGACAAAACACTGTTCTATCTCAACCATGGCAAGGACTTACTTTTGATTCAGATTTATGTTGATGATATTATTTTTGGGTCTCCAAATGACAAACTTTGCAAAAAGTTTGCCAACCTAATGCAGTCAAGATATCAGATGAGTATGATGGGAGAACTTAGTTATTTTCTGGGCCTTCAAGTCAAGCAGAGTGAAGAAGGAACTTTTATTTGTCAATCTAAGTACACCAGAAACTTGCTGAAGAAATTTGGAATGCAAGACTGTTCAAGTGCATCCACTCCCATGGCCACTGCAACAAAACTGGATAAGGATACTGGTAATTCAGTAGATATTACTGATTACAGAGGTATGATTGGCTCACTTCTCTATCTAACTGCTAGTAGACCAGATATCATGTTTGCTACCTGTCTTTGTGCAAGATTTCAAGCAGATCCAAGAGAACCTCACTTAACAGCTGTAAAAAGAATCTTTAAGTATCTTAAAGGAACAGCTGATCTAGGATTATGGTATCCTAGAGAATCAGATTTTAAATTAATAGGTTACTCAGATGCAGATTTTGCAGGTTGCAAAATTGACAGGAAAAGCACAAGTGGTAGCTGCCAATTTCTTGGAGGCAGGTTGGTTTCTTGGTATAGCAAGAAACAAAAGTCAATTTCCACATCAACTGCAGAAGCAGAGTATATTGCTGCAGGAAGCTGCTGTGCACAAATTCTCTGGATGAAGAATCAGTTACTGGATTATGGGTTAACATATTTCAAAATCCCTATTTACTGTGATAATCAAAGTGCTATTGCTATGACAGGTTATCCAGTTCAACACTCTATGACAAAGCACATCAGCATCAGGTACCATTTCATCAGGGAACATGTGGATGAAGGTACAGTGGAATTGCATTTTGTTCCCACAGATCAACAAGTAGCAGATATCTTCACAAAACCACTGTGTGAAGCTACCTTTACAAAATTGGTAAATGAACTTGGAATGATTTCAGGTTCTTTCTCTAAATCTGCTTAAACTTGTTCTATGTTATCAGACTTTATGATCAGTATTTACAGAATTAATCTCTTTGTATATTCTGTGCATTAATTGATAAATGTCTTTAAGTACTGACTGTTGTCTGATATATGTTTCTAAACTCTGATAAGTGATATGTCTGTTTCAGTAACTATTCAATCCTATGAGGATAACTGTGCTAGATACTGATCTAGTAATCTTCAATAAACAAATGATTCCATAGAAGAAGTAATTATTTCAGTGGAAATCTTATGACACTAGCAAATTCTGATAACTGAGCTTAGTTAAGTTTACTTTGTATATCTTATTACTAAGTCACAAATTAGAATAATGCTACTCATCTGTTAAGTTTACTTTGTATATCTTATTACTAAGTGCTGATAGACCTCTCTTATTAAAAAAAAAAAATCAAAGAATAAAATCAGGTACTCCTTTGAGATCTAGAGTAAAAATGTGAAAGGGACGACCCAAGTGCATTGCTGGTATTAAGTAAATATGCATTAGAAAAGCAAAATATTTTCTTGGTGACTTTTCACACTCTATGATTACTGGAGAAATACTCTGATAATAGCATAAATTCTGATAAGCAGTCGTGACTCACTTACACTGAGAAGCCACTGTAAAAGAGAATTTTAAAGATGCATAAAATTAGCACAAAAACAGTTGAGGTGGACTCATGCATGAACTCATTTATCAGTAGGTTTCAGGATAATGACAGCTCTTTAGCAAAATTTTAATTATGAATTATTTCTAAGATGTACTGAAGTAGATCAGACTTTACTCTTTGTCTGTTATTTAGCTTAATGCACACACTAATCACTCCATCTGAATGATGAAAATTTCTGTGGTGGTCTATGTTATTTTAGATAAACAGTCATTGTGTCATTTTTGCACAAATTCTGAGGACAAGTTCTAGTTACACGTTCTGATGATTAAGTTCTGACGTTCATAACTAAGAACTTGTATGAGTATTTACTAAGATGAGCATTCCTTTTTCGAGTTAAGAAATTATATTCTGATGACTGTTAAGTTCTGGTATAGGTCTAAGTTCTGATTTCTCAGTCTAATCCTTTACTTGGCTTATCTTTGAATGAAATTTAATAACAGTCTCAGTTAGTACTCGCATATGTTGAAGTGGAAGATTAATAGTCACTATGATTAGGATTAATGGTTTTGTACTTGAACAGTCCACTGTTTCTTGTGTCTTGTGCGGTCTAGACCATGATTCCTCTTTCCAATGACTGTTATTCTTTTTCAAAGTCTAGGGAGACGAGGTAGAATTACTTCTACCTGTCAGCATTAAATATCTTTGCGTCTCTTGGCATTCTCTTGCCTATATACACAGCCACTTCACATTAGTCTTCTCATCACACTTGTATCACAAATTCAGTCTTGTTTTTCATTTACTATCACAAATGGCTGAATTTGGCTGGTTCTACAATTACGGTGATGAGACTGTGCATGTCTTTTTGAACGGAATTCCACCTCCCTACCATATCACCAACATCCCTCACAATCTCTGGATTCAATTTCCAGAGGTTATCAAACGTGATCTGGTGGCCATTCGAAGAGACCTTCACCTTCGTCGTATCCGTCAGCAAGAGCGAATCATACGACTCGCCATCTTGTTCGTCGAAGATAGGAAGAGGAAGATGACTTAATCTCGTCTTCTTCCTGTTCTTCTTCATCCTCAGCTTTGTCAGGCTTCTTAGCTAGGACTAAAGCTGTTGACGTTAGGATTATAAGCTTAGGGAAAATCTTGTATTGATGTAATTTCTATTTCATATATGTATTGACTTGATATATTAATGAAAACTGTTTTTACTTCAAGATTTTGTCTCTGAGTTATTTTATCTTGTGTTGTTAAATCCTGCTTGATATTCTGATGACCATTTAAATTTTGTCTTTATTTAAGTTCTGATTCTTTGTCAGCATTTATTCATCGAAATTATCTCGGTCATTTTTAACATGATTCATTTTCAGAATATTAATGTTCCAGTGAAAAATAATTCAATCAGTGCTAACGGTTTAAATTTTGAATTAAAACTGTGTCTCTTGATAAATGAAATGGTTTTTCCTTGAAACAAGGCAACTGGGTAAGTAATCATTCCTGTATTCTCAAGCCCAGTAACTATCTGTTATTACTGCATGTCTGACAGGTGTCCAACGGTAACATTTTTTTCAGAGTATAAGAACAACAGAGAGAAGATTTCTTTAATCTTTTATTTTCTTTATACTTTATCTCTCTTCTTACTTTTACTCTCTTTCTCATTCTTTCTCACGTTGGTTTTTCATACAGACATTATCTCAAACACCTAACAGGCATACTTGAATTTCAATATTTTTTCACATGGCACCAAAGGATTTAATCATTGATGGAGCAAAGTTTGTTCCAAACAACTATGCTGCAATTCTTGATCATGCTGAAGCTCCATCTGAATTGCATTTTGTGCAAGATCTTCTTGCACATAGTGAGGTTGGGTACGCCTTAACTCAGCCTGAATTATTTTCAAGTCAACAAGTTCTGCGGTTCTGGAGGACTGGAGTTTTTGATGATGGTGGTAAACGAGGAACTCCCAGTATTATCTTTCAAGTGGGTGATTCATCCTATGTAGTCACTCCTGGTACAGTACGAAGAGCATTACATCTTCCAGAAGATTGTACCTTCTCTATACCAGAGGAATCAGAACTTCGGGGGTTAATGACTGATTCGGGATATGAAAAGAGTCTGACGAAACTTGGACAGTTGAAACGGGCTAATATCAGAAGAGAATGGAGTTTCTTCTTCGATTGCATCACCAAGGCTTTTGGCAACAAGTGTTCAAATTTTGATGCCATCCCAATTCTGAGTCAGCACATCGGGTATGCTATTATCCATCAAACTCATTTTGATTTTGCAACTGGAATAATTGGTTTTATTGGGGATAGGATGAAAGAGGATCGAGATGTTGTTTATTTTGCTAGATTCTGTCAACTTATTTATACATATTGTACTGCTGAACCCCAGTTAGTCAGCACTCAAACCCCACCTTTTAAGGTTGCAAAAAGGTACTTTAACGACCTGATAAATGCTGACACAAAGAAATCAATGGTGAGACAATTACAGATTCCTCAGTCTGTGAAACAGATTCTGGTAAATGCTGATCCTGCTACTTACAAATCTGTTTACTCAAATGTTCAACCAACTCACCATAACCAAAATCCATCAACCTCAGTACCTACCTCTCATTCTACTCAACCTACCCTCAGAACTTATCTCAAATCCTATCTCTCCACTTCACAGACTGCTCAACCTTCTTCTTCAGCACCTACTGTGAAGCCTACATCCTCTAAGCCAAAGAGAACAAAGACTGTTCCTCAAACACCTCAAAAGAGGAGAAGCATTACTTTGAGAGATGAATCAGATTCTGAGGATCAGATTCCCTCTTCAGAACCTGTGGTAAATGAAGCTGAGAAGGCAACTTCTCAGAAGGATTCTGCAATTGGGGGTTCTAGGCTTCTCAAGAGGCTTAGACGTATGACGGTTCCTGAAACTCCCAAGGAATCCAAATCAACAAGGAAGTACAAGAAACAGAGGGCACAAAGGCCAGTTTCAGATGATGAGGAGGAAGCAGCTAAGGAAGGGGATCAGGAATCTCTGATCTCACAAGACAAGGAATTTGCTCCAGTCACTTCTTCTCCATCAACTCCATCTCAGGAACCTGTATCTGACAAGGCTAATTCACCTTCTATGTCTCTTGTTGATCCAGGCACAAGTGCTGAAATTGATATTCAGAACCTGGTTATGCCTGAAATACTTTTCTTAGAAGCTCCAACAGCAAATAATCCTTCCACAACACCTGTTACTGATGCTGTTCAAACTCCTGAGTTATCACTAACACCTTCTCTGCATCAAGATGCTGATGATCAGATTTTAGGTGAGCATCAGGATATGGCTGTTGATCAGAACTTAGTATCAGATCAGCAATTAGAGGATGTTGAAGCCTCCATTGCTACTCACACAGTTGTCTTATCAGAAGATACTGATTCTCTAAGTTCTGATGCTGCAAATGTTGGAGATACTGGTGAGGCTGCTACAACTGTAGATGCTGATGAAGCAGATCCTTCAGGACATACTCCTCCACTGACTCTTCCTAAGTCTGAACTGGTAAAGGAGTTTGTTATCAGGGATGCACCAGTACCTTGGAGTGAAACTCCTGCAGGTCAGGAGTGGACTAAGGAATGGAACTCAGTTTCATGTGTTCCAAATGCTTTACATCTTGCTGAGCACTTGACTAAAGCTGATGAAATGTTACATTCTGATGATTTTAAAACCTAGCTTAGAGTCACTGCATTGAGTACTAAACATCTACAAGGTCTTCATTCCAACACTCATGCAGAGCTACACAAGATTCAGGAGAACTTTATCAAACAGGAACAAGTTTGGAAAATTGATAAGAAAAAGTTCTTCCAACCTACCATTGACAGGGTTGCTTATATTGAGAAAACTCAAGAGAAGCAACAAGCTCAGATTGATCAAATTCTGACAAATCAAGCTTCTCAGCAATCGCAACTTACTGAAATCCAGACCTCAGTGGAACTACTTATCTCTCTTTTATTACCTGCTGATGCCAAAAAGGGGGAGAAGGTAATTAAGTCCAAATGCAAAACCAACAAGTCACTGCAAGGAAAGGATGATAGAAAAGATGACCAAGGAAACTCTGGAATGGGTAGTGGTCATAGTCAAGGTAGAAGGTTTACATCAAGACAAGCTAGTCACAGAACAAGTTCTGATACTGGGAAAAGAATAAGTTCTGCTGCTGGTAAAAGGATAAGTTCTGATGAACTTCTAGATCTTGATGAGGAAATGTCAAGACAGTTATTTCTTCAAGAAAATCCAGGGATGGACTTGGAAAGTTTAAAGGAAGAAGAAGCCAGACTTAAATCAGAGAAAGTCACATCTAAATCTGAAGCTTCTGGTAAAAAGTTACTTCCAAAACCTAAAGGCATTATGATCAAAGAAAGGATACATACTGAAGAAACTTTGGCTAGATCACAACCACAGATAGATCCAAGATCCAAGGGTAAAGAAAAGGTTGGTGAACCTATCAAGCCTTATGTACCTCCTGAGGAAGAAGAAATTACTGATGGAAAAGATGATCTTGCTCTGACTTCAAGAAAAGTTCTTAAAACAACCTCTGACATGGCTCAAGTTGTTCAGAGTCAAGAAATTGTAAGTTCTGATATTCAGAAGAAGCAAGTAACCTCTGACAGTGCTCAAGTTAACTTGATATCAGAAAATAAATCTAAAACACTCCTACCAGGATTCACTAAAGCAAAACAGACTCAATCTTTGAAGACTACTCCAAGTGGTTTTGAAGCAAGAGTAGTTACTGGAAAGGAAGCTAGAGATAAAACTGGATTGGGAAGTGCTGATGAAAGAAGAGTACACAACACTACCGATGATCCAACTTCCTTGAGTGAACCAGGTATTGGAGCAACTCCTGAGAGATTGAATCAACTAGAATCTGTACAGATGGTTTACCATACCTACTTGAAAGAATACATCATGTTGTATTTCATGACAGATGGTAGGGTTTATCATATAAGACAAAATGACATTCCTTTGAAGTATTTTGAAGAATTGGAGCATGTACTTTTCTTACTTCAAGTGGATAACAGAATAACAGAGACTGCTGCAAACTACTTAAAAGAACAGATTCAGAGACAGAAAAGGCTTTATTCTGTTAAGTCTGAAAGCAGATATGTTCCAAAGTACAGAAATCACAATGATGATATTGTTGATATGAAGCCTAATACTGCACAGATCAGAACATATCTTGGTATTAAGGGGCTTGAATTCAATCTAGAGTCTAACAAAGCTTATGTCATAAGACTAGATCGGGAGTTGAGAAGAGCAAAGATTAATGATCTCAGAGCTGCAATATTTCAAACTGGTGAAGATACTGCAGAGCTTAAAGATGTCAAACGGAGAATGATTGATGAACTCAGATATGCTGAGAAATGTTTGTTGAAGAATTATCTCAGAACAACTCCTGACATCAGAGAGATCAGAAAATGATGAAGCCAAGTCAAAGATCTACAACTACTTAAATTCTGATGTGTATACAGACCAAAGTTGTTATCAGAAGTTGAATTGGTAAAAGCTTTAAGGACTGTAAGTTGTACTTATCTTGTCTATTTCTCTTGCATTTGTACTTAATGTTTTTGACATCATCAAATATCTGTTAAACTTGTATATTTTGCTAATTTACAAGTTGGGGGAGATTGTTAGATATATTTGATAATGTCATGGCTAATATGTTTTATGTTTAGATTTCAGATCTTATTTAAACAGAACAAATCAGTACTTAACTGATCAGTACTTATACTGGACGTCAGAACTTAAGGGATATCAGTACTTATGTTATCAGGAGATAAGTATCAGGAGATAGATATCAGAACTTAAGTGTTGAAGGATGATCAGATAAGGACAGTAGCTGATTAAAGTTAAGAAGATCAAGATAAACATAAGAAGAGATATGCATGAAGAAGGAATTCCGTGAAGAATGGAATACTTGGAATAGAAGATATCTGATTGATATATATTAGGAAGCAGAATTATATTTCATATCAATTAGCGATTATCTTGTAACTGTGTAGTATATAAACACAGACATAGGGTTTACACTATAAGTGTTATCATTATCGAGAATATTATTTATTGTAACCCTAGCAGCTCTCGTGATATTTTGTTCATCACTGAGAGATAACCGTTCCAGATTATAACAGAGTTTATTATTTCAATAAAGTTTGTTTTCTGTTACATAAGTTTTTGAAGTTTGATTTGATTGTAATAAACACTGTATTCACCCCCTCTACAGTGAAAGTGTGACCTAACAGACCCAGCTTTGCCAATGTCTTTTCATACCCCAGACTGGCCATTAGCTGTTGAAGAACTGGCTCCTCAACAGTTGTATAGGTGCAGTTTTCAGGCAACTGCAGTGCTTGGCGTACTGTAGCCACAGTCACTACATGATCATCATCCCCTATTGAAAAGATGATACTTGATGACCTATGAGCACCACCATCATCATATGCGCCACTTCTCCAAAACTCCAGCACTTGAGTTCCAGAGATTATTTCAGGTTGGGTCAAAGCATACCCAATATCGGAGTGAGCAAGAAAATCCTGAATAAAGTGAAGTTTCGATGGAGCTTCATCCTTGCTAAGAATGGCCAAGTAATTGTTAGGGAAAAACTTTGCTCCATTGAAGATAATGTCTTTTGTGCCATCTCTATAGAGATTAAGTGAGAAAGAGAGTGTTTGCAAGGTGTTTGATAAAAGTCCTGTAAGGAAAAGCTTCAGAGAATATTAGAGAGAGAGAGAGAGGATAAGAGAGATTAAGAATAGAAAAATAGGTAAAAGATTAGAAAATCTTTTAACTCCCATATATATACTCTCTCCACTCAACAATTATATTTATGAAGCATAGCAGACAATTTACACCTGGCAATGTGTGAACAGTCAGTAAAAAGTTAAAGCATGAGTTAATGGGCACGGGAAATAAGCAATAATTACCTCACATACAGTTTTTCAGGACAAACACGTTTACCACTAACCCAAATGAATATGACTTTTTTTTATCTCACCTAATTATATTCTGATTAAATATGACCGTTTCAATTTTTACCACAAATAAGTCAAGTAAAGAATAATGACACGTAAGCATCAGAGATTCCATCAGGATTTAATATCAGAACTTTAACTTATATCAGATTTTAACAGTCATCGGAATATGGCTTATCAACTCAAAAAGTGAATATCTTTTTCTGTGATTCTTCATACAAATACTGACTTGATTCTTCAGAGTTTAATCATCAGAACTTCCATCAGAACTTGTCCTCAGAATTTATGCAAATGATACTTAATTTTTTGTCAAAAATAACTTATTCACCAAAGTAATTTTCATCATTCATATGGAGTGATAGTGTGTGCATTAGCAAAATATCAGATAAAGATTAAAGTCTGATAAACTTCAGTACATCTTAAAAATAAGGCATAACTAAGAAAAGTGCTTAAAATCTGTCATTAATCATGAAGTCTACTATAGAACAAATTTATGCCAGAGTCCACCTCAACTGTTTGTGCTCATTTTATGCATCTTTTGAAATTCCTTTTTACAGTGGCTTCTCAGTGTAAGTGAGTCACAACTGCTTATCAGAATTTATGCTATTATTAGAGTATTTCTCCAGTAATCAGAGCATGTAAAAAGTCACCAAGAAAAATTTATTTGCTTTTATAATGCATATTACTTAATACTAGCAATGCACTTGGGTCTTCCCTTCCACATAATTTTCTCTAGATCTCAAAGGAGTACCTGATTTTTTTTTATACTTTTCTTTTCTTTTCTTCAGATAAGTGAGGCTTATCAGTATTTAGGTTCATCCTTAAGATTTACTAACATCAAAATTTGACTGAAAAGAAGCAAGAATCTAGTTTGTGACTTAGTAGTAAGATACACAAAGTAAACTTGACTAAGCTCAAAATTAGAATTTGCTTGTGTTAATGAGTTTCCACATAAACAACTAATTCAAACATGGGATTTCTAGTATGTTAAAGACTGCTATATCAGCATCTAGCATATGTATCCTCATTGGATTGAATAGTTACAGAACATTCAAATCACTATCAGAGTATAAAGATCCACATCAGATAACAATCAGTATTTAATGTATTTCAATTTAAGCACATATTACATGAAGATAAGACAATCTGTAAACACTAATCATAAATTCTGATGCATGAAAACAAAAACTAAGTAGATTTAAAGAAAGAACCTGACACCATTCCAAGTTCATTTACCAGTCTTGTAAAAGTAGCTTCAAATAGTGGTTTTGTGAAGATATCTGATAGTTGTTGATCTGTTGGAACAAAATACAATTCCACTGTACCTTCCATCACATGTTCCCTTATGAAATGGTACATAATGCTGATGTGCTTTGTCATTGAGTGTTGAACTGGATTACCTGTAATAGCAATAGCACTTTGATTATCACAGTAAATAGGGAAATTAGAAAATTCTAACCCATAATCCAGTAACTGATTCTTCATCCAAAGAATCTATGCACAACAGCTTCCTGCAGCAATATATTCTACTTCTGCAGTTGATGTGGAAATTGATTTCTGTTTCTTGCTAAACCAAGAAACTAATCTGCCTCCAAGAAATTGGCAGCTTCCACTTGTGCTTTTCCTGTCTATTTTGCATCCTGTAAAATCTGCATCCGAGTAACCTATTAGCTTAAAATCTGATTCTCTAGGATACCACAATCCTAGATCAGCTATACCCTTAAGGTACTTGAAAAATTCTTTTCACAGCTATTAGATGAGGTTCTCTTGGATCAGCCTGAAATCTTGCACAAAGACAGGTAGCATACATGATATCAGGTCTACTTGCAGTCAAATAGAGTAAAGAGCCAATCATACCTCTGCAGTTAGTAATATCTACTGATGAACCAGTATCTTTATCTAACTTAGTTGCAGTGGCCATAAGAGTGGATGTTGTTGAACTATCTTGCATTCCAAATTTCTTGAGTAAATTTCTGGTGTACATGGATTGACAGATAAAAGTACCTTCTTCATTTTGCTTGACTTGAAGGCCCAGAAAATAACTAAGTTCTCCCATCATACTCATTTGATATCTTGACTGCATTAGCTTTGCAAACCTTTCACAGAGTTTGGCATTTGTAGAACCAAATATGATATCATCAATATATATATGTACCAAAAATAAGTCATTTCCATGGTCGACGTAGAACAATGTTTTATCAATTGTACCTCTATGAAATCCACTTTCCAGAAGAAATTGAACTAAAGTCTCATACCATGCTCTTGGAGCTTGCTTAAGGCCTTAAAGTGCTTTGTCAAGCCTGTAGACATGATTTGGAAATTTTGAATCTACAAAGCCTGGAGGTTGTTCAACATACACCTTTTCTTCCAATTCTCCATTGAGAAAAGCGCTTTTTACATCCATCTGAAAGACTTTAAAATTTTTGTGAGCAGCATAAGCTAAAAAGATTCTTATGGCTTCCAATCTAGCAACTGGTGCAAATGTTTCATCATAATCAATACCTTCATATTGAGAGTAACCCTTAGCAACCAGCCTTGCTCTGTTCCTTGTAATTATGCCATCACTGTCGGTTTTGTTTTTGAACACCCATTTTGTATCAACAACCGATCTCTTCTTTGGTCTTGGCACTCGGGTCCAGACTTTGTTTCTTTCCAATTCATTTCACTCTTCCTGCATTGCTTGCACCCAGTCAACATCTTGAAGAGCTTCTTCCACTTTCTTTGGTTTAGTCTGAGATAGAAAAGAATAATAGAGACATTCATTTGATGTTGCAGTTCTAGTTCTGCTATTTGCTTCAGGATCTCCAATAATTAAGTCAGGTGTATGTGATTTGGTCCACTTTCTTGCAGATGGAAGTTGATTTCTAAAACTGGATCCTCCCCTATGTCAGCATTTTCTAACGCTCCCCCTGTAGTTATGCTCTCTGAGACTTCAGAATTTGAGTTAGATCGTTCAGGACTTGAAGTATCAGAGTTTCCAGAATTACCAGAATTTGGCTCATCAGAACTTGATGAATCATAACTTGAAGAGCCAGAGACAGGTTCTGATGCTTCTTGAGAGTCTTGAGTTGTGGTAGGATCTTTAGCTTACACCCCCTGGACAGGTGCATTTTCCTTTGGAGTTGTTATCACAGTTTCAATGACATCAGAACTTACAGGATAAGAGTATATAAGTCATCAGAATTTACAGAATCAGAATTTAAGTCTTCATTTTCAAATCTCAGCTGATCGTGATCATTGAAATCTTCAAGTCCAATAATCTTCTTATCATCAAAAGATACATTGATAGATTCCATGACAATCCTTGTTCTTAAATTATAGACTCTGAAGGCTTTTGTGGAAAGTGGATATCCAACAAAAATTCCTTCATCAGCTTTTAGATCAAATTTTGACAACTGTTCAGGATGAGTCTTAAGAACAAAACACTTACATCCAAATACATGAAAATATTTCAGATTTGGCTTCTTTTTCTTCACCATCTCATATGGTGTTTTTCCATGCTTGTTTATGAGTGTAGCATTCTGTGTAAAACAAGCAGTCTGCACAGCTTCTGCCCAAAAGTAGGTTGGTAGATTTGCTTCATCAAGCATAGTTCGTGCAGCTTCTATGAGAGTCTTGTTCTTTCTTTCTACAACTCCATTTTGTTGTGGAGTTCCAGGTGCAGAAAATTCCTATTTTATTCCTTGTTCTTTGCAGAACTCTTCCATATTTGAATTCTTGAACTCAGTGCCATTATCACTTCTTATGATTTTAACAGAATCTTTGACCAACTTATCCAGCTGTCTGACATGATCAGTTAGAGTAGATACAGTTTCATTCTTCTTGTGCAAGAAATACACCTAAGTGTATCTTGTGAACTCATCCACTATAACCATAGCGTATTTCTTCTTTGCAATAGACATGACATTGACTGGACCAAATAGATTAACATGAAGTAGGTGATAAGGCTCAAGAATTGAGGATTCAGTTTTGCTCTTGAAAGAAGATTTTCTTTGTTTTGCCTTTTAACATGAATCACAAAGGCCATCAGGAGCAAATACTTATTTTGGAAATTCTCTCACAAGATCTTTCTTTACAAGCTCATTTATGTTGTTGAAATTTAAATGAGAGAGTATTTTATGCCAATTCTAGCTTTCTTCAATTGATGCTCTACTCAACAGACAGATTGCAGAACCATCAGTACTTGTTGAAAGTCGGGCTTCATAAATGTTACCATGCCTGTATCCTTTCAGAACCACTTTGCCTGTAGAATTTCTTACAACTTCACAGTGTTCTTTAAAGAAATCCACATGATAACCTCTGTGACAGATTTGACTCACACTCAGTAGATTGTGTTTAAGTCCTGAGACAAGTGCTACCTATTCAATGATGACATTCCCAAGATTGATATTACTATATCCTTGAGTTTTTCCCATATTGCCATCTCCATAAGAAACTCCTGGGCCAGCTTTCTCCACAAAGTCTGATAGCAGGGCTTTATTTCCAGTCATATGTCCTGAACATCCACTGTCCAGCACTAGCATATCTTTCATGTTGCCCTGGAATTACAAAGACCACTAATAATTAGTTTTAAGAACCCATACTTGCTTGGATCCTTTGGCCTTTTTAAGTTTATTAGCATTTGCAGCGGATTTAATATCAAAGTTTATGCTAACATGCTGTTTATCAGAACTTATATCAGACTTTGCATTAGACTTTACACTAGAAGGAATTAAAGTAACTTTCTTCAAAGAAGGTTTTATTTGATAATAATCATAGTACAAACTATGATATTCCTTACAAGTATAAATGGAATGCCATAAACTACCACAATGAAAACAAGGATTTTGTGGCTTAAACCTAACCGACTCACTCTTAATTCCTGACTTAGGAGGTAAAGAGTTTATATTCTTATTCTTCCTGCAAAAAGAAGAAAGATGGTTAGAGTTTCCACAGTTATAACACTTCTTTCTAGGAGCATTAGGAACATGCATATAATTATTGCTTTTATTCACACCTTCCTTTCCATTCCTATTTTTCCTAGCTGCCTTTCCCTTGTTGACATTACTAATTTCTTTCAGCTTATTCTTAAGCTGCTTCTTTGTCATTAAGCCTATGTTAACTTCAGCTGGTTTATCCTGTTCTAATTTGTCAGAAGTTGACTTTTCCTTAATTTTTGCTACAGACACTTTCATCTTTTTAGAATCAGACTTTACAGTTTTAGCTACAAACTTAACAGGATTCACCTTGGCTTAGCAGTCTGTTTAACAACAATTGGCTCAATTTGTTCAGTTCCTTTTTCACTTTTATCATCTCCATAACCTAAGCCCTCTTTCCAGTTTCCACTACTTAATAAATTCTGAGTTGTTCTGCCAGAGTTAGTCCAAGTCCTGATAATCTCTCTTTCTTTTTCTAACTCAGTTTTTAGAGATTCATTCAATTTTAGCACTTCATCTCTAACATAAAAAGCATCATCTATATCTTTCTGAGTTTGATGGAACAAAACTAACTCTTTTTCTCAACAATCATTCCTTTTCTTATAAGCAAGATTTTCAGAAGTTAATCTTTTACATGTTAAAGTTTGTTCTATGTAACTAATAAATATGGTTTTAAGATATAATCTCAAATCAGTAATATCACCAGTATGAAAAGCATAAGTTGTTTGAGGTGCCTTCAAATCAGCAGTTTCAGGGCTGCCATCAGCATTTGCCATCAAGGCATAATTCACCTCATCTTCAGAATCTGAAGAGTCTGTCCAGCTTTTCTTCTTTGTGACAAGTGTCTTGCATTTGTCACTTTTTCCTTTCTTGCAGTCAGGAGATATGTGGCCTCTTTTACCACAATTGTAGCATTTGACATTTAAGTTGTCTCCTCTGTCAGACTTTGCACTTTTGCCTTCAGACGTTCTGAACCCTTTCTTATCACCACTTAAACATTTCCTGGAAAAGTTCTTTCCCTTTCTGAATTTCCTGTAGGCTCTCTTTGTGATACCCTTCACCATAAGAGCACACAATTTCATCATCTCTGCATCATTATCCATTTCAAGTAAGCTTTCAGTTTCTGAATTATCATCATCAGAATATGATGACTCTGAATCAGACTTTATGATGAGAGCCTTTTCTTTGCCCTTCTTTGAGACAACAACTTTAGGAGATTCCTCCTCAGCCTTAAGAGCAACTATCCTTGACTTTCTCCAAACCCGGGTCAGAAGTTTGGGATTCACAACACACGCACACTGTAATATCTGAAATATATCGTGTAATTATTTTTGCTAATAAATAGATATTATGCATGTTCAGTATTTATTCTGTGAATTATGTGTTAAGTGGTATATGTGTTCGGATGTTTAAAATTGATATAACTTGAGTATTTTAATTTTTATATGTCCAAAATAAAATATAGATAATTGTCATATCTTCCTAATTATTTTTATGTTGATTTGTGATTTTATAAGAAATTTATGGATTTAATAAATTCTTTTTCCAAGTATTTATAAACTATTTTATATAATTGGGAACCAGCCGACTTCACCCGATTTTACGTTTTAATAACCCGAAACTCTTCCGAGAACTCCTTCCTAACCTAATTGCAATATTCCGAGCATTTTCCATGTTTCGACTTTTTCGATCCGGCGTACGGTGAGTCCTGTGCGGGTCCTGGCACACTATTTTCTATACAAAATCCGTTTCGATAATCAATAAAACTCGTATTTTCGATAAACGAGATCTTTTTATTAAACTATTATAATTATCACCTCGTAATACGTGTAACCAGGCGCTGAGACCAAGACCGCAGTACAAATTGTACAGATTTGGATAATTATCCCGAAACCAGTACCGTTTTGGATATGTTTTAATAAATAAACGTACTATTTTATATCTGGAATGCTCCAACGGGATACTAATTTTTCGTAAATATAAATAGCCCTTACCGTAATTATTTTCGTACAGAAAATCATTTGCAAACCAGTTAAATCTTTATAAAACAGAGAAAATAATATATATATATATATATATATAAATCGCTCTTCGTAATCAAACTCAATTTCGAAGGCGTTATCGAAGTCGGACTAGGGCGTGCTTATATTCAAAACGAAGCTATTGAAATCTAGAATCCAAATCTTTCATCCGTTTCACTGCAGATTTCAAAGGTAATTTCCTATTTATTTAATTAAATTCGAATTAATTCAGGGTTTATATATGATTTTTTTATTTTAATATGGTTTATGTGATTTGATGATTTCATGATGTAGAGCATGTTGTGCCATTCGTTTTCATATATTATACTTCAAATTTGGAGTTCAATAGCATGTTTAAATTAGGGTTTGATTATCGAAATTGAAAATTAGGGTATATGTTTATATGAATGTTCTTGATTAATTTTTAGGGGTTTCTTATTTAGGGATTAACAGACGTTGAGAGTTAGTGAGTTTTGTTCCCCTTGGAATTTAGAATCGATTCACGTAACCCTTGATAATCGACGATAACTGTGGTGATTGTATTGTTGTTTCAAAGTTTTCGCTGAATTTTTGAATCGGCGGTGACGTCGGGGATTTCAAGGGCAATTTCCGGATTATTGCATGCTTGTTTGTTGAAATCGACCCAATATCTCGACTCCTGGTATCGTAATCTACAAATCCCCGTCGTCCTTTTGTGTTTCAGGGCTCGAAATCTGTTCGCCGGAAAGCTTGACGCTGCCGGCAATGGCGACGCCGGCGACGTGGTGGAGAAGGTTGTCAAACCACAGTTTGACCCCTGTAGTTTGATTATCCTTACAGTTCAGTCCCTTGTTTTCAAAAACTTATAAAATATATACTTTCGTTTTAAAATCTTATGAAAATAAGATTTCTATTTACAAAATTTTTGAATTTAGGATTTCTATTTGTAAACTTTTCAAAAATAGGATTTATTTTTATAAAATGATTTTAAATATAGTTTAATTATTTTAAATACCAAAAATCATATATTTAAATTCCAAAATTCATTTTTAATTCAAAAATAAATCTAAATTACTTAATTATTTAATTTTAATTAATAATTAATTAAATATTTGATCAATTAATTTAACTATTAATTGATTAATTAGTTTAATTATTTATTAATTGATTTTAATTGATTATCTAATTGGATTTAATTACTTAAAATGATTTAAAAATCTTGAAAAATAGTTTCGAGCTTTAAAATATTATTTTAAATTATTTTCAAGGCTCGATAATTATTATAAAATTATTTTAGAGTCAGATTCGAGTAATCAGACTCTGTTTATTACCCGAAATTGATCCAACGACCCATTGTGACTCCGAAAAATGTTTTAAAAATCATATTAAATACCTGAAAGAGTGTTTATGACTCGAGACCTCTTTATAAATGGAAATTCATTAGTTGTTTAACGTGCTATGTGTTATACGTGACTTGTTTGTTGGACTATTGACCTATATGTTTGGTGTTTATTTGTTTTTAGCATAACTTTCAATCCGTTAATCGAATTTGGGTAAAACAAAGGGCAGATAGAAGTATATACTGAATAGAATCATATGAGTTGAGTATTGATAGATACTTATAATATGTGAGAAGGAGAAGTAAGGCGTAGGAAAGGAAAATAAGTAGTCGAGATGTAGGAAATTGCGATTGGAAATTTGTGAAGTATAGTGAGCTAGTACCAGGCAAGTGTTTTGAACTTTTTCGAGATATATTGTGAATAGTTGATAGTTCTATTTTATATTACAAGTGCTTTAAAGCACTGAACCCTAAACCTTAATTCCAGTTATTGATCTTTGAACCATAAACCTTATTCTTTCTAAACCATTGATTTTTGAACACCCGAATACGAACCATGTTAGTTCACACAATACTGTAGAAGTGGGTTGAATACAATATAGAATACAATCAAATCGATTTTGAACACAAGTAACATTAAACAAATATATTCGATATAATAAACTCTGTTACAATGGAACTGTTCTCTCTCAGTGATGAACAAATATCACGAGAGCTGCTAGGTTACAATGTATGATCTTCTCGATAATGATAACACATATAGTATAAACCTATGTCTGTGTTTATATAGTACACAGTTACCAGATAACTTCTAATTAATATGGAATATAATTCTATCTCCTAAGATATATCAATCAGATATCTTATACAATTCTTTCAGTCCTCTAACTCTTTCCATGCATATCTTCTTTTGTATTAGTCTCGATCTTCTTTCTGTGAATCAGCTTCCTTCCTTAACTATAAGTCCTCTCGTACTTAAGTTCTGATATCCATCTTCTGATAATCTAAGTTCTGATATCCTTAAGTTCTGACTTCCAGTAAGTACTGATATTTCCTGTTTGTTAAGATCTGAAAATGAAACATGAAACATATTAGACATGACATCTCAAATATATCTAACAATCTCCCTAACTTGTAAATTATTCAAAATATACAAGTTAATAGATTTGATGATGTCAAAAACATTTAAGTTCAAATACAATGAGAGTTTAATAAGACTATTAACTACAACTTACAGTCCTTGTAGCTTTACCAACATCACTAGATCAATCTGAATCCATAATGATTCTTAAAAAAATCTTTTACTAGCTTGTCTTTAGCTTTTCTCAGAACTTCAAATAACTGTGCTTTGATCTGCATCAGTTCTTCATCTTTACTATCACCAATTTGATAAATGGCTGTTCAGAGAGCTTGAATTGATGTTCTTTCAAGTCCATCACCAAGTCTGATAACTCTAGGATGTGAAGAGTTTTCATTATAACATAAGCATTTTTCTTTCAGAATAACTTCCACCTTAGCAGAGTTCTTCAACATAGGAATTTCTCTTCCATCACCTTCAATAATTATTGGTATATACTGAGAAGTCTTTGTACCAGAGATTCTAAATAGATCCTTTATAGGCTTCAAAATGTATTCTGACCATCTTCTTGTAACATCAGATTTTACTTCCTGAAGATAGTGAATATGTTGAAGGTCTCTGACAGACTTCTTTAGCACATCAGTATCAGCTAGTCTGTAAGTTAATCCATCATTGAGAAATAAAATCAATTTCTCCTTTAGATTATCCTTATCATGAGCATCTATCACAATTTGAGCAGACAACACTTTGTCAAGGTGCTTTTATTTGATTTGTTCATATGGTTTGTCTGTCAACATGAAAGGATCTCTTAGAGTAACTTCTACTCCTGTTTGTATCTTCTCTTCATCAAAACCTAATCCAGTTCTATCTCTAGGTTGCTTGGATCTCAACCCAAATGTTGCGAGTTGATTCATCATAAGATTGGATTTTGGTTTAACTGGAGTAGCTTTCTTCCATAACAGCTTCTTCTTATCAGCAATTGTCATCTTTTCCCAATTAACTTGATCATAATTTGTTGTTTCTTCTGTAACTTGCTGTTCTTCATTCTGAACAACTTGAGCAGTGTCAGAGGTTGTTTTAGATTCTTCAATTATCTTTCTTCTCTTCAGAATTTGAATACTTTCATCTTCTATCAAATCATCATCATGCATTGTAGTTTGATAGACTGGAATGGAAGAACTTATCTTTTTCTCAATCTTTAAAGGTTAACCAACCTTTTCCTTTCCTTTGACTTAGGAACAATTTCAGTTTGTGATCTAGTCTTGGACTTTGAAGTGTCAGAATTTGACTTTTCCCTGATTATAATGCCTTTTTCCTTAGGCCTTGGAGGTTTCTTTGTATCAGAAGCTTTAGGCTTAAGATTTGTCTTCTCAACTGCAAATCTAGCTTCTTCCTTCTTGAGAGTTTCCAAATCCATTCCTGGATTTTGTTTCAGAAATAATCTTCTAGCTATCTCCTCATCAAGTGTCTGGATTTTAGGATTTTTGTAATAAACAGTAGTTTATTTCCCTTTTAGCTTTAGAGTTTGTAAAAACTTCTGAGAGTCTTTAGATCATGACTGAATCAGAATATCAGAACTTGACATCAGACTTTGTTTATCAGAACTTGACTTCAGACTTTTAGCATTCACAGCATCCGAACTTGACTTGTTCAGTGTAGAAGATTTTCCTTGAACTTTTCCTTGACCTTTGCTCTTATCAGAGTTTCCCTGGTCATCACCTCTATCATCCTTTTTCTTCAGTATTTGAGTAGGTGTGCGTTTGGACTTAACTACCTTTGAGCATTTGGACTTAACTACCTTCTCCCCTTTTTTGGCATCATCAGGAAGTAAGAGAGAAAGAAGAAGTTCAACTGAAGATTGGATTTCATCCAATTGAGCTTTCTGAGAAACTTGGTTAGCCAGAACCTCATCAATTTGGGTCTGTTGCTTCTCTTGAATCTTCTCAATGGCTTCAATTATCTCAAGAGTAGGTCTGATATATCTGTTCTCGTTAAGATTGATCTATAGATCTAGCTTATCAGCATGTTCCTTTAGTGTATCAACCTTTTCATGAGTAGAAAAATGTAGACCTTGAAGAAGTTTGGTAGAAAGAGCAGTGATCTTGAGCTGTGTCTTTAAATCAGCATTTGTGAGCAACTCATCAGCTTTAGCAATATGCTCTGTCAGAATGTTAGGGCTTGGAATGAAATCAGTGTCATTCCACTTCTTGGTCCACTCCACACCTCTGTGAGTATCCTCACAAGGAATAGGTGCTTCATGTTCAACAAATTTCTTCACCAATTCATCCTTTCCCAGAATGGGAACTGGAGTCTCAACAGAAACATTGTCTTCAGAACTTGAGGAAGACTCATTATGTTCTGACAACACAACAGTGTGTGATGCAACTGGAGATTCACGAACTGAAAGAGATATGTCCTAAGTCCAATCATGTATGAGGATTTAGGAATAACTTTTATGTAATCTGTTTTTGATTTCATTGATATTAATAAAAGACTTGTTTTGTTTTTTATTGTGGGCTCTATCTATTTTAAGTGTTTAAATATGATATACCACAGTTTAGTGTAAAGCTTTTTATGGATTGTGATGAGATCATAATAATGAGACCTAAAAGATGATAACTCTAAACTTAATTAGTTCCTGGTCGTAGGATTACTAACTGGTAATTAATAATCCGCAAAGATCGGTACATACTATGCTTGCTTCATTATAAAGGATGTCTGTTCTCATAGATATTTGTGTGGTGACACTATAGCTAGTATGTAGGTGCTTATTATAGAATAAGTTCACTGAACATGACTCACACAGCTGAACAACTGATGGAGTTCACTCACGTGTCAGCAGTTGTTCACATAGTGATAGTTGTACAAGTATCCTTAGACTTGAGGTCATCATAATCATCTTGTGTACACTGAACTATGTTTTGGTTTAGTTCATAGTCTCCAGGGACAATTATAAGGGCTCTACTGGGTATAGGAATTTGTACATGAAGTTAGTGTATGATCAACAAAGGATCTACCCCTTCCAGTGAAGGAAGAGAATGTTCAATGCCGATCCACTTATGCTAGTTCAGGATTCTCTGGCCAGAGTGAATGAAATTAGAAAGGAGTTTCTAATTCACATTAAATAGAACTAAGCATAGTGAATGGGAAAGCAAGTGATTAAATAAGATAGGCTTGACACAAAATCCATGCCTTGTATTTAATCGTGACATTGCAGGGTAGAAGGAATTGATTGTACGGTAACTACTCACTGAATAGGTTCTTGGTATTCTAAGCAGTGAATTCGTATTATCCGAATAGTCGTGATATGCTGAGAAGTATCCCTCACGATGTAGAATAAATATGATTAATTAATTAATCATATTTAATGAATTAGAGAATTTATACAAATAATGATAAAATAGTTTTATTATTATTTATTTCTACTACTGACTTAATATTGAACCTACAGGGTCACACCATAAAAGAGAATGATTTAATGGTGGAGGAATTAATTAATAATGGCTGATAATAAATTATTTATGAAATAAATAATTAATTGGAAAATTTAATAATTGATTAAATGAGATTTAATTAATTATAAATTAATTAAGAAAAAGTGCTTAATATTATTAATTAAGAATTTAATTTTTGGAAATTATATCAAGTGAGATAATTATTTCTAAAGTGTTTAGAAAAAGGATTAATAATTAAAAGGTGTTTTAATTATCAGTGAGAATAATAAAGGGTTAATAATAATAATATTTTATGGGAAAATTTTTAGCTGAAAATTTTGCCTATAAATATACTATTATAAACCCTATTTTTTGCCTCAACCCAAAAGATTTACAAAACCCTAATTCTCTCCACCTCCTCCTCCTTCATTATATCGTTTTCTTGGTGGATACCGGTGGAGTGCTTCACACTTGAGGAGCAGCTGCGAGGGACCTTCGCTCATTGTTCTTGGATCACTTTTAAGGGTTAGAAATCGATCCCATATGTTTTAATCACGATTTATATGCTTTTATTTAGATTTTATATGTGTAAAATTATTTTACCATGCTTCTGTGATAGATAAAATCCTACAATGGTATCATAGAATATGTTGTATGCATATAGATCTGTGGTAAGAAATTCAGAATTTTATGTGCTTGTATGAATTAATTATGATTTTTACAAGTTATATCATGGATTAATTATGACTGATTAGAAATTGTTTCTCAGAATTATTTTGACTGTAGATCTGGGTTCTACAAGTGTTGTAGATCGTCTGGGTATTTTTTCATAATTTTATGATGTATGGATTAATTGTTATGAATTTTTGAAGTTGTTTAAATTAAATTCGCAATTAAATATATATATATATATATAATCTGTAAAGTATATATATATATATATATGTTCTGTTGCTGCTGTGTTTTAATGATGGCACGGAAAGAGAGAAAGCAGCAGAAATTAGCACGGCATTCTATGAGTGGCGGCGGCGGTTCAATGAAAAAAAAATTAAAAAAAAAATGGCTGAAGTCTGAACAGGGCAAAGGACCGCGCATTTGACGTGCGCGCATGGGGCTCACGCGCTCGTGAGTCACGCGTGGCGCGTGTCAGACACGCGCGGGTCAACGGTCAGCCCTGTGCTGACGTCATGCTGACGTCATCAGATGACGTCATGCTGACGTCAGCTTAGGGTTTAGGGCGCGTGAAGCGCGTGTGCGCGTGGGGCGCGTGGAAGACAGTCACACACGCGCCTGACAGCGCGTGTGCGCGTGGGGGCGCGTGGGTTTGCTTCTTTGAGTGCGTGTGGGCGCGTGGAGTGTCAGAATGTGGCGTGCTTGGTGCCGTTGGATTCGTCTTTTTGAGACGCATCTAATGGTATATTATATGATATTTTCTGAAATTGTTTCGGACTGTTTATAGCTAACAATAGTGTTTTAAAGCTGTTTTTGACTATTTTAATTGCTTTTAAATGCCTCATGTGATACATAGAGATGTATAATGCTTAGACCAATATGCTACATGATGTAACATGCCTACCTTTACGTTTATTCATGCTTATATATTTGATATATGCTTAGTTTATCATGCGATGATAGATTTAGGTGAACTTAATTAACATAAGGCGTTTGTTAGACAATCTAGAATACTGAAATTGTTTCATGACCTTAATATAAATATTATGAATACGATCATGAGATTCTTGTGTTTATGAAACACGTAATTGAATATGAATTTTCAATATTGAGAGAAAGGATGATTCTGTCAACAACATATTTCTATCTGTAAAAAAGGGTTATTAAGTGACGCCTCTTGACAATGCTCCACCCGATCTGGGAATCATCTGATTATCGATTATTGATTTGAAATATTTAATTTAAAAGGAAGAATCTCTTTATAATATGATTATGATTGTAACGTAATATAATCCCTCTAAAAATCAAATAATATCAAGTAGTAATTGGCCAATGACACAACGGGCTTGTGTCGGGCATAGCCTTCCAACATGATAGAAAGTGGTTCTTATTTTTGAATCATTGTCGTTTTGTGCTACAGCCGAGGGCTTTGATTTCGAAATAAGAAATACTTGTCTATTACATAGAGATGTGTACATTGAATTAGAATCTAAAGGTCGTTACGTGCTATAGCCGTGGGCCGTTGGAGACTGATTCAATTGTACAAAATGTTGGGTTAGACTTGACTTAGAATATTGAGTTTGTCGTGCCACAACCGTGACTCAATTATTCAAGAGGCTAAATTTATATTAGGGAATAACATAAGTTGTAATTGACAAGAGTTGTCTGCCTATTGAACATCACATGACGTTTCGTGCTACAGCCGAGGTTGTGTGATGGAATGTAGGATCCCTATTCCCACTAGCATTATGAATGCTTAATTTTCACTTAGGGGTTGAATAAATTAGATAAACTAGTGGGAGACACTTATGAATAAAGACCCGATTCATATAGTGTTTTGAAATGAAATTGAATATTTGCTAAGTGTTGTTATGTGTTTATCATTTACAGATTTACTATATTCGTCACTCTTCTGCACTATCACTCCGGAGCACACTAAATGCTCATAAGTTGACAGGTCCTAATTTAGTTGTTTGCTTTCACTGTAACAAGTTGGGGCACTGGAAGAGGAACTGCAAGGTTTACCTTGCAGAATTAAAGAAGAAGAAGGGTAGTGAGACTACCGCTTCTGATTCAGGCATGTTCATGACCAAAGTTAATATGTCACTAGGTCAAATTTCTACTTGGGTATTAGATACCGCCTGTGGTTCTCATATTTGCAATTCGTTACAAGGACTAAAGGGAAGTAGGACTCTTGAAAAAGATGAGGTGATTCTACGTATGGGCAATAGAGCAAGGGTTGCTGCCATATCTGTAGGATCATTTAGTTTACATATGCCTACGGGCAAGACTATTATTTTGAATAATTGTTATTACGTTTCCTCTATTGTGAGGAATATTGTTTCTATTCCTATGTTATATTTGGATGGTTTTTCATTTATTATTAAGAATAATGAATGTTCCATTCTTAGAGATAATGTTCTTTATGGACGTGGTATTTTAAATAATGGTCTGTATGTATGTGACGTAGAGCATGATTTACTTCAGATTGAACAAACTAATAAAAGAAAATGAGATGATGAAAATCTGACCTATTTATGGCACTGTAGGCTAGGTCATATTAGTGAAAATAGACTGCGAACATTGCATAAGGAAGGGTTACTAGACCCCTTTGATTTTGAATCATATCCTACATGCGAGTCTTGTCTATTGGGTAAAATGACCAAATCTCCATTTAGTGGACATGGAGAGAGGGCTACAAATTTGCTAGGATTGGTACACACAGATGTATGTGGACCAATGTCTACGCAAGCCATGGGTGGATTTTCATACTTCATTACTTTCATAGATGATAGATCTAGATTCAGATATTTTCTATTTGATGAAACACAAGTCTGAAGCCTTTGAAAAGTTCAAAGAATATAAACATGAAGTGGAGAAACAAACCAAACATAGTATTATAACTCTTCGATCAGATCGAGGTGGTGAATACTTGAATGGAGAGTTTCTAGATTATCTCAAAGAAAATGGTATAGTCTCCCAGTGGACTCCTCCATATACTCCACAGTTGAATGGGGTATCTGAAAGGAGAAATCAAACTTTGTTAGACATGGTTCGTCCATGATGAGCTATGCGAATCTTCCAGTATTCCTATAGGGTTATGCATTGGAAACCTCAGCATATTTACTGAATAAGGTGCCTTCCAAATCTGTTCCTCAAACTCCATATGAGATATGGAAAGAAAGGAAACCGAATCTTAAACACGTTAAGATTTGGGGATGTCCAGCTTATGTCAAGAAAGTTGACCCAGATAAGCTGGAATCTCGATCCGTAAAATGTAATTTTGTGGGATATCCTAAAGAGACCTTGGGGTATTACTTTTACATCGATCATCGGGTGTTTGTCTCCAGACATGCTACCTTCTTGGAAAAGCAGTTTATCCTTGAAGGAAACAGTGGGAGCAAAATTGAACTTGATGAAGTTCAAGAAGCACAAACTACTACAGATCAAGTGGAAACACCTGTTCAGACTGTATAACCTTCTGTGGAACAGCCCATTCGTAGGACATGGAGAGTGTCTCGCCAACCTGAGAGATATTATGGCCTTGTCATTGAGAATGGCAATGAGTTATCAATCATTGATGATGATGACCCTGTGACCTATAATGAGGCTATGAGTAGTGATGACTCAGAGAAATGGTATAGTGCCATGAAATCCGAAATGGAATCTATGTATACCAACCAAGTATGGACTCTGGTTGAGGCGCCTGAAGGTATTAAGCCTATTAGATGTAAGTGGGTATACAAAAAAAAGATTGGAGCAGATGGCCAGGTGGAGACCTATAAGGCCAGGTTCGTGGCAAAAAGATCCAAACAAAGGCAAGGTATTGACTTTGATGAAACTTTTTCGCCTGTAGCCCTGTTAAAATCAATTCGGATTTTGCTTGCGATTGATGCTTACTACGACTATGAGATCTGGCAAATGGATGTGAAAACGGCCTTCCTCAATAGGGAACTTGAGGAGGAAGTGTATATGACACAATCAGATGGTTTTCCTTCCAAGGGAAATGAACACCTAGTGTGTAAGCTGCTGCGAACCATATATGGTTTAAGGCAAGCTTCTCGTAGATGGAACATCCGTTTTGAAGAGACAATCAAATAGTTTGGTTTTATCAAAAACATAGATGAACCATGTGTCTATAAGAAGGTTAGTGGGCGCGCGGTAACATTTCTTGTATTGTATGTAGATGACATACTTCTTATAGGAAATGATATACCGATGCTACAATCAGTCAAAGTATGGCTATCAAAGAACTTCACCATGAAGGACTTGGGAGAAGCATCCTACATTCCCGGTATAAAGATCTATAGAGATAGATCTAGAAGAATGATAGGTCTTACCCAGGGTATATACATCCAGAAAGTGCTTAAAAGGTTTAGCATGGAAAACTCCAAAGGAGGCCTCATACCGATGAGCCATGGAGTGTCCCTTTCCGAAAAATGTCTCCTAAGACACCTGAGGAAAGAGAGCATATGAGTAAGATTCCTTATGCTTTAGCAATAGGATCTATCATGTACGCGATGTTGTGTACAAGGCCTGATGTTGCTTATTCAATTAGTGTGATGAGCAGATATCAGTCTAATCCAGGTGAAGACCACTGGAAAGCAGTGAAAAACATCCTTAAGTACTTGCGAAGGACTCAGGACATTTTTCTTGTTTTTGGTGGTGAATCTAAGTTGAAAATAGAGCGTTATACTGACTCTAGTTTTTAATCAAAAAGTGATAGCAAATCCATATCGGGGTACGTGCTTACTCTGAATGGTGGTGCGATTAGTTGGAAGAGTTCCAAACAGTCTACAACGGCTGACTCCACAGCGGAAGCAGAATATATAGCTGCAAGTGAGGCTGCAAAAGAAGCCATTTGGATGAGGAAATTTGTTTCTGAGTTGGGAGTTGTTCCTAGTGTTGAAGAGCCTATAGTGTTGTATTGTGATAACAACGCAACAATAGCACAAGCCAAGGAACCTAGGTCTCTTAAAAATTCCAAACATGTCCTGCGGCGCTTTCATCTGATTAGGGAGATTGTTGAAAGAGGAGATGTCAACGTCAAGAGAGTTGACACACATAACAACGTAGCAGACCCACTCACAAAGCCACTTTCTCAAAGTCACTTTGATCGTCATAAAGACAAGATGGGTATTAGATACCAGAGTGATTGGCTTTAGTACATGTGGGAGATTGAAAGAGATATGTCCTAAGTCCAATCATGTATGAGGATTTAGGAATAACTTTTATGTAATCTATTTTTGATTTCATTGATATTAATAAAAGACTTATTTTGTTTTTTATTGCGGGCTCTATCTATTTTAAGTGTTTAAATAAGATATACCACAGTTTAGAGTAAAGTTTTTTATGGATTGTGATGAGATCATAATAATGAGACCTAAAAGATGATAACTCTAAACTTAAATAGTTCTTGGTCGTAGGATTACTAACTAGTAATTAATAATCCACAAAGATCGGTACATACTATGCTTGCTTCATTATGAAGGATGTCTGTTCTCATAGACATTTGTGTGGTGACACTATAGCTAGTATGTAGGTGCTTATTATAGAATAAGTTCACTGAACATGACTCACACAGCTGAACAACTGATGGCGTTCACTCACGTGTCAGTAGTTGTTCACATAGTGATAGTTGTACAAGTATCCTTAGACTTGAGGTCATCATAATCATCTTGTGTACACTGAACTATGTTTTGGTTTAGTTCTTCGTCTCCAGGGACAATTATAAGGGCTCTACTGGGTATAGGAATTTGTACATGAAGTTAGTGTATGATCAACAAAGGATCTACCCCTTCCAGTGAAGGAAGAGAATGTTCAATGCCGATCCACTTATGCTAGTTCAGGATTCTCTGGCCAGAGTGAATGAAATTAGAAAGGAGTTTCTAATTCATATTAAATAGAACTAAGCATAGTGAATGGGAAAGCAAGTGATTAAATAAGATAGGCTTGACACAAAATCCATGCCTTGTATTTAATCGTGACATTGCAGGGTAGAAGAAATAATTAATAAAAGTTTATTATTATTTATTTCTACTACCGGCTTAATATTGAACCTACAGGGTCACACCATAAAAGAGAATGATTTAATGGTGGAGGAATTAATTAATAATTGCTGATAATTATTTATTTAAGAAATAAATAATTAATTGGAAAATTTAATAATTGATTAAATGAGATTTAATTGATTATAAATTAATTAAGAAAAAGTTCTTAATATTATTAATTAAGAATTTTATTTTTGGAAATTAAATCAAGTGAGAGAATTATTTCTAAAGTGTTTAGAAAAAGGGTTAATAATTAAAAGGTGTTTTAATTATTAGTGAGAATAATAAAGGGTTAATAATAATAATATTTTATGAGAAAATTTTCAGCTGAAAATTTTGCCTATAAATATACTATTATAAACCCTATTTTTTGCCTCAACCCAAAAGATTTACAAAACCCTAATTCTCTCCACCTCCTCCTCCTTCATTATATCGTTTTCTTGGTGGATACCGGTGGAGTGCTTCACACTTGAGGAGCAGCTGCTAGGGACCTCCGCTCGTTGTTCTCCGATCCCTTTTAAAGGTTAGAAATCGATCCCATATGTTTTAATCACGATTTATATGCTTTTATTTGAATTTTATATGTGTAAAATTGTTTTACCATGCTTCTGTGATAGATAAAATCCTACGGGAACAACTTCATTTAAATTCTAAACATCAGAGTTTATCTCCAGAGCTGGTGTGGTTGGTGTAGATGGTATCTCAACATTTAAAATTGGAAAATGAGTTGGAGATTGCTGAGCTTCTTTAGATGGAGATTCCAGATAAAGAACATTTGGTATATTCAAATTATGAATATCTATTTCAGAAGTTGTAGCTTGTTTTTTAGCATTACTTGTAGCTTTAATAGGACAAACATGAGGTGTTGACACAGTATTCTGAGCTTGAGTAGGGAATGGCAAAGCTTCAATTACCACAGGTTCTGATGAGATCAGAGATTCCTGATCCCCTTCCTCAGCTTCAGTTGAATCCTCAGATATAGGCTTGGCCTTGTACCTTTCTGCCCTCATTTTCTTTAGTCTCCTTGCCAGTGAAGGAGTTGCATTAGCAACTTCAGAACTTACAGATTTCCTCTTCAAAGTATCAGAACTTTGAGCTACAGTTTCTTTCTGAGAAGTAACATTCTCAGCTCCAATTGTCATAGGTTCTGATGCATGAACCCGTGCTTCAACTGTTTCCTCATCACTATCAGATTCATCTCTGAGAATCATCTTCCTTCTCTTTTATGGAGGTTGAGGAACAGACTTTGTCCTCTTTGGCCTGGAAGATGAAGATCTGATGGTATGTGCTGATGATTCAGGTTGAGATGATTGAGTTGATGGTTTGAAAGATGTCCTGATGGTAGATTTTGGTTGTGGTTGAGAAGTTTGAGGTGTTTGGGTAGTGGTGGTAGGTGCTGATGGTTGAGGTTCAGATGGTTGGGCATCAGGATATAGTGCAGTGTATGTAACTGGATTATAGGTTATTAAGGCCTGTTTGATAGATAAAGGAATTTGGAGGGGTCTTAACACAACCTTCTTATTATCAGTAGATAATAAGTCATTAAAAGCTCTTTTAGCTAGTCTAAATGGTGAAAGTGATTCACTAGCTTATTGGGGCTTATCAGAACAACAAACACTATAGATAAGCTGACATAATCTAGCAAAATAGACAGTATTCCTATCTTCTGTCATCCTATCCCCAATAAAGCCTAAAACAGCACTTGCATAATCAAAATCAGTTTGATTAATGAGAGCATACCCGATTTGTTGACTGAGTATGGGGATTGCATCGAAAATAAAACATTTATTGGCGAAGGTCTTTGTAATGCAGTCAAAGAAGAAACTCCATTCCCTCCTTATATTGGATCTCTTCAATTGACCCAGCTTTTCCAATGTCTTTTCATACCCCAGAATGGCCATCATATTTTGAAGAACTGGCTCCTCAACAGTTGTATAAGCGTAGTTCTCAGGAAGCTGCAATGCTTGACGAACTGTAGCCAAAGTCACGACATGCTCATCCTCCCTTGTTGTAAAGATAATACTTGGGGACCCTTGAGCACCTCTATCATCATAGATTCCACTTCTCCAAAACTCCAGCACTTGGGTTCTAGAGATTACTTCAAGTTGGGTCAAAGCATACCCAATATCAGAATTAGCAAGGAAATCCTGAATAAAGTGAAGTTCGGATGGAGCTTCAGCCTTGCTAAGAATAGATGAGTAGTTGTTAGGAACATGCTTGGCTCCATTGAAAATCAAGTCTTTTGGTGCCAACTCTGAAGAAATTAAGTGAGAAAGATAGTGTTTGCAAGGTATTTGATAAAAGTCCTGAAAGAAAATGCTTCAGAGAATATTAGAGAGAGAGAGAGAATAAAAGAGATTAAGATTAGAAAAGTAAGTAAAAGATTAGAAAATCTTTTAACTCCCATATATATACTCTCTCCACTCAACAATTATATTTTTGAAGCATGGGATACACTTTACACCTGACAACATGTGAACAGTCAGTAAAAAGTTAAAGCAGGAGTTAATGGGCACGTAAAATAAGCAATAATTACCGTGCACATGCAGTTTTTCAGGACAAACACGTTTACCACTAACCCATAATGATTATGACAGTTTTTATCTTACCCAAATATATTCTGATTCAAATATGACTATTTTAGTTTTTATCACAAATAAGTCAAGTAAAGAATAATGCCACGTAAGCATTAGAGATTATATCAGGATATAATAGCAGAACTTGAACTTATATCAGAACTTAATAGTCATTAGAATATGGCTTCTGTACTCAAAAAGTGAATATCTTTTTCTGTGATTCTTCATACAAATACTGACTTGTTTTCTTCAAAGTTTAATCATCAGAACTTCCATCAGAACTTGTCATCAGAATTTATGAAAATGACACTTAATTGTTTATCAAAAACAACTTAATCACCACATTAATTTTCATCATTCATATGGAGTGAAAGTGTGTGCATTCAGCATAATATCAGATTGAGATTAAAGTCTGATAAACTTCAGTACATCTTAGAAATAAGGCATAACTAAGAAAAGTGCTTAAAATCTATTATCAATCATGAAGTCTACTATAGAACAAATTTATGCAAGAGTCCACCTCAACTGTTTGTGCTCATTTTATGCATCTTTTAAAATTCCTTTTTACAGTGGCTTCTCAGTGTAAGTGAGTCACGACTGCTTATCAGAATTTATGCAGTTATCATAGTCTTTCTCCTGTAATCAGATAATGTGAAAAGTCACCAAGAAAATTTATTTGCTTTTCTAATGCATATTACTTAATACCAGCAATGCACTTGGGTCTTCCCTTCCACATATTTACTCTAGATCTCAAAGGAGTACCTGACTTTTCTTTTCTTTTATTTTGATAAGTGAGGCTTATCAGCATTTAGTTCATCCTTAAGATTTATTGACATCAGAATTTGACAGATAAGAAGCAAGAATCTAGTTTGTGACTTAGTAATAAGATACACAAAGTAAACTTGACTAAGCTCAAAATTAGAATTTGCTTGTGTTAATGAGTTTCCACACGAATAACTATTTCAAACATGGGATTTATAGTATGTTAAAGACTACTAGGTCAGCATCTAGCACAGTTATCCTCATTGGATTGAATAGTCACTGAACATTCAAAACACTATCAGAGTTTAAAGATCCACATCAGATAACAATCAGCATTTAATGAATTTCAGTTAAAGAACAGATTTCATGAAGATAAGACAATCTGTAAACACTGATCATAAAGTCTGATGCATGAGAACAAAAACTAAGAAGATTTAGAGAAAGAACCTGAAACCATTCCAAGTTCATTTACCAGTCTTATAAAAGTAGCTTCACATAGTGGTTTTGTGAAGATAACTGCTAGTTATTGATCTGTTGGAACAAAATGCAATTCCACTGTACCTTCCATCATATGTTCCCTTATAAAATGGTACCTAATGCTGGTGTGCTTTGTCATTGAGTGTTGAACTGGATTACCTGTCATAGCAATAGAACTTTGATTATCACAGAAAATAGGGATTTTAGAAAATTCTAACCCATAATCCAGTAACTGATTCTTCATCCAAAGAATCTGTGCACAACAGCTTCCTGCAGCAATATATTCTGCTTCTGCAGTTGATGTGGAAATTGACTTCTGTTTCTTGCTAAACCAAGAAACTAGTCTGCCTCCGAGAAATTGGCAGCTTCCACTTTTTTGGTTCAGTCTGAGATAGAAAAGAGTGATAGAGACATTCATTTGATGTTTTAGGTCTAGTTCTGACACCTGCTTCAGTATCTCCAATAATTAAGTCAGGTGTATGTGATTTGGTCCACTTCCTTGCAGATTGAAGTTGACTTCTAGAACTGGATCCTCCCCCATGATCCATGCTGTCTCCATCAGCATTTTCTGATGCTCCCCCTGTAGTTATGCTCTCTGAGACTTCAGAATTTGACTAGGATCCTTCAGGATTTGAAGTATCAGAGCTTCCAGAATTATCAGAATTTGGCTCATCAGAGCTAGATGAATAAGAACTTGAAGAGCTAGTGACAGGTTCTGAGGCTTCTTGAGAGTCTTGAGATATGGTAGGATTTCCAGCTTGCTCCCCCTGGACAGGTGCATTTTCCTTTAGAGTTATTACCACCGATTCAATGACATCAGTACTTACAGGATCATAGTTTAAGTCATTAAAATTTAAGTCTTCATTTTCAAATCTCAGCTGATCGTGATCATTGAAATCTTCAAGTCCAGTAATCTTCTTATCATCAAAAGATACATTGATAGATTCCATGACAACCCTTGTTCTTAAATTTTAGACTCTGAAGGCTTTTGTGGAAAGTGGATATCTAACAAAAATTCCTTCATCAGCTTTTAGATCAAATTTTGAAAGCTGCTCAGGATGAGTCTTAAGAACAAAACACTTGCAACCAAATACATGAAAGTATTTCAGATTTGGCTTATTTTTCTTCACCATCTCATATGGTGTTTTTCCTTGCTTGTTTATGAGTGTTGCATTCTGTGTAAAATAAGCAGTCTGCACAGCTTTAGCCCAAAAGTAGGTTGGCAACTTTGCTTCATCAAGCATAGTTCGTGCAGCTTTAATGAGAGTTCTGTTCTTTCTTTCTACAACTCCAATTTGCTGTGGAGTTCCAGGTGCAGAAAATTTCTGTTTGATTCCATGTTCTTTACAAAACTCTTCCATGATTGAATTCTTGAATTCGGTGCCATTATCACTTCTTATAATTTTAACAGAATCTTTCACCAACTTATCCAGCTGTCTGACATTATCAGTTAGAGTAAATGCAGTTTCATTCTTCTTGTGCACGAAGTATACCCAAGTGTACCTTGTGAACTCATCCACTATAACCATAGCATATTTCTTCTTTGCAATAGACATGACATTGATTGGACCAAATAGATCAACATGCAGCAGGTGATAAGGCTCAAGAATTGATGACTCAGTTTTGCTCTTGAAAGAAGATTTTCTTTGTTTTGCCTTTTGACATGAATCATAAAGGCCATCAGGAGCAAATACTGATTTTGGAAGTCCTCTCACAAGATCTTTCTTTACAAGCTCATTTATGTTGTTGAAGTTTAAATGAGAGAGTGTTTTGTGCCAATTCCAGCTTTCTTCAATTGATGCTCTACTCAACAGACAGATTGCAGAACCATCAGAACTTGTTGAAAGTCTGGCTTCATAAATGTTACCATGCCTGTAACCTTTCAGAACCACTTTGTCTGTAGAATTATGTATAACTTCACATTGTTCTTCAAAGAAATCCACATGATAACCTCTGTCACAGATTTGACTCACACTCAGCAGATTGTGTTTAAGTCCTAAGACAAGAGCTATTGTTTCAATGATGACATTCCCAAGATTAATACTGCCATATCCCAGAGTTTTTCCATTGTTGCCATCTCCATAAGAAACTCTTGGGCCAGCTTTCTCCATAAAATCTGAGAGCAGGGCTTTATTTCCAGTCATATATCCTGAACATCCACTATCCAGTACTATGATGTTATTCCTGTTGCCCTGCAATCACAAAGACCACTAATGGTTAGTTTTAAGGACCCAAAGTTGCTTGGATCCTTTGGCCTTTTTAAGTTTGTTAGCATTTGCAGCGGATTTAATATCTGAGTTTATGCTAACATGCTGTTTATCAGAACTTATATCAGACTTTGCATCAGACTTTACACTAGAAGGATATAAAACAACTTTCTTCAAAGAAGGTTTTATTTGATAATAATCATAGTACAAAGTATGATATTCCTTACAAGTATAAATGGAACGCCATAAACTACCACAATGAAAACAAGGATTTTGTGGCTTAAACCTAACAGACTGACTTTTAACTCCTGACTTAGGAGGTAAAGAGTTTATATTCTTATTTTTCCTGCAACAAGAAGCAAGATGGTTAGAGTTTCCACAGTTATATCATTTCTTTCTAGGAGCATTAGGAGCAGGCATATAATTATTGCTTTTATTCACACCTTCCATTCCATTCCTATTTTTCCTAGCTGCATTAACCTTGTTGACATTCCTTATTTCTTTCAGCTTATGCTTAAGCTGCTTCTTTGTCATTAAGCCTATGTTAACTTCAGCTGGTTTATCCTGTTCTAATTTGTCAGAAGTTGACTTTTCCTTAACTTTTGTCACAGGCTCTTTTATCTTTTCAGAATTAGACTTTACAGTTTTAGCTACAAACTTAACAGGATTTACCTTTGGCTTAGCAGTTTGTTTAACAACAATTGGCTCAATTTGTTCAGTTCCTTTTTTACTTTTATCATCTCCATAACCTAAGCTCTCTTTCCAGTTTCCACTACTTAATAAATTATGAGTTGTTCTGCTAGAGTTAGTCCAAGTCCTGATAATCTCTTTTTCTTTTTCTAACCCAGTTTTTAGAGATTTATTCAATTTTAGCAATTCATCTCTAACATAAAAAGCATCATCTATTTCTTTCTGAGTTTGATAGAACATAACTAACTCTTTTTCTAAATAATCATTCCTTTTCTTAAAAGCAAGATATTCAGAAGTTAATCGTTCATATGTTAAAGTTTGATCTATGTAGCTAATAAACATGGTTTTAAGTTATAATCTCAACTCAAAAATATCATTAGTATGAAAGGCGTAAGTTGTTTGAGGTACCTTTAATTCAGCAGTTTCAGGGCTGCCATTAGCATTTGCCATTAAAGCATAATTCACCTCATCTTCAGAATCTAAAGAGTCTGTCCAGCTTTTCTTCTTTGTGACAAGTGCCTTGCCTTTATAACTCTTTCCTTTCTGGCAGTCAGGAGATATGTGGCCTCTTTCACCATAATTATAACATTTGACATTTGAGTTGTCTCCTCTGTCAGACTTTGCACTTTTACCTTCATACTTTCTAAACCCTTTCTTATCAGTACTTCCACCTTTCTTGAAAAACTTCTTTCCCCATCTAAATTTCATGTAGGATATCTTTGTGACAACCTTCACCATAAGAGCACACAATTTCATCATCTCTTCATCAGTATCTATTTCAGGTAAACTTTCAGTTTTTGAATTATCATCATCAGAACTTGATGATTCTGAATCAGACTTTATGATGAGAGCTTTTCCTTTGCCTTTCTTTGAGACAGCGACTTTGGGGGATTCCTCCTCAGCCTTAAGAGTAACTGTCCTTGAATTTCTCCCATATCTATTGCTTCTTTGATCCATCTCAAGTTCATAAGTCTTGAGCATACCATAAATTTTTATCAAGAGTAGTTTCATCAAGAGCATAGTTGTTTCTTATAGTAGTAGACTTCAAATCCCAACTTTTAGGAAGAGCTAAAAGGAATTTTAGATTTGAATCTTCAAGATCATATTCTTTGTCCACCAGTGACAGATCATTCAAGAGTTTGAAAAACCTGTCATATAAGTCAGTTAATGACTCATCATCTTTTGAGTCAAAGTGCTGATACTCTTGAGTGAGTATAGTCCTCCTGTTCTTCTTGATTGCATCAGTTCCCTGGCATCTTGTCTCCAAAGCATCCCATATCTCCTTTGCAGTCTTGCAATGAATTACCCTGTTTGACATGACATTATCAATGGCACTATGCAGCAAATGCCTTACCTTTGCATCCTTAGAAATGGATGAGATATCTTCAGCTGTATACTTACTTTTCTCCTTTGGTATGGTCTTTGATGGCTGATATGCAACTACAACAGAGAGCTTGGTTGGCTTATGCGGTCCTTCATTAATTCTGTCAAGGTATTCTGGATCATTAGCTTCCAGAAACATAGCCATCTTCACTTTCCATATGGGATAATAAGAAGGTCTCAGTATGGGAACCCTAATAGTCTCATATCGACTGTGGATTTGAGTGTTTTTAGTTTCTTCAGTTTTGGTGGGCTTGGTTGGATTTTCTTCTTCTTCAGACATGATTGTTTTGATCTTTATTGTATGTGTGTTAGCAGATAGGCTCTGATACCAATTGTTAGGTCACACAACACTGTAGAAGGGGGTTGAATACAGTGTATAATAGAATCAAATCAATTTCGAACACAAGTAACAGTAAACAAATATATTCGATATAATAAACTCTGTTACAATGGAACTGTTCTCTCTCAGTGATGAACAAATATCACGAGAGCTGCTAGGTTACAATGTATGATCTTCTCGATAATGATAACACATATAGTATAAACCTATGTCTATGTTTATATAGTATACAATTACAAGATAACTTCTAATTGACATGGAATATAATTCTGTCTCCTAAAATATATCAATCAGATATCTTATACAATTATTTCAGTCCTCTAACTCTTTCCATTCATATCTTCTTTTGTATTAGTCTCGATCTTCTTTCCTATTAATCAGCTTCCTTCCTTAACTATAAGTCCTCTCGTACTTAAGTTCTGATATCCATCTTCTGATATTTATCTTCTGATAATTTAAGTTATGATATACTTAAGTTCTGACTTCCAGTAAGTACTGATTCCAGTAAGTACTGATATTTCCTGTTTGTTAAGATCTGAAAACTAAACATGAAACATATTAGACATGACATCTCAAATATATCTAACAAACCATAAATATATGATACTACTCCACAAATACATACAAACTAAATACCAAACACTGAACCAAGATTTGCTTACATACTCAAACTATTGTACCTTATGTATTGAAAAACCAAATCCTTGTATCTTTGAAACTTTGATTCTTTTGTTATCCAATTCTTTCACCAGCCGATAGCCATTCTTTAGAATTGCTATTTTGTTTCCATGTGAGGATTGAAACCCATCTCATGATTGAAATATCCCATGTTGATTATGATTATGTTTATTGCTTTACATTATTTATTCTGTTATTGTGATAGAATTGGATTGTTTTATAAAATTGTGGACCAGATTCGTGGTCAGACTAGATTCGTGGTCAACTTAGGCCAATATGTGCCTCAGATCCAGTAATTAGAGTAGAGTTGTGTGCCTTGCTCGGGGTTAGTGCGTGACTGATCATCAGCCTAACCTTGGTTTTTAAAATAAAAATATAATATCCAATTCTATATCCTTATTCATTGTTCCCTTGATACCGTAACTCATTTCACTTGATCATTTTATTCTCAGTATTGTCAATGTGTGTAAGTCATATGTCATAGCCTATTTGTATATTCGAGGATTCAACTCAACTCAAATAAGAATGTAATAAGTAAATAGTGGATCGACCGTCAGAGAGATCTCGCAAAGTAATATCTGTCAAAGGATTCAGAAATAAGGTTCATCTACAGACTTGAGGAGTTAATTCACTGGAAGAAGTTCAAGAATTTGATCATGCCTCAGTGATATAAATCAAGATCGTGGATTTAATCAAATGACAGAGATCTCGTCAAAGTATCATTAATTACAAGGATTTAATCTGAAGAAAATCAAAGTGTCAGAGTCAAGACATGAAGAAACGTCACGGAAGTTAGTCACTCATGAACCAGACAGTACATCGACTGTCAACGTTGAAGTGATGGAATTGATTCATAATTTTCAGTGATTTTCAGAAGATTTGCAGAAGAATGGTCGCTGCTCAAGACTAGAATTAATTCTCTATTAATTAATTAAGTCATCTAATTTAATTAAGAAAATAAATTATATCTGCGAAGAATAATTTATTTATTAATTGAATTAATTGATTAATTAATTCTGAATTAATTATAGGAATTTTAGGAATTTTCAGAAGCTTAATTGGATTAAATTCAAGCATTAAATCAGCAAGACAATTGAAAATGAACTAGCATGACAATCAGGATTGTCATACCGATTGTCATGCTAGGCCATTTTCCATTGTCATACCGAAAGTTACTCTAGGAGGATGATTGTCATGCTAGTTCATTCTGATTGTCATGCTAGTTCATTCTGATTGTCATGCTAGTTCATTCAGATTGTCTTGCTAGTTCATTCAATTGTCCTACCGAAAGTCTTGCCAGCTATAGGATTGTCATGCCAAGTCAATTCTATTGGTTTTGTTGATTTAAATAGAAGCAGAGAAGCAGCATATCAATCTATCATTCAAACAGAAGAACAAAGAACAAGAAAAGCAGCCGCCTTGAAATATTACATTTTTCATCTGTTTAATTCAAGATTAATTTCTAGATTGTAAAGTTAAATCCAATCAACTAGAAATCTTTATCTTGTTCTTGTGTAACAATCTAGCGGATCAAAATCCCTAGAACTTAATCTCAAATTGCGTTTAGCATTTGAATCTTTTTATTACAAAAATAGAAAAAGTTCATGTCGAATTTATTCTAGATTTGTGATAATTAATTTGAGATTAATTCCTTGTAATCGATACAGTTGTTGTAACACCTTTCAAGTTTAATAATATTTTTATTTAACTTGAATTTTGTTTCACATTTTTTATTCCGCATTTAATTCGATTATTCAGTACTGTTTGTATTCAACCCCCCCTTCTACAAACACATTGGGACCTAACAATTGGTATCAGAGCCTTCTGATTAACGAACAAATCAAGATCCTAGACTTTTGTGATTTTTCAACTCCTTGAATTTTTATTTATTCAAAAATTCATAATGACTTCACATAAAGTTGGAACCGTTAAAATTCCACAATTTGATAAAGAGAATTATATCATGTGGAAGAAGAAGATGCTATTATTTTTACAAGTTGCAAATCCCAAATATTCAAACTTGTTAAAGAAGGGTATAAAAACTCCGATGGTTATTGAACCGGAGGTAATAATAGATGGTGTGGTGACTACTGAAGCTAGAACCTATCCAAAAGAGCCTGAAGATTTTACTCCTGCTGAGAAGGAAGAAGCCTCCTTGGATGCCAGCCTTCAATTAATATTAATTGATTCCCTTGATCCCTTGATGAACAGACATGTGATGAACTGTAAAAATTCCAAACACATGTGGGAAACTATTGAGGTGATTAATGAAGGCACAGAGGAAGTTAGGGAGAACAAGTTGGAAATCCTAACCTCTGAATATGAACATTTCAAATCAAATCCAGGAGAAGGAATTACTGAAGTGTTTGAGAGGTACAATGCGTTGATCAACAACCTGAACATCAATGGAAAGTATTATTCAATCAGGGAGGTCAACAAAAAGTTCCTTTTAACACTGCCAGCTCATCTTGAACATAGAATCACTGCCATTAGAGAAGCTAGAGATCTGAGTGAGATTTCTTTGGACAGGCTCTATGGAGTGTTAAAAACTTATGAGTTGGAGCAGATTCAACAGAAGGAAGTCTACGGGAAGGATAGAATGGTCAGCACATCTAATGCACTTGTAGCTGAAGGTCAACAACAACAACAATCTCAACAGTTAGAAAGAATGGTACAGTTTTCCAAGGGTGAGGAAAATGAGTTAGTAGCAGAATATGATCCTCCTACTACAAATCAATCAAGTGATGATTTTTATTCCTTGGAAGAGCTGGAGCAATTGGAAGACGAGTCAATGGCCCAAATTGTCAAGAGATTCTCCCATGTCAGATTCAAGAGGAATCCCAAGCTTAAGTACAAGTCCAACTACAACAAATTCCAGAAAGGTGGATCTTCATCCTCTAACACCAGCAGTGGTGGATACAAAATAGGGATGGTTGATCGAAGCACCATTAGATGCTATAACTGCAATGAGTTGGGACACTTTGCCACAGAATGTAGGAAGCCAAAGCAAGTAAGAAAGAACTCTGAAAGGGCTTATCTGGCAAAGGGAAGAAGCTGGGATGATACTGACAGTGAAGATGAAGATGAAGGAAATCTTGCTCTTATGGCTATTGATGGAAAAGCTTCATCGTCAAGAATAGAGGTAAAACTTTCTGATGCTGAAATGGTTTATCATCTAAGAGGTAACTTAGATTGTGCACGTCGTGATAATGAACTGTTAAGTTTACAGATCACAGACCTTGAGAAAGAGGTCAATGAATTAAGACTTGTGCACATTAATCAAGACAAATTAAGAGAACAGGTATCTTTTCTAGAGAATAGAGTTGACTGTTATAGAAAACTCGAAACTATTCTCAAAGACAAGATCACCGGTCTTGAGACTAAGGTTAGAGCCTACTTCAATTCTTGTTCGAAGGCTAAAGAGTTCTACAGTAAGCAAGCTGTTAATCAAACATCTGGAATAGGTTATGATTACAATGCTGCTATTGGAGAATTAGGCATAAACTCCCCTCCTCATGTATGTGCTAAAGGGAGGGAAGTACCACATGTGCTTAAGGGTGTTGATGAACCCCTCTATAAAGCATCAATTGCTGAACCATTTGATGCGACCTCTTCTGTTATTCATGAAGAAATACGTGCTGAAGATCATGCTAATGAGAAGATTGTTTCCAAGTCAAGTGAGTCGAAAGTTCCAGTCAAAGTTGTGAAAGCAACTGAGTCTAACTCAGACACACATGAGTTGGATAACAATAATGCCATGTCTACCATGCATAAATTACCTGCTGTTAATCACTCTCATAAAGCATGTGGTGTTGCTAATTGTATGTCTTGTGCTTTTAATATGATGTATGCTTATTTTAATGGTAAGCATGTGTCTAATGATAAGACTACTCCTCGTCAGCATGTGAATAACATGAAGCATGATAGGTCTAAGACTGCTAGTCCTTCTAAGGCTAGAAAGGAGACATTTGTGCCTAAGCTTAAACAGAAATTTGTTAAGGCTGTTTACAAGGTCAAATGTTCAGTCATTGAGAAAGTTGAGACAATTAAAATTAAAAATGTTGTTTTGCCTGATAAAGGACAGTTCTACAAGTATGCCGGGCCCAACCAAGTTTGGGTTCCGAAGAAGGTCTAATCCATTTGAAGTGCAGGGCATTAAAACAGGTGAAACCAGAAGTGTGGATTCTTGACAATGGATCATCAAGACATATGACCGGAGATAGAGCCCTGCTATCAAATGTGGATTGAGAAAGCTGGCCCCCTGGTTACCTTTGGAGATAACAGCAAAGGTTTATCTGAGGGATATGGCTGTTTGCAAGCTGGGAATGTTATCATTGTAATTTTGTATATTGTGCTAGGTTATTATCAGGAAGCAGTATCTAACATATAGCACCAGTGACGAAACTTGAGAATATTATGACATATCAGACACCTGCTGCACATTACACTTGGAATTGTACTCTAGTAAGATGTGTACAAGTGTACTCCTGATTGGTGAGTTAAAAGAGGAAGTCAGTGCACCACAGTTCATGGACTTTGCAGCTGCAGATCTATTGGACTATGCAATCTCTTCTTCACAATCTCACTTCAGGTTGGTATGAACTAGTATACTGCTCAAGCAATCGTCAAGGACATGGTATGGCACTCTAACAGAAGTTGTAATCTTATATGAACTAGTAGAGTCGTCATATTTATAACTATTTTATCACTAAGCACAATCATATTGTTTTATATGTGCAGTGGTATATTGATAATGCAACATAACAATTAGTATCTAAAGTACTTGACAAGTATCGGTCAATGATATCTTGTTAACATTATGTTGCAGATATTTGTAAGCTTTTGACATGAATGAGAATTACTTAGACTTTACCCTAAGTGATCAATGTTTTATCAAAAACTCATTCATATTGAAAAACAAAATTAAACTTCTTTCTACATTAGTAATTTCTTATTTCATGTAAAATCTTTTGAAATCACTATTGTAAATCATTTTCTCTCTATTACCATATGTTCTGTGTTACAGGTTCAGTCTCCATTGACTTTCTTTCATTGACAGTCATGAGGTTGAAAACCCACAACGTCTATCCCAGACTGTAAAGACAAACACAAAAATAGAACCAACCAACACTCTCTTACCAAAAAAAATGTAGTATGAATGAGCGTGAGGGAGATAGTGCCTAGTGCACCACATAAGGAAGGTTCTGTAGTCAACCCAGTAGCTCTGTCTCCTACATAGATGAGTAGTATTTAAACCGAGACAACTGCTAGCCCCCATACATCTTCTCAAAAAGATGTAATGGCTGAAAAGGCACAAAAACAGTTACTAGATTCATTCTCTCAACAGGGTGAGTCTATTGAATTTTGCCTGTCGGCCAAGGTATCCGATGTAGTGTCACCACTTCAAATATAATCAATTCTTGATGCACAAGGAGAGGTTACACACACAAAGGATGAGTTGACGGAAACAAGAGTTTCGACCATTTTAAGGTCAGATTCGATTGTTCAAGGTTCGTTAGTGGACCAATTGCCTTTACAGGTGTTAGGAGAGGATACTGATCCAAAAACCATATGTCAGTGGTCAGTGTCTACCTCCCCAGGCTTAAATCCCCTGGATGCATCTGCGGATAGTGGATCTGACATAGGTGCAGATCGGCAACTTGTTGACAATGATTCAGATATTACCTGATGAGTCACAAGGAAATGTCTTCACAGACATTAGAAGGGAACTTTGATCTTTATGCTAAATTCGTTGGATCATTGTTTACCTTCCCAGAATTCAAATCTGGAACCCTAAAAGGGAAACTAGCAACTTGTAAATTATGACTCAGATTCATCTGACGAGTTTAACAAGGATGGGGATTTGTGAACTCCCATTGCACCACCTGTGACCTCCTTAAGGATGGCTAAGGTGATTTTCCTTGCAGGTACAGCTGGATTATGGAGCTATGAGAAGAGTGATACACTTGTGAGAATGAGTGTAAACACGAGTGGAGAGAAGAGTGAAACACATGTGAGGTACACTAAACAGAATCACACACTCACAGTGAGGTAGAAAGAGAAACTACTTGTTATTTCTTTTCCAACCAAGTGAAATATGAGAACTCCTTCAGACGACGGCATACATTCCTTCTTTAAGGGGGAGATAAAAGCTTAAGAAATAGTTTGGAGGATTCCTCAACTAAGGGGGAGAAATAGCAGGGAGGAAGAAAAAGATCCTAAAAATGTACACTACACCACACCATTGTTGTTTGTAACTACGGATCCTATTGTACGGGAGAGGTGGTAAACACAAGGTGATTTTCTGATAAGGGAAGAAGCTGTTAGGGGAGTACCATTGGTTTTTATCTGCGGATCCTATTGTACGGGAGAGGTGGTAAACACAAGGTGATCTTCTTTAATCAGTTGATTCTCATAGGGGGAGAAGCAAGAGATATGGGCTTCTCAACAGGAAATGTGGTTGTACAAATGAAGATGGAACTACTTGAAGATATGTTCAGTCTAGAGGAACATCTACTTGGAATCTGGAAAATGTTAAATCTCATCCAGAAATTTTCTGCTATTTACTTTGCATGTATGTTTATATCTTTTTCTTATTTGTTAGTTGAGTTATCCTCTAGGTATTTGTGTGTTATTGTCTAACAAACAAATAGGGGGAGATTGTAAGTCATATGTCATAGCCTATTTGTATATTCGAGGATTCAACTCAACTCAAATAAGAATGTAATAAGTAAATAGTGGATCGACCGTCAGAGAGATCTCGCAAAGTAATATCTGTCAAAGGATTCAGAAATAAGGTTCATCTACAGACTTGAGGAGTTAATTCACTGGAAGAAGTTCAAGAATTTGATCATGCCTCAGTGATATAAATCAAGATCGTGGATTTAATCAAATGACAGAGATCTCGTCAGAGTATCATTAATTACAAGGATTTAATCTGAAGAAAATCAAAGTGTCAGAGTCAAGACATGAAGAAACGTCACGGAAGTTAGTCACTCATGAACCAGACAGTACATCGACTGTCAACGTTGAAGTGATGGAATTGATTCATAATTTTCAGTGATTTTCAGAAGATTTGCAGAAGAATGGTCGCTGCTCAAGACTAGAATTAATTCTCTATTAATTAATTAAGTCATCTAATTTAATTAAGAAAATAAATTATATCTGCGAAGAATAATTTATTTATTAATTGAATTAATTGATTAATTAATTCTGAATTAATTCTAGGAATTTTAGGAATTTTCAGAAGCTTAATTGGATTAAATTCAAGCATTAAATCAGCAAGACAATTGAAAATAAACTAGCATGACAATCAGGATTGTCATACCGATTGTCATGCTAGGCCATTTTCCATTGTCATACCGAAAGTTACTCTAGGAGGATGATTGTCATGCTAGTTCATTCTGATTGTCATGCTAGTTCATTCTGATTGTCATGCTAGTTCATTCAGATTGTCTTGCTAGTTCATTCAATTGTCCTACCGAAAGTCTTGCCAGCTATAGGATTGTCATGCCAAGTCAATTCTATTGGTTTTGTTGATTTAAATAGAAGCAGAGAAGCAGCATATCAATCTATCATTCAAACAGAAGAATAAAGAACAAGAAAAGCAGCCGCCTTGAAATATTACATTTTTCATCTGTTTAATTCAAGATCAATTTCTAGATTGTAAAGTTAAATCCAATCAACTAGAAATCTTTATCTTGTTCTTGTGTAACAATCTAGCGGATCAAAATCCCTAGAACTTAATCTCAAATTGCGTTTAGCATTTGAATCTTTTTATTACAAAAATAGAAAAAGTTCATGTCGAATTTATTCTAGATTTGTGATAATTAATTTGAGATTAATTCCTTGTAATCGATACAGTTGTTGTAACACCTTTCAAGTTTAATAATATTTTTATTTAACTTGAATTTTGTTTCACATTTTTTATTCCGCATTTAATTCGATTATTCGGTACTGTTTGTATTCAACCCCCCCTTCTACAAACACATTGGGACCTAACAATGTGACTTGCTGAGCTAGTTAGTTCATTTGTGCGATGTTGTTTATGTTCTTTTCCAGTTAAGAAGGAACCTGTTGGTAGCGAGGACCCCCAATCCAGTGCGAGAGCGAGGGGTCCAGGTTGATCGAGTTAAGCTAGCTGACAGCTTTTGAGAAAGTTAAAGTTTGTAAAGTTTGTAATGATGTTTAATATTCAGATGTAAGTTTGAATAGTTGGGATTTTGGCGGTTGTAATATAAGTGTGTGTGTGTGGCTTGTGTGCATACTTTAACCTGTTGCGGTCCATGGTAGTTGATAGATAGGGTCAGTACATATTATTATTATCTTTATTATTGTTATAAGCAGGTTATAAATAAGGTATGTGTATGGATCCCAAACTTCTTACCCGGGTTTGGAGGGCGCCACAGGTTTGGTATCAGAGCCACAGGTTATAAGTCACTGACACAAACCTAGATTGACGGGAATGGGTAGAGGGTTAGGATTAGAAGTAAGAAATAGAAAGATAGAACGTCGAGAGGTTGAGTGCGATGGTATAACAGGTATTAGTATAATTCGCGTTGTGGTTCGAGATTCTTATTTTGCGATATGATTTCAGGTAGCAGCGATGGTCGACTCTTTCATTCTAGCACCAGCTGATCATAGAGCCCTCAGTTCGAGGACCATCTCCAGATCCACGTCCTGTTGTCCCATCAGTATTGGCTATTTTACCTCCACATGTGTTGTAGAATGTACCATTGTAGGCCATTCCACCCTCAGGCATGAGGCCTCCTATTAGAGGACCCCCACCTGCTGATTCAGATTCCACTGGGCATTCAATTGCGGGTGCCCCATTCCAGTCTACATTGCATCCTGTTCCTTATTACCGGTATGAGGCACTTCTACTGAGTGTGATTCCTTGTTGGCACAGATCCAAGAGCTGCAGCATCTCATCAGGACTACAGATGTTGATCGTGGTGTGAGGGAGCTTCGAGAAGAGATTCATATGACATGGAGGGTTCTTGAGGCTAGATTGCATAAAGCTACATTAGTTGGCCCTGATGCATTTATGGGATGGGCTAGTGAGGTGATGAAGGATCTCGAGAGGCTAGACGGACCTGAGTTTCCTTGGAGTTAGAGCCAGAGATACAGAGATGGAGATGTTGATGAGTGTGTTATGGTTGTTTAGTAGGTACAGTAGTGTGTAGTGTGTATCAGTAGACTTTTGGGTTATATTTATAGACTAGATCTGTTGACTAGTGAGTAGGTTTGTTGTACCCTTTTACTTTTACTTTTGAAGCGTTTTCACGCTTGTACTACCTAAAACTTTTGATCTATATATATCAGTACCTTTTCCTTTCCAGCATTGTCATTTACATTACTGCACCTATTTTACTTTACTCTACTTATTGCACCAGTTATACCTCCTGTGATACCATGTACCCTATCCCTTAACTGTTTACATTATGTAAGGAATCATGCAATTTACTTAGTTCAACTGTTATAACTATTTTCAAAAAGAGATATTTCCGTTTTACAAAAATTTTCTTTTATGCAAAGAATTTGATTTAAAGGCTAAATAAGTTGTTTGATTCTTTACAGAAAATGCCACTTAGAAGAAATAATCGTTCCAACACCTAGAATGAAGAAACCAACAACAACAACCAAGATAATACCAACTAGAATGCAAACCCAGGACCTATAGACCCAGCAGTAGCCCAGATTCTTCAAATCTTGGCCCAACAAACCGTCCACCTGACTCAACAACAACAAAGACAGACCAACCCCCCAGGTAACTTTCAAAACTTTTCAGGCGGTGAACCCACCAGAATTCAAGGGTTCTTTAGTTCCAATTGAAGTGAATGTGTGGTTAAAGGAGATAGAGAACTGATTTGCCTTGGTTAAGGTAAAGGAGGAACAGAAGGTTGAGTTTGCAAGTTATTATTTGAAGAATGAGGCCACCTACTGGTGGGAAACTGTGAAGACATTGGAAGGTACAGATGCTATTACTTGAGAGAGGTTCAAGAAATTGTTTTTAGAAAAATATTTTCCCCAGTTTGTTCAGGATCAGATGGAGTTGAAGTTTCTGGAGCTAAAGCAAGGAAATATGTCGATAGTTGATTATGAGAGCAAGTTAGAAGAGTTGTCAAGGTATGTGCCATCATATGTAGATACTGACAGAAAGAAAGCCAAGAGATTCCGGCAAGGTTTAAAGCCATGGATCAGAGGGAAGGTAGCCATATTTGAATTGGATACCTATGCAGGAGTTGTACAGAAGGCCATGATTGCAGAAACAGAGAGCGAGATGTCACAGAAAGAGAAGGAGAGGAAGAAGAGGAAGTTTGAAGGGAATGAAGGACAGTCACAACCAGGGAAGTTTCCCAGTTTTAATAAAGGCAGATTTCAGCCAGGGAAAAATTTTAATGTCAAGAAACAGAATGCAGGCGATGGAGGTCAGAGCAACCGTCCAGTCAATGTGAATCGGCCGAATCAGTTGAGGCTAACTTTTCCAGATTGTCAGGTATGTGGGAAGAAACACGAAGGAGTTTGTAATAAGTTGAACGTGGTTTGTTCAAGTGTAATCAGAAAGGGCACTATTCGAGAGAGTGACACAACCAGCCAGCAAGAGAGCAAGGATCAGCCTACCCGGAATCCAGCAATTAAGGTTCCAGCTATTGGATTTACATGCTTTAAATGTGGGAAGCCAGGACATATAGCCAGGGATTGCATGACACCAGCCCCAATCAGTAATGCATTAAGGATTATGGGATCTACCCCAGTAATGAATGAGACTCCAAGGGCTAGAATCTTCGATATGTCTGTGAAGGATGTTATCCAGGACACTGATGTCATGGCAGGTACGCTTAATATTATTTCTTTATGTGCCAAAGTGTTAGTAGATTCGGGAGCAACTCGATCGTTTATTTCTCAAGATTTTGTTAGTAAGTTAAATTGTCCAGTTGAGCATTTAAATGAAATAATGACTGTGGAATTAGCAAATCAAGAGCGTGTATCTGTTAATCAAGTTTGTGGGAATTATGAAATTGAGATTTCTGGTAATAAGTTCTATGTATATTTGATACCATTTAAGCTAGGAAAGTTTGACATTATCTTATGAATGGATTGGTTATCTAAGCACGATGCCCAGATAGATTGTCGAAATAAGAAGGTAATGGTGAAGACGCCAGACGAAAGGATAGTAATGTTTAAAGGCCAGAAGCAAGTAAATAACTTCTTAAAGATGACCCAAGCTAAAAAGTTACTACGAGAAGGATGCGAGCATTTTGTTGCATATGTGATTGATAGAAGTCAGGAACCAGTAAAACTTGAAGATATTCCCGTAGTCAGTGAATTTTTAGACGTGTTTCCCGATGAGTTACCAGGACTTCCGCCAGACAGAGAAATTGAATTTGCGATCGACTTAGCACCTAGAACGGAACCAGTATCCAAGGCTCCGTACAGAATGGCGCCCGTTGAGATGAAGGAACTAGCAAAGCAATTGCAAGAGTTGTTAGAGAAAGGAGTAATCAGACCCAGTGTATCCCTGTGGGGTGCATCGGTACTATTTGTTAAGAAGAAGGATGGGAGCATGAGACTGTGCATCGACTATCGAGAGCTCAACAAGCTTACAATCAAGAACAAGTATCTGTTACCTAGAATTGATGATTTGTTCGACCAGTTGAAAGGAGCCAAGTACTTCTCCAAGATTGATTTGAGATCAGGATATCACCAACTAAAGATTAAGCCAGAGGATATACCAAAGATAGCTTTCAGAACAAGGTATGAACATTATGAATTTTTTTGTAATGTCTTTTGGATTAACTAATGCCCCGGCAGCATTCATGGACCTGATGAACAAAATTTTCAAGAAATACTTGGACAAGTTTGTTATTGTGTTTATAGATAATATTTTGATCTATTCAAGGACAGAAGAGGATCATGCATAACATTTAAGGACAGCTTTGGAGATTTTAAGGAAGAAAAAGTTATATGCTAAATTCTCAAAGTGTGAGTTTTGGCTACAGGAAGTTCAGTTCTTAGGACACATAGTCAGTAATGAAGGGATCAAAGTGGACCCAGCGAAGATTGAAGCAATTACAAATTGGGAAAGGCCGAAAACACCGACAGAAGTAGAAGTTTCTTGGGATTAGCAGAATATTCTAGGCGATTTGTTCAAAATTTCTCAAGATTTGCAACACCATTGACAAAGCTTACATGGAAGAATGAAAAATTTATATGGAATGATAAATGTGAAGAAAGTTTTCAGGAATTGAAGCAAAGATTAATCACGGCACCTATTTTGTCCCTTCCAGATGACCAAGGGAATTTCGTAATCTATAGCGACGCTTCTCATAAAGGACTAGGATGTGTTATGATGCAACACGTTAAGGTTATTGCATATGCATCAAGGCAACTGAAACCACACGAACAAAAGTATCCTACTCATGATTTGGAGCTAGCGTCCATAGTATTCACTTTAAAGATTTGGAAACATTAGCTATATGGAGAGAAATGCGAGATTTATACGAATCAAAAAAGTTTGAAGTACATATTCACACAAAAGGAGCTTAATATGAGGCAGAGAAGATGGTTAGAGTTGATTAAGGACTACGATTGCACGATTAACTATCATCCCGGAAAAGCAAATATTGTGGCGGATGCGTTAAGTAGAAGAGAGAAAGTGAATGTGTTATCAGTACCCGAGGAGATATATAAGGAATTTCAGAAATTAGAATTGGAGATCAGAGTTTGCAAGCCTGATGAAGTAAAAGTGTATAGTATGACTTTCCGGCCGGAGTTGTTAGAGAAGATAAGAAAGTGTCAAGAGGAGATAATGTATTAGGACATTAATCATTTGGTAGGTGAGGAGTTGTGCACGCAAAAAGACGATCAAGGTATTCTTAAGTTTTCTTCTAGAATTTGGATTCCACCAGTAACGGAGTTGAAGAATGAAATTTTATAGGAAGCTCATAATTCAAGGTATTCAATCCACCCAAGGAGTACCAAGATGTACAAAGATTTAAAGGAAAAGTATTGGTGGCCATATATGAAGAGGGAGATTGAAGAATGGGTTAGCAGATGTTATACATGTCAGAGAGTTAAAGCAGAGCATCAGAGACCAAGTGGATTGTTGCAGTCATTAGAGATTCCAGAATGGAAGTGGGAGCACATTACCATAGATTTCAAAGTCGGATTACCAAGGACAAAAGCCAATCACGATGCCATTTGGGTTATAGTGGACAGACTTACCAAGTCAGCTCATTTCTTGCCTATAAATGAAAGATTTTCACTAGACAAGTTAGTCCATATGTACCTGAAAGAAATCATAGTTCGTCATGGAGTTCATGTGTCTATCGTATCTGATCGAGATCCGAGATTTAATTTAAGATTTTGGAAAAGTTTTCAAGAATGTTTAGGAATGAGACTGAATATGAGTACGGCTTACCATCCGTAGATGGACGACCAAAGTAAACGAACGATTCAGACAATTGAAGACATGTTACGTGTTTGTGCTATTGATTTCAAAGGAAATTGGTACGAGCATTTACTTTTGGTATAATTTGCTTACAACAACAGTTATCATGCCAGTATTGGGATGCCACCCTATGAAGTTCTTTATGGACGTAAATGTCGATCTCCCGTATATTGGGATGAAGTAGGAGAATGCAAAATACTTGGACCTGAATTGGTGCAACAGACAAAATAAATTGTTGAAGTTATCCAGAAGAGATTAATAGCAGCACAAGACCATCAAAGGAAGTATGCAGATCAATCAAGGAAAGATATGGAATTCGAAGATGGAAATCTAGTATTGCGGAAAGTGTCGCCGTGGAAGGGATTGACAAGATTTGGGAACAAAGGATAACTGAGCCCTAGATATGTCGGACATTTTGAGATTCTAAAGCATGTTGGCAAAGTAGCTTACGAGTTGGCGTTACCCCCGCACATGGAGCACATTTATAATGTTTTTCATGTATCGATGCTTACGAAGTATAATCCAAACTCCAGGCATGTAATCGAATACGATTCAATAGAACTTCAAGCAGATTTATCGTATGTAGAGAGTCCGATAGAGATTCTAGAAGAAAGAGAGAAAGTGTTAAGAAATAAAGTGGTAAAGTTAGTAAGAGTACTGTGGAGAAACCCAAAGGTTGAAGAATCAACCTGAGAGTTAGAAAGTGATATGAAAGAAAAGTACCCTCATTTGTTTTCTTAGGAGATTTTGAGGACAGAATCTTTTTAAGGGGGGGAGGATGTAATATCTCGGATATATCGTGTAATTATTTTTGCTAATAAATAAATATTATGCATGTTCAGTATTTATTCTGTGAATTATGTGTTAAGTGGTATATGTGTTTGGATGTTTAAAATTGATATAATTTGAGTATTTTAATTTTTATATATCCAAAATAAAATATAGATAATTGTCATATCTTCCTAATTATTTTTATGTTGATTTGTGATTTTATAGGAAATTTATGGATTTAATAAATTCTTTTTCCGAGTATTTATAAACTATTTTATATAATCGGGAACCAGCCAACTTCACCCGTTTTTATGTTTTTATAACCCGAAACTCTTCCGAGAACTCCTTCCTAACCTAATTATAATATTCTGAGCATTTTCCATGTTTTGACTTTTTCGATCCGGCGTACGGTTTATCCTGTGCGGGTCCCGGCATAAAATTTTTGATACAAAATTCGTTTCGGTAATCAATAAAACTCGTATTTTTGATAAACGAGATCTTTTTATTAAACTATTATAATTATCACCTCGTAATATGTGTAACCAGACGCTGAGACCAAGACCGCAGTACAAATTGTATAGATTTGAATAATTATCCCGAAACTAGTACCGTTTTGGATCTATTTTTATAAATAAACGTACTATTTTATATCCGGAATGATCCAACGGGGTACTAATTTTCCGTAAATATAAATAGCCCTTACTGTAATTATTTCCGTACAGAAAATCATTTGCAAACCAGTTAAATCTTTATAAAAAAGAGAAAATAATATATATATAAATCGTTCTTCGTAATCAAACTCAATTTCGAAGGCGTTATCGAAGTCGGATTGGGGTGTGCTTATAGTCAAAACGAAGCTATTGAAATATAGAATCCAAATCTTTCATCCGTTTCACTGCAGATTTCAAGGGTAATTTCCTATTTATATAATTAAATTTGAATTAATTCAGAGTTTATATATGTATTTTTGATTTTGTTATGGTTTATGTGATTTGATGAATTCATGATGTAGAGCATGTTGTGCCATTTGTTTTCATATATTATACTTCAAATTTAGAGTTCAATAGCATGTTTAAATTAGGGTTTGATTATCGAAATTCAAAATTAGCGTTTATGTTCATATGAATATTCTTGATTAATTTTTAGGGGTTTCTTATTTAGGGTTAACAGACGTTGAGAGTTAGTGGGTTTTGTTCCCCTTGGAATTTAGAATCGATTCACGTAACCCTTGATAATCGACGATAACTATGGTGACTGTATTGTTGTTTCAAAGTTTTCGCCAGATTTTTGAATCGGCGACGACGTCGGGGATTTCCAGGGCAATTTCCGGATTATTGCAGGTTTGTTTGTTGAAATTAGCCGTATATCTCTGTTAGGTCACACACACTGTAGAAGGGGGTTGAATACAATGTTTAGCACAATCAAATCGAATATAAGAACTTAAGTAACAGAAAACAGATTTTATTCAACACAATAAACTCTGTTACAATATGGAACTGTCCTCTCTCAGTGATGAAAAAATTATCACGAGAGCTGCTAGAGTTACAAAGAATAATAACTTCGATAATCGTAACACTTATAGTGTAAACTCTATGCCTGTGTTTATATACTACACAGTTACAAGATAATCTTCTAATTGATATGGAATATTATTCTGCTTCCTAAAATATATCAACTAGTTATCTTTTCTTCCAAGTATTCTATTCTTCGTAGAATTCCTTCTTCATGCATAATTCTTTCTGTCTTAGTCTCGATCTTCTTTCCTTTCAATCAGCCGCTTGCCTTATCTGAAAGTCATCTTAAGTCCTGATATTATCTCCTGATAAATATCTTCTGAATCTTAAGTTCTAATATCTTAAGTTTTGTCTTCAGTATAAGTGCTGATTTCCAGTTAAGTACTGATTTGTCCTGTTAGGTAAGATCTGAAAACTAAACACAAATCATATTACACATGACATTATCAAATATATCTAACAATCTCGACTCCTGGTATCGTAATCTACAAATCCCCGTCGTCCTTTTGTGTTTCTGGGCTCGAAATTTGTTCGCCGGAAAGCTTGACGCTGCCGGCAATGGAGACGCCGGCGACGTCGTGGAGAAGGTGGTCAAACCACAGTTTGACCCTTGTAGTTTAATTATCCTTATAGTTCAGTACCTTGTTTTCAAAAACTTATAAAATTTATACTTTTGGTTTAAAATCTTATGAAAATAAGATTTCTATTTACAAAATTTTTGAATTTAGGATTTCCTGTTTATAAAATTTTCAAAAATAGGATTTCCTTTTATAAAATGATTTTAAAAATAGTTTTAATTATTTTAAATTCCAAAAATCATTTATTTTAATTCCAAAATTCATTTTTAATTCAGAAATTAATCTAAATTACTTAATTTATTAATTTTAATTAATAATTAATTAATCAATTAATTTAACTATTAATTGATTAATTAGTTTAATTATTTATTAATTGATTTTAATTGATTATCTAATTGGATTTAATTACTTTAAAATGATTTAAAAATCTTGAAAAATAGTTTTGAGCTTTAAAATATTATTTTAAATTATTTTCAAGGCTCGATAATTATTATAAAATTATTTTAGAGTCAGATTCGAGTAATCAGACTCTGTTTATTACCCGAAATTGATCCAACAACTCATTTTGACTCCGAAAAATATTTTAAAAATCATATTAAATACCTGAAAGAGTGTCTATGACCCGAGACCTCTTTATAAATGGAAATTCATTTGTTGTTTGATGTGCTATGTGTTACGTGACTTGTTTGTTGGACTATTGATCTATATGTTCGGTGTTTATTTGTTTTTAGCATAACTTTCAATCCGTTAATCGGATTTGGGTAAAACGAAGGGTAAATAGAAGTATATACTGAATAGAATCATATGAGTTGAGTATTGATAGATACTTATGATATGTGAGCAGAAGAAGCAAGGCATAGAAAAGGGAAATAAGTAGTCGAGAAGTAGGAGATTGTGATTGGAAATTTTTGATGTATAGCGAGCTAGTACCGGGCAAGTGTTTTGAACTTTCTCGAGATATATTATGAATAGTTGATAGTTCTATTTTATATTGCAAGTGCTTTAAAGCACTGAACCCTAAACCTTGATTCCAATTATTGATCTTTGAACCGTAAACCTTATTCTTTCTGAACCATTAATTTCTGAACACCCGAATACGAACCACAAATATATGATACTACTCCATAAATATATACAAACTAAATACTAAAGACTGAACCAAGATTTGCTTACATAGTCAAACCATTGTACCTTATGAATTGAAAAACCAAATCCTTGTATCTTTGAAACTTTGATTCTTTTTTTATCCAATTCTTTCAACAGCTGATAGCCATTCTTTGGAATTGCTATTTTGTTTCCATGTGAGGATTGAAATCCATCTCATGATTGAAATATCCCATGTTGATTATGATTCTGTTTATTGCTTATATTGTTTATTCTATTATTGTGATAGAATTGGATTATTTTATAAAATTATGGACCAGATTCGTGGTCAGACCAGATTCGTGGTCAACTTAGACCAATGTATGCCTCAGATCCAGTAATTAGAGCAGAGATGTGTGCCTTGCTTGGGGTTAGTGCGTGACTGAATAACAACCTAACCTTGATTTTTAAAATGAAAATATAATATCCAATTCTATATTCTTATTCATTGTTCCCTTGATACCGTAACTCATTTCACTTGATCATTTTATTCTCAGTATTGTCAATGTGACTTGCTGAGCTAGTTAAATCATTTGTGCGATGTTATTTATGTTCTTTTTCAATTAAGAAGGAACCTGTTGGTAGCGAGGATCCTCAATCCAGTGCGAGAGCTAGGGGTCCAGGTTGATCGAGTTAAGCTAGCTGATAGCTTTTGAGACAGTTAAAGTTTGTAAAGTTTGTAATGATGTTGAATATCCAGATGTAAGCTTGAATAGTTGGGATTTGGGCGGTTGTAATATAAGTATGTGTGTGTATGTCTTGTGTGCCTACTTTAACCTATTACGGTCCGTGGTAGTCGATAAGTAAGGTCACTGCATATTATAATTATCTTTATTATTATTATAAGCAAGTTATAAATAAGGTATATGTGTGGACCCCAAACTTCTGACCCGGGTTTAGAGGGCACTACAAACACACTCAATATATATACCTGCTTATAAAAGTAATATATATAAAGACCCTACTTACCATAACCATGGATCGTAACAGGTTAAAGTATGAAAATAAGCCACAACCTTAACTTTTATTATATCGTACCAAATCCCAACTAGTTCTGCTTATAATTGATAATGATATCATTCTTACAATCTTACATAACTCATCTATATTATAAAGCTCCTGCTAACTCGGTCCATCTTATCCTGGAATCCTAGCTTGCACACTGGGCTGGGAATCCTCATTACCACTTTCCTTTTCAACTGTAAAATAACATAAATAAATTTACAAGAGTGAGCTAACTAGCTCAGCAAGTCATAATTACAATAACTGAGGTTCAACAATGATCAGTTGAAATGATTCAGAAGAATCAAGTTTCTGGGTAAGCAATGAATACAATTGGATATTCTCTTTTCATTTTTAAAAACCAAGGTTAGGTTGCTGATCAGTCACGCACTAACCCCGATCAAGGCTCCCATCTCTTCTCTATATACTGGATCCAAGGCATGCATTGGCCTAATATGACCATGAATCTGGTCTGACCATGAATCTGGTCCACATTTATAAAACCATCCAATTCTAAAAAAATTCAATATGATAACCATTGCAATTCAATAAAAACAAAATCATGATTAACATTGATATAGCATTTATCTCAGAGCATAAAACATTTCACAGGTATCACTAGGGTGTATCAAGGTGTCAATATGAAGAACGGCTTCAAGCCTGGTGAAGAATCAAGTATCTGATGAACAATGGTTCAATGATAATACAGAGTATAGATCTTTGATGTCAAAGGGTATTTCAGGGTGTATAAGTTTCTGTATGCTCAAGACATTCTGTTGCAATACTTGGTTTATGGTTTGTATGTATTCGTGGAATAGTATTGTATTTGCATGGTTTAATATTTGGGAAATCAACCGTTGGTGGTTTACAAGAAATAAAGCTTACATCTCAAGTTTAATGATATGATTAGGGTTCAAGGTTGAACAGTTTAAAGCGCTTGCAGTATAAACATGATTTATTTTGAATACTAGCAACATGTTATGAGAAATTTCAGAAATATCTGCAATATATCTCGAAGAAAGGTTCAGAAGTAATTTCCTTATCACAGATGATTTCCAACTTTACTTGTACTTATCCAACGGTTTTACTTTTCAATCACTTTCCTTCTTTTTCTATGCATTGCTTCTATTCATCAATCACTTGCCTTCTCTTTCTACGCTTCAGTTCTATTTACGGATCATTGACTTTCTTTTTCTATGCCTCGCTTACTATGCTAGGAATCACAAGTATCTTTCAATATTTAATCTCATATTATTCTAATCGTCACATAGACGTCATAAGCTTCCATCTACCCTTCATTTTACCCAAATCCGATTTACGGATTGAAAGTTATGACCAAAACAGTCAAACATCAATCACATAGGCATATAACACATCAATTAGATAGCACGTAGCACATAACATGCAAGATATTCAATTAAAATAATTTTTCAGAGAAGATTCGGGGTCAAAATAATATTCCAAGTATTTAATACGAATTTAACATTTTTTGGAATTAAAATAGGTCTCCAAATTATTTTATAATTAAAAATAAGGGTTTGAACACTCGAATCTGACTTTAAAATAATTTATAATAATTATCGAGTTTTTAAAATAATTTAAAATAATATTTTAAAGCTCGAAACTATTTTTCGGAATTCTTAAATCAAAATAAAGAATTAAATCTAATTAAATAATCAATTAAAATTAATTAATAACTAATTAATTAATTAATTAATTAATATTTAAATTAATTGACTAATTAAATAATTAATAATCAATTAAAATTAATTAAATAAATAATTAAGATTTATTTTTAAATTAAAAATAATTTTTGGAAATTAAATAATGTATTTTTGGGATTTTTTAAATAATTAAAACAATTTTCTGAAAATAAAAATAAGCAGAATATCATTTTTATAATTTTTATAAACAGGAATCTAATATTTATAAAGTTTTGAAACTACAGGGACTGAAAAGTAAGTTTTGTAAAAGCAGGGGTACTAAATGGCAATTTTCCACTGTCCCCGTCGAACTCGTCGGCGATTGCCATTGTCGGCGATTTCAAGCTCGCCGGAAAACTGCCCCATAGTCCAGAAACGTGCCAAATCGTGTAGATTTACATTACAGAGATAAACATTATTCCATAAACAAAATCATCAAATCATGCCTGAAATGACTGAAAAATTGTGAAAAACACTCGCCAACGGCGGGTGTTTCCCAGATTCCGGCAAAGTTTCAGTCGTTCGATTAGAACAACATAATAATCGTTTGGTACTTCCAAATATATAAATCAATTGCAAATTTAATCAAGAACATGATGCAATTATAAAATACGATCAATAACCCTCAGGGCAGAAACGCCCAATTCTCGATTAAGAACATTCAAACACTTAAAACCCTAATTTTAAAATTCGAGAATCAAACATCAATTTAAAAATGTTATTAAACTTTAAATTCATCATATAATATACAAATGACCAGGAAGAAAAGATCTACATGATTCTAGCATCAAATCACACAAACAACATCAAGAACAAAAATTCATATTTTAATTACTAAATAATTCGAATTAAAATAATTAAATAAGATAATCACCTAGATTTCTGCAATGAAATGGATGATTGATTATGAAAGAACTTTTCGAGAGGTTCGATTTGATATATGGCACGCTCGAATCGGAGTTCGATAACGGCTTCGAATCCTCGTTTGATTATGAAGAACGCGATGAATTTTAAAGATTTTTTCTGGAATTTATATAGTTTTCCTGTTTATAAATGATTATCTGTACAAAATACAATAATGTATTGGCTATTTATATTTATGGAATTTTAATACATTTTGGATCGTGTTGGATCGATAAATATGTTGCTTAACGATCCTATCGGATAACGTTTTGGATAAACATTATCCTGTTTTGGATAAACATTATCCTGTTTTGGATAAACACTATCTTGTTTTGGATAAACACTATCCTATTTTGGATTAAACACTATCCTGTTTTGGATAAGTATCAAAGGTTTTGGATAATTATCAAAACCGGGTGTTATGGATAAAAGCTTAGGGTATGTTAATTGTTGTATTTAATACTAAGGTTCGGGAGCTCAAGGCCTTTAATGGATGCTCTCGTGTTTTTGTAGCTTAACTCTGCATTTACGAGATGCCTACATATCTCTGTAATTTAGAGAATCAAGCCAAAAAACGTAGTTCTGATTGATGGGGATGAGATCCCTTATATAGATGTTGGGAGTCCTTGAATTGGACTAGGGTTAGACTCGGTGAGCAAGTCTCTGAATTTGAATGGACTTTGGAGTCCTAAGAAGTAGGAAGCTGATTCCTTATCCTATGAGGTTCCTTGGAGGCCAATCTACAAGGATTTATATCCCCACTATGACTCATCTTAATAGCTGTTTTTCTCCCTTATTAATTAATTACGAAATTAATTATTATTCAGGGTTTTGGGCTTTGTTAGCTGGACTTCATTACTGGACCACATCAGGCCTAATTAATTCGATATTAATTATTTATCTAGGCTATATTTAGGCCCATATCACCGGGCTTTTATAAAAAGCTTTGTACGAAGATAATGTTATCGAAAAGGGTTATCATATCGAAAATATTGCGTCGGGCCGTGCACGGGTCAAACCGTAATCTGGATCGAAAAAGTCAAAACATGGAAAATGTCCGGAATTACCAAATTAGGTTAGGAAGGAGTTTTCGGAAGAGTTTCGGGTTGTGAAAACGCAAAAATTTTTGAAGTTGGACGATTCCCAGCTTTATAAAATAGTTTTGTAATTATTTAGAAAATAATTAATAAATTTATAAATTAATATAAAATTATATAACACTCCAAAAATTACCAGAAAAATACCTTAATTATCTACATTTTATTCTGGACATACTAAAATTAACATACTTATACTTTACAACATATAAACATCCACATAACAACACCAATCATCAGATAATTCACCAAAAATCACAGTATAATCATATAATAATTATTTATCAATAAAAATAATTACACGCTATGTCCTGGATATTACATCCTTCCCCCCTTAAAAGGATTATGTCCTCAGAATCACACTAAGGATCAGATAATGATATATTCAAGTATCTCACATCCATTCTCTCATGTTGATCCTTCAACCTTACAACTTTTCATAAACTTTACTCATAAGATCCCTCATTACCTATCAGCCTCTTGCTGATATCATATTCTATTAGTTGCTCATATAACTCAACTTAAGTCCCCCTTTTATATATATAAGGGAGCTTAATTACTTTTCCTGAATATACACACATACTTGCCCTATGAACCAGTTATACGTGTGACGGTGAAGTTAACTCACTTAAACTTATCTTGCCAATTTTATTGTTTCAAAAGGACCAGCATAAATCCTCTTTTCTTTCTAATTCTGGTAATTCATGCTCATGAACATTTGTAATAGTTACTGGTTATTGAACCCCATTCCCACATGTTTCTCTGTTCAATTAACCTAGTTTATAATCGCTCACAATCGCATTCGAGGCTTTTTAATAATCCTCTTAATCTTCTCGTCCATCTGCAAATGATATACTGAAACCATGGCGTATTCGATTTCTAACGTTCTCGAGATTACTCCAGAATTAAGAAATAACGAGAAAATCTCGACTGTATATGATTGACGCACAACTTATCACCATATCTTATTTTTCTTGAATCACAATCGAGTATATTTGCTAAGCGAAAATCTCTTACTACTTTGAACAAAATACACTAACCTGGAGGCATCACCAGCATATCCTAACCCATATTATCATTTATTTTGGTTCTAAGAATTTCTCATACGGAACAGACTGCAATGCTTTCCTTGACGTCTAGTCATATATGACGTTTATGTTAGGTCACACACACTGTAGAAGGGGGTTGAATACAGTGTTTAGCACAATCAAATCGAATATAAGAACTTATGTAATAGAAAACAGATTTTATTCAACACAATAAACTCTGTAACAATATAGAACTGTCCTCTCTCAGTGATGAACAAATTATCACGAGAGTTGATAGAGTTACAAAGAATAATAACTTCGATAATCGTAACACTTATAGTGTAAACTCTATGCCTGTGTTTATATACTACACAGTTACAAGATAATCTTCTAATTGATATGGAATATAATTCTGCTTCCTAAAATATATAAACTAGTTATCTTTTCTTCCAAGTATTCTATTCTTCATAGAATTCCTTCTTCATGCACAATTCTTTCTGTCTTAGTCTCGATCTTCTTTCCTTTCAATCAGCCGCCTGCCTTATCAGAAAGTTATCTTAAGTCCTGATATTATCTCCTGATAAATATCTTCTGAACCTTAAGTTCTGATAACTTAAGTTCTGATATCTTAAGTTATGTCTTCAGTATAAGTGCTGATTTCCAGTTAAGTACTAATTTGTCCTGTTAGGTAAGATCTGAAAACTAAACACAAATCATATTACACATGACATTATCAAATATAACTAACAATCTCCCCCAACTTGTAAATTAGCATAATATACAAGTTCAACAGATATTTGATGATGTCAAAAACATTAAGTACAAATGTATGAAAATTTGACTAGATAACTACAACTTATAGTCCTTTCAGCTTTACCATCTTTAACTTTTGATAACAGCTTCAGTCTGTATAAAATTCAGAATTTAAGTAGTTGTAGATCTTTGACTTGGCTTCAACGTTCAATTTCTTCTGATCTCTTTGATATCAGGAGTTGTCCTGAGATAGTTCTTCAACAAACATCTCTCCACATATTCAAGTTCATTGACCATCCTCCTTTTAGCATTTATCAATTCAGCTGTATCTTCTCCAGTTTGAAAAATAGCTGCTCTGAGATCATTTATCTTAGCTTTTCTTATCTCCTGATCTAGTCTAATCAGATATGCCTTGTCAGACTCTAGATTGAATTCCACAGCCTTATAACCCAGAAAAGTAGTTATAATCCTAGCAGAGTTAGGCTTCATATAGACAATATCACCTTTGTGATCTGTACTTGGGACAGTATGTGCTATCAGACTTTACAGAATAAAGCTTTTTCTGTCTTTGAATTTGAGACTTTAAATATCCTGCAGCACTATCTGTTAATCTGTCTTTCACTTGAAGTAGGAATATAACATGTTCCAGTTCTTCAAAATACTTCAGTGGTATAACATTTTTCTTAATCTGGTATACCCTTCCATCTGTCATAAAATATAACAAGACATGTTCTTTCAAGAAGGTATGGTAAACCATTTGTACAGATTCAAGTCGATTCAATCTTTCAGGAGTTGTTCCAACACCTGGTTCACTTAAGGAAGTTGGATCATTGGTAGTGTTATGTACTCTTCTTTCATCAGAACTACCCAACCCAGATTTATCTCTTGCTTCCTTTCCTGTAACTACTCTTGTTTCAAAACCACTTGTTGCAGTCTTCAAAGGATGAGTCTGTTTAGCTTTGGTGAATCCTGGTAGGAGTATCTTTGAAGGTTTAACATGAGCAATGTCAGAGGTTTCCTTTTTCTTTGCCCTTGGACCTTGGATCAATTTCCATTTGTGATTTGGCCTTGGTTTCCTCAGAACTTGTTATTTCCTTTATCACAATACCCTTAGGCTTTGGAAATTTCTTTTCAACAACAGAAGCTTCAGATTTTGTCTTGACACCTTCTGCTTTGAGTCTAGCTTCTTCTTCCTTTAGACTCTCAAAGTCCATTCCTGGATTTTCTTTAAGAAATAACTGCTTTGAAATTTCTTCATCAAGTTCTAGATATTCACCAGAACTTATCCTTTTATCAGTATCAGAACTTATTCTTCTCCCAGTATCAGAACTTGTTCCTTGACTTGTAATTCTAGCTTTACTTGACGAAAGTCCTCTTCCTTGGCCTTGACCTCTACCCTTATCAGAGTTTCCCTGGTCATCATTTCCATCATCATTTCCTTTCAGTGTCTGAATAGATTTGCATTTGGACTTAATCACTTTCTCCCCCTTTTTGGCATCAGCAGGTAATAGAAGAGAGACAAGCAATTCCACTGAGGATTGGATCTTATTGAGTTGATTTTGGTGAGAATCTTGATTCTTCAGAATTTCTTCAATTTGAGCTTGTTGCTTCTCCTGAGTTTTCTCAATGTAGGCAATTCTGTCAAAGGCTGGCTTGAAAATCTGTTCTTTTCAAGTTTCACATTCATATCTTGCTGGATCAAGTTTTCTCGAATTTTATTCACCTTGTCATGGGTTATTGAGTGTTGACCTTGAAGGTGCCTTGTACTCAATGCAGTAACTCTCAGCTGTGCCTTGAAATCATTATTTATTAGCATTTCATCAGCTTTTGCAAGATGCTCAACAAGAATCTTTTCAGAAGGAACAAAACTAACTGAGTTCCATTCTTTAGTCCACTCCTTTCCTCTAGGAGTTTCACTCCAAGGTACTGGTGCTTCCCCTGTAACAAACTTCTTGACTAAATCAGCTTTATGAACAGTTTGTTAAGGTGCATGTCCTGATGGACCAGCCGCATCAGCATCTAAATTAGCAGCAACTTCACCAGTAGTTTCTTCATTAGCAGCATCAGAACTTGTAGATCCTGCAGTATCAGCATCCTCTGATAAAATAGCAGTATGTGAGGCTATAGAGGCTTCAATATTTTCCTTTAAATTCTGATCTGCAGCCAGGTTCTGGTTCTTCAGTATGTACTGATCAACCATAGGTGACATAGGAGGTGTAGGTATTTTAGCTTGAGCAGTTTCATGTTGTGCAGAAGGAAGTAATTCAATAATAACTGGTTCTATTGAGATTAGAGATTCCTAATCCCCTTCCTTAGTTGCTTCCACTACATCTGAATCTAACTCAACTATGTCCCTATGAGCTCTCTGTTTCTTTAATTTCCTTAAAGGTGGAGATACTGTAGGAGCTTTATCATCAGAATTTAATTTTCTAAGCCTTTTGAGGGGCCTAGAACTCCCAGTTACGGTATCTTTCTGAGAAAAAACCTTCTCAGCTTCTACAATAACAGGTTCTGATATTGGAACCTGTTCCTCAGTTGCTTTCTCATATCAACATAATTTAATCAAAACATTCATCACAGCATAAAATTAAAAGTCGATGAAGTATAAGATTAATAAATTGCAATTAAACATGCACAGTCACATAATTTGAGAAACAAAGAACAAATCTTGCAATTTAAAGAAAATTTCATTAATATATCAGATGATTACATTCGATGAAGTTTATCAATTACATGCAAAAATTACAAGATAGTCCTATTCTACGATTCCTAACATCAACAGCCTTAGTCCTAAGCTAAGAAGCCTGACAAAGCTGACAGTGAAGAGAAATAGATGGATAACAATTAATTCTTCTTCCTACTTTCAATAAAGAGAACAGCAAGAAGAATGATTTGCTCCTGCTGTTTAAGAATACGAAGATAAGCTTCTCTTTGGAAAGACAACAGATCATTTTTAATATTCTCTGGAAGTTGAATCCAGATTACAAATGGAATGTTGTCGATAGGATATGAAGTCGGAATTCCATTTCAAAAAATGAACACAATTTATGTGCCATAGCTGTAACACCAACTAAAATGAGCCATTGTTTGAGAGAAATGTCCAGATGTGGTTTTACTGATGAATGATTGGTCATTTAAATAAGCAATGGAATACTAAGGGACACGAGGACTGGTTAAACATTACAAGTAAGAATAATGACCCCTCGACTCCCTAGACTGATGTGTAATAATAACAGTCAGTAAAAGATCTAAAGCCAGAGTTAATGGACACGGGATATAATAATAATCACTGTGCACATGCATTTTTTCAAGACATACACGCTAACCACTAACCCCTAATGATTATGATTGTTTTATCACACATTAACCAATATTCTGTAAAAATATTATCGTTCAAGTAATGACCAAAAATAAACCAAGTAAATAAATACTGTCACGTCAGCATCAAAACTTGATTATTATCAGGATTTAAAAGTCATCAGAATATGGCTCCTTCACTCGAAAAGTGAATGTGTATTCCTGTAATTCTTCACATAAATACTGATATGGTTTCATCAGAACTTAATCATCAGAACTTCCATCAGAACTTGTCCTCAGAATTTATGCAATCTGACACATAAACTGTTCATCTAAAACAACATTTATCACCACAGTAATTTTCATCATTCATATGGAGTGTATGTGTGTGCATTAAGCTAAATATCAGACAAAGAGTAAAGTCAGATTCACTTCAGTACATCTTAGAAATAAGGCATACCTAAGAACTTTGCTCACAATCTGTCATTATTCTGAAGCTTACTATTGAATGAGTTCATGCATGAGTCCACCTCAACTGTTTTGTGCTCATTTTATGCATCTTTTGAAATTCTATTTTACAGTGGCTTCTCAGTGTGAGTCATGACTGCTTATCAGAATTTATGCTGTTATTAGAGTATTTCTCCAGTAATCATAGAGTGTGAAAAGTCACCAAGAAAATTTTATTTTGCTTTTCTAATGTATATTACTTAATACCAGCAATGCACTTGGATCTTCCCTTCCACATTTTTACTCTAGATCTCAAAGGAGTATTTGATTTTTATTTCTTTTCTTTTCTTTTTCTTTTGATAAGTGAGGCTTATCAGCACTTAGTACATTCACCAGATTTACTAACATCAGAACTTAACAGATAAGAAGCACTATTCTAGTTTTTGACTTAGTAATAAGATACACAAAGTAAACTTAACTAAGCTCAATATCAGAATTTGCTTGTGTTAAAAGATTTCCACATAAATAATTACTTCAAATATGGGATCTTTAGTATATTAAAGATTATTAGGTCAACATCTAGCACAGTTATCCTCATTGGATTGAATAGTCACAGAAATATTCATATCACTATCGAGTTTAGAAATTCACATCAGACAACAATCAGCACTTAAGTAATTTTCAATTTAAGCACAAAATACACAAAGATAGTAATATCTGTAAATACTGATCATAAAGTCTGATGTATCAAAACATAAACTAAGCAGATTTAGAGAAAGAACCTGAAACCATTCCAAGTTCATTTACCAATCTTGTAAAAGTAGCTTCACATAGTGGTTTTGTGAAGATATCTGCTAGTTGTTGATATGTGGGAACAAAATGCAATTCCACTGTTATAACGACTCGTGAATTTTTTTTTATCTTATTTTTAATATATGGAAGTGTAATAAAAGTTTAAGTAAATGAATAAAGGTGTGTATTGATTGTGGCAGCAGTTACTGATTGTTATTTAATTATTTATGATTTGTTAATATGTGGACTTGGAATTATGTGGTTTATTGACGAGTTATATGATTTTATTTCGCTTGCAAAAGTGAATTTATGGTAATTTTAATTTCATAAACATTTGAGTTGTCTTTAAAATTGGTTTTCTAATTTTATAATCTCAATAATTATTTTTAGGACTTTATAAAATTGAGAAATCAATATTTTGTTAACTATTCATTTTTAAATGATTTTCTGAGTGTGTTAAATGCTAAAATCCATATTTAATTATGGGAATCTTTAAAAATTATAAAATTTATATTTTATTAAGTTCATATTATTTGGAGAATTTTAAAATTATTTTGGGAATTTTCAGGAATCGTTTCATGCGCGCGTCGTTTCGTTATTTATTAAAAAGCGGGCATGCAGCGCAACCCAGAATTATTTTAAAATTCTGAAACTTATGATTTAAATAATTTCAGAATATTTGTATCATATTAACCCTATTTCGGCGATGTTTTGATTAATATTTATTTATAAATTGGACCCTTAAAAATAGATTAAAACAGCGTGTCGGGCTTGCAGTCAGTTGAAATAAAAATAAAAATGACACGTATCCAACAAAGTTGGACACGTGCCGTGTGTTGGTTAAGTCAGGAGCTGAGTAATCGGTTGGGGGAGAGGGGATAAACATCACTTTTCTTGTCTCTCTCTCCCGACTGTCTCTCAATTCTCTCCGTTCTCTCTCTCGAATACTTCGAGTTTGCTCGGTTTTTTTTTCTTCTCGGCTATCATCTTCTTCCTTTTCGCTTCCCTGGGCTTCGTTCCTCTTACTGTTTCTTTCCGGCTTGTTTTTCCGGTGAGCCGCCGCTGTGTTTTTCAGTTTGGCTTGGTTCAATTCTTGCTCAGTTGGTATACATATACATATATATACATATGTGTGCTCTGTGTGTGCATATGTGCTGTGTTGTGTGTGTTGTGCTGTGTGCAGTGTGTGTGTGGAGGGCGGCGCGTGGCCGTGTGTGTGGCTGCAGTTGCTGCTCTGTGGTTTTCGGTTGGACCTGTGTATTCGGGCCTTGGTTTTGTTGTTGGGCCTTACAGTCTGTTGGGCTTGTGGTTTGGATTTGGTGGGTTGTTTATGCTCTGTTGGGTTGGTTTATTAAAAATTTTAATTTTGTTTAAATTCCATTATTGCAGGGAATTATTGATTAATATTCGTGATATTAATTATTCGTGTTGGAAATGGATTTAAAATATCGGTATAATTTATTTGGGAACCCGTAATATGTCGGGCGCCAATAAATTGTGCCGCCGTTGATGATGAACATCGGCGAGTCAACGGTGGACGGTGATGACGATGTTCTGAGTCCTAAATCCTATAAATTAATAAATAAAAATAAAATACGAATAAAATTTTAAAATATTAATGTGGCTCGTAAATTATTTTTGAGATATAAATAATCGGATAATAATAATTAATTGATCTGAATTGACATTTGGGAATTTGTGACTTGTGATTGTGTTGTTGGTTTGAAATTGTTGATTGAGACGTCGAGTTGTTCGACGGGTAGGCCGATAAACAAAGGTGGTGCTGCCCGGATTTTCGGAAATTAAATTCGGAAATTCAGGACATACCCTGTGATTATCGAAACCTCGAACAAGTATATATATATATATACCTAGTGTGAAACCTGATTGTATGTTATGGTAAATGTTTTGTCAAAATCCAGTGACCCTATTTTCGTAAAATGACGAGTATATGTATTTTCTGGAAATGAACACCAAATCGATTTCTCGAGAACGTGAACCCTGATTGTTAGATGTGTCATTGTATTGTAATAAAGTATTCAATTACGAGTCGGGTTTGAATATCGTTGGGTAGAATTGGTGTTGAGGATATGTCAAGCATACCTAGACGTCTAACGTAGGGTATTTCGGTTCTGTAGATTCTGGTCGAAGGACTCAGGAATTGATATCGAATTAAGATAATCTAGTGATCAGTTGGCAAGTGCCTCGAGGTTCCCAAGCAAAGAACCCTGAGAGTCCTGGATACTATCTTGAGATAGATTGCTGCGAAACAGGGATGTCTTCTAGTGAGACAGTCATTTTTCCATGAGAGCCTGAACGTTCAAGTTTATCAAAATCAGTTAGAGTTGGCCGTAACGCTTTGTAAGGAAAGTACCCCTGACCATTCTTTTATGGTTCAGTGTATATGGATAGCTAAATGTTTTATTCTCGTAATGGAACAGAAACGTTTTAAGTTACGTATTCCCCGTAGTTATAAAATCACCGTTTTCGAATTGTTTTGTGGAGAAGTTACTTCAAAAGGTACCCATCTCAAATGAAATGATTTATGAAATGGATTTTATATGTGTGCTGGCTAAATAAATGATTTTGAAAATGAGATAGGTACAAGTGTTTTTGAAAACTGGATAAAACGGTCAGATATGGGATACATTGGGGCCAGAATAGGCCTATTGAGGTGGCGTAAGAGGCTAATTCGGTTGCGCGCATTATAAAACCGATTACTCCAGCAGGTCAGAGACCTAGCTAGTCTCTGAGTTCCGGAACAGGTAAATGGGATGGCAGTTACAGCCGTCTGGTGTTGATAGCCTGATCAGCTGTCTTCACATATCCGCTACGTATCTAATTTGGTTTTGTGTGATTCCCGTAAGAGCTTGAGTTGTTGATATAGCGGATTTAAAAATGAAAATGGCATGCTAGAATTATTCTTTGGTATTTATGCCCAGCACACGACTATTGATCTTGTTTTACAGAGCATGCTAGTTTTGATATCCAGTTTATACTTGTTTTACATGTTTTTGGCAAGATATGAATTCTATTTTTATAACTGCTTTACTTTAAACTATTATACTTGTTATTCATATAGTGGTGCTGCTGAGCAAGCCATTGTTCACCCTTATAGAATGGTTTATATATGTATTGCAGATGCCTAGGAGAATCTTCGGTGTTAGTCGGGCAGATTTCCAGTTCCATTTGTGTCAGACTCCTCTGAGATGGTTGTGCTAGACCAAGGGTGGTCTGTTGAGTTGCTGTGTTAAGTTAGCTACGTTGAGATAATTGTTGTAAGTTTGAGTTGTATTATTTGAATAACCTAAATTATACTTAAACCTGGAAAAGTTCATGGAAAATGGGGGTCGTAGTTATATTTTAGATCGATTTATAATTGTTATTATTGTTGTTGGTGACGTCAACTCCTGACCCCGGGATTGAGGCCATCATAGATGGTATCAGAGCTACAGGTTTGGGTCCCTGATTTAGGTTATGGGTAGAGTTAAAAGAGTGAAGAAAGGTTAGTAGATAGATATAAGTCAGCAACTCAACCGGAGGAGCGAGTCTAGAAGTTCAGTCAAGGGTTTCAGAAGTGTAACCCTAACGTTATCGAGGATTGACTGGAACAGCCCTAACCTAGTGTACGTCTTCTTTGTATATGTACTATTAGTAACGTTCGATAGAGATTTCTAGTTTTCCCTCGAGAAAATGAGTTTGATTGCGAGGATTCAGCAGTGAGTGGGCTCTTGTTGTGTCAGCGGAGAAGACACCAGCGTTATTTCTAAATATCGCCTTTTCTGTGTCAAGGAATGTTATTGGACTGATTATGCGATCTTGGCGAGTTCAGATAGCGTGAGAATAGTTAGGGGCTGTTATGGCGACTAAATTTAGTAGTGAATGTGGATCAGAATGGGAGGTGACATCTTTGAACCCTTTTATTTCTTCCTTTAAATGTATTTTATCTCCAGGATAATTGTTTCCTATTCCATAAGTTGTTTATCTTCCTTGTGAGAAAGTTGTGAATCTGAAGTAAGTTACTTAGGGTTTTGTTGATCTTATTACAAATCAGATTCACCCCCTTCCTATTTGTGAATTTTCTTCCGAACCTTGTTTCTTCTTTCGGAAATTTTATTAGTTGATTGGGGCAAACAACGCATATGAATTGACCATTTGTCTGTGTGGCAAAAGGGTCTGGTGGGACGCCACCGAGTTATGTGTTGTGACCGTATGGTACTAAGACTGGCCATCTTATGTACTTGTATGGTTGCTCTCAGACATACCTATATTTCCTTCTTCACTGTTTCTTCTTATTCGATTTTCTCGAGCCAGAAATTTTATTGGATTTTCTATGATAATGAATTTCTGCGATTAGATGGTGCTTGTTATTGAAAGCAAGTAAGAGTGACTGTTGAGAAGAATGCGAGTCCTATATCAGGATATCATTTAAGAATAATGGTAATCGTGAGAATTTAGGAACTTAATGATGGAATTATAGCTTTAGGAAAAATAAATCAGTGGTGGATGAACCGCTCGTAGGTGAAAAGAAATCTTCTTTAGAAAAGTGATTGGTTGAAATTTGAATTTTGGTGCTTAGAGGAGCTCAGCGTTCCTTAAATTGACCTAATTAAACAGTTTGTTCAAGGTAGGTGGATGTTATGACCAGATAAGTCTTGTAGTATATCAGATTAGTGTTAGTGTGATAATGGAGCAATGACCGGAAGTTAGTCCGTTGCTGTTATATTGAAGAGTCATGATATGGTATTGATTTCTTTGTATTTTAGTTCCCTGAACTGTTGTTGAGTCTGCTACTGTCATTGTTGAGGTGATTGCTAGTGCTACTAATCTAGATTTCTTTGGTAAATGGGCCTTGGTATTAAATACATAGGTATTTTATTGGGCAGCATTTTCCTGAAACAGGTGCACCGTTTAAACGGTGATATCTTTTGCTAAACATTTTACTATGTTTTGAATAATTCATTTATATATTCCAGGAAAATGCCACCCAAGAAATTACCCAGTCTAAAGAAAATAGTAGTAATTTTGTAGAGGGTCCAATTATAAATGAAATCCTAGACTTGTTGCGCAAGCAGCAGCAACAATAGTTGCAGCTAATCCAACAGGTTCAGTAACAGCAACTACTGTTACAGTAGCAACAACAAGGAATGAACCCAAGTGTTTATTTCAAATCTTATTGGAATGTTAACCTCTTTGAGTTTAAAAGTGAACCTAATCCAGTAATTGCTGGAGTATGGTTAAAAGTAATGGAGGAAGTTTTCAACCCCGTCCAAGTAAGTAATAACCGTAAGATCGATTATGTAAGTTATTTGTTGAAAAATGAAGTGAATTATTGGTGGGAATCAACTAGAGCGTTAGAAGGAGAAGGCCCTGTTTCATGGGCTAGGTTACTGAGTTGTTTTTGGAAAGGTATTTCCCAGATTGTGTGCGAAGTCAAATGAAAAAAAAATTAGTTTCTAGAACTGGAACAAGGTGAAAGAAGTGTGTTAGAATTTGAGGCCAAGTTTACAGAATTGGCCTGATTAGTTTCTAAGTATGTAAGTATGGAGATTTAGAAAGTAAGGAGATTCCAACAAGGTTTGAAGCCTGGAATTCACAGAGGAGTTGTGGCATTGCAACCTAGGATATACTCCTTTATGGTTCAGGTCGCCCTAGTAATGGAAGGTGACCAGAAGTTGATTGTTAGGGACGAGAGTGATAGGAAAAGTAAGTCAAAAGGTGTTAAGGATAAAGCAAACCAAGGAGAATTCATTTAAAGATTTGAGAATTGGCTTGGCCGAAACATGAGTAAGAGATTCCGGAGATAGAGTTTATATTAAGATAGATATAGTGTTACTTCAGTTGCTTCCACTCCAGCCCAGTCAGTCGAGTGTGAAGTAGATTGTAAGTCCTATGTCAGGAGACATAGTGGTTCGTGCAAAAGAATGTGCAATGTTTCAAGTATGGATATAAGGGTCATTATACATAAAAATGTAATCCAGAAAAGCAAGAGTTATGTATCACCATTATGGAAGAGTGGCCATACTGTAAGGAATTGTAGAATGGTTATTCAAGATATTACACCCCAAGGGTCAACATACAGTGCAGCTAGAGATAAAACTTTCAAAAGAAACAAGAAATTAGATGTTTAGAAGTTGGATGTAGTTGCAGTTGATCTGACACCCTCCGAGTTAGAAGGGTTTGAGGTGATTTTAGGATTTAGTTGGTTGCCCTGTGTTATAACCAGGAGTGGTTTTAGAAGAAGCAAAGTATAAAGTGTACAGAAGCCAATAGTAAGATGAGTTTTTGGAGGCAGAAGCAATATAAGGAATTCTTCTAATCATGCGAGAAAAGAAGTAATAAGCTAAGGATATAAGGTAGATCCACCACCTGTAAAGATATGAAGAAGTGAATATTTAAGCTGGAAGAATGTTGGGTAATAATAATGCCCTAAAGTATCTGAAGGCCATTGGAACAAAATAATTAGTTGATAATGGTAACCTCTATAAAGAATTGGTTACTTATGTGACCTAATTGAAAGAATGTGTTATTTCCCGAGGATTGGCTTAAGATATAGCTTGAGGACATGATAGGAATTGCGATCAGAATGAGTTATGAACATTGTAATCTCTTATGATATGATGGGGAGTAATAAGTGCATCAGTTATCTGCAGGTAATCAAGAAACATGGTGTATAAGGAATACTTAGATAAGTAAATTGTATTTATTGATAACATCCTCAACTATCTAAGGATTAAGAAGATCTGGGCAGAATGCCCAAGGATTTTTCTACAAAGATTAAAAGGGAAGCAATTATACGCTAAGTTTTGAAGTATGAATCTTGGTTGAAAATAACAAGAGATTTTGGGTATTTCACTAACAACCACCTAAGCAAAGCCAATGTAGTGTGGTTAAGATTGCTAAGGAATCAGAAAAGGAATTGAAAATTATGGGAATTGAAGTTGAGTATCTAAGGTGATGAGAAGTTAGTATATAAGATTATTTCCCAGCCTTAACTGCTGGAAATGAGTAAGAAGCGATTGGATGTTGGAAATTAAATTGAAAATCAGTATTACCTATCATCTTTAGATGAAGGGTTAAAGTGAGATGATGATTCGGACAATATAAGAAATGTGGAGAGTATATGTGTTGGGTTGACAAAGGAAACCAAAGTAATCGCCTACTGTGGATTAAGTTTTCTATGCTAATAACTATCATGTTAGTAAGAAAATGTTACCTTATGAAGTGTGTTTGGACATAAGCATGGGTCCTCACTCTATTGAGATAAAGTAGGAATAGAAATAGTGTCAAGTCCTGAACTAATTTAGTACATCGAAAGGGTGGTGGTGTACTTGGGAAAGAATTGAAATGACTCGAAATGTACAAAGAAAGAAAGCAGATTCTCATTGAAAGAGTATGAATATATAGAAGGAGGATCGGGGTATAGGTGAAAGTTTTACCCTGATAGAGATTGGTTAAGTTTGAATAGAAGGAACAAGTAGAGTCTTAAATGTGTTGAACCGTTAGAGGTATAAATAAATATAGGCAAGTTGTCTATGAGTTGATTTTGTCACCGCAATTGCAATGTATATATATATTATGTTCCTCATGGCAATATTAAGGTGATATGTATCTGGTTCAGAATTCAGCCATTGATTGGAAGCCAATGGGCTCTCATCCAAACTTGTTCTGCGTGAAAGGATCAATCCAAATCCTAGGTCGTTAAAAGCGAGCCATTGGTAATGAATTTATGTCAATAGTGAGTATGCCTTGAATAGATCTTGAGTCGAAGAGTCTACCTGAAAGTTAGAGTCAGATGTGCTTGATAAATATCCTCATTTGTTTAACTGAGTCAGATTTTGGGGACAGAATCTTTTTAAGGGGGAAGGAATATAACGACTCGTGAATTTTTTTTTATCTTATTTTTAATATATGGAAGTGTAATAAAAGTTTAAGTAAATGAATAAAGGTGTGTATTGATTGTGGCAGCAGTTACTGATTGTTATTTAATTATTTATGATTTGTTAATATGTGGACTTGGAATTATGTGGTTTATTGACGAGTTATATGATTTTATTTCGCTTGTAAAAGTAAATTTATGGTAATTTTAATTTCATAAACATTTGAGTTGTCTTTAAAATTGGTTTTCTAATTTTATAATCTCAATAATTATTTTTAGGACTTTATAAAATTGAGAAATCAATATTTTGTTAACTATTCATTTTTAAATGATTTTCTGAGTGTATTAAATGCTAAAATCCATATTTAATTATGGGAATCTTTAAAAATTATAAAATTTATATTTTATTAAGTTCGTATTATTCAGAGAATTTAAAAATTATTTTGGGAATTTTCAGGAATCGTTTCATGCGCGCGTCGTTTCGTTATTTATTAAAAAGCGGGCATGCAGCGCAACCCAGAATTATTTTAAAATTCTGAAACTTATGATTTAAATAATTTCGGAATATTTGTATCATATTAACCCTGTTTCGGCGATGTTTTGATTAATATTTATTTATAAATTGGACCCTTAAAAATAGATTAAAACAGCGTGTCGGGCTTGCAGTCAGTTGAAATAAAAATAAAAACGACACGTATCCAACAAAGTTGGACACGTGCCGTGTGTTGGTTAAGTCAGGAGCTGAGCAATCGGTTGGGGGAGAGGAGATAAACATCACTTTTCTTGTCTCTCTCTCCCGACTGTCTCTCAATTCTCTCTGTTCTCTCTCTCGAATACTTCGAGTTTGCTCGGGTTTTTTTTCTTCTCGGCTATCATCTTCTTCCTTTTCGCTTCCCTGAGATTCGTTCCTCTTACTGTTTCTTTCCTGCTTGTTTTTCCGGTGAGCCGCCGCTGTGTTTTTCAGTTTGGCTTGGTTCAATTCTTGCTCAGTTGGTATACATATACATATATATACATGTGTGTGCTCTGTGTGTGCATATGTGCTGTGTTGTGTGTGCTGTGCTGTGTGCAGTGTGTGTGGGGGGGGCGTGGCCGTGTGTGTGGCTGTGGTTGCTGCTCTGTGGTTTTCGGTTGGGTCTGTGTATTCGGGCCTTGGTTTTGTTGTTGGGCCTTACAGTTATATTAACAGTTGGGCTTGTGGTTTGGATTTGGTGGGCTGTTTATGATCTGTTGGGTTGGTTTATTACAGATTTTTAATTTTGTTTAAATTCCATTATTGCAGGGAATTATTGATTAATATTCGTGATATTAATTATTCATGTTGGAAATGGTTTAAAAATATCGGTATAATTTATTTGGGAACCCGTAATATGTCGGGCGCCAATAAATTGTGTCGTCGTTGACGATGAACATCGGCGAGTCAACGGTGGACGGTGATGACGATGTTCTGAGTCCTAAATCCTATAAATTAATAAATAAAAATAAAATACGAATAAAATTTTAAAATATTAATGTGGCTCGTAAATTATTTTTGAGATATAAATAATCAGATAATAATAATTAATTGATCTGGATTGACGTTTGGGAATTTGTGACTTGTGATTGTGTTGGTTTGAAATTGTTGATTGAGACTTCGAGTTGTTCGACGGGTAGGCCGATAAACATAGGAGGTGTTGCCCGGATTTTCGGAAATTAAATTCAGAAATTCAGGACATACCCTATGATTTTCGAAACCTCGAACAAGTATATATATATACCTAGTCCGAAACCTGATTGTATGTTGTTGTAAATGTTTTGTCAAAATCCAGTGACCCTATTTTCGTAAAATGACGAGTATATGTATTTTCTGGAAATGAACACCAAACCGATTTCTCGAGAATGTGAACCCTGATTGTTAGATGTGTCATTGTATTGTAATAAAGTATTCAATTACGAGTCGGGTTTGAATATCGTTGGGTAGAATTGGTGTTGAGGATATGTCAAGCACACCTAGACGTCTAACGTAGGGTATTTTGGTTCTGTAGGTTCTGGTCGAAGGACTCAGGAATTGATATCGAATTAAGATAATCTAGTGATCAGTTGGCAAGTGCCTCGAGGTTCCCAAGCAAAGAACCCTGAGAGTCCAGGATACTATCTTGAGATAGATTGCTGCGAAGCAGGGATGTCTTCTAGTGAGACAGTCATTTTTCCATGAGAGCCTGAACGTTCAAGTTTATCAAAATCAGTTAGAGTTGGTTGTAACGCTCTGCAAGGCAAGTACCCCTGACCATTCTTTTATGGTTCAGTGTATATAGATAGCTAAATGTTTTATTCTCGTAATGGAACAAAAATGTTTTAAGTTACGTATTCCCCGTAGTTATAAAATCACCATTTTCGAATTGTTTTGGGGAGAAGTAACTTCAAAAGGTACCTATCTCAAATGAAATGATTTGTGAAACGGATTTTATATGTGTGCTGGCTAAATAAATGATTTTGAAAATTAGATAGGTACAAGTGTTTTTAAAAACTCGATAAAACGGTCAGATATGGGATATATTGGGGCCGGGATAGGCCTATTGTGGTGGCGTAAGAGGCTAATTCGATTGCGCGCATTATAAAACCGATTAGTCCAGCAGGTTAGAGACCTAGCTAGTCTCTGAGTTCCGGAATAGGTAAATGGGATGGCAGTTAGAGCCGTCTGGTGTTGATAGCCTGATCAGCTGTCTTCACATATCCGCTACGTATCTGATTTGGTTTTGTGTGATTCCCGTAAGAGCTTGAGTTGTTGATATAGCGGATTTAAAAATGAAAATGGCATGCTAGAATTATTCTCTGGTATTTATGCCCAGCACACGACTATTGATCTTGTTTTACAGAGCATGCTAGTTTTGATATCCAGTTTATACTTGTTTTACATGCTTTTGGCAAGATATGAATTCTGTTTTTATAACTGCTTTACTTTAAACTGTTATACTTGTTATTCATATAGCGGTGCTGCTGAGCAAGCCATTGCTCACCCTTACAGAATGGTTTATATATGTATTGCAGATGCCTAGGAGAATCTTCGGTGTTAGTCGGGCAGATTTCCAGTTCCATTTGTGTCAAACTCCTCTGAGATGGTTGTGCTAGACCAAGGGTGGTCTGTTGAGTTGCTGTGTTAAGTTAGCTACGTTGAGATAATTGTTGTAAGTTTGAGTTGTATTAGTTGAATAACCTAAATTATACTTAAACCTGGAAAAGTTCTTGGAAAAAGGGGGTCGTAGTTATATTTTAGATCGATTTATAATTGTTATTATTGTTGTTGGTGACGTCAACTCCTGACCCCGGGGTTGAGGCCGTCACAACTGTACCTTCATCCATATGTTCCCTTATGAAGTGGTACCTAATGATGATGTGCTTTGTCATTGAGTGTTGAACTGGATTACCTGTCATAGCAATAGCACTTTGATAATCACAGTAAATAGAGATTTTAGAAAATTCTAACCCATAATCTAGTAACTGATTCTTTATCCAAAGAATCTGTGCACCACAGCTTCCTGCAATAATGTATTCTGCTTTTGCAGTTGAAATGGAAATTGACTTCTATTTCTTGCTAAACCAGGAAACCAATCTGCCTCCAAGAAATTGGCAGCTTCCACTTGTGCCAATCATACCTTTGTAATCAGTAATATCTACTGATTTACCAGTATCCTTATCCAACTTAGTTGCAGTGGCCATATGAGTGGATGCACTTGAACAATCCTGCATTCCAAATTTCTTCAACAAATTTCTGGTGTACTTAGATTGACAAATAAAAGTTCCTTCTTCATTCTGCTTGACTTGAAGGCCCAAAAAATAGTTAAGTTCTCCCATCATACTCATTTGATATCTTGACTGCATCAGTTTGGCAAACTTCTTACAAAGTCTGTCATTTGTAGAACCAAAAATGATATCATTAACATATATTTGCACCAAAAGTAAGTCCTTTCCATGGTTGAGGTAGAACAGTGTCTTGTCAATAGTTCCTCTGTTAAATCCACTTTCCAGAAGAAACTAAGCTAAAGTCTCATACCATGCTCTTGGAGCTTGCTTAAGGCCATAAAGTGCTTTATCAAGCCTGTAGACATGATTTGGAAAATTGGGATCTACAAAGCCTGGAGGTTGTTCAACATATACTTCCTCTCCCAATTCTTCATAAGAAAAGCACTTTTGACATCCATTTGAAAGACTTTAAACTTCTTGTGAGCAGCATAAGCCAAAAATATTCTTATGGCTTCCAATCTAGCAACTGGTGCAAATGTTTCATCATAATCAATTCCCTCATGTTGAGAGTATCCTTTTGCAACCAGCCTTGCTTTGTTCCTTTTAATTATGCCGTTACTATCAGTTTTGTTTCTGAATACCCATTTTCTACCAACAACTAATCAGTTCCTTGGTCTTGGCACTAAGGTCCAGACTTTATTTCTTTCAAATTCATTTAACTCTTCTTGCATTGCTTGCACCCAATCAGCATCTTGAAGAGCTTCATCCACTTTCTTTGGTTCAGTCTGAGAAAGAAAAGAATGATAAAGACATTCATTTGATGTAGTTGTTCTAGTTCTGACACCTGCATCAGGATTTCCAATAATTAAGTCAGGTGAATGTGCTTTAGTCCACTTCCTTGCAGATGGAAGGTTTTCTCTAGAACTGGATGATCCCCCATGATCCATGTTGTCTCCATCAACATTTTCTGATGCTCCCCCTGAACTTATGCTCTCTGAGTTGGATCCTTCATTATTTGGGTTTCCAGAAATATCAGAACATGAGTTTCCAGAATTATCAGAACTTGGCCCATCAGAATTTGAAGAGCCTGATATAGGTTCTGATGCTTTTTGAGATGTGGTTGGATCTTCAGTATGCTCCCCCTGCACAGGTGCATTTTCCTTAGGCGTAGTCACCATAATTTCAATAACATCAGAGTTTAATCCATCAGAGTTTGCAGTATCAGGATTTACAGAATGAGAATTTAAGACTTCATTTTCGAATCTCAGCTGATCATGATCATTGAAATCTTCAAGTCCATTAATCTTCTTATCATCAAAAGAGACATTGATAGATTCCATGATAACCCTTGTTCTTAAATTGTAGACTCTGAAGGCTTTTGCAGAAAGTGGATATCCAACAAAAATTCCTTCATCACCTTTTAGATCATATTTGGATAGCTGTTCGGGATGAGTCTTAAGAACAAAACACTTGCATCCAAATACATGAAAATACTTCAGATTTGGCTTCTTTTTCTTCACCATCACATATGGTGTTTTTCCATGCTTGTTAATGAGTGTTGCATTCTGAGTAAAATAAGCAGTCTGCACAGCTTCAGCCCAAAAGTAGGTTGGCAACTTTGCTTCATCAAGCATAGTTCGTGCAGCTTCAATAAGAGTTCTATTCTTTCTTTCAACAACTCCATTTTGCTGTGGAGTTCCAGGAGCAGAAAATTCCTGCTTTATTCCATGATCTTTGCAGAACTCTTCCATAATCAAATTCTTGAACTCAGTGCCATTATCACTCCTTATGATCTTCACAGAATCTTTGACCAATTTATCCAGTTGCTTGACATGATAAATCAAGATAGATGCAGTTTCACTTTTTGTGTGCAAGAAATACACCCATGTGTATCTAGTGAACTCATCCACTATGACCATAGAATATTTCTTCTTTGCAATAGACATGACATTAACTGGACCAAATAGATCAACATGTAGTAGGTGATAAGGCTCAAGAATTGATGATTCAGTCTTGCTCTTGAATGAAGATTTTCTTTGTTTTGCCTTTTGACATGAATCACAAAGGCCATAAGGAGCAAATACTGATTTTGGCAGTCCTCTCACAAGATCTTTCTTGACTAGTTCATTTATATTGTTAAAATTTAAATGAGAGAGTTTCTTGTGCCAATCCCAGATTTCTTCATTTGATGCTCTGCTCAACAGACAGATTGCAGAACCATCAATACTTGTTGAAAGCTTGGCTTCATAAATGTTACCATGCATGTATCATTTCAGAACAACTTTGCCTGTAGATTTGCTTACAACTTCACAGTGTTCTACAAAGAAATCCACATGATAACCTCTGTCACAGATTTGACTTACACTCAGCAGATTGTGTTTAAATCCTGAGACCAGAGCTACTTTACTTTTTCAATGATGACATTCCCAAGATTGATATTGCCATATCCCAGAGTTTTTCCAATGTTGTTGAAAGAGATGTGTCCTAAGTCCAATCATGTATGATGATTAAAGAATAACTTTTATGTAATCTGTTTTGATTTCATTGATATTAATAAAAGACTTGTTTTGGTTTTATTGCGGGCTTTATCTATTTAAGTGTTTAAATAAGATATACCATAGTTTAGAGTAAAACTTTTTATGGATTATGATGAGCTCATAATAATGAGACCTAAAAGATGATAACTCTAAACTTAAATATTTCCTGGTCGTAAAATTACTAACTGGTAATTAGTAATCCGCAAAGATCGGTACATACTATGCTTGCTTCATATGAAGGATGTCTGTTCTCATAGACATTTATGTGGTGACACTATAGCTAGTATGTAGGTGCTTATTATAGAATAAGTTCACTGAACATGACTCACACAGCTGAACAACTGATGGAGTTCACCCACGTGTCAGCAGTTGTTCACATAGTAATAGTTGTACAAGTATCCTTAGACTTGAGGTCATCATAGTCATCTTGTGTACACTGAACTGTGCTTTGGTTTAGTTCTTAGTCTCCAGGGACAATTATAAGGGCTCTACTGGGTATAGAAATTCGTACACGAAGATATTGTATGATCAATAAAGGATCTACCCCTTCCAGTGAAGGAAGAGAATGTTCAATGCTGATCCACTTATGCTAGTTCAGGAATCTCTGGCCAGAGTGAATGAAATTAGAAAGGAGTTTCTAATTTACATTAAATAGAACTAAGCATAGTGAATGGAAAAGCAAATGATTAAATGAGATAGGCTTGAGATAAATTCCATGCCTTATATTTAATCGTGACATTGCAGGGTAGAAAAAATTAATTTTACGGTAACTACTCACTGAATAGGTTCTTGGTATTCTAAGCAGTGAATTCGTATTATCCGGATAGTCGCGATATGCTGAGAAGTATCCCTCACGATGTAGAATAAATATGATTAAATATGATTAATTTATTAATTAATCATATTTAATGAATTAGAGAATTTATATAAATAATGATAAAATAGTTTTATTATTATTTATTTCTACTACCGGTTTAATATTGAACCTACAGGGTCACACCATAAAAGAGAATGATTTAATGGTGGAGGAATTAATTAATAATGGCTGGTAATTATTTATTTAATAATTGATTAAATGAGATTTAATTAATTCTTAATACTATTAATTAAGAATTTAATTTTGGAAATTAAATCAAGTGAGAGAATTATTTTTCTAAAGTGTTTAGAAAAGGGATTAATGATTAAAAGGTATTTTAATTATCAGTTAATTTGTTAATAAGAATAATCAATTAAAGGGTTAATAATAATAATATTTTATGGAAATTTTTCAGCTGAAAATTTTGCCTATAAATATACTATTATAAACCCTATTTGCCTCAACCCAAATAATTAACCCTAATTCTAAAGTAGAACAAGAGGGAGGCAACTAATTCTCTCAACCTCTTCCTCCTCCATCACATTGTACTCTTGGTGGATACCGGTGGAGTGTTTCACACTTGAGGAGCAGCTGCTAGGGATTTCCGTTCATCGTTCTTGGATCGCTATTAAAGACCTCCATCTTTCCATCAACGTAAAGCTTCTTAAGGTAAACATACTGAACTACGAATTAAATATTATTTTTCGCATGGATCCTGCGGAGGGTTTCATTTTTTTTTTAAGATTTAAATTTACATTTTCATTGCGTTTATGTGCTAAAAATCCTACAATGGCATCAGAGCTACTTGCGAAAAGTTTTTAATTTGTTTATGTGTTTAACTGTTTTTGATATAATATGATTATGTATGTGATTCGTCATGATTTGATGTTGATATAATATGCTTATATATGTATGGTTTTGAATATATGATATTCATGTGAGTTGTATAATCATAAGATGATTATGTAATCTGTATATATACTAATATATACATGATTTATGTTTGTTCTAATTATGAGAATTATATTAGATACGGATTCTGAATTGGTTGCTGCAGATTTGCTGAAATCTGGGTCTGGTGTCCGATTTACGCAAACGAATACCCTATTCCATAGGCACACGAGCGTCTGAACAAAACTGATAGCTAAAGCTATCAACGACTCGTCTGTAAGGCGTTTGACATCATTTACTGCCCGTAAACAGTGATTCTTATTTTTCTGATTTAATTCTGATTTTTGTCATATTTTTTTTTATGATTAGATCATGGATAATATGATATGTTAAGATCAGATTATGTGTTTTAACATGCTTTTATGTGTTGTATGAGCATGGTGGATGGTTATGGCCTTTCGACCTTAGTGTAATGGTTTTGGTTTTGGTTTTAAATACGACTTGCATGTCGTCAATCTTTGTAATCATAAATCTTGAATGTAACTCGAGTTATTCTTGTAAGTTCATTAGGTTAGTTTTACTTTCAATCTATGTAAGGTAATTGAAGACTCAAGAAGGCTATCCAATGGAGGTGATACAAAGAAAAAGACGAGGCATACAAGAAATCTAAACAAAGAAGAAGACTTATGTAATAAGTAGTTGTATTTATTTTCATCACCATATTAGATTATCCTTGATCTTTATCATAAAGATCACATAGGCTGGGGCCATAACCAAACACATTTACTTTATTGCACTTTACATTTACTTGTTTATTTAATTTTATATATGAGATATATGCCTATGTTTACCATGCGATGATAGATTTAGGTGAACTTAAATCAATATAAGGCGCGCTCTAGAAAATCTAGAATAGGAATCGTTTCTTGCCTTAACAATAATATTATGAATACAATCATGAGATTCTTGTGTTTATGAAACACGTAATTAAATATGAATTTTCAATATTGAGAGAAAGGATGATTCTGTCAAAAGCAGATTTCTATCTGTAAGAAAGGGGTATTAAGTGACACCTCTTGACAATGCTCCCCCCGATCTGGGTATCATCTGATTATCGATTATTGATTTGAAATATTTAATTTAAAAAGAAGAATCTCTTTATAATATGATTATTATTGTAACATAATATAATTCCTCTAAAATTAAATAATATCAAGTAGTAATTGGCCAATGACACAACGGGCTTGTGTCGGTCACAGCCTTCCAACATGGTAGAAAGTGGTTCTTATTTTTAAATCATTGTCGTTTCATGCTACAGCCGAGGGCTTTGATTTCGAAATAAGAAATACTTGTCTATTACATAGAGATGTGTACATTGAATTAGAATCTAAAGGTTGTTACGTGCTACAGCCGTGGGCCGTTGGAGACTGATTCAATTGTACAAAATGTTGGATTAGACTTGACCTAGAATATTGAGTTTGTCGTGCTACAGCCGTGACTCAATTATTCAAGAGGCTAAAGTTTTATTAGGGAATAACATAAGATGTAATTGACAAGAGTTTTCTTCCTATTGAACATCACATGACGTTTCGTGCTACAGCCGAGGTTGTGTGATGGAATGTAGGATCTCTATTCCCACTAGCATTATGAATGCTTAATTTTCACTTAGGGGTTGTATAAATTAGATAAACTAGTGGGAGCCAGTTATAAATAAAGACCCGATTCATATAGTGTCTTGAAATGAAATTGAATATTTGCTAAGTGTTGTTATGTGTTCATCATTTACAGATTTACTATATTCGTTATATCTTCTGCACTATCACTACGGAGTATACTAGATGCTCACAAGTTGACTGGTCCTAATTTTGCTGACTGGCTTCGAAACTTGAGAATTATTCTCAGGATTGAGAAGCTGGAATATGTGCTTGACTCACCTAAGCCTACTGAACCTGCTAGTGATGCACATAATGATGAACATGTTGTGTATCATAAGTGGATAGATGATGCAAATGTTGCTCAATGCATCATGCTAGATTCCATGAACATTGAGCTACAAAAGCAACATGAGCATATGGATGCTCACACTATCCTTATGCATCTACAAGAGTTGTATGATGTGGCAGGGAGGACAGCTTGATATGAGATATCGAAGGAACTGTTCAGTTGTAGGATGTTTGAGGGATCATCTGTGAATGACCATGTACTTAAGATGATCAATTTGATTGAACGTATTAGACAACTTGGTTTTGCCATGGATGGGGAGCTGAGCCAAGACTTGGTCTTGCAATCACTTCCGAGTTCGTTCTCGCAGTTTGTTGTGAACTTTCACATGAATAAGCTGGATGTCAGCCTGCCTGAACTCCACAACATGTTGAAGACTGCGGAATCGAATTTTCCCCCTAAGAAGAGTTCTGTTCTTCTAATTGGTGAAGGTTCCAATCCTAAGAAAAGGAAGAAGAACCCTTCCAAGAAGAAGAAAGTAGGTAAGAAAAAGCCGGTTCCACCAAAAGCTGAAGACCCCAAGAGCAAAGCTGTTTGCTTTCACTGTAACAAGGTGGGGCACTGGAAGAGGAACTGCAAGGTTTACCTTGCAGAATTGAAGAAGAAGAAGGGTAGTGAGACTACTGCTTCTGATTCAGGTATGTTCATGATCGAAGTTAATATGTCACTAAGTCAAATTTCTACTTGGGTATTAGATACCGCCTGTGGTTCTCATATTTGCAATTCGTTGCAGGGACTAAGGAGAAGTAGGACTCTTGAAGAAGAGGAGGTGATTCTACGGATGGGAAATGGAGCAAGAGTTGCTGCTGAAGCTATAGGATCATTTCATTTACATATGCCTACGGGCAAGACTATTGTTCTAAATAATTGTTATTTTGTTCCCTCGATTGTGAGGAATATTATTTCTATTCCATGTTAGACTTGGCTGGATTTTCGTTTGTTATTCAGAATAATAAATGTTCAATTCTTAGAGATAACGTTCTTTATGGAAGTGGTATTTTAAACAATGGTCTGTATGTATGTGACGTAGAGCTTAATTTACTACAAATTGAACATACTAATAAAAGAAAAAGGGATGATGAAAATCTCACTTTCTTGTGGCACTGCGGACTTGGTCATATTAGTGAAAATAGACTGCGTACATTGCATAAGGAAGGGTTACTTGACCCCTTTGATTTTGAATTATATCCTACATGTGAGTCTTGTCTATTGGATAAAATGACCAAATCTCCATTTAGTGGACATGGAGAGAGGGCTGCAGATTTGCTAGGATTGGTACACACAGATGTATGTGGACCAATGTCTACGCAAGCCATGGGTGGATTTTCATACTTCATTGCTTTCATAGATGATCGATCTAGATTCAGATATGTGTATTTGATGAAACACAAGTCTGAAGCCTTTGAAAAGTTTAAAGAATATAAGTATGAAGTGGAGAAACAAACCAAACATAGTATTATAACTCTTCGATCAGATCGAGGTGGTGAATACTTGAATGGAGAGTTTCTAGCTTATTTCAAAGAAAATGGTATAGTCTCCCAGTGGACTCCTCCATATACTCCACAGTTGAATGGGGTATCTGAAAGGAGAAATCGAACTTTGTTAGACATGGTTCGGTCCATGATGAACTATGTGAATCTTCCAGTATTCCTGTGGGGTTATGCATTGGAAAGCTCAGCATATTTACTGAATAAGGTGCCTTCCAAATCTGTTCCTCAAACTCTATATGAGATATGGAAAGAAAGGAAACCGAGTCTTAAACACGTTAAGATATGGGGATGTCTAGCTTATGTCAAGAAAGTTGACCCAGATAAGCTGGAATCTCGATCTGTAAAATGTAATTTTGTGGGATATCCTAAAGAGACTTTATGGTATTACTTCTACACCGATCATCGGGTGTTTGTCTCCAGACATGCTACCTTCTTGGAAAAGCAGTTTATCCTTGAAGGAAACAGTGGGAGCAAAATTGAACTTGATGAAGTTCAAGAAGCACAAACTACTACGGATCAAGTGGAAACACCTGTTCAGACTGAACAACCTTCTGTGGAACAGCCCATTCGTAGGTCAGGGAGAGTGTCTCGCCAACCTGAGAGGTATTATGGCCTTGTCATTGAGAATGACAATGAGTTGTCAATCATTGATGATGATGACCCTGTGACCTATAATGAGGCTATGAGTAGTGTTGACTCAGAGAAATGGCATAGTGCCATGAAATCCGAAATGGAATCTATGTATACCAACCAAGTATGGACTCTGGTTGAGGCACCGGAAGGTGTTAAGCCTATTGGGTGCAAGTGGATATACAAAAGAAAGATTGGAGCAGATGGGCAGGTGGAGACCTATAAGGCCAGGCTCGTGGAAAAAAGATTCAGACAAAGGCAATGGATTGACTTTGATGAAACTTTTTTGCCTGTAGCCCTGTTAAAATCAATTCGGATTTTGCTTGCGATTGCTGCTTACTACAACTATGAGATCTGGCAAATGGACGTGAAAACGGCCTTCCTCAATGGGAAACTTGAAGAGGAAGTGTATATGACACAGCCAGAGGGTTTTCTTTCCAAGGGAAATGAACACCTAGTTTGTAAGCTGCTGCAAACCATATATGGTTTAAAGCAAGCTTCTCGTAGATGGAACATCCGTTTTGATGAGACAATCAAAGAGTTTGGTTTTATCAAAAACATAGATGAACCATGTGTCTACAAAAATGTTAGTGGGAGTGCGGTAACATTTCTTGTATTGTATTGAAAGAGGAGACGTTAAGAGAGTTGACACACATAACAACGTAGAAGACCCACTCACAAAGCCACTTTCTCAAAGTCACTTTGATCGTCATAAAGACAAGATGGGTATTAGATACCAGAGTGATTGGCTTTAGTACAAGTGGGAGATTGAAAGAGATGTGTCCTAAGTCCAATCATGTATGATGATTTAGGAATAACTTTTATGTAATCTATTTTGATTTCATTGATATTAATAAAAGACTTGTTTTGGTTTTATTGCGGGCTTTATCTATTTAAGTGTTTAGATAAGATATACCATAGTTTAGAGTAAAGCTTTTTATGGATTATGATGAGATCATAATAATGAGACCTAAAAGATGATAACTCTAAACTTAAATATTTCCTGGTCGTAGGATTACTAACTGGTAATTAGTTATCCGCAAAGATCGGTACATACTATGCTTGCTTCATTATGAAGGATGTCTGTTCTCATAGACATTTGTGTGGTGACACTATAGCTAGTATGTAGGTGCTAATTATAGAATAAGTTCACTGAACATGACTCACACAGCTGAACAACTGATGGAGTTCACTCACGTGTCAGCAGTTGTTGACATAGTGATAGTTGTACAAGTATCCATAGACTTGAGGTCATCATAGTCATCTTGTGTACACTAAACTGTGCTTTGGTTTAGTTCTTAGTCTCCAGGGACAATTATAAGGGCTCTACTGGGTATAGGAATTTGTACACGAAGATAGTGTATGATCAATAAAGGATCTATCCCTTCCAGTGAAGGAAGAGAATGTTCAATGCTGATCCACTTATGCTAGTTCAGGAATCTCTGGCCAGAGTGAATGAAATTAGAAAGGAGTTTCTAATTTACATTAAATAGAACTAAGCATAGTGAATGGGAAAGCAAATGATTAAATAAGATAGGTTTGACACAAGTTCCATGTCTTGTATTTAATCGTGACATTGCAGGGTAGAAGGAATTGATTGTACGATAACTACTCACTGAATAGGTTCTTGGTATTCTAAGCAGTGAATTCGTATTATCCGGATAGTCGCGATATGCTGAGAAGTATCCCTCACGATGTAGAATAAATATGATTAAATATGATTAATTTATTAATTAATCATATTTAATGAATTAGAGAATTTATATAAATAATGATAAAGTAGTTTTATTATTATTTATTTCTACTACCGACTTAATATTGAACCTACAGGGTCACACCATAAAAGAGAATGATTTAATGGTGGAGGAATTAATTAATAATGGCCGGTAATTATTTATTTGTGAAATAAATAATTAATTAGTAGATTTAATAATTGATTAAATGAGATTTAATTAATTCTTAATATTATTAATTAAGAATTTAATTTTGGAAATTAAATCAAGTGAGAGAATTATTTTTCTAAAGTGTTTAGAAAAGGGATTAATGATTAAAAGGTGTTTTAATTATTAGTTAATTTGTTAATAAGAATAATCAATTAAATGGTTAATAATAATAATATTTTATGGAAAATTTTCAGCTGAACATTTTGCCTATAAATATACATAATATAAACCCTATTTGCCTCAACCCAAATAATTAACCCTAATTCTAAAGTAGAACAAGAGGGAGGCAACTAATTCTCTCAACCTCTTCCTCCTCCATCACATTGTACTCTTGGTGGATACCGGTGGAGTGTTTCACACTTAAGGAGCAGTTGCTAGGGATTTCCGTTCATCGTTCTTGGATCGCTATTAAAGACCTCCATCTTTCCATTAACGTAAAGCTTCTTAAGGTAAACATACTGAACTACGAATTAAATATTATTTTTCGCATGGATCCTGCGGAGGGTTTCGTTTTTTTTTAATATTTAAATTTACGTTTTCGTTGCGTTTATGTGCTAAAAACCCTTCAGTTGCCATCTCCATAAGAAACACCTGGGCCAGCTTTCTCCACAAAGTCTAATAGTAGGGCTTTATTTCCAGTCATATGTCCTGAACATCCACTGTCCAGAACTAGGATGTTCTTCGTGTTGCCCTGCAATCACAAAGACCACTAATGATTAGTTTTAGGGACCCAGACTTGCTTGGATCCTTTGGCCTTTTTAAGTTTGTTAACATTTGCAGCGGATTTAGCATCAGAGTTTATGTTAACAGTTTTATTATCAGAATTTGCAATATCAGACTTTGCATCAGAACTTATACTAGAAGGAATAGTGATAACTTTCTTTACAAAAGGTTTTATTTGATAATAATCATAGTACAGACTATGATATTCCTTACAAGTATAAATGGAATGCCATAAACTACCACAATGAAAACAAGGATTTTGTGGCTTATATCTAACAGACTGACTCTTAACTCCTGATTTTGAAGGTAAGGAGTTTATATTATTATTCTTCCTGCAAAAAGAAGCCAGATGGTTAAAATTTCCACAGTTATGACATGTTTTTCTAGGAGCATTTGAAACAGGCTTATAATTGTTACTTTTTTTCACACCTTCCTTTACATTCCTAGTTTTCCTAGGTGGCTTTACCTTGTTTACATTCTTAACATCTTTCAGCTTATGCTTAAGCTGCTTCTTAGTCATTAAGCCTATGCTAACTTCAGTTGGCTTACCTGTTTAGGTTTGTCAGAAGTTACTTTCTCCTTAACTTCTTGATTTATCAATATCAGACTTTGCAGTTACAAACTTAACAGGATTTACCTTTGTTTTTTGTTTAACAACTATAGGCTCAGTTTCTACAGTTCCCTTACTGTTCTTACCGTCTCCATAACCTAAGCCCTCTTTCCAGTTTCCACTACTAAGAATATCCTGAGTTGCTTTACCAGATTTATTCCAAGTCCTGATAATCTCTATTTCCTTTTCTAACTCAGTTTTTAGAGATTCATTCATTTTTAACACTTCATCCCTAACATAAAAGGCATCATCTCTATCTTTCTGAGTTTGATGGAACATGACTAACTTTTTTTCTAAATATCATTCCTCTTTTTATAAGCAAGATTTTCAGAAGTTAATCTTTCACATGTTAAAGTTTGATCTTTATAACTAATGAACATGGTCTTAAGATATCTTCTCAACTCAGTAATATCATCAGTATGAAAGGCATAAGTAGTTTGAGGTACCATTAAGTCGGCAGTATCAGAACTGCTATCAGCATTTGCCATCAAGGTATAGTTTTCCTCATCCTCAGAATCTGAAGCATCTGACCAGCTTTTCTTCTTTGTGAAAAGAGCCTTTCCTTTGTCACTTTTCCCTTTTTTGCAATCTGGAGATATGTGGCCTTTCTCACCACAGTTGTAGCATTTAACATTTGAGTAATCTCCTCTGTCAGACTTTCCTCCTTTGCCTTCAGATTTTCTGAAACCTTTCTTATCAGAACTTGTACCTTTCCTGGAAAACTTCTTTCCTCTCCTGAATTTCCTGTATGCAATCTTTGTGATCCCTTTCATCATAAAAGCACACAGCTTCATCATCTCCTCATCAGGGTCCATCTCAGGTATACTTTCAGTTTCTGAGTCATCATTACTATCAGAACTTGATGACTCAGTATCAGACTTTGTGATGAGAGCCTTTCCCTTGCCTTTTCTTGAGGCAGCTTCTTTGGGACTTTCCTCCTTAGCCACAAAGGCAACCGTCCTTGACTTCCTTCCATTCCTCTTGCTTCTTTGTTCCATCTCAAGTTCACGAGTCTTGAGCATCCCATAAATTTCATCAAGTGTTGTTTCATTAAGATTATAGTTGTCTCTTATTATTGTGGCTTTCAAATCCCATCTTTCAGGAAGAGCTAACAGGAATTTAAGATTTGAATCTTCAATATCATACTCTTTGTCAACTAGTGACAAATCATTCAAGAGTTTGACAAATCTGTCATATAAATCAGTTAATGACTCATCAGGCTTTGAGTCAAAGTGCTCATACTCTTGAGTGAGTATCGTCTTCCTGTTCTTCTTGATTGAATCAGTTCCCTGACACCTTGTTTCCAAAGCATCCCATATCTCTTTTGCAGTCTTGTAGTTAATTACCCTGTTTGACATGACATTATCAATGGCACTATGCACCAAGTGTCTTACCTTTGCATCCTTTGCAATCGATGAGATATCTTCAGCAGTGTAATCACTTTTCTCCTTTGGTATAGACTTTGCTGGCCTGCAACTTCCACAAAGAGTTTGGTTGGCATATGTGGTCCTTCATAAATCCTGTCGAGATATTCTGGATCTGTAGCTTCCAGAAACATAGCCATCTTCACTTTCCATATGGAATACTCAGAAAGTTTCAACATGGGAACTCTTATAGTCTCATAATGACTATGAGTTACGGTTTTTGGAGGTTCTTCAGTTTTGGTGGGCTTGGTTGGAGTTTTTTCTTCAGACATGATTGATTTTAGATCTTAAACTGTTTGTGTGTTAACAGAAGGCTCTGATACCACTTGTTAGGTCACACACACTGTAGAAGGGGTTGAATACACTGTTTAGCACAATCAAATCGAATATAAGAACTTAAGTAACAGAAAACAGATTTTATTCAACACAATAAACTCTGTTACAATATGGAACTGTCCTCTCTCAGTAATGAACAAATTATCACGAGAGCTGCTAGAGTTACAAAGAATAATAACTTCGATAATCGTAACACTTATAGTGTAAACTCTATGCCTGTGTTTATATACTACACAGTTACAAGATAATCTTCTAATTGATATGGAATATAATTCTGCTTCCTAAAATATATCAACTAGTTATCTTTTCTTCCAAGTATTCTATTCTTCATAGAATTCCTTCTTCATGGACAATTCTTTCTATCTTAGTCTCGATCTTCTTTCTTTTCAATCCGCCGCATGCCTTATGTGAAAGTCATTTTAAGTCTTGATATTATCTCCTGATAAATATCTTCTGAACCTTAAGTTCTGATAACTTAAGTTCTGATATCTTAAGTTCTGTCTTCAGTATAAGTGCTGATTTCCAGTTAAGTACTGATTTGTCCTGTTAGGTAAGATCTGAAAATTAAACACAAATCATATTACATATGACATTATCAAATATATCTAACAGTTTATTCTTTCTTTGTGCCATACTATCGGAAAGTCTTCTTTGAAATCTATGTCTCATATCATATTCTCGGAGTAGCTTGAATCCCTTGAGTTGTCGTAGCCAAATTCTTTTCTTTTAGTTTCGCCTTACTTAATACCCGTTCATTTAGGAGTGGTATATACTATTCTGGTTCGACACAATTCATCTTATTCTGAATACTCCTGTCAAATCTCAAATCATACAATGTTGATCATTTACAATCAATTCCTGGATCTGATGACGTACCACCATTTCTTCAAGCAGCAACTACCCCGCTTATTGGACAAACTGTTTATTAATAAAAGAGAATGATTAGGTTTGGATAACCTATCAATAATGATGCAATTAACGCTTTCCTCACCTTTGGTTCTCAGGTGACTTCACTACGACGTCTCTTGGTGAAATGTATCCATCTAGTCTTTGATGTCCCGCCTTAACTCTTGGGTAGGCATAACATTCATTTACATATTTCCTCCCATTTCCTTTTCATGTCTGGTCACTAGATATCTTATTTTAGCCCTCGGTACTTGATCGTACTCCTGGGATGCATTCCCTATCTCAATTTACCAATATTTCCTAAATTTTCACCTTACTTCTGTCCTTCATATTACCCATATCTTACCTATATCATGGCATTTTATTAATTTTCTTTATCATCCTTTTGATTTTATTTTCTTTCCTATTTCCGTTCTCCATTCTCATAGCTCATTCACAACCGAACTCCTGATATTAATACTCATTTTAATGTCATATCAAATTAGATATCAATACGAACTTTAATGTTCACAACATCCCATACTGAAGTAAGCATCAATCATCTATATTTATACCACTTTTGATATTTAAAAATAACCTAAGTATCAATATCAATCAGAAACTAAACTAAAACTGTATCTCACATTTTATCCAAAACAGAAATACTTGATAAATCATTTATCGTATGATTATCAAAACAATTTGAAAACAAGACGTCCTTTAATAAAACCTTATTGCAGATGATAAAATCTCTTTGATTGTCTATTAAAATCCATATTGGTGTAGTTATTAATCTCTTATTTATTCCACCTCCCTTCTTCCTTTCCTTCCTTCCTTCTTTTTTCTCTATCTTAAGTCTTTAGTTCTTTAAAACATTCTTCTTACTTGTCCATACAAATAACTTTTTATTTCTCTTATCCATTATAAAGGGCATATTCATGCAAGTAAAGCCTCACACACCTGCAGCAATTTCTGAATTCTACCGGTGTCCTTACCTTCTCCAAATTCCTTATTGCTTTGATTTCGGATTGAAAGTCACATCAAAATTTGACTTAATCTAATTGGAATCGATTTCCATCTAACTGACCATTAATTGGTAAAATTAACCAATTAACTCACTTAATTGATCAATTGCACCAAGTGATGACTAGCTAAATAAAATCAAAGGCCAATTATATATAGTCGGATTGGTTGTAACAACCTCTTTCAAGAACCGAGATCACAATTATTTGGAGTATCAACAGGAATATCAATACGGAAGTATACTTTCTATCTTTAAGAGTAGGGTGTTAGGTAATGAATCACACACAGGGGGGGTGAATGTGTTTTTCTGATTTTAGGCTTTTTTTGAAAGATAATGGTTGAACAAAGTATATTAAATCTTGTATAGAAAGTGTTCATGCAGAAATTAAACTTGCACAAAATAAAGAACACAGATCTTCAAAACTCACTTAATTTTTGTATAAAAAATTAAGATGCTTTGCTACAAAATTTCTAAGCTCTTCGAAGTTAAAGAGCTCAGCTTCTTCTCGAGAGTGTTACATAAATTTAGATCTAAATTGTTACTTCTAAGTAGAGGATCAGTGTTAACTTTATAGCTCAATTAACTGCTGGTTTACACAGTGGATAATAAACATGCTATTAGCTTTTCTAAACTGTCACTTGTCATTTCTATTTATATAAAAGCAAATCTTCCATTTCTGGCTTACCATATCTTTAGTATCCTGTGTTTACTTTAATCTTCCTCTGTCAGTTAATCTTTGCCATTGACCTTGCACACACTTCAAGATGATTTTTGTAGACTTGTCAATCCAGTTGTTGGATTGTTTGTTGATTGTTTATCTTGGATATTAAACTGATCTGTAATTCTGTACTTTAAGATTGTACTTCGAGATCTCCAGTTTGATTCATTTGAACACTTGATATCTCGATAAGTACAAAGGCTTATCGAGATCTCTAGTTTTCCATAATGAGTTTGGCTTGTAGAGGTCTTCAGCTCATTGAGATCTCTAGTCTTCATAACTTCACTTGACTTGTAGATATCTCTGAGTTCTCGAATGGATATAGACTTGTCCATAACTCTGAGTTATCTAGTGAAAGAATGACTTGTCGATATCTTTTTGAGTTCTCGAGTAGCTTTTCTGACTTCTCTACTCCCGGTGGATATTGCTTATCCGTTGAGTAGATATTGCTTATCCGTCGAGTAGATGTATAGCTTATCCGTCGAGTAGATATTGTTCATTCGTCGAGTAGATGTTATTCATCCATCGAGTGGATATATAGCTCATCTGTCGAGTAGATATTGCTTATCCGTCGGTACTCTCTGGCGTTTGAATGACTTCTCGATAAGTCATTCTGGAGTTCTCGAATGACTTTTCTATAATATTAAATCTGTGACTTGTAGAGATCTTGACTTAAAAACATTTTTCTCCAAACAGATTTATTCAACTCCAAGCTTCTTCAAAATTCTTCTGAGGCATGATCTTCTTTATCTTCTTCCAGATAGAATCCTTAGGATTGATACTATTTTAGGAAAAAGATTTCAGTCTGCTCCTTTGCATTTTTACAGACTTTAAGTGTTACAAGTATATAATACAAATTTAGATAACAATACAACTAACTTAGGGTTGGCCCCAAGCTTAACTGATTACTGAAAATAACTATTCATTAATATTTCACTCATAATCATAGATGCTAATGACATTGTTAGCTCCAGTAATCTTTGACATCGTCTATTATATATAATAATCTCCCCCAACTTGTTCATTATGAAATTATGCACAAGTTCTGATTGATGATGTCAAAACTTTATCTAAATGCAGAACCCAAGAACCCAATTTTCCCATCTGATCTTCTTTTATGAGTTGCATTTAGATTTATTCTTCCTTCTCCCCCTATCAAGAAAAGTATATTATTATCTGGCAACATCCATTAGCTGTTTTGGCATTTATATATACTCTCCCCCTTTTTGGCATTATCTTCAGGAAGAAAGATCCAGCTAGATGCACATTGTTCAAGCTTTTGTCAATGTTCATTTAGAACACTATCAACAGCATCAAGTTTAAGTGAAGTCTGTAGTGATGAGTTTATCAAGTAGAATAGAATAGGAAATTCCTAAGCTCTCTATTCTTTTGAATAAGTAGTCTCACTACTTCTCACTGCACTATCCTCATGACTTTTAAGAGTCAGAGTAACCTCACAAGGATTGCTAAATCCAGACACTCATCTACCTCTCCTTTTGCCAGGAAGGATCATGTCTCTCTTATTTTCTGTGATTCTCTCAATCTTTTCTCACATTCTCACATGAAAGGCTCAGTTGTTGTTTGTCCTACAGAAATAAGAGGTGGCTGAGAAGAGTTTATCTGTGATCATATGATTAGGGGAAAACCATATAGAGCTAATCATACTCATTTCACCAAAATAGTGAGTGCATAAGCATCTGTGATTGGGGTCACAGTTTGACTCACAGATTGCTCTGTGGTTATGACAGTGTGTTGTCATCCACTTGTAGTGGGAACCTTCAATTGAATTGGAGAGGATTTGACTGGGTTACTGTCATGTGCACCAGCCTCAAACCCTTATGTGCCTTGCAACACACTGGCACTTGAATGTGCTAAGCTTGCCTTTCTCATGCAGGATCATGGGCAATTGTACTTCTAGCTCGTACTGCTAAGGCAGCTTTTGCTAGAGTTATGAGGGGAGTTGTTCCTTCTTGAGGAACCTCCAATTGAATTGGAGAGCATTTAGATAGCTCCCCCTCAGGAGTACTACCCTCAAACCTATCAATCTGTTAAGACTGTTTTGCACATGAAAGTGCATGAGTGACATTCATGAAAAATCGATAAGTTTTCATGTTTGTGATACCAGATCCTTTTTCTCAAACAACAAAACAATTGAAGAACATTTTGGGGATTTTGTCCTTTTGTAAAACAGGTTCCTTTTGGGAGTTACCTGAGTGAGATTGTGTTTGTGTTTGTGTTGCTGTGCTTTGGTGAACTGCAGTTTAATTTTGAAATGTTCTAGGTGCAGTTTTAGCACTAATACTCATGGATAGATTATCTGAAATCCCTGTTGTGTTGAACCGCTAATGCAATGAACAAATGTCCCCCTTTTGAGTTTCACTAGACAAAGACATTGTAAGATATTTTAGTTTCAAGCATTATTACAGAGAAGACAATATTCAATATAGATATAAGCACAGAGGAATCATTACACAAACAAAAGAATGCTTACAGAAGAATTTGAATTTTCATTAATAATAGAAACATAGTACATTAAGACATACATTCAACAAGTAAATCCTAATCCTAACTACTCTAGTTTGGACTTCTTCTTCTCTGCCTCCAACCTCCTTGCCCTGCGCTGATAAGCTCTGGACATGGAGTGTGGAAGAGAAATGATTCTCTCCTGTAACTCCAGAGCAGCAAGGCGTTGCTGCTCAGCTAATCTTGCACGTCTCTCCTGCTCGAGAGAGACTTCCATCTCAAAGAAAAGGATGCTGATTTGATCATCCCATGAGAGTTCATCAAAGATCTCTCTTGGAATATCAAAGGGGCTACAAACAACCCCCCTGAGACGGACACGGAGTCCGAAGGGATCAAAGTAAATTTGATCTTCATCTAAATGATGAACAGGCTGATAAGCTCCATGATTAAGTCTGTAAAAGACCGGGGCATCCATTAGAGAAAGAGAGAGATAGATGAACAGGAGGTGAGTTTGAAATCAGATGTTTATTGAGAATATAAGAGTGATGAATGATAAAGAGTGAAGCGTTTAATTTATAGAGGGAGTAAAAATAGAAACCAGTAGACTCTTGAGTTGCCCGGATAATAAGAGTAATAATCACATAAGCACATTTGACAGTTTGAAATGACTAGTTACTATTCCCCATGCAAGTACTCAAGAATATTAGTTCACTATTTAGAATAACTGTTCCCCATGCAAATAAACAAGTACTCCCTACAAAAAAAACTACTCTTATCAGCATATAGTCAGATAATTTAACCACTATTAGCATACTCAAAACAACACAAATAATGTACAAGTCTACTAACATTAGACTAGCCTATTTTCACATAAACAAGAAATCACAAGAGTATGTAAATGTGTCAATAAGTCAGAGAAATTAGAGATAAAGTATGTCAAGAGTATTTTTCTAAACAGAATTTATGATTTAAATTTGTTCAGTTTTTCATACTTTTTTCTTTTTTTTGATTTGTTATTTATTAACTTCATATACTGAGGATATGAAGTAATAAATATTCAGTTTTCTTAGAATTAAAAAAAAATCAAGTTCAAATTAATCGAGAAGTCTGGGTATTTATCATGAAAGAAGATGACTTGTCGAGAACTCAAAAATAGACATTTGGAGTTTGTCTATCGAGAAGTCACTTAGAAAAGTGAAGTACATATCGAGAAGTCATTTTAAATCACTCTTATAAAGAACTCAAACTTGACTTATCGAAATGTCAAATAAATACCCAGTTTGTCCCCAAAAATGGACTGAATTAATTCTAACTTTTACTTGAATAAATTCAAAATAAAATTAGAATGCATTTTCCAAAAGTATTTTACTAAAATAATTTATCAATTTAAATTATCTCAGTTCTAAGTTATTGATGAGTTAAAGTTCGTACTTATAGAGAACTCTGTGAATGAATACTACTAGAGAACTTTATAAGGACTTATCGATAAGTCATTTTGAACCTATCGAGAAGTCACTCGAGAAGTCAGTAAGTTGACTTATCGAAGACTCACTCGAGAAGTCCTAAAATGACTTGTCGAGAAGTCACTTTATACTTATCGAGAACTCAGTTCTCTAGACACTTTTGGTTATTGTAATTCTGCCTTGAGTTAATTTTATATATTAAGGGTGTAAATTAACAACTAAGCAGTTCACTCAGAATTTGAAAGATTCCAAGTTAATTAAATTTGAAAGACAAATATACAGAAATTTCTGAAATATTTATAATTTATATTTCAGTTAATTTCTAATTTAATCAAATTAATTTTGATTTATTGGAGATTAATCTGTTGCACAACATTTGCTGAGTTCTTGCCTTAGGATGAAGAATTGAGCATTCCAATTTCACCTACAAATCTAGTGAAGGTTGCTTCATCCAAAGGTTTAGTAAAAATGTCAGCTAGTTGCTTTTCTGTTGGTACAAAAATGAGCTCAATGGTACCATTAGTAGCATGTTCTCTAATGAAATGGTACCTCACGTCAATGTGCTTTGTCCTAGAATGATTAATTGGATTAGCTACTATAGATATAGCACTAGTATTGTCATACATGATAGGAATTTTGCGTAACACTAGGCCATAATCCATTAGCTGATTTCTAATCCAAAGCACTTGAGCACAACAACTCCCTGCAGCTATGTATTCAGCTTCAGTTGTAGAAGTTGATACAGATTATTGTTTCTTGCTGTACCAAGATACAAGTCTTTGTCCAAGAAATTGACAGCTTCCACTGGTACTCTTTTTGTCAACCCTGCATCCAACAAAATCTGCATCTGTCTATCCAACAGCTTCAAAACCAGTTCCCTTAGGATACCATAATCCCAAGTTAGGAGTTCACTTCAAATATCTGAAAATCCTCTTTACGGCCATCAAATGTGATTCTTTTGGATTGGCTTAAAATCTTACACATAGACATGTTGCAAACATGATGTCTGGTCTATTTGCTATCAAGTAAAGCAATGATCTAATCATCCCTCGGTAGCTTGAGATATCTACACTCTTGCCCTTTTTATCTTCATCCAACCTTGTTACAGTAGACATAGGTGTAGATGCAAGTAAACAATCAACCATTCCAAACTTTTTCAAAAGATCCTTGACATATTTAGTTTGGTTGATGAAGATACCATCATTTCTTTGGCTGACTTGAAGTCCAAGGAAGTAACTCAGTTCCCCCATCATACTCATTTCATATTCACTTTGCATAAGCTTGGAGAATCTTTGGCATAACTTCTCATTAGTAGAACCAAAGATAATATCATCTACATAGATCTGAACTAGGATCATATTTTCACCATGTTTCTTGTAGAAGAGAGTCTTGTCTATGGTTCCTCTAGTAAAACATGCTTCAATAGAAAATCTGATAATGTGTCATACCAAGCTCTAGGTGCCTATTTTAGTCCTTATAGAGCCTTGAGTAACTTATACACAAAGTTGGGAAATTTTGGATCCTCAAAGCCAGGAGGCTGTTGTACATAAACTTCTTCTTCTAGCTCACCATTCAGAAAGACACTTTTGACATCCATTTGATACACTTTAAAATTTGAATGTGCAGCAAATGCTAGAAAAATTCTTATAGCTTTAAGTCTTGCAACAGGAGCAAAAGTTTCATCATAATCAATCCCTTCTTCTTGTGAGTAGCCGTTTGCAACCAACCTTGCTTTATTTCTGGTGACTATACCATTTACATCCATTTTGTTCTTGAAAACCCATTTTGTTCCAATAATGCTTCTTTTCTTTGGTGTAGGAACTAACTTCCAGACTTTGCTTCTTTCAAACTGATTCAGCTCCTCCTGCATGGCAGATATCCAGGATCCAGCAAAGCTTCATCAATTTTCTTAGGCTCTGCTTGAGACAGAAAACATGTATGTAGGCACTCATTAGCAGTTGCACTTCTAGTCCTCACACCAGCAGTAGGATCACCAATAATTGCTTCTCTGGTGTGACTTCTATCCCATTTCCTAGTGTGAGTTTGTTGAGTTATGTCTTCATTATTAGTATGACTGGTAAATCCTTCTTCTCTTTCTCCCCCTGAGTTTGTGCCATCAAGATCAGGTGTTTGAGATGAGCTTCCATTACCATGATTTCCCTGTTCAGTAGACTCTTCATTCATCATTTGTTGTGCATTGACTTCATCTTCTCCATCAGAATCACTATCAATATTGAGGTTTTCAAATGTAAGGGCTTTAGCTTCTTTATTATCAAGGCATTCCAATCCTGGACACTTGTCATCATCAAAGGTCACATCTGTGCTTTTCATAATCTTCTTTTGATTAGTCACATACACTTTATAGGCTTTTCTTTCCAGTGAATATCCCAGAAAAATTGCTTCAAAGACCTTTGAGTCAAATTTTCCCACATATTCAGAATTGTCTTTCAAAATGTAACACTTGCTTCCAAACACATGAAGATGATTTACCGTAGGCTTTTTCTTGGACATGATTGAGTAGGGTGACTTGCCATGTGCCTTTTTAATGAGATATCTGATCTGAGTATAACATGCAGTGTTGACAGCCTCTTCCCAGAAACTTATTGGAAACTTGACATCTTGCAGCATTGTTCTAGCAGCTTCAACCAATGTTTTGTTCTTTCTTTCAACTACTCTGTTTTGTTGATGTTTCCTGACAGCTGAGAATTCCTAAACAATGCCTTTGCCTTTGCAGAATTCACTTACTGTAGCATTTCTGAATTCTGTTCCATTGTCACTTCTCAGTCTTTTCACATAATTGAAATCTTCAACCTGCTTTTCTATCTTCTTGATGTGCTCAATTATGATATGTGGAGTTTCATCTTTCGAGTACATAAACTCTACCCAAGTGTATCTTGAGAAATCATCCACCATCACAAGTGCATATATGTTCCTTGAGATTGATAAGACATTTACTGGTCCAAACAAGTCCATGTGAATAAGTTGCAAGGGTGCACTAATAGAATTCACTGTTTTTGACTTGTGACTAGATCTTTTCATCTTTCTTTTTTGACAAGCTTCACAGACTTCAACTTGAGCAAACTCCAGTTTGGGCATGTCTCTTACTAACTTCTTTTTGACTAAGTTATTAATTGCCTTGAAATTCAAGTGAGACAACTTCTTGTGCCATAGCTTGCTTTGTTCTTCTGATGCCTTGGTGTAGAAGCAGCAAATACCATCCTTATTTGTTGATTCCAAGTCTGCAACAAACAAGCTTCCTTTCCCTGCTCCTTTCAGAGCAATTTCTCCAGTTTTCTTGCTGATAAAGGTGCATTATTCTTTATTGAATAAAAATTCAAAGCCTTTGTCTACAAATTGACTAACACTAAGAAGATTCACCTCAAGACTAGCTACTAGTGCTACATCATCAATGACAACATTTTCAGAAACAATCTTGCCATATCCCATTATGAATCCCTTGTTGTTGTCTCAAAAGGTCACCAATGGGCCAACTTTCTCCTCGAACTGTGATAGCAGGGCCTTATCACCTGTCATATGTCTGGAACATCCATTGTTAATGATCCATATGACTTTCTTCACTTTCCCTGCACACAATAAGATTCAGGTGTGTTTAGTAACCCAAGCAGTATTGGGTACTATCTTCTTGTTAACTGATTTAGTAGAAGTAGACTGATTTGTTTCAGATAAAATAGAGTTCAATGATTGTTGTGCATTTTCCATTTCTGATTTAGACTCAATTTGTGTTTCTTTTAGGTCTACTCTTAGTTTGTGACAACTCTTCATTACTTTCAAGTTGCAAGGGATGCAATCAAACTTATCACAGAATGAGTAGGGATCATCTAAATCTACTTCATTGTATATGCAAGTTCCTTCAGTTGGCTTACTAACACCCTTTTTACAAAGTTGAGTTAGATGATTTGTAGAACTACATATTCCACACTTCTTTCCAAGAATGCCTGCAACATAGTTCAGATTTTTCTTTTATTTTTCCCAATTTTTTCACTTCTATTTTTCTTCTTCTTACTTGCATCTTCAATCTTGGTTTCTTTGACAGGATTCTTGGTACTTTGGTTGTCCATGAGATTTTCTTTAGCCTTGGAAGATTGAATTAAATCTACATTCTTCTTTTCATTATCCTCACCTACAATTTCTTGCTGGATAATCAATTCTTCTTCACTAAAGTTTACCTCACAAGTCTTAAATATTGATGACCAAACATTTTTCAGCATTGCTGGAACATTTTCACTCTTTGTTGCTTTTCCTCTGTCACCAGTGTTTTTCTTCTTGCTGTTTAAGGTATTATAATCAAGACCAATGGCAATGTTTGCACATGATTTGATTTTCTCATGGTACTGACCAACCAATTCAGATACATTCTTGAAGGAATTCAACTTTACTTCACTTTTCTCCAGTTTTTCTCTTAGCACACCCTCAATCTCATTTACACACTTGACATGTTTTTCAAATATCCATTTTCTTATTTCAAGGCTTCAAGCTCCACTTTCAACAATTCAGCTTCTTGTTTTTCACTTTCAAGCTTCTAATTTAACTTTGTTAATTTGCTAACTTCTTCATTAGCAGCAACCATGCGTGTATGAATGTGAAACATTTCTGTGCTCATTTTTTCAACAGTTTCCTTATATTGATTCTCATTTAAATCAGTGGAGGTAAGGGTTGGTACCTGTGATTTAGATGAGGATGATTCTCCTTGCTCAAAGTCTATTAGTGCATAGTTTCCAAGTTCTTCATCTTCATCATTTTCAGAATCATCCCAACTTTTACCTTCTGTAATATAAGTTTTGCTTTGCTGTTTCTTCATAAGAGCTTCATACTTTGCTTCAAGTTCAAGATAAGCCTTATCTTTCTTTGCCTTCTTGGGTTTCCTTCATTTTGTAGCAAAGTGACCTAGTTCATCACAACTGAAGCACCTTATATTAGATCTGTCAACAAATCCAGTTTTATAACCACTTTTGCTATCAAAATTGTACTTCCCTTTCTCTTTCCAGCTGCTGTCTTTGTTAAAAGACTATACTTTACTTTTGAAGTATCTTGGCTTCCTTACTCTAATGTTAGAGAATTTTCTAGCCAGATAGGCCATTGACTGATCTAGCTCATCCAGTTCTTCAAGAGTGTAGAACTCATCATTTTCCAATTCTAGTATGACTTGCTCCTGTGAATCAATTGTTCTCTGCTCACTTGTTGAGGCAACTGAGGTATGAGATCTGGGTTCATCATTGGATGTTTGGCCTTCATTTACTATTAAAGCACTTGAACCATCTACAATATGTCCTTGGCCAGATCTTAATGATTGCCTTTGAATCATCTCTAGTTCATAGGTTTTGAGAATTCCATATAGAACCTTCAGAGTTATCCTTCTCAAGTCTCTCCCTTCCCTGATTGCGGAGATTTTCTGTTCCAAATGATCAGGAAGAGTAAGAAAGAACTTTTGATTCACCTCTTTAGCTTTATAGTACTTGTCATGAAGCTGCAAGTCATTTATCAGCTTATTAAATCTTTCAAACACTTCAGTAATTCCTTTCTTGGGCTTAGCCATAAAACCCTCATACTATGAAATCAGTATTCTTCTTTGATTAGATCTAACTTCCTCAGTTCCTTCACAGAGTATTTCAATCTTCTCCCATATTTGCTTAACAGTGTCACAGTTGACAATGTTGTTGTATATCACATTGTCAAGTGACTTAATCAATATCAATTGTAAGCTGCAATCCAGGGAGACTTTCTCCTTTTCAGGGTCAGAATACTCAGCTGGATCTTTAGGAGCATAATGAGCTGGTATGACCATGTCTCCATCTGTAGATTCCTCAACTCTTACCATAGGAATGAAGGGTCCATTCTTGAGAATCTGAACATAGAGTGGATTGGCCATCTTGATAAATAACATCATTTTCTTTTTCCAAAGAGTGTAGTTAGCTTTGTCAAAGGTAGGGATTTTGATGCTACTGATTTTCTGTGTATTCATTCTTCCAAGATCTTGAATCTATTTTCTTTCAGATTTTGCTCTGATACCACTTGTTACGTAATGAATCACACACAAAGGGGGGTGAATGTGTTTTTCTGATTTTAGGCTTTTCTTGAAAGATAATGGTTGAACATAGTAAATTAAATCTTGTATAGAAAAGTGTTCATACAGAAATTAAACTTGCACAAAATAAAGAACACAGATCTTCAAAACCACTTATTTTTTGTATTAAAAATTAAGATGCTTTGCTACAAAATTTCTAAGCTCTTCACAGTTAAAGAGCTCAGCTTCTTCTCGAGAGTGTTATATAAATTTAGATCTAAATTGTTACTTCTAACTAAAGGACCAGTGTTAACTTTATAGCTCAGTTAACTGCTGGTTTACACAGTGGATAATAAACATGCTATTAGCTTTTCTATACTGTCACTTATCATTTCTATTTATAGAAAAGCAAATCTTCCATTTCTGGCTTAGCATATCTTTAGTATCCCGTGTTTACTTTAATCTTCCTCTGTCAGTTAATCTTTGCCATTGATCTTGCACACACTTCTAGCTGCTTTTTGTAGACTTGTCAATCCAGCTGTTGGATTGTTTGTTGATTGTTTATATTGGATATTAAACTAATCTGCAATTCAGTACTTTGAGACTGTACTTCGAGATCTCCAGTTTGATTCATTTGAACACTTGATATCTCGATAAGTACAAAGGCTTATCGAGATCTCTAGTTCTCCATAATGAGTTTGGCTTGTAGAGGTCTTCAGCTCATCGAGATCTCTAGTCTCCATACCTTGACTTGACTTATAGATATCTCTGAGTTCTCAAATGGATATAGACTTGTCGATAACTCTGAGTTCTCTAGTGAAAGAATGACTTGTCGATATCTTTTTGAGTTCTCGACTAGCTTTCCTGACTTCTCTACTCCCGGTGGATATTGATTATCCGTTGAGTAGATATTGCTCATCCGTTGAGTAGATGTATAGCTTATCCGTCGAGTAGATATTGCTCATCCGTCGAGTAGATGTTATTCATCCATCGAGTGGATATATAGCTCATCTGTAGAGTAGATATTGCTTATCCGTCGGTACTCTCTGGAGTTTGAATGACTTCTGGATAAGTCATTCTAGAGTTCTCGAATTACTTCTCTATAACATTAAATCTGTGACTTGTAGAGATCTTGACTTAGAACATTTTTCTCCAAACAGATTTATTTAACTCCAAGCTTCTTCAAAATTCTTCTGAGGCATGATCTTCTTGATCTTCTTCTAGATAGAATCCTTAGGCTTGATACTGTTTTAGGAAAAAGACTCCAGTCTGCTCCTTTGCATTTTTACAGACTTTAAGTGTTACAAGTACAGAATACAAATTTAGATAACAATACAACTAACTTAGGGTTGGCCCCAAGCTTAACTGATTACTGAAAATAACTATTCATTAATCTTCCACTGAGATCATAGATGTTAATGACATTGTTAGCTCCAGTAATCATTGACATCATCTATTATATATTACAAAGGGTATTTTCCGAAAATTTGGGTAGCATCTCCTTTATACTATTGATTACCAGTCGGACTCAAGCCGACACCAACAATCAATCAAACAACCAACAATCAAACCACAAGTGTACCAATCACCTGCCACCTTCTAACTTACCATTTCACCATTACATATAATACTAACCAGTAAACCCATATTTTTAGTTCAACTTAAGATTATAGTGAACAATTCCAATTCTTATTATACCATACCTTTTCTTATATGTTCTGATTATAGCATAATATCACTACTGAGTACAATTAAAAATTATTCTAAACTTCTTCATGTTTCAATTCAAGCTCTCTCATTAACAATTCATCTATCCTTGAAAATATACACTTGTTCTTATTAGTTAACTTGTTCAACTTCTGATAACCCACACATGGTCTCAACCAACACTCTCATAATCTTATGAAAGAATTCCTTTGGTTTTAAAGCATCATTTCTTAAAAATTGTTTCAGTTAAACCACCATACCTTCATCTCCATTTATGCCTTTTAATACTGAACTTCCTTCACCGGTTCGGTTATGAGCTTCAATTTTGCCATAACTCATTTACTTAAGTGGGAAAACCCAACCATTCCTTGAAGAACACCCTTGAAGTTTATTCGTAACTAGAATTTCTTCGATCTTGAATCTTCATGATAAATATCTCCCACATGATTGAGGTATGCTTCATCTTCATAATGTATTAATCGATTATCTGGTTATTATTAAGAGTTTCTTCCTTTGCTTCTACTGTCCAATCAATCATTTACCTTATCCAGTATATGCAATTTTACTTTCTCTTCCTCTAGTTAATTTACTTCATACGGTTCTCTAACTACTCCAATTCATGCCAAAATCTCATACTTGCAATATATCATGTATACAGATTTCCACCTCTGATTTGATATCCTCGCAACAATCTCGTTATCGGCATAATGGTTCTTTTCTGTACATTAATGTCCACCATTTATTGGCTTGCAATTATCCACACTCATCACAGAACTCCATCTGCTATACTGGTTCATTTCACATCCTTTTAAAACATTCAAAGAATAGACCATACACAAGAAGAGAATTTGTGTATATGATTCTGAATGGAAACCTTACTGTAATGAATAATAGTACAAGGAAACAATCGAAATGATCTAGAAATCAATAAATCATAATTGAAGAAGAAATAATGAATAATGATTTAGGTATGAATGAGATAACCATATTTATACTCCAGATGGCCAGTCTTTCATACTATATGGCATACAACACATGATTAGGTGGCGTCCCACCAGACTCTTTATTATTCCGATAAAGAGTCACACCATAACACTACTTGTCTCAATCAGAAAATAAGCCTTGAGGGAAAAATGATTTTTGAAAGGAATACAAGAATTTCCTTATCACCTCATAGAGCTGATTGTGAATGAAGTTCATACTTTATTCAAGGTTTATAAGAATGTATGGTATTATAGAAAAGAATGATAACATTGGTCGCCATCCATATTTCATCTATTTACAACTACAACGCTTGTTCGATCAATATATCCCATTCTGAGTCATATATTGACTTTTAAAAGTTTTCCGAAATGCCTTCTTCAATCGATAATTAGAATAAATTCACATGTATTAGGTCTTGTATCTTTAATGTCGCGCTTCCATGTTCAATATTTTTATAATTCGACCATATTTACACTATTACGAGATTTACAATCATAACTTCAAATTTTGCTTACGCTACTGATCATTCAACATATCAACTCCTTTGCTAATAACATTCTTCCTTTAGAAAAGTCCGGAGATTTTCTCCATCTTCTTTGCTCATACTCGGCTTCTTGTGAATCGACGTATTCTTTGAAATCTAATAGTCTCACAAATTGGATAAATAGTTTCTCTGTACATTGGTCTATCGTTAAACTTATTAAACAATACTTGCACTCTTCTGCTAGGAACAATCAAATCTTCTCCATAATAGCGGGTCCACTTGCCCTTCTAAATGAACCATACTAACTTCTAGAACAAGTATTCTTTTGGATAATCTGAATCTGTTAGGTCCCAATGTGTTTGTAGAAGGGGGGGTTGAATACAAACTATACCGTATAATCGAATTTAGTGCGGAATAAAAATTGAAACAAAATTCAAGTTAAATAAAAATATTATTAAACTTGAAAGGTGTTACAACAACGGTATCGGTTACAAGGAATTAATCTCAAATTAATTATCACAAATCTAGAATAAATTCGACATGAACTTTTTCTATTTTTACAATAAAAAGAATCAAATGTTAAACATAATTTGAGATTAAGTTCTAGGGATTTTGATCCGCTAGATAGTTATACAAGAACAAGAGAATGATTTCTAGTTGTTTGGATTTAACTATAGAAACTAGAAATTGTGATCTTGAAATCTGCAGATGAAGGATGAAATATTGTCTGCTTCTTTTCTTTTTGTTCTTGGTTGGTTGACTTCTATTGTTTTTTTTCTTCTGCTGCTTCTTTCTTTTTAATTCAATCAACAGAATTACTTGAACTGGAATGACAATCAGTTGAACTAGCAAGACAATCTGCTGAACCAGTAGAACTTTCGGTATGACAATCAGTTTAAGCTAGTATGACTTTCGGCAAGACTATCTATTGAACTAGCAAGACTATCAAACTGAACTAGCAAGACTATCTCCTTCCAGTAGAAATTTTGGTGAGACAATTGAAATGACTTGGCATGACAATCGGTATGACAATCCAGATTGTCATGCTAGTTCAATTTCAATTGTCTTGCTGAATTAAAACAGATTTTAATCCAATTAAAATTCGGAAAATTCTTAATATTAATTCAGAATTAATTAATCAATTAATTCAATTAATCAATAAATTAATCTTTGTAGATATAATTTATTTTCTTAATTAAATTATATGACTTAATTAATTAATAAAGAATTAATAATAATCTTGAGCAGCAACCATTCTTCTGAAAATCTTCTGAAAATCACTGAAAATAATGAATCAATTCCACCACTTCAATGTTGACACTCGATGTACTGTCTGGTTCATGAGTGACTAACTTCCGTGACGTTTCTTCATGTCTTGACTTTGATACTTGATTTTCTTCAGATTAAATCCTTGTAATTATCTGATACCCTGACAAGATCTCTGTCACTTGATTAAATCCACAATCTTGATTTATATCACTGAGGCTTGATCAATTTCTTGAACTTCTTCCAGTGAATTAATTCCTCAAGTCTGTAGATTAACCTTGTTTCTGAATCCTTTGACGGATGTTATTTTGAGAGATCTATTTGACGGTAGATCCACTATTTACTTGTTACATTCTTATTTGAGTTGAGTTAAATCCTCGAATATACAAATAGGCTATGACATATGTCATACAATCTCCCCCTATTTATTTGTTAGACAATAACAACAAATACCTAGAGGATAACTCAACTAACAGATAAGAAAAAGATGTAATCAGAAATGCAAAGTAAATAGCAGAAAAGTTCTGGATTATATTTAACATTTTCCAGATTCCAAATAGATGTTCCTCTAGACTGAACATATCTTCAAGTAGTTTCATCTTCTTTTGTACAACCATATTTCCTGTTGAGAAGCGCATATCTCTCTTGCTTCTCCCCCTATGAGAATCAACAGCTTAAAGAAGTTCACCTTCATTTACCACATCTCCCGTACAATAGGATCCGCAGATAAAAACCAATGGTACTCCCCTTTTGGAAAACAACTTCTTCCCTTACTAGGAAATCACCTTGTGTTTACCACCTCTCCCGTATAATAGGATCCGTAGTCACAAACAACAATGGTGTGGTGTAGTGTACATATGTAGGATCTTTTTCTTCCTCCCTGCTATTTCTCCCCCTTAGTTGAGGAATCCTCCAAACCATTACTTAAGCTTTTATCTCCCCCTTAGAGAAGGAATGTATGTCGTTGTCTGAAGGAGTTCTCATATTTCACTTGGTTGGAAAATAAATAACAAGTAGTTTCTCTTTATTCCTCACAGTGAGTGTGTGATTCTGTTTAGTGTACCTCACATGTGTTTCACTCTTCTCTCCACTCGTGTTTACACTCATTCTCACAAAGTGTATCACTCCTCTCATAGCTCCAACATTCAGCTGTACCTGCAAGGAAAATCACCTTAGCCATCCCTAAGGAGGTCAAAGTTGGTGCAATGGGAGTTCGCAAATCCCCATCCTTGTTAAACTCGTCAGATGAATCTGAGTCATAATCTACAAGTTTCTAGTTTCCCTTTTAGGGTTCCAGATTTGAATTCTGGGAAGGTAAACAATGATCCAACGAATTAAGCATAAATATCAAAGTTCCCTTCTAATGTCTGTGAAGACATTTCCTTGTGACTCATCAGGTAATATCTGAATCATTATCAATAAGTTGCCGATCTGCACCTATGTCAGATCCATTATCCGTAGATGCATCCAGGAGATTTAAGCCTGGGGAGGTAGACACTGATCACTGATATATGGCTTTTGGATCAGTATCCTCTCCTAACACCTCTAAAGGCAATTGGTCCATTAACGAACCTTGAACAATCGAATCTGACCTTAAAATGGTCGAAACTCTTATTTCCGTCAACTCATCCTTTGTGTGTGTAACCTTTCCTTGTATATTAAGAATTGTTTATGATTGAAGTGGTGACACTATATCGAATACCCTGGCCGATAGGCAAATTTCAATAGACGCACCCTATTGAGAGAATGAATCTAGTAACTGTTTATGTGCCTTTTCAGCCATTACATCTTTTTGAGAAGATGTATGAGAGCTAGCAGTTGTCTCGGTTTAAAATACTACTCATCTTTGTAAGAGACAGAGCTGCTGGGTTGACTACAGAACCTTCCTTATGTGGTGCACTAGGGCACTATCTCCCTCACGCTCACTCATACTTCATTTTAGTGGTAAGAGAGTGTTGGTTGGTTTTGTTTCTGTGTTTGTCTTTACAGTCTGGGATAGATGTTGTGGGTTTTCAACCTCATGACTGTCAATGAAAGAAAGCCATTAGAGGTATCACAAAACATATGGCAATATAGAGATAAAATGTACTTAAGATCTTTAAGGAATGAAAATTATACATTTAATCTTTTGAGAGAAATGATGTACACTAGTGATTTCAAAAGATTTTAATGAAATAAGAAATCACTAATGTAGAAAGAAGTTTGATTTTCTCCTAAAACTCACTGCACATATAAAACAATATATTTGTGCCTAGTAATAAGAGAGTTATTAATATGACGACTCTACTAGTTCATATTAAACTGTAACTTCAGTTAGAGTGTCATACCATGTTCTTGACGATTGCTTGAGTAGTACAGTAGTTCATACCAACCTGAAGTGAGATTGTGAAGAAGAGATTGCATAGTCCAATAGATCTGCAGCTGCAAAGTCCATGAATTGTGGTGCACTGACTTCCTCTTTTGACTCACCAACCAGGAGTACACTTGTACACATCTTACTAGAGTCCAATTCCAAGTGTAATGTGCATCAGGTGCGTGATATGTCATAATATTCTCAAGTCTCGTCACTAGTGCTATATGTTAGATACTGCTTCCTGATAATAACCTAACACAATATACACATTTTCATTGATAACATTGCCAGCTTGCAAACAGTCATATCCCTCAGATAAACCTTTGCTGTTATCTCCAAAGGTAACCAGTGGGCCAGCTTTCTCAACCACATTTGATAGCAGGGCTCTATCTCCGGTCATATGTCTTGATGATCCACTGTCAAGAATCCACACTACCGGTTCCACCTGTTTACTGCCCTGTACTACAAATGGATTAGACCTTCTTCGGAACCCAAACTTGGTTGGGCTCGACATACTTGTAGAATTGTCCTTTTTCAGGCAAAACAACATTTTTAATTTTAATGGTCACAACTTTCTCAATGACTGAACATTTGACCTTGTAAACAGCCTTAACAAATTTCTGTTTAGGCTTAGGCACAAATGTCTCCTTTCTAGCCTTCAAAGGACTAGCAGTCTTAGACCTATCATGCTTCTTATTATTCACATGCTGACGAGGAGTAGTCTAATCACTAGAAACATGCTTACCATTAAAATAAGCATACATCAAATTAAAAGCATAAGACATACAATTAGCAACACCACATGCTTTATGAGAGTGATTAACAGCAGGCAATTTATGCATGGTAGACATGGCATTTTTGTTATCCAACTCATGTGTGTCTGAGTTAGTCTCAGTTGCTTTCACAACTTTGACTGGAACTTTCGACACACTTGGCTTGGAAACAACCTTCTCATTAGCATGATCTTCAGCACATATTTCTTCTTGAATAACAGAAGAGGTCGCATCAAATGGTTCAACAATTGATGCTTTATAGAGGGGTTTATCAACACCCTTAAGCACATGTGGTACTTCCCTACCTTTAGCACAGACATGAGGAGGGGAGTTTATGCCTAATTCTCCAATAGTAGCATTGTAATCATAACCTATTCCAGATGTTTGATTAACAGCTTGCTTACTGTAGAACTCTTTAGCCTTCGAACAAGAATTGAAGTAGGCTCTAACCTTAGTCTCAAGACCGGTGATCTTGTCTTTGAGAATAGTTTCGATTTGTCTATAGCAGTTAACTCTATTCTCTAGAAAAGATACTTGTTCTTTTAACTTATCTTGATTAATGTGCACAAGTCTTAATTCATTGACCTCTTTCTCAAGGTCTTTGATCTGTTGACTTAACAGTTCATTATCACGATGAGCACAATCTAAGGAACCTCCTAGATGATAAACTAATTCAGCATCAGTATATTTTACCTCTTTTCTTGACGATGAAGCTTTTCCATCAATAGCCATAAGAGCAAGATTCTCATCTTTTTCATCTTCACTATCAGTATCATCCCAGCTTCTTCCCTTTGCCAGGTAAGCCCTTTCAGAGTTACTCTTCTGATTTGAATCATAAGAGTTCTTCCTTACTTGCTTTGGCTTCCTACATTCTATGGCAAAGTGTCCCAACTCATTGCAGTTATAACATCTAATGGTGCTCCGATCAACCATCTCTATTTTGTATCCACCACTACTGGTGTTAGAGGATGAAGATCCACCTGTCTGGAATCTGTTGTAGTTGGACTTGTACTTAAACTTGGGATTTCTCTTGAATCTGACATTGGAGAATCTCTTGACAATCTGGGCCATTGACTCATCTTCCAATTGCTCCAGCTCTTCCAAGGAATAAAAATCATCACTGGATTGATTTGTAGTAGGAGGATCATATTCTACTACTAACACATTTTCCTCAGCCTTGGAAAACTGTACCATTCTCTCCGACTGTTGAGATTGTTGTTGTTGTTGACCTTCAGCTACAAGAGCAGTAGATGTGCTGACCATTCTATTTTTCCCGTAGACTTCCTTCTGCTGAATCTTCTCCAACTCATAGGTTTTTAACACACCATAGAGTCTATCCAAAGAAATCTCACTCAGATCTCTAGCTTCTCTTATGGCAGTGATTCTATGTTCAAGATGAGTTGGCAGTGTTAAAAGGAACTTTTTGTTGACCTCTCTGATTGAATAATATTTTCCATTTATGTTCAGGTTGTTGATCAATGCATTGTACCTCTCAAACACTTCAGTAATTCCTTCTCCTGGATTGGATTTAAAATGTTCATACTCAGAGGTTAGGATCTCCAACTTGTTCTTCCTAACTTCCTATGTGCCTTCATTAATCACCTCAATAGTTTCCCACATGTGTTTGGAATTTTTACAGTTCATCACATGTCTGTTCATCAGGGGATCAAGGATATCAATTAAAATTAATTGAAGGCTGGCATCCAAGGAGGCTTCTTCTTTTTTAGCAGGAGAAAAATCCTCAGACTCTTTTGCATAGGTTCTAGCTTCGGTAATCACAACATCATCTACTATCACCTCTGGTACAATAACCATCGGAGTTTTTGGACCCTTCTTTAACAAGTTCAGATATTTGGGATTTGCAACTTGTAAAAATAAGAGTATCTTCTTCTTCCACATGATATAATTTTCTTTATCAAATAGTGGAATTTTAACGGTTCCAACTTTTTGTGAAGTCATTATGAATTTTTGAATAAATAAAAATTCAAGGAGTTGAAAAATCACAAAAGTCTAGGATCTTGATTTGTTCGTTAATCAGAAGGCTCTGATACCAATTGTTAGGTCCCAATGTGTTTGTAGAAGGGGGGGTTGAATACAAACTATACCGTATAATCGAATTTAGTGCGGAATAAAAATTGAAACAAAATTCAAGTTAAATAAAAATATTATTAAACTTGAAAGGTGTTACAACAACGGTATTGATTACAAGGAATTAATCTCAAATTAATTATCACAAATCTAGAATAAATTCGACATGAACTTTTTCTATTTTTGTAATAAAAAGAATCAAATGCTAAACGTAATTTGAGATTAAGTTCTAGGGATTTTGATCCGCTAGATAGTTACACAAGAACAAGAAAATGATTTCTAGTTGTTTGGATTTAACTTTAGAAACTAGAAATTGTGATCTTGAAATCTGCAGATGAAGGATGAAATATTGTCTGCTTCTTTTCTTTTTGTTCTTGGTTGGTTGACTTCTATTATTTTTTTTCTTCTGCTGCTTCTTTCTTTTTTATTCAATCAACAGAATTACTTGAACTGGAATGACAATCAGTTGAACTAGCAAGACAATCTGCTGAACCAGTAGAACTTTCGGTATGACAATCAGTTTAAGCTAGTATGACTTTCGGCAAGACTATCTGTTGAACTAGCAAGACTATCAAACTGAACTAGCAAGACTATCTCCTTCCAGTAGAACTTTCGGTGAGACAATTGAAATGACTTGGCATGATAATCGGTATGACAATCCAGATTATCATGCTAGTTCAATTTCAATTGTCTTGCTGAATTAAAACTGATTTTAATCCAATTAAAATTCTGAAAATTCTTAATATTAATTCAGAATTAATTAATCAATTAATTCAATTAATCAATAAATTAATCTTTTTAGATATAATTTATTTTCTTAATTAAATTATATGACTTAATTAATTAATAGAGAATTAATACTAATCTTGAGCAGCAACCATTCTTCTGAAAATCTTCTGAAAACCACTAAAAATTATGAATCAATTCCACCACTTCAATATTGACACTCGATATACTGTCTGGTTCATGAGTGACTAACTTCCGTGATGTTTCTTCATGTCTTGACATTGATACTTGATTTTCTTCAGATTAAATCCTTGTAATTATCTGATACCCTGACAAGATCTCTGTCACTTGATTAAATCCACAATCTTGATTTATATCACTGAGGCTTGATCAATTTCTTGAATTTCTTCCAGTGAATTAATTCCTCAAGTCTGTAGATTAACCTTGTTTCTGAATCCTTTGAGGGATGTTACTTTGAGAGATCTCTTTGACGGTAGATCCACTATTTACTTGTTACATTCTTATTTGAGTTGAGTTAAATCCTCGAATATACAAATATCCTATGACATATGCCTTACAGAATCTTATAACAAACAAACTCAAGTAGTAGTTTGACAACCAAGTTTTTAAAACTTTTTTTGTTTCAAGGACTTTTAGAAAATTTTTGTAAAGAAAATCTCTTTTGAAAACTGTTTAAAATTTTAAAAATCATACACCTGATTGTCATTACTATATTAGTTGGTTGTCGTCCTTCTCAACTACTAACAAGTATTAAATTAGGGAAACACTCAGATAATAGCCCATTCATTTCCATATAACCTCTACCCCTTATTGGATCCATTTTGCCTTCATTGGTCGACAAAACTCCAGTTACCGTTGCATATTATCTTATTCGTAACTTCACTACTAGTCTTCCATACCGGTAGCACTCCCATCATCATCTCTTGCGATTACTAAGCATAACAAGTCTATCCAGTAATCATCCAATCTATTTTATAGCACAAGGTCGACTCATATCACATCACATTACTACTATACGTATCATGTTTGGTCATAACATCATCATCTAATTCCAAAAAAACTCTCGATTTCCAATCTTCCCAAAGTCCTCTAAAATCCATCTAGCTCGCTCCACAAGATAATCATAGGTTGCATACTTACTAGTAGCTCTGTATAACCTGGTAGCATCTATTATACGGAACACACGAATCCTCTGTTTAGGTTTCTTCTTCTTAATATCTCGTGTACTCACCATATGCGGTAGCTCTCGAATCCATCCTCATAGGTGCTATTAATTCATAAGACGGGTTTGAAACTGATGGTATCGAACAACGTGTAGGAAAGACAAAAAAGATACACTCACAGCTGAATATATGGTAGAACCAGAATCAGCATGTTGGGGATTCTTGAATAGGTAGTCTCGCATCAGGGGATGGGATAATAGCTTGAAAAGGCGCAACCGTCATGACAGGGGGTGATATGGCTAACACCGGTGGAAGAGCATGGTGTGAATCAGATGATGGTCCTCTGACAGAAGGCTCCGAAAGATCAGACGATCCTCCGATAAAAGAATCTGCCATCGCCGCTATCTGACAATCGCGTCGCTAGATAAGAATCTCGAATCTCATCACGAATCATACCAAAACCTACTATACAGTCGCACTCAACCTCTCAACATTCTATCTTTCTATTTCCTAATCCTAATCCTAACCCTCTAACCATTCCCGACAATCTAGGCTTATTTTAGTGACTTATAACCTCTAGCTCTGATACCAAACCTGTGACGCATGCCAAACCCGGGTTAGAAGTTTGGGGTTCACAAAACACGCACACACTCAATATATATACCTGCTTATGAAAGTAATATATATAAAGACCCTACTTACCATAAACATGGATAGCAATAGGTTAAAGTATGAAAATAAGCCACAACCTTAGCTTTTATTACATCGTACAAAATACCAACTAGTTCCGCTTACAACTGATAATGATATCATTCTTACAATCTTACATAACTCATCTATATTATAAAGCTCCTGCTAACTTAGTCTATCTTATCCTGGAATCCTAGCTTGTACACTGGACTGGGAATCCTCGTTACTAACAATTTCCTTATCAACTATAAAATAACACAAACAGATTTGCAAGAGTGAGCTAACTAGCTCAGTAAGTCATAATAGCAATAACTGAGGTTCAACAATGATCAGTTGAAATGATTCAAAAGAATTAAGTTTTCGGGTAAGCAATGAATAGATTTGGATATTCTCTTTTCATTTTTAAAAACCAAGGTTAGGCTGATCAGTCACGCACTAATCCCGAGCAAGGCTCCCATCTTTGCTCTATATACTGGATCCAAGACACGCATTGGCCTAATATAACCATGAATCTGGTCTGACCACGAATCTGGTCCACATTTATAAAACCATCCAATTCTAAAAAATTCAATAAGATAACCATTGCAATTCAATAAAAATAGAATCATGATTAACATTGATAAAACATTTATCTCAGAGCATAAAACATTTCACAAGTATCACTAGGGTGTATCAAGGTGTCAATATGAAGAACGGCTTCAAGTGTAACGTCTGGGAAATTTACGGCTGTATTATATCATATTCATAATAAATTATGTGTGTTAATATGTCATTTATGTGGAATTAACTGTCAAACCCTAATTGCTATGTGTTATGTGCATTATGTGTCGTCCCGATATTTTTAAGATATTTTTCATATACTTTATTTTTGCATTCATAGCTTTCATTTCAAAAGTTTTACGACCCGAATCATGATTTTAAAGCAAGTATTTCAAATAAAACAATGGGCCTTATTTTTCATCAAACGGCTTTTACCATTGCATATTCTGAACATCTAGGTATTTTACGAATTTTCTCGTTTCACGAAAAATGATCTTTCCGGGCCCCATTGGGTGTTAAAAACCCCACAAAAATCACATTTTTATTTTTATAAAATTATAGGACTTTCATTTATTCCATTTCTTTGTATTTTTGCAATATTCACAATTTTTGGGAAATTTTGGCAAATATATTTTATATACAAATTATTTATAAATTAAATTTTAATACTAAAAAATTATAAAATTAGGGGCTTATTAATTTTAAAAGATGTAGAATTAGGGCTTTAATTTTAATTAGGAGTATTAATTTTAATACTATAATTAGCCTAATTTTTATTTAATTAATTATAATTAATCATTAAAAATCAGAAAATTTCACAAAATTCTCTGAAATCGGGTCGGGAAGAACAGGGTCGGGTCAGGAATTCAAGCCGTGATTTCTCACTGATTACAACATCAAATCGTGTGATTCAAGTACCCAAATCGAAAGTTTTGATCTGTTCTTTCTGTTTCTAGCATCAATTTCATATTTTAATCCGTAGTTTTTGATTTTTGATTTCTAGTGTTTATGTTCGAATTAGGGCTTTTTGAATCTAGGATTATTATGATGGTTTGATGATTGAAATAGCTTTGTTAGATTATTTACAGTCGATTCATGGTGTTTAATTGCATAAACGATTCCTGGATAGTGATTCATGATTATTAGGGTTTATGTCCAATTTTCAAATCACAACTCCGTATTTTCTATGAATATTTGGTTCTTGAAATGTTAGAGCTTCGATTATATGTGTTCTTAGCTTCAGTTTGAACTATAGTATGTTTGATTTCATGTACGATTCTGTGATTTCAATTCTTGCCCGGAGTTGATGTCGGTTGTGATCGGAGATGGAGATTCTGTGATGTTTTTGGTTCATTTTGGCCGGAGTTATATTGTTCAGTTGATGTGGGATTGAAACCATGTGAAACACGATCCAAACCAAGTCAATTTTGGCCTAAAATTGGCCCACCGGAATCTGCTCCAGTGGCCGGTTTCTGGGAAAATTCCGGTCATGTTCTTCATGACCCGGAATCCAACCCGTTTCCAGAACCTGGTTTTGATCTGACATTATCAGGGATTGATTTCTGACAATTGTTTCTGGAAATTATTTTTACTTTTATTTTATTTTAATTATAAAATCAGTTTTATTTATTTTATAAATTAATTAATTATTTATTTAATTAATTGATTTATATTATAAATAATTCTGAAATATTTTCTACAAATTAGATTTAATTATTTTCTTAATTATTTACTATTTATTATTTATTTTAAAATGATTAATTATTTTTATAATTAATCAAAAAAATTTCAATAAATCATAATAAATTTATTTTAATTCCAAAAATTATAGAAAAATCATTTTCAGTTCTGATCTTTTCGTAAATAATCATTTAAAAATTATATTAAATAGACCGTTAGTGTGATTCAACGAAACGAAAGCCCTTTGAATAATAAAAATGAAATAATTTCATTAAAAATAATATTAAAACCTAATTTCTTCTAGAAATTAGTTGACCTTGTTATTTATTTGATTATAAGCCGAATTGCATGCCAAGACGAGTCCGATAAATTCTGAAAAATAGGGAACGAGTTAGATAATGATCAGTTAAGCGATCAGCGAGTCGATTTTGATTCTAAAAATTATTTTAACTATAGAAATGATTATGTGACTTATGTGCTTATTTGCATTATGTGGTTAATTGAGTCTTACTTGCTAATATATAATATACGAGTCAATCATAAGCGCATGGGTAGACAATAGGAACGATGTGAAGTCGGTTCAAGATGCAATTGAAGTACGAAATGACTAAACCAGTCTATTTCTCTAACAGAAGCTAAGCCAGCAAGGTTGGTTGAGTCGGTGATAGACGAAGGTGATATAATTGAAGTGAGTCGCGCAGAAGGCAAGTTTTCCCCTATTTTAATTTCAGAATAGTGATATTTCTTCAGATTCTTATCACGCTTGCACTCTTTTGATTCTTGTTCATAAACACTGATACACACTTGTTATTCTTTTATTCATATTCATTTCGATTCTTGATGTCTCATTTTCTTTGAATTCCTTATTCATATTCCAATTGTTACTCACATATAATGATATATTCTGGTGATTAGAATATATCAAAGCATACCGATTGTTCCGGTTGCTACTCCATGGACTAGATAGTGATATTTTTGGGGATTAAGTTTACTTTATCCTAAGGACCGGGACATAACCGGATCCTTGAGATGGGTCGTAGTGCATGGGTGCCCGGCCGGATCTATATAGTGGGATATAGATCTGCACTGTATCCTGGCTGATCAGCAGGGTATGATTGCGAACTTGTGTCCAGTTTAGTTCATTTGTACTCGCCAGTAGTGGCCTTCTTTCTATTCTCGTGGGGTTATATCTTTGCAACCCAGATTATCGTTTCATTTAAACTGCTTTAACACTGTTTATATTTTGCGGACTTGTTGAGCAATATTTGGCTCACCCCTTTTTGTTGTTATTCACCTTATTATTTTCAGTTAAGAAGGAATATGAAACCCATCAGGACTCGAGTGGTAAAGAAGCGGGTCAAGCCTCAGGATCCTCTCATACCCAAGGTGTTGATCCCAATCCAGGAAGAAAGCTTTGAGTTGCTCGAACAGGTGGAGTGTAGATAGTTAGTGTGTGTGTTTAAATAAAAGATGAAATTAGTTTAAAACTGGTTAGATAATGGTTTGTAATAAAGAGAGTTATAAGATTTTGAATTTGGTTTGTAATAAAGTAGTTAGTGGTTCTTGTTTTCATACTTCAACCTAAAAATATCATGATTAATGTTAAAAAGGGGTTTAGATATATTTCTTTATTATTGTTATTCAGATTGTACATGTTTGCTGAATAGCTAGTAACCCCCAGACTTATACCCCAGGTCTGGAGGGTGTTACATCAAGCCTGATGAAGAATCAAGTATCTGATGAACAATGATTCAATGATAATACAGAGTATAGATCTTTGATGTCAAAGGGTATTCCAGGGTGTGTAAATTTCTGTATGCTCAAGAAATTTTGTTGCAATACTTGGTTTATGGTGTGTATGTATTTGTGGAGTAGTATTGTATTTGCATGGTTTAATATCTGGGAAATCAACCGTTGGTGGTTTACAAGAAATAAAGCTTACATCTCAAGTTCAATGATATGATCAGGGTTCAAGGTTGAACAGTTTAAAGCACTTGTAGTATAAAACAAGATTTATTTTGAATACTAGCAACATGTTATGAGAAATTTCAGAAACATCTGCAATATATCTCGAAGAAAGGTTCAGAAGTACTTGCCTTATCACAGATGATTTCCAACTTTATATGTACTCATCTAACAGTTTTACTTTTCAATCACTTTCCTTCTTTTTATATGCATTGCTTCTATTCATCAATCACTTGTCTTCTCTTTCTACGCTTCACTTCTATTTACGGATCATCGACTTTCTTTTTCTATGCCTCGCTTACTCTGCTAGGCATTACAAGTATCTTTCAATATTCAATCTCATATTATTATAATCGTCACATAGACGTCATAAGCTTCCATCTACCCTTCGTTTTACCCATTTCCGATTTACGGATTGAAATTTATGACCAAAAAAGTCAAACAACAACCACATAGACATATAACACATCAATTAGATAGCATGTAGCACATAACGCGCAAGATATTCAATTAAAATAAATTTTCAAAGAAGATTCAGGGTCAAAATGATTTTCCCCGTATTTAATACGAATTTTTGAATATTTTTCGGAATTAAAATAGGTCTCCGAATCATTTTATAACTAAATAACAGGGTTTGAACACCCGAATCTGACTTTAAAATAATTTATGATAATTACCGAGTTTTGAAAAAAAATTAAAATAATATTTTAAAACTCGAAACTATTTTTCAGAATTCTTAAATCAAAATAAAGAATTAAATCTAATTAAATAATTAATTAAAATTAATTAATAACTAATTAAATTAATTAATCAATTAATATTTAAATTAATTAACTAATTAAATAATTAATTATCAACTAAAATTAATTAATTAAATAATTAAGATTTATTTTTAAATTAAAATTAATTTTCAGAAATTAAATAATGAATTTTTAGGATTTTTAAATAATTAAAACAATTTTTTTGAAAATAAAAATAAGCAGAATATCATTTTTATAATTTTTATAAACAGGAATCTAATATTTATAAAGTTTTGAAACTACAGGGACTGAAAAGTAAGTTTTGTAAAAGCAGGGGGACTAAATGGCAATTTTTCACCGTCCCCGTCGAACTCGCCGGCGACTGCCATTGCCGGTGATTTCAAGCTCGCCGGAAAACTGCCCCATAGTCCAGAAACATGCCAAATCGTGTCGATTTACAATACAGAGATAAACATTTTTCCACAAACAAAATCATCAAATCATGCCTAAAATGACTGGAAAATTGTGAAGGACACTCGCCGGCGGCGAGTGTTTCCCAGATTCCGGCGAAGTTTCAATCGTTCGATTAGAATATAATACCAAAATCCGAGAATCAAACACTTAAATCCCTAATTTTAAAATTCGAGAATCAAACATCAATTTGAACATGTTATTGAACTCCAATTTCATCATATAATATTCCAAAATGACCAGGAAGAAAAGATCTACATGATTCTAGCATCAAATCACACAAACAACATCAAGAACAAAAATTCATATTTTAATTACTAAATAATTCGAATTAAAATAATTAAATAAGAAAATCACCTTGATTTCTGCACTGAAATGGATGATTGAATATGAAAGAACTTTTCGAGAGCTTCGATTTGTTATATGGCACGCTCGAATCGGAGTTCGATAACGCCTTCAAATCCTCGTTTGATTATGAAGAACGCGATGAATTTTAAAGTTTTTCTCTGGAATTTATATAGTTTTACTGTTTGCAAATGATTATCTGTACAAAATACAATCATGTATTGGCTATTTATATTTATGAAATATTAATACGTTTTGGATCGTGTTGGATCGATAAAGATGTTTCTTAACGATCCTATCGGATAACGATTTAGATAAACACTATCCTGTTTTGGATAAGTATCAAAGGTTTTGGATAATTAATAAAACGGGGCTTTTATAAAACGCTTTGTACGAAGATAATGTTATCGAAAAGGGTTATCGTATCAAAAATATTGCGTCGGGCCGCGCACGGGTTAAACCGTAATCCGGATCGAAAAAGTCAAAACATGGAAAATGTCCGGAATTACCAGATTCGGTTAGGAAGGAGTTTTCGGAAGAGTTTCGGGTTGTAAAAATGCAAAAACGGTTGAAGTTGGACGATTCCCAGCTTTCTAAAATAGTTTTGTAATTATTTAGAAAATAATTAATAAATTTATAAATTAATATAAAATCATATAACACTACGAAAATTACCAGAAAAATACCTTAATTTTCTATATTTTATTCTGGATATAATAAAATTAACATACTTATACTTTACCACATATAAACATCCACATAACAACACCAATCATCAGATAATTCACCAAAAATCACAATATAATCACATAATAATTATTTATCATTAAAAATAATTACACGATATGTCCCAGATATTACAGATTGTGTGGAAATAACACGTACATATCTGTATAAATAGTTTATTATATTTTTTATTTTATTGAATTTAATATAATATTTCGCCATTTCATTATGTTGGAGGACGGGGTCAGATTGATGATAAATAAGAATATACGAGTATATATGTGTCTCTCTTTATTAATTATATATATATATATATACTTATTAACTATGCAATAATTGATATTTTTAATAAATGAACGACGAGTTGAATTAAATATTATATGGATAATAATTTAGGGGTATAATTGTCATATGAATTAATTTGCTCAACAAACCTCATAACTATGTTGGCAACCTATGGGACGGTGGGAGTATCTGATATATGTCACATAATTATTAATAGTGAAGTATATACCGTACATTTGTGTATAAATAGTTTATTTTTTTATATTATAAAATTGAATATAATATTTGGCCATTTCATTGTGTTGAAGGACGATGTTAAATTGATGACAAATAAAAATATATGAGTATGTTTCTATATGTGTATGTGTGTGTGTGTATATGTGTACATGTGTATGCATGTGTGTATGTATGTATGACAATGATGTTTAATTGATGACAAATAAAAATATACGAGTATGTATCTATGTATGCATGTGTGTGTATGTGTGTATGTATGTATGTATGTACATGTGTGCGTATATACGTATATATATATATGTATGTATATATATGTGTTTGTATGTATGTATGTATGCATGTATTATGTAGATATTTATTATATGTATGTATTAATATATGTATGCACATATTAATTATGCAATAATTAATATTTTTTTAATAAATGAATGATGGGGTGAAATAAATATTATACAGATATTAATGTAGGGGTATAATCGTCATATTAATTAAATTGCTCATTAAAACCCATGTTGTATTATATATATATATATATATATATATATATATATATATATATATATATATATAATATAGATTAGATCTCATATATGGGTGACTAAAATTAAATTTTATAATTTATTTACAAAGGGTTCTCATTAAAACATGAATATATCTTTATTTACATAATCTCAATAACTTAAATTATTAATGTATTTAGTTTTTTGTTTCTAAATTGAATATATATATATAGATATATATATATATAATAAAAAGTAAAATAGGTACACTTAAGTAAGAAAAATTGGTTTATCAACAATTTTCATATTTCTCATTAAAGATGATGATGTTGACCGATAATTATGACTTGAAGATGAATCATAACTAGTTTTAGGATTTGCATGACGATGCTAGGCTGCACAATAGTTCGAATGTGTATGGTCCTTAATATTCCTATTAATCATCATTTTAATTTTTACTTATTATTTTCGCATTATTTATTACATAAATTATTACACTATCAAAAAGAAATAATTCCAAATAAATTGTTGAAATATTTTTAAAAAATAAATTCGTATAATTTTTTATTAGTTGAGTCGAGCATTTTACTTATATAATTTGTTTTCGATAATTTTATAGAACACATTTTTCAGTTTAAACTCAAATTCGACAATATATCAAACTAAACTTATCAGGTTTAGGCGAGTTAGACTCAAATGAAATTATTGAATAGTTTAATTCATTAACTACTCCAAGTTTATATTAAAGAAGTTAAAAATAAAATTAGTAAGTACTGATAATTGTAAGAAAAATAATGCTAAATATTAAGTTGTTTCAAAATAATTTTTAGATTTTCATGGGTAAATGTAATTATAATATTACATCAAATAGTTTCTCTTATCAATTAGTATTATAGAAAACTTTTATTGATATTAGGCATGCAACTAATTTAATATATGATTTTTCATAGAAAATTTATGTCATTTTTTATTTTAAAATAATAATAATATTATTAATAAATATATGTAATAACCGCAAAATTTGAGATATAAATAATTTTGAGATTGTTAAGATGTGATTTTTTTCAATTATATATTGAATTATTTAATAGTATATTAACTTTTCAATTAAGATTTATTTTTATTTCAAGCTAAATTCGGTAGCAACCGAAATTTGTTGTTAGTAAATGTTATTTAATTTTCTTCTATTAAAATATACTGGCATAGAGAGCCCTATTATTTTAGTCATTAATATTATATTTTTTATTTATGTTAAATTAGAAAGTGTTTTCTCTAGAATTTTTTAAATATTATATGTAGTCAATATTTTTTATATAGATAAAAAAAATATTTTATGTAAATGTTTTAATTAAATATTATATAAGTAAAAGTGTTTTTAAAAAAGCATCTCTGTGTAATTTTTAAGTAGATATTTTGTTAGAGAATTCTAGAGTTCTCTCTATCTTTCTTTCACTAAAGTATAATTTTTTTATATGGATTAATTTATCATTTACACCTATATCATTTTCTCATTACAACCAAAATTCTTTTATCATCTCCTAGTCACAACTAAACTACTTCTTGATAGTATTTTGGAAAGAAGAAGAAAATAACTTAGTTTTATCTATTGATGAAGTTGAATTAATCTTGATTTTCCTTATTCTAGTTTGGAAAAACCGGTTAAGACCTTCCAAAAAAAAAAGAGACAGTTGTAGATAAGGCATGTTAGAGTAATTGCTTGTAATTTTGCAATTGTACCTCGGACCTGAGGTAAGTTTACTACTTCCCTTACTCTTTTTGAATTTTTATTTTAAATTGAGTACCATGTTGAAATTATTTTGTGACGCCCTCAATTTCGGGGTTAGAAAATGAGGACCCACACACCATTAAACTAATATAACAACAACAGATATAGTAAACCCCGATTAAATAATGACAAGATCGAAACATAATCAAGTATGAGACAAGATTACAGCTACCAACCAGCATAAATATATTACAACCCAAAATATTAATAAATTCAAATTCATTTGATTCCTACATGGAAGCGACAGATGACCCACTGTATCTGATCCAACTTATACATTCCTTCCAACTATCATGTTTGCTCACACATACTGCTACCTGCTCTAGCATCTGGAAATCTACGACACGGTAGGGACCGCCAGGAACGCTCTTGCGAGCGATGCGCCTAAGTCTGGCCATCTTCTTTCTTAACTGACATGGTTTGATCAAAGCAAATAAATGAGCAAATAAGCTCATCAAGTAACTATATAAAAAGTTCTATAATGCAGTAATAATATCATTATCAACCTCTTAGGCATTCTACTTTAAAACTCTAGGTGGCAGATCTTTATCTTGAATATGTAAACATTATGAAGAAAGGTTTGGACTTTAAAGACAGGCTCAGGATAGGGTGAAAGCCGACATACATCACAAATCAATCGCAGGATTTCAATAAGATGTTCAATTGAAATGAAGCATCTAATTAAGCTTCCAGAATAAATACCACTATCAGTGCAAAGTAACAAGGTTCTAAAATTCCACAACTTAAACAAGATACGATTCAATCCATTTAATTTCATTTTTAAGGAAGCAACTGCTTAAAGAATGTAATCAATTTTTCTTTATTAAACAATAGGAACCCTTGATTGGAATACTCATCTTATTATAATACGGGTGATCAGCCCGTACCGACCTCCATCTGGTCGTTATGGTACCTATGGCATTATTTCAGCCTTATGTCGGACTAGCCCCGCTAGCCTCTTACATAACTGGACTAGTCTCACTAGTCTCTTACGTCTCTATCCAATCTATCAGGAATTCATTTGAAAAACCTTTGTGTTGGAAGAAGGAAAAGAGTTAACTAAATTCATTTTGACATTACCAAGAATGTGAAATCATTTGGACTCATTCAAGTTGAAAATCATTCTTAAGTTCAATTTAAGATTCCAAGGAAGGTGAACGAATCAAATGTAAACAGGGATCAATACTAAGGAACTGGATCAAATGATAAACATGGTAAGCTAGTTCCAAGTTAGAATAGTTTCAAAGATCAATACATGTCAGGGTTCAGAGGTTATCGAAGAATCCAGATTAATCAAGACATTAAGTAAGGGAATTCATAAAGGTTCTTTTAGGGTTTATGAGATCATAAGATAACAAAGGGAATAATAAGGTAATCAGGGTACAAATCAACAGGATTACTATAAAGGGTCGTACAGGGTTTGATATCAAGTTGTCACAAGAAACAATATCAGGGTTTCTCAGAATCAATAACAGGTATATCATAATTGCAATAAAAAGTCACTACTTTATCATGGAATCAATAATTTCCTCTTTATGATCAATTCACAAGAAAAGATAGAGTTACTTGCCTTAAATCGCTTTCCTGCTTAACGGATACTGAGCTACTGCCACCTAAGATATCTTTTCCTTTCCTAGCCTGAATGCCTCCGCTATCAGAATCAACAATACAAAACAGAATCCCTAATTAGAAACTTACTCAACACTCGACGCTTCTCAGAATGCCTAATGATTACCCCAATTCGATAACGCTTAACTCGCATAACCGAGTATAATACAAAATACTCACATAGCACTTAGTAGCAAATACCTTATACTTAAGGATCTATTCCTTAACAAACAATTGCGGTTCGTATAACTCGACAATAAAACAACTCATTCCTTTCATTTTAATCCTAAAATTTAAACCAAAACAATGGAATCAAACCTAGAATTCAACATGCAATCACTTAATGTTATCATGCATAATCTAGATTTACATCCGAACCTTTTTAAAAGAACACCGAACCAAAAATTAAATTTTTGAACCAAAATCATTTGTAAAACTCAAATCAAAATCAAACCCCCTTTTTTATTAGTAAAATTTGAAGCCAAAACCACAAAATCATATCAAAAAATCCTTAAACCATTTAAACGCCAATTACCCTTGACAAGTAACCACTCCTCTTTTTATAATAAAAATTCGAACCCCAACATCAAAATAAAATCAAACAAAATCACATGCAACCATTTAAAACTGACAGTCATACTACCAAACATCAACTAACTTCAAAAATCATTTCCCCACACAATTTTTTATCAAAAATTCAAACCTAACATATGTTCAAAATTGAATGAAACCTTGTAAATCAACATGTAATGATTTTTAGTAACATGCATAGAGTTTTGATGGCATGCATCCACTTTTATCCAACTAAACACATAATCATCTACCAATAATCCTTATACCCAAACTTCTACGCATAAAAACTTGACTTATATCAAAACTCAAGTAAACATCAAATAACCAACATGCAATCCTCATCACATCATGTTTATACTAACTCACTTTGAAAATCACATAATCTAGTGTATTATACTCTCTTATGATCATACACCAAGGAATTGTATTTCCTTGAATATAATCAAAAAAATGATGTTGAAAAAACTTGCTTAAAAACTTACATGCAAAGAGTATATAGGTAGAGGATTAGAAAAGATGAAGATCAATGGGAAAATATTTAAAATCTAGTTAGTATTTGGTGTTGCATGTAGGAGAGAGAGATAGAGAGAGAGAGAGCGGGAGGGGGGAGAGAGAGAGAGAGAGTTAGCCAAGAGAGAGAGAGAGTTAGCCAAGAGAGAGAGGAAGAAGAATGAGGGGAAAGAAAGTGGGGGGGGAAGGTGTTTATATAATGAAATGGCAGTGGCAAAAGAGTCCTTTCCATTCAAATCAAGAAACTTCTTTTATTTTCTCTCTTTATTCTAAAAGTCAATAAATCTCTCTTTTATAAAATATAAAACCTCTTTATAAAATCAGAAAATGTACCAAATCTCAGTTTTAAAATAAGGAGCATAAAATTAGCTCTCCTCACATATCTTAAAATAAATTTTTAAGCGAATAGATTATTTAATATGGATTTTTACAAATAATCCCATATAATATAAATGAACTCCATAAAATCATTTAAAAACTCAAATCATTAAAATAAATCCAACTATTTTTTTTAAAAAGTCCCTTGGACTATTTTAAAGATAATAAAGCAAATATTGCACCTTGATCACATTCGTATAATTTTATAAAAATGATTAAAGACCAGTAAAATCCTTATAAAATCATTTAAAATACCACTGAGCGCAAATTTGAACACGTATACATCAAATATCATGCAGACACACAAGATCATCAAATATAATTCACATTCGCACTCTCAAACTCTTGAATCCCTTTTAAAATGGGTCTCGTTCAACTTGACGGCTCGACAATACAGCTTAATCCCTTAGCTGACTCATCAAACTGGAACGAGTTTCTTTACGTTTCCAGTTACTATTATACAATAATAACATTTACCACATAATCACTTAACCTTTTATTTATTCACATAAATCCACATAATTCATAATTAAAGCACAAAACTATACTTTACTCACTTAAATTACATCGCGAAATTCCCAGTCGCTATAATCTATCCCTTTTAAAATGATTATGTCCTCGAAATCTAGTCTAAACAAATAGATGGGGATACTTCTCTCGCATTTCACTTTCTAATTCCCAAGTTGATTCTTCTATTTTAGGATTTCTTCACAAAACTCTAGCTAAAGGTACCACTTTATTGATAAGCGCTTTCTCTTTTTGATCTAAGATTCAAACTGGTTGTTCCACATATGAAAGATCTTATTGAATTTCCACTGGTTCTAACTCGATCACGTGACTTGCATCAGTATTATACTTTTTCAATAGAGACAAGTGAAATACATTATAAAGATGTTGCATTTGCGGAGGTAACGCTAGCTCATATGCCACTTTTTCGACTTGCCTTAACACCTCGAAAGGTCCAATATATCTAGGACTCAACTTCCCTTTCTTCCCAAATTGAGATAGACATTTCCATGGAGAGATCTTTAACAATACTTTGTCTCTTGGTTCAAATAGCATATCTTTTCTGTTTTGATCTGCATACTTTCTTTGTCGATTTTGGGCAGCTACCAGCCTTTTGCGAATCACTTCCACTTTCTCTTTCATTTGTTGCACTAATTCTGGCCCCAACAACTTCCGCTTGCCAACCTCATCCCAATAGGTAGGGGATCGGCATTTTCTTTCATACAACGCTTCATAGGGAGGCATGCCGATACTCGCGTGATAACTGTTATTGTAAGAAAATCCAATCAACGGCAAATGGTCGTCCCAATTTCCTTTGAAATCCATTGCACAAGTTCTCAACATGTCCTAAATCGTTTGAATAGTCCATTCACTTTGTCCGTCTGTCTACGGATGATATGCGGTGCTCATTTTCAACTTCGTTCCCAAATGATCATGAAATTGCCGCCAAAATCTTGAGTTAAATCTTGGATTTCTATCAGATACGATTGACACTGGTACTCCATGACGCATCACAATTTCATCCAAGTACAGCTTGACCAACTTTTCCAATGAGAATCTTTCGTTGATTGGTAAGAAATGGGCTAATTTTGTCAGTCGATCGACTATTACCCAAATCGCATCATGATTAGACTTGGTCTTTGGCAACCCTGCCACGAAATCCATCGCGATATGTTTCCATTTCCATTCGGGTATGTCCATTGGTTAAAGTAATCCACTCGGTCGTTGATGTTCCGCTTTTACCCTTTGACACGTATAGCATTTACTTATCCATTCCGCGATCTCCATTTTCATGTTCGGCCACCAATAATTCTCTTTTAAGTCCTTGTACATTTTTCATACTTTCAGGGTGAATCGAAAACCTCGAGTTATGCGCTTCGTGCAAAATCTCGTGCTTTAATTCCGTAACATTAGGAATCCAAATACGCGAGCCAACGCGGTATATTCCTTTTTCATCCTTTTGAGCTCTCACTTCTTCTCCTGTCAATTTGTCCTTTTCATGACTCATCACTTGTTCTTGACAACACCGAATCTTTTCCAAAATTTTTGGCTAAAATGTCATTGCATATATTGCTTCATTTACAAGTTCTGGGACTTGCACCTCTATTTTCAACTTCTCAAATTCCTTGATTAATTCTTCGGACAAAGTCAACACATTCAAGCTTTCCTTGCGGCTCAATGTTTGTGTTTATGCCCTGGAGACAACACTATTATGTTTATATTATAAAATATTTGGATTATTAATTATGATTCTATGGATTATTCTTTAGTAATTTATTATATCTTTATTTTCTGCGACAAAATGTTAGATTAATAAATGTCCTTGGAATATGATATGTAAATCTATATCTCTAAGTACGTGACTTAGAAATTAGATTATGAGAATAGTATTGATATTTCTAAAGGTCCCTAGTCAAGTATTATTGTTAAGGGACGATAATAAATACATCGAGACTAGTGTATTTATTGACTGATGATCACATCTCATTGATCATAGGTATGGTGATACTAAAGTCAAAACATAGGTACATGTATTAAATACATGGTGTTGGATTGACCCGTTGTGAGATACTACATGTTTAAAGTGTCATAAGTTAATCTCACAGTGATAATGATGTATTGGTCCTTTGACCTGAAATCATTATATTTCTATACGAGAATTAATATACTTTGATACTATTGAAAGTTATCCTTGACCGGGTAATAATAAGAGTAGACATTGGTTATATTATGAATCGTATGAGAAATATGAATGATCTAGATGGGATTTAGCCCTCCTTTATTAAAAGAGTGATATTATTGGCCTCTTGATTGAGTAAGACTATAAAATGCATGGCCGTGCTCAAATAGTGATTTGTTTAATAGTTTACTCACTGATCAAGGAAAGAAGGATTAAATGCTTGTAGAGGATGACACAATGCATGCCTCGAGTTTGATCTATAATAAAAGGCTAAAGGGATTATATTACATTGTACATTATTCACGAAATGTTTAATTGAATCACCAATTATTATTATTACTTGGGGAGCAATGATGTATTACTAGATGCCACTCATTATTTATAATTTTATATTTAGAAAATAAAATTATTGCCAATGTAATAATAACCTAGAGGGTCATACACAAAGAATGTTTCAAACAGAGTGTTATTTAAATTATGAATTTAAATATTTTATTGTTAAATCGAATTTAATTATATAATTAATTAAGTAAGACTTGATTAATTGTATATATATTAGAATTCAAATTTAATAATAATATAAACCCAAAATTAGAATGGGTCCTTTTAGAAGCCCATTAAGATTAGGGTTAGGCCCAAATCCTCTCTAATTATATATATTTATATGTATATTTTTAGGAGTTAGTTGACACATCACGTTTTTGAGAAAACCCTAGCAGCTCTACATCTTAGAGAGGATAGAGAGAGAGAGAGAGAGAGAGAGAGGGAGAGAGAGCGAGAGAGAGAGAGAGAGAGAGAGAGAGAGAGAGAGAGAAAAGTGGCAACCAAATCGGCTAGTACCGGCTCCAGTGATCGTTGTACGATCGGGCGTTCGTAAGTAATAAATTTCCCGAAAAATTGTCGGCTTTGTACACACAATATCCGGAATTTAAAGGGGATTTTAATGATTGTTTGTATAAGTCGTTGTCACCCACGGAATTTGTTGGTAAGTGGGAGGTTTTGGTTGATAAGTATGGACTTGAGGATCATGTTTGGCTAAACGATATGTATGCCATAAAAGATAAATGGATTCGTGCTTACACAAAACAACATTTCTCCGCTGGTATGACCACCACCTCAAGAAGCGAGTCCATGAATTCATTTTTTGACGAGTAGTATGTGAAAGCTTCAACCGGGTTGAAAGAATTCATTGAGAATTCACAAAAGGCTTTGGAAACACAAATTCTTAATGAGGTTAAAGCCGACTACGAGACCGAGTATAAGGAAAGGAGATTGATATTTAATTCCCCCTTGGAAAATCATGCTTCTTCTATTTACACAAAAGAAATGTTTAGGCAATTTCAAAATGAGCTTAGAAAAAGCACATCTTATGTGGTAAATAGTTGCAAAGATGGTTCCAATTACATGTGGAAGTTGTATTTAGTTAAGAAGTATAATGTGCCGGAGAATCTTAGAAGAAGGTATCGGGTAATGATTTCTTTGGAAGGAAATATTGATTGTGAATGTAAAAAATTTGAACATTCCGGGATGCTTTGCAAACATATCCTACGCTATCTTGACAAGAAACAAAAAACTATGATACCAATAATTTTTATCAAATCAAGATGGACGGCGAGCGCAAATAAAATTGATGGTTTTTCGCCTTATAATCCTCCCGTTCTTGTTGATGTTGGTGATTCAACAACGGCAAGGTATAGTGCTTTGTGTAAATCTTTTCAAGGTTTGGGTGCTCTTGGAAGTTGTTCAAAACCACGATACAATTACGTCATGGATTTGATTGAGAAAGGAAAATGTTACATGATTGAAAAGTTTCGTGAAGAAGAAAATAATTCAAGAATGGAGGAGGAGTTCCAAGTTTACGATGAACATGATCCAATATTCAATCCTCCAATGTCACAAACAAAGGGAAGAAAGAAGGATTCGACAAGGTATAAAAGTGGCATTGAGACGTCAACAGCAAAGAAAAATTCAGGAAGGTCTAAAAGTGGTATTGAGACGTCAACTGAAAAAATCCGTTATTGCGGTTTTTGTGGTGTGGCCGGACATGATAGGAGGTGTTGTCTTAAAAACCCAAATAGAAATTTTAAATGATTTAATTCTATTTGAATGTAGAAATTTAAATTAATGGAATGTAATATTTGAATTTGGCTTTTAAATATTATTTGGTATGTATTGGAGCTATAATTTACTTTTTTTATAAGTACAAATTTTAAAAAATTAATAGCTGAAAAAACAGGGGAGTAAAGCCTACTTCCGCAATGATTCATTGCGGAATGCCTTTCCTTCCGCAATGATTCATTGCGGAAGGTCCCCTGTTTCCCTTGTTTTCCCCTGTTTTTCCTTAGCTTCGAATTTTTAAGGAATTAACTCAATTTTAAATTTTTAAAAAATTTAAAATTAAATGAAAAAAAGTCAGAAATGGTGAAAAAAAATTAGTGACAATATTTTTTGATAATTTCAGTCTCCCCTCTAATTTTTGATTATTTTTTAATAAAAGTCCATTTTTATATTTTTTTCTTTATTTTTAATTCAAATTAATACAATTAACGGAAAAAAATCAAAAAAAAAAGAAAAATGGTGAAAAAAATTAGTGACACTATTTTTTGATAATTTCAGTCTTTCCTCTAATTTTTAATTAATTTTTAAAAAATGTCCATTATTTTTATTTTTTCTTTATTTTTAATTTGAATTATTACATATTATTCAAGGAAAAAATCAAAATAAAATGGAAAAAAATGAGATATGTTGAAAAAAAATACATAAATTATTTTTTAAAATTTTCAGTGTTCTAGACATTTTTTGAAATAATTGTAAGAGTTTTTATTATTTAATTCGAATTTATTCATATGCAGTGACCAAATGAAACAGAGTGACCAAGGTGTGAATTTTGCAGAAGTTTCAAGCTTCCGCAATGATTCATTGCTGGTAGTACTTGCTTCCGCAATAATTCATTGCGGAAGGGCACTGAAACCTGCATACTGCAGGTTTTGCTGTTTCTGCAGCCTGCAGTTTCCTGCAAAGTTTTCCTGTCCCTGTTTCTACGCTACAAACTCAAGAATAAAAATACATAACCATTCCAACAAATCAAACACCAATCCAAATTAACCAATCCAACAAATTAAACACCAATCCTCATCGAAAATGATAAACATTCTAACCATTTATTCTAACATTCAAAAGCTAACCAAATCAAAAATCCAAACCAAATCCAAATCAAAAATGCAACCCAAATCCATACGAACAATTAAACCATTCTAAATAAGTTCATACCAACATGAACAATCGAAAAACTACTACAAGAACCAACATAAGTATACAAATACAAGTCCAATAAATCTTCTAAATTCAAGAAATAAATCATAAACCCAAATTTCTTTGGGTCAATCCCCATGCTGAAAGATGACGAGCACGCCCCCTACACAATTCCCAAGTAATGCGATAACGAAATGTCTCTACATTATCATATGGATGCCAGACATCGTGCACCAATCTAATCCCATTAAGAATGGCATCCACATACTTGCATACATAGACGCCGCAGTCAACTCCAATATCTTGCTTCGGCCGAGCCGTAACTATAGCCATCTTCATGAATTTCTTTGTAAATCTCTGGGGGTCCAAGTAATTTAGCCAGCACGGGAGGACTTTCTCCTACAATTTCAAATAATTAGTAACAAATATGAAATAATTAAGCATGAATTCTTTTCTATAAGTCTTTATTATGCATTTTATCCTAAATATGCAAATAATAAATCAAATTAAGGTCTAAAAGACATGAATTCTTTTCTATAAGTCTTTATTGTGCATTTTATCCTAAATATGCAAATAATAAATTAAATTAAAATATAAAAAAATGATAAATAATTAGGCATTTTATTCCTAAAAATGCAAGATTTAATTAATCCAAGGGGTAAAATGCATTAATTCTTTTTTTAAGTCCTAAATATGAAATGATTAGGCATTTTATTCCTAAAAATGCAAGATTCAACCAATTCAAGGGGTAAAATGCATTAATTTTTTTTAAGTCCTAAATATGAAATTATTAGGCATTTTATTCCTAAAAATGCAAGATTTAATCAATTTAAGGGGTAAAATTGCAAGAGTTAAGGAAGAGTTATAAAATATACCGCATCAACCATATTCTGCTGGTTATACCAATCACGAGGCCGTATCTTAGTGGCATGCTCAGCTACAAACGGTGCTATCTTCAATTTACTCACCCTCATATACCAGTACATATACTCTGTCATCGGTACATAAGCCCCTTCTGTAACAATAGGCATACCCGTGTCAACAAAAGAATCCCACTCCAATATAACTGTCTCAACAAAACAGTATGGTTATCCCATTGCATACGGGACAACCTCTCCACACGTAGAAAACCGTGATCCACCGGCTCCTTAGGAATATGCTACAGCATACCGAACTGTCTCAGAACCCTGTCCGGCATGACATACTCCACCATCTCAAAATGAATCATCGGTATGCGACCGAGTGCCGTATGCAACATATCCATCATGTCAGTATCATAATCATCGGCGTTATAATCAATCCTCCTATAAAACCTCCGATATGGCTGCCATATCAACCAACTCATCTAAAAGCTATCAAAATCTCCCCGATAACCTCCTGTGTGATGGTGAGGGTTACTCCTCCTGTTAGCTACCGGTCTAGCCCATGCTGTAGCCCTCGGCAACACAAACCTCGTACGCGGTGCAATCTCCGGACGGCCAGACAATACCCTCTCCCAAGCCCACAACATCAACAACATAGCACACCCGTTCAGACTGCCTGAAGACTTATGCACAGCCTTCGACAAGCATCTATACAAGTAGCTCAGAACAGCAGCCCCCCAAGCATAATCGATAATATGATCAGTGTCCTGTATAAGCTGTAGATATCGGGGGTGCACCACATCCCGAGATGAGGTAGGAAATAATAAACCTCCAATCAGAAACAGAAGATATGCCCGGGTGTAAACTATAGGATCCTGCTGAAGAAACTCTGGACTCTGCTCCCCCTCTGGCCTAGAACCATATCTCGTGCGTAACTTGTGAAGAGTCACCCTGCCTCGACCATACATCTCAGCCCGCTCCTTCTCAGTCATCCTCAAATCCTCCCAGTTGGTCACCCAATATGGTTTCGGATTATCAAGCTCCGTATGGGTAACAGCACGACCAGTAATAGGCAGCCCCAAGATCATGTAAACATCCTCCAATGTAATGGTCATCTCACCGAATGTGAAGTGAAATGAGTTAATCTCTGGCCTCCACCTCTCCACCAGTGCAGTGATCAAGCGAATATCATTCTGCGGAACAACCAAGGGGTTAACAAACACCCCGAAACCCCAGCCTGTAAGCAAATGTATCTGCTCCTCATCCAATACCCAGTTACCCATGTTAGCAGTCAACTGTCTAACATCGAGCGTCTCCCTCTCACCCCCATGCCATATAAGAGTACTAATGTGATCATCCTGCATGGTCAGCAATGATCGATCCATAGGCCCGCATTCCATATTCATTTTATCTGCAATTTTCAAAACAAGAATTATTTCAGTTTGATATTATAATGCACAAATAAGGGCAGAATAACAAGCAACTAAACAAATAACTGCACAAGTAATTAAACAAGGATAGATTATGAACAATTAATTAACAATTAAACAAGTAATTTACAATTAAATAAGTGTAAACAAGGATATCTATAAATATATCCTTATTTCAAATTCAAATTAATTATTCTAATCATATTTAGTCATTTTCATTAGCCCCGGATTTATAGGACCATTTGAGGTTTTGAAGAAAGTAGGGAAGGTTGCCTACGAAATAGCATTGCAGCCGCAGTTGCAGCACATCCATAATGTGTTCGACGTATCCATGTTGAAGCCCTATACTCTTGACTCGAATCAAGTTATAGAATATGAATCCACAGCCAATCCAAATCTTAGATCATAGAAAGCGAGTCCTAAGAAATAAATCAATACCCAAAGAGTGAGTCCTTTGGAGAAATCCTAGAGTAGAAGAGTCTACTTGGGAATTAGAGTCAGACATGCTTGATAAATATCCTCATTTGTTTAGTTTAAGTCAGGTTCTGGGGACAGAATCTTTTTAAGGGGGAAAGGATATAGCGACTCGTATATTTTCTATTATTTTTATTACTATTATTTTAAAGTGTAATTATTGAATAATTAGTCCTATGAGTTTAAGCCTCCAAATTATTCACAATCTTCTCCAAGAAATCAATGAAGAAGACAATGAATAGTGATTTCAAGGTTTTTAACTTGATTTTTCTTGTTTTTCCTTTAAGATCCAAGCATCCCTAAGACATCTCAAGGCTTCTTAACTTCCTAGCTACTCCAATCACTTCAAGGAAGGTATAACATCTCCAAACCCTAGCTTTACTTTATATATTAGGATGATTTTGATAGTTATAGTAAAAGAGTAGCTTGATGCTTGTTGGTTTAAAGTTTAGGTTGAAATGGTAGTGAATTGAATGTTGAAATCTTATGGTTTGGTTAAAGGAATTAAGTATAGTATAAATTCAAGTTTAAGAATAAGTATAAATTGTTAATATTGAGTTGATTGGGGCTGTTATGATGTAGTGTGGATTGATGTTGGTTGTATGAATGAATTGGGATTGATTGGTGGTTGAATTGGAATGGTATAAAATTGGGAAGTCGCGTAAACATAGCCGTCGTAATGTCTGATTTACTTTAGACTGCTTTTGTTCATAACATTAGGACCCGAGAACTCCCTGCTAGGTTTTGACCATTGCCGTTTTTAGATATTTCATGTTACGAGCTTCGTTTTGATATGGTTCGTTTGATTCCGATGTACGGTTTACGAGAAACGGCCGTTTTAAGTAACGACGTTTCGCGAACGAAACATTTCCCCTCTCCTTACTTTGAAACCTTGGTTAATGACCTTAAAGACTAATTGGAGTATGAAACATTTATGTAAAGTGTGTTAGGCAGTTGGTAAGACACTCGCGAAAGAATCGCCTTAAAACTCGTAATGGTTAATTTATTAAAAATGGTGGAGCCGAGGGTACTCGAGCGACTTCAGAAAATCATTAAGCGCAAAGCGAGCGTTAGAGTCTAAATTGGTTAAAGTATAGATTTACAAGTGACTTTGGTTTAATTCCAACTTATATGTTGTTTATAGGTTACCAGACTCGTCCCAAGCCATTAATAACCCCCAGTCGCTCAGGCAAGTTTTCTACTCGTATAACTGTTGTTGTGATGTATATGTGTATATGCATGATCTTGCGATAAATGCATATTTGTTATTAGCAAATTCTTGCGATATATTGTAGCATGTGATATGTTATATATGCATGCCTGTTTCATATTCTTGATTTATATATCTGTTAGTTCAAATGCTTACAGTTGCATAATACCTATGCTAGAGATAAGCGGTATTTGAGTTTACCCTTAGTACAGGGGATCAAAAGGTGAACTTTTTCTAAAACCGGAAGGCGAGTCTCCCGAGTATAATATATATATATATATATGAATAGTTTTTAAAACTATTAATCGAATAAGGTTTATTCGATAACTTTATATTATTTAATGAATATTATTTGAATATTCATTCGAGGACTTATGACTCTGTTTATTATATTTAATGATTATTATTTGAATATTCATTTGACGATGTATGACTCCGTTATTTTATTTAATGAATATTATTTATAATATTCATTCGAGGTATTATGACTCCGCTTATTATTTAATAATATTCTTTATTTTATTAAAGAATAATGTTTCGATAATGAAACTTATTTTCGATTATTCAAATAAAGATAGTACTTTCATATATGTATATCTTTGGTTATTTAATATCCATTTCAAGTATGAGTTTTAAAACTTCTACTTCGAATATTTTTATAAGGATTATCTTTATGAGAATATTATTTAAATAATAATATTCAGATATTTCTAATATATCGGGACTGATTTATTTCATTAAATAAGCATTACTCCAAACATTCTTAAAAATGTTTTCGAGTCTTCAAAATGATTTTAAAAGTTAGAGCGGATCCCAAAACTCATTTTTATATTTAAGATCTTCCTTTTAAAGGGGATTTAAATACTCGCTCAAAACCTGAGGGATCCGGCTCTGTGGTGTATTTTACATTCGCAACGTGGTTGCTGTTTTGATAAAAGAATTGATTACTTGTCCAACGTTCGGGAAGTAAGTCCCTCTAATTGAGTCGGCATAAGCGACAGGCCGGGGTACGGTCTATCAAAGTGTAAGTGGCTGGGTGGCAGTCCATCAACGCGTAAGAGGCCGGGTGGCGGTCCAGCACAAGGTCCTTATGTGGCCAGGGTGATGACCGGTGGGGGATTCATCCATCTACTAGTAGAAAAGGTTACTTATTGGTATCTTTTCCTGATCAGCAAGATATCAGGTTTATGCCAAGGTTTTCTCCTTTCCAAATTCATTGGATATTGCAACTCTGTTTATTATTTTCATAACAGAGGTTTTAAAGGAGTGTATAAAATGTACATATATATAAGTGTATATATATATATCGGGACTTAATGAAGTATCTTGTAACTTCATTATTTATAATGATATTTCAAGGATTGAATCTATTCAAATCTTGTCTTGTAATCTCATCTATGTGATGAACGTTTGAAACTAATTATAACTTGAACGGTGGTAGTCCAAGTAGTATTCGGAAAAGATATAAGTATATTGGAGTATCTTCTAACTTCATCTTTTAAACTTATATCTAGTAAATGATTATCTTATGCATGTCAAAGATTTTCAGAAAAACGTTGAGACAAGGTTAAATATATGAGATCACCTTGCAACGATAGTTTTATACAGTTATAAACTGGAACTCTATATATATTATGCATGGAAGAGGACTTCCAAGATTTTGAAAAGTATATATGTATATATAATGAATATTTTGCGACTTCATCGCATTAAGATATCAAACTTGGTTCATTTCTTTTGACCAAGACTTTCATGAGTACTATGAGAAGGCTCATATATTGTTAATCATTATACATATTATTTTGGTGGGCTTGTTGCTCACCCTTGCTTTCTTCTTTCATCACACAACAACAGATAGAAAAGATGAACAGGACCAAGCTCCCGATTCGCAAGCGGTTAGAAATCGTTCTGCAGTCTTCTAGAAGCGTTGATGTCGCCGTAGCTGAGGTAGGAGCTACCAATAGGCTAGGTTTTCAACTATTAATGAACCAGACTTATGTATAATATGAATTGTAATAATGGCAAGGGATATGTAAATTTATTCAGAACTCTTTTAAGGTGTAACGGTTTATAATTATGGAATATAAGGACTTGTGTTATTTTTGGATATTCATCTCTGAGACTATAACTTGTGGTGTGTGTGTTTATTGTGGGCTCACCGTACAGAGTAGTTGATTATTTATTAAGATTGGGTGTTATTAAGGGAAATGGAACTCGTGACAACCCGGATCCCCGACCCCGGATTTGGGGGTGTTACAGAATTGTATCAGAGCCAAGCGTTATAAACCTCAGAGATGATGTGACGTTAAGATAATAAGTTCACTAAGATAATAAGAACTATTGTCAAGTTCATAGTCGGGCTACCTAATGTAGTACTGACAGTTAAAACCCTTACGGGAACCCTTATAAATATCGTGATAGTAACATGGTTCGTTCTCGTATAGGGCAGCGGGGCACCGGACCCTGAGGTTCAGGAGCATCAGCATGAGGATGTTTAATTACAAGTTGGAGATCAAATTGTGAATCCGATTGAGTACCCTAATGAGGGACCGGATGAGATTCATATTGAGAATGTTGCGGTTGAGGATGTTATTCCGGAAAGGATTGTGGCTGAGGAGGATCTCATGGAGGATCCTGATGAGAATGAAGAGAGGACCGCTGAGGAATTGATGACCGTAGTCAGGGCGACTACCAGAGCAAGAATGGCCGCGAGGGTTGCACTAGAGGATGAAGAGTTACAAGGGCACAAAGGTTAATGAGGGCAGAAGGAGTAGGGCCTTCCACGGCACCAATTATACCGGTATCAGACCCTCTTCCAGAGGTTCCTGTAGACATCCATGAGGTTCCACCAATTCCTGTTCCATCCCCGGTACAGAGCCCAGCACCTACTGAGGAAATGCCACCTTTATCTCCTGTACCATTGTCACCTGATACCGTGCTTGGTTATCCATTTGGATCTCCTGGGTCTGTGCCACCTGCACCCCATGGACTGCTAGATGCTACCACTCAGGCTTCTCTTATCGCCAATTATCATATGACGTTGGGTGGCCTGTCTGAGGCCCGTAATGTTAGAAGTGATCTGTTGGACCGACTTACTGCACCAAGGATTGTGGGCGGAGTACTTCCGGCAGGATTAGCGTATAGCATGGAAAGGATTGAGGCTACCACCCGTGTTACAGCTAGAGGCCATCTTGAGGGTCAGATTGATCCAGCTCTACTTGCAACTATCCTGGACCTCCTCACCTCTGTGATGGAGCAGGTTAGGGATGTCGTGCGTGCCCGCATTTCTTGATCTATGGTAGTGTGCAGAGCCAGAGCGATCAGACAAGGGTTTCATGTAGCACCGCTTTTGGAGGATTAGCCTAAGTTATGGATGATTAGTTTTAATGACTAGATGATTATCTATGGTAGTACTTTTGGGATAAAAGCGATCAGATCAAATGATGTAATTCTCTTTAATGTGTTCAGTTGTTGTACCCTCGAATAAATGGTTATGTATATATTCGTTAATTTCAGTTCAGATCAGTTTATTTGTGATAAGATCACATTGTTAATTGCACTATTAACACTTAAGAAAGTATCATGAAGTTATCGAACTTGAGAATTCATAATTTGCAATCGTGCAAGGACTGAACGAGGGAAAGACTTAAGCAAAGTAAGTAAGACAAATATCCAGAGATTCTCAAAATTTTTCCAAGTAATATGCCCCCACAAGGAATAAGATTAGGGGTAAACCTTGAATGTGATAATCAGGGAGGTCGCAATTAAGATATACGGAACCCAGAATATAATAAAGTGGAAAATGAGGAGTTTAAATTAAAAGATGACCCCAATTATGGGGAGTAGGAAGAAATATTTAGACTGAGAAAACAGAAGTCGAGCGAGATAAGGAGACCCGAGACGGTACTCCTATACGGAAATTCATGGACCTGCCTAAACAGAACTTAGACTATTATCCCCAACCACCACCCTGAGGAAACAATGCAGCGAGAAATTCTTTCAGGACCTTTAAGTTGCTAAGCTCTTAGAGTTCCAAGGAACAAGCTGACCCAGTCGAGGCAAGAGCCTGTCTAAAGGAAATATAGGAATCATTTGAGATTTTAAATGATGGACGAATCACAAAAGACTGTTTTTGTCACTTACCCTCCTAAGAGAGAGACCACCCGCTGGTGAAAGGCCAAGGAAGGCACGAAGCAAGAGATTATAATAAACTGATTTAAGTTCAGTCAATTGTTTTCAGGAAAGTACTTCCCAAGGTTATGGAGATAGTGTAAGACGAGCATGATGAATTATGAATCTAAGTTGTAAAAGTTATCAAGATTTGTTCTGAGGACACGAGTCCAGAATGATGGGATGTTTGAAATCAATGCTTATGTTGTGTTGGTTCATGAAATAATGATAAGAGAAAGAAAAATAAAAAGAAACTGAAGTGGAAAGGAATATAAAGGCAATAGAGTTTGAGGAATGATAAAGGAGTTGGGTATGAGGAAACCCTAAAGACTCGTAGCAATAGAAATAGAAAAGTATGTAATCGTCAGGATGAGGGTGATTCACCATGAGTTAAAATTGATGGTTGAAGGCATAAGAGATACATATATTTTATCCCCTGTAAGTTGGGAGGATTCGATGAAACCTTGAGATAGTTCGAAGGAGAAATAATGAGACGCAGATAGACTGAGGAGACAAGGAAGTAAGAAATTAGGAAAATTGGATGAAGGAAGTGACCTTCAAGAATGTGAAGTGTAAGACCGGTGGCTCGATACCCAGGAAGGGAGACGCCAGGTATGAGAGATATCCCATCATTGAGATGACTGTTGAGATAAACAACAAAAGTAAATAAGGAATTATTAAGAAGAAGTTCATGTTGAACACGGCCAATATCTTCCAGAACATCCTTGTTATCGTTACCAAATTAGGCAAGAAGAGCGGATAACCGTTGTTATCTTTTGGAGGCCATATACTATCGAGGTGGGAATGATTGAATAAGACACCCTTATCAGGGATATATGACTTAATTTATCCATGGAAGGATGCATGTACCTTTTTAAAGGTGGAATTAAGGATAGAACATCGGTAACTTAAAACGAACCCTAGGGGAATGCATAAAGGTTGGCATTTCACCCTTAATAGGGAGAGTATGAGTTTTAACAGTATGAATTGGAAAGGATTAAGGTAATAACAACCTTTAAGGATCGGTGGAGAAATTTTTCAGAAGTATATAGACAATGATTCTGGTATTAATAAATGGTATCTTGATATGCCCTGCGCCTAGGGTGTACCTGATGAAGGATTTAAGGATAACCTTAGAGGTATTACAAGGAGGAAGGTAATATTCAAAATTCTCAAGAATAGAAATTTTGATAAAGGAAATATGACATAATTATAATAATGCCAGGTGGGCACGTGTTGAACCATAAGAAAGTATAGATCGACCCAATGAAGGTCGAGATTGGTGAAAACATGAAGGACCCAAGATAAGAGACGTCCTAAGTATGATCGAGAGTCAGTTGTGACAATGTTAACCTCTAAAAGACCGAGGCAATAACTTATGGAAAAATGGTGATATTTTTATTTCACCAAAGCGTAAGGAAGAGCATTTTCACACAAGCGGTGATGGGAAATGAGGTAGAAAATTAGTGAAAGTGGTTAAGATGACATTGATTGTAAGGAAATATTACTATCAAGAAAGGCCAAAGAGGTGGCCGACACTTTAAGTGTAAGAGGACAATTACAGGCGCTCGTGCCAGAGGAATACAGTGATAATGGTTGAAGTCGTAAAGGTTGTATTATGGTTTGAAAGATTGACATTCCTTCTGATGACTGTGCAATACCCAACAGTTATAGTAGTTTGGTAAAGGTTTAATTTGTGTAATCGCCATGAGCGGGCTACCTATCTTAGAAGGTACTATCTTGAGAATGAGCCTGGACCATGTTTCAAAAGGACTAAACGAACCTTTGAGTTAAGTCTTATATCGAAGGCATATGATTAAGAATGGTATTAACCTGCTATCGTTGCTTTGATTGAAACTCTTCTGCAATTTTATCTGCTTCATGTCATGTATGTATGTCAGGATCAGGATCAGGAGTGTTCTTCATGAATCATGAATGGTGATTATGTTACCTCCTTAGAAGGATTTGATACGACATGTATGGACTCCGTATGGTTAGATAGTAAGATTTCATGGAACGTGAATGAAGACAGTAGGTCAGTAGTGGACCATAGTAATGCAGCAATGATTCTGCGAGTAATGAGCTGATTACAACCGTGAGAGTTATATTGGAATGGATGTTGAGATTGAGTACCACTAATCGGGTCGTGGTAGTGTATAAGCTATCATTGATAGACTAATTAAGTAGAGTATCTACCTATTGAATATTTATTCCCTCTTATGAAAAGAGAGTCGTATTACTATATGAGGAAGGTTGCGGTGCAAGCATAGAATTCTAGTAACGATGATGTCTAGAATGAGATCCCAGATTCGATTTTCGATATCGAGGGAGTTTCAAAGGTGATTGTGTATAAGCTCGAGCAAAAGCATGGGTGCATAGAATGATGGATGGAATAGTAAATATTTAAGCATGTGAAATGCGATGCGATAATACTTGATATGATATATATACACATATGTTTTGTTCTCCTATGACAAACCTCTATAGCTCAGAGGTAGGTTCCAAGCCAGATATTTTGTGGCAGTATATTTTTTTCATATATACAATTCTCTTCAGTTCATTCTTTTCTCTTCTTTTCATTTCATGTAAGCTGAGAAGAACAACCCTTCCAGAAGGGGAGGTATTGCTGAATGACTATCTATCTGTGTGATAGAAGCCTAGTAGGATACCATCTATTGTTTAATTGCTTGTCAAGTACTAAAGGCTGGCCACCTTCTGTACTAACTATGCGATATAACAAGTGTTCATGATCATAGTGATCTCTCAACAAATTCCTTTACTTCTATATGATTGATCAAACTTTGGGAAATAGAAACAGCTGAAAAAGGAGTAATAAAGTTGTGGTAGTATTCAGAATGGAAACACATTCGTGATACTAAGGTTGACGTGGTTATTAGAACGCTAACGAGCAAAAGTATAACCAGTATAATATTAGGAACGGAAGGTAGTAGCGATTATGAACGGGAAGAGAGTGGGTATTGAGAAGCAAGAGCTATAATGCTAAAAGCTATAATGAGAGTCTATGCAATAGACTTGAAAGAATTTGGAATGATCACTTAACACGGATTGAGTTTTCTTACGACAATAGATCATATGTCAGTATTGAGATATCGCCTTATGAGATCCTTGAGGGAAGACAATGTCGATCTCCCTTTTGTTAGGATGAAGTTGTAGAGCGCAAGATGCTCGGACCCGCAGTAGTCCAAAGGACCAGGGATATAATAGATCTAATCAGAGGACGGCTGGTAGTAACCCAAGATGGACATAAAAGGTATGCTGATTTGACTCGAAAGGATAAAGAGTATGAAATAGGGGACCTAGTAATGTTATAGGTATCCCTTGGAAAGGATTGATGAGGTTCGGAAAGAAAGGAAAACTAAGCCCAAGATACATTGGACCTTTTGAGATACTAAGACGGATTGGGAATTTGGCTTACGAGCTAGCCTTACTCCCGAACCTACAACAAGTTCATAATGTGTTTCATGTGTCAATGCTAAGGAAGTATCATCGGGATGCCATACACATAGTGGAGTACGAGCATGTGGATATGCAACCAGATCTGACTTACGTGGAGAAACCAGTAAGGATTATAGATAAGAAGGAGTAGGTGCTTCGGAACAAAGTGATCAAGCTAGTCAGAGTGCTATGGCAGAATCATAATGTGGAAGAATCAACTTAGGAACTAGAGAGCGCAATGCTAGAAAAGTACCCCATTTGTTTTCTATTTGATTCCGGGACGGAATCCTTTTAAGGAGGGGAGACTATAATAACCCCCAAAATTTTGAACTTTTGTAACCCTTATGAATAGTGTTTTTCCTGAATGAGAAAACTTTTCATGCCACACTATGTAGGGGTTCTGTTATGGATATTCTGAGATTTTATTAGTACTCTATACGGTATATAAGTGTATGTAAAGATCGTCAGAATCCAATTCCGAACACTTTGATTTTTCCCGGAAATCCACTAGCTACGGAAAGAATTGAGTATAAGGTAACAGGATAAAAAGGATTTAAATAAAAGGATTATAAGATAGGATCATAAAAGGAATATAATGTATTGAGAAAGGCTAAGGAAACCCAAGTAATAAGATCCCGGGTATGATCCCTCAAACGAGAAACGAGAACGAAAGTTAAGCGAACCGTATAACAGATCAGCGGTCATTAGGCAACAATTAGGAAGTTAATCAAGGAGGTTAGGAATGATGAGGTCATCCAACCAATAAGAAGAGGGCAAGTAAGGGATGATGACATCATAAGCATGACATAAGCATGAGATAAGGGGAAGGAGGTGTGGTTGATTTAAAACCACACAAAGTTCAAGGTTAGAAAGGTAATTAACCAAAAACAAAACAAAAAAACAACCAAGCTAAGCTAAACAAATCAAAAACACAAAATCATTTCATTTCTCCCACATTTGCTCTCGGCTTTTCTCCATTTCAAGAAGAAAAATTTTCAAAATTCAAGTTCCAAGCTTCCTTAATTGGTAAGATAATTATCTAGTACTCCTTATGCATAGATATAGCTATCCTATGAGTTTAAGCCTCCAAATCATTCACAATATTCTCCAAGAAATCAATGAAGAAGACAATGAATAGTGATTTCAAGGTTTTTAACTTCATTTTTCTTGTTTTTCCTTTAAGATCCAAGCATCCCTAAGACATCTCAAGGCTTCTTAAGGCTTCCTAGCTACTCCAATCACTTCAAGGAAGGTATAACATCTCCAAACCCTAGATTTACTTTGTATATTAGGATGATTTTGATAGTTATGGTAAAAGAGTAGCTTGATGCGTGTTGGTTTAGAGTTTGGGTTGGAATGGTAGTGAATTGAATGTTGAAATCTTATGGTTTGGTTAAAGGACTTAAGTATAGTTTAAATTCAAGTTTAAGAATAAGTATAAATTGTTAATATTGATTTGATTGGGTCTGTTATGATGTAATGTGGATGGACGTTGGTTGTATGAATGAATTGGGATTGATTGGTGGTTGAATTGGAATGGTATAAAATTGGGAAATCGCGTAAACATAGCCGTCGTAATGTCCGATTTACTTTAGACTGCTTTTGTTCATAACATTAGGACCCGAGAACTCCCTGGTAGGTTTTGACCATTACCATGTTTAGATAGTTCATGTTACGGGCTTCGTTTTGATATGTGGTTCGTTTGATTCCGATGTACGGTTTACGAGAAACGGCCGTTTTAAGTAACGACGTTTCGCGAACGAAACATTTCCCCTCGCCTTACTTTGAAACCTTGGTTAAAGACCTTAAAGGACTAATTGGAGTATGAAACATTTATGTAAAGTGTGTTAGGCAGTTGGTAAGACACTCGCGAAAGAATCTCCTTAAAACTCATAATGGTTAATTTATTAAAAATGGTGGAGCCGAGGGTACTCGAGCGACTTAAGAAAATCATTAAGCGCAAAGCGAGCGTTAGAGTCTAAATTGGTTAAAGTATAGATTTACAAGTGACTTTGGTTTAATTCCAACTTATATGTTGTTTATAGGTTACCAGACTCGTCCCAAGCCATTAATAACCCCCAGTCGCTCAGGCAAGTTTTCTACCCGTATAACTGTTGTTGTGATGTATATGTGTATATGCATGATCTTGCAATAAATGCATATTTGTTATTAGCAAATTCTTGCGATATATTGTAGCATGTGATATGGTATATATTCATGCCTATTTCATATTCTTGATTTATATATCTGTTGGTTCAAATGCTTACAGTTGCATAATACTTATGCTAGAGATAAGCGGTATTTGAGTTTACCCTTAGTACAGGGGATCAAAAGGTGAACTTTTTCTAAAACCGGGAGGCGAGGCTCCCGAGTATAATATATATATATATATATATATATATGAATAGTTTTTAAAACTATTAATCGAATAAGGTTTATTCGATAACTTTATATTATTTAATGAATATTATTTGAATATTCATTCGAGGACTTATGACTCTGTTTATTATATTTAATGATTATTATTTGAATATTCATTTGAGGATGTATGACTCCGTTATTTTATTTAATGAATATTATTTATAATATTCATTCGAGGTATTATGACTCCGCTTATTATTTAATAATATTCTTTATTTTATTAAAGAATAATGTTTCGATAATCAAACTTATTTTCGATTATTCAAATAAAGATAGTACTTTTATATAAGTATATCTTTGGTTATTTAATATCCATTTCAAGTATGAGTTTTAAAACTTCTACTTCGAATATTTTTATAAGGATTATCTTTATGAGAATATTATTTAAATAATAATATTCAGATATTTCTAATATATCGGGACTGATTTATTTCATTAAATCAGCATTACTCCAAACATTCTTAAAAATATTTTCGAGTCTTCAAAATGATTTTAAAAGTTAGAGCGGATCCCAAAACTCATTTTTATATTTAAGATCTTCCTTTTAAAGGGGATTTAAATACTCGCTCAGAACCTGAGGGATCCGGCTCTGTTGTGTATTTTACATTCGCAACGTGGTTGCTGTTTTGATAAATGAATTGATTACTTGCCCAACGTTCGGGAAGTAAGTCCCTCTAATTGAGTCGGCATAAGCGAAAGGTCGGGGTACGGTCTATCAAAGTGTAAGTGGCTGGGTGGCAGTCCATCAACGCGTAAGAGGCCGGGTGGCGGTCCAGCACAAGGTCCTTATGTGGCCAGGGTGATGACCGGTGGGGGATTCATGCATCTACTAGTAGAAAAGGTTACTTATTAGTATCTTTGCCTGATCAGCAAGATATCAGGTTTATGCCAAGGTTTTCTCCTTTCCAAATTCATTGGATATTGCAACTCTGTTTATTATTTTCATAACAGAGGTTTTAAAGGAGTGTATGAAATGTATATATATATATAGGTGTATATATATATCGGGACTTAATGAAGTATCTTGTAACTTCATTATTTATAATGATATTTCAAGGATTGGATCTATTCAAATCTTGACTTGTAGTCTCATCTATGTGATGAACGTTTGAAACTAATTATAACTTGAACGGTGGTACTCCAAGTAGTATTCGGAAAAGATATAAGTATATTGGAGTATCTTCTAACTTCATCTTTTAAACTTATATCTAGTAAATGATTATCTTATGCATGTCAAAGATTTTCAGAAAAACGTTGAGACAAGGTTAGATATATGAGATCACCTTGCAACGATAGTTTTATACAATTATAAACTGGAACTCTGTGTATATTATGCATGGAAGAGGACTTCCAAGATTTTCAAAAGTATATATGTATATATACTGAATATTTTGCGACTTCATCGTATTAAGATATCAAACTTGGTTTATTTCTTTTGACCAAGACTTTCATGAGTACTATGAGAAGGCTCATATATTGTTAATCATTATACATATTATTTTGGTGGGCTTGCTGCTCACCCTTGCTTTCTTCTTTCATCATACAACAACAGATAGAAAAGATGAATAGGACCAAGCTCCCGATTCGCAAGCGGTTAGAAATCGTTTCGCAGTCTTCTGGAAGCATTGATGCCGCCGTAGCTGAGGTAGGAGCTACCAATAGGCTAGGTTTTCAACTATTAATGAACCAGACTTATGTATAATATGAATTGTAATAATGGCAAGGAATATGTAAATTTATTCAGAACTCTTTTAAGGTGTAACGGTTTATAATTGTGGAATATAAGGACTTGTGTTATTTTTGTATATTCATCTCTGAGACTATAACTTGTGGTGTGTGTGTTTATTGTGGGGTCACCGTACAGAGTAGTTGATTATTTATTAAGATTGGGTGTTATTAAGGGAAATGGAACTCGTGACAACCCGGATCCCCGACCCCGGATTTGGGGGTGTTACAATTATCTAGCATGTTTTTATTAGGTGCAATAATGTGGAAATCCACTTCTAAATAACTGTTAGATATATATATTATAGGGTCTCCCACTTATATCTAGGGGACAAAACAACTAATCGAGTTCATACATGGACTGATTATAATACATCATTACTTGTCCTGAATACTGAAATGAAAATACATATGTCGAGCACCCTGAAGGGCTGGGAATGTTATCTACTACTAGCTATCCTATCAAAATTGGTGACAAGTCACCCAGCCTCCTTCAAGGTCCATAAATAGTCCGTAGTCCCTCAGTCACTATCACTGCGCGTGAGGTCACACACCCTCCTCATCATTATCAGTATAGGGCAAAGGGCTATGCATCCCTGGGTTTGGTGTAGGAGAGCGAATAGTCGGGAGAGGGTACATCTCTACATCCCTCCAGCCTAAGTAATCTCCCAGAGGCATCTCAACGTCATCAGCTATGGGGACATGAAGGTCAGTCTCTTCCTCCGGGGCATCCTCAGTAGGGTCATCGTCTGATTCATCAATGGGTGGATCCTCCAGCTCGGGAGTAGGGTCACGCTCAGGAACCATAACATCATCAATATGGTCAACCTCCCTCATAGGCTCCACTGGTACCTGACACAATAGGCAAGGTGTTACTAACTTAGAGTCGGATTTCCCTTGAGGGTTAAAACTGTCAAGACTACCCGTGTAGCCCGACGACGAACTCGACTTGAGCTCTAATTGATAATATTATTATTCTTATATCTAAGTATTTTATATCCTATCGTTTCCAAGACTTGATAACCTAAGGCTCTGATACCATTTCTGTGGCACCCCAAAATCCGGGGTCAAGAATCTCGGAGGCCATGCCATCTAAACCACTATAAACCACATACCTCACATCACAATATATAAATACTCACACTTTACGACCCCACACTTATCACACACACACATACTTACAGTTTATTGTCTTGGAAACGAACCATTCATTACTAGAGTAGATCAAACCACAAAGTGATAATTATTACAACCTAAAAGTAATTAAGTCTTACCGGGGAATAACCTTTAAGTAAGGCTAGTCTTTCGGCCAAATATACGTTTCTTATTTATTACCTTACATAAGTCATACTTATAAATAAGCCGAACTAAAAACAACTGAAAACCAACCCAGCTTATTCGGACTACCTGTGGTACAACACCAAATAATCTACGGAACAACTGGCCATTTCCTACCCGTTTCCTGGCTGTGGTTCTCATGGTAGGCATCTTGATTCACTGTGGTGTTGTGTTAATTTAAGAAAATAAGTGTGAGCTATAATGCCCAACATAATAATGTACAGTATGAAAATGACTGTATGATAAACTTACGTAAAACATCATATATGATAATTACGTTTTATTCGAACATAGTTTTCCTTGGTGATACACACCTTCTTATGAAAACAATCCTTTAGTGGATTTTATTAACCTGCGAATACCTTAATAGGAAACCGTTGTCAACAGGTAATTAAATAAGGGGGGAAAGTTTCTCCTTGAAACTATATTCAAAATATTAAAATAAGTCGAGATAATATTCTCCGACGATCTGAAATTATTCGAATGATTCCCGAATATCCGAGAGTATTTTAAATCAGGTTCTATGATTTTTAAATCATAAATAAACCCTTTTTATAAATAATAAATAATTAAATGATAGTTGATAAATAATTAAACCTCAAAGGAGTTTACTTTTAAAAGAAAATAATATTCCTCAACTAATTTATGTTTAATAATTGAATGAACTTTTAATATTTACTCGAGTCCGAAGTAAATATTTACTGGAGAATACTTCTCCATAATAAATGAATAGTAGATAAATATTTCTTGTCCAAATGGTAAAGTATAGTTGAGGGAATACGATTTTTGAGAAATCGTTTTAATAAAAAGTTCGAGGTGTTTAATATTTTGTATATGAACGTTGAATCCCTTTAAAACGTACTACTATGGACTTGTAATCGTCCTATAATATCACCAGTATGATTCCCGGGTTTTTATCTTGAAATCCCGACAGACTCTCGGTCTTATTATAATACGTCATGCTTATAGCGGAATAAAATATTTCATGATATATACTTATCGTACAACATCGCTACATTATGCGAAAATTCAATAACTACGTATCATGGAAAGCATGGTATTTATGCAATGATAATAAAAAATCCTTTCACAACACAACAGTAAATGGAGTTGGGTTCGTAAACTTGCCTGGGTATCTCGAGGTGGAGGATGCTCTAGGTTCCGCTCGGAAATCTATAATCATAAACACAAGTCGTGTTGTTAGGTCCCGTTCTAATTTACGGCTACCCGCACTCATGCGCTAATTATTATGCACCCTCTCAACTTATATTACCCTTATTATTCCTTTAATTCCTTATTCACATTATGGTCGCTTCCTTTTTCAAAGTAACTTAAGTCCATTTTCATTTTCGCCGTCGACTCCGCTTATGGATTCTACGGTTTCTAATCGCGCGGCCTCGGCTCCGATATTTTTATAAACTTGAAAACTCATTATTTCCACTTGAAATTTATATGGCAGTTAGGAAACTCAATATAATACTCTCTGTAAAATTTTCATGATTTATGAACATTCTTAAGTCGATCCTTTATATTTTCAAAATTCAAAATTTGTAGCAGTTTCTATCGTGTAAATCACGTTTAGTAAAACGACCATAACTTTTGATCCGTAAATCGGAATCAAGCAATTCAAGCGCCTAAACAATCCTTATAACATTTTCTATTGTAATCGAGGGTTAATATTCAAGAAACTACTGTTTACATACTCGGAACTTTCTGCAGAAACTTAAAGTTATGTTTTGTTCGTTTTGGTGAGATTACGTTTACGATCGGAGTTTCGTTTTTGCCTTAAATCTTTATACTACCACCAACAATCAACATATCCTCACAAACACACTAAATTCTCTCAAGAACATCATGTTCTTGAGGCAACAACAATCAACCTTAAATCTACTTAGCTAAACATCAAGATTTCAACAATACCACTACTAAAGCTAGGTTTACAACTTCATACTAAAAGGATCTTGAACTTAAATCTTAAATAAAGTTGGGTCAAAGATGTTTTCCTTGAGAGCTTGAGATTTTTTCTTGATGATGGTGAAGTATTGGAAGTGTTTAGTATGGTTTTTGGAACCTAAAACAACCATTGAAATCAAGAAACCATAGAAGAGTTACTATTCATACTATTCATTCTCAACTTTCTTGATTTTATTTCACCCATCAAACTTTGATAAAAAGAGCTCAAAGATTTATCTTACCTTAGTTTGGTTGTTAGGAAGCTTGAGAATTAATTGGAGGATTTATCCATGGCTAGAGCTTGAGTTTTTTATTTTTGATTTCCTTGGTTTCTTATGAAGGGCCGAATGGAGAGAAGTGGGAGAGAAAGAGAGAGTTTTTGGTGATACTTCTTGCTTGCTTCTTGGAATGATACAAGTGATAGCTTTTGATATCTTATATTGATTTATATTCTCTACTTTATATCCTAGTATTTGATTTATGTTGCCAATCTTGGAGACAAATCTAGCTAGCTTGTGGTAGATTACAAGCTAAGCCACTTGCTTAGCCCTTTTAGCTCACTATTTGCTTAGCCTTGGTTGATCATCCTATCTCTAGCTCACTATTTGATAAAGTTACCATGATTATTTTCTTACCATGTTTAATTAGTGCGTTATGTTTATTTAATCGTTTACGTGTTTGCTCGGTCGCTTAAACGTTTTCGTAATACTTCCTCGTAAATGGTTCACGACGTAATTCCTTTCGTATTTATTCCTTATGTTTTGAATTATCATACTTGGATATAAATCCGTAGGGTTTTAAATTCATAATTATATCGTGATTCCAGTAATCCTTGATGATTCGTAAATATGGTCGTATTTCGAAGTTCGTTTTCTTCGAAAACTAATAGCGTTTACATACACTCATTTAGTACGTAATATCATAATATCAACTCCGAAACTCATTTTATCATGCACTACATAGTGTGAGCTAAAAGTTTTTCCCCGTCCGTCAGGGTTACTATTCATTAAATATTTTACAAGGTCTCAAAAATTCGAGTTATTACACTATAAAAGCCTTAGGTCACTAGGCACCATGTCCCCTAAGAACTTAATAACTCTAATATTAAAGAGCCCACTCGTAATCAATTATGCATAACACATTTTTTTCTTTTCTTTTTTTACAAATTTATGAACGAGTGTGTTTCGCTCGATCTCGTTCAACCCTAGACTACTCATATAAATGAGTCGGCTACTAGCCATTTGACACCCATCCATAACAACTATCAATGAAATCCAATTTTTTTTCCAATTTTTAAATTTCCATGTTATTTTATCATTAAGAGAATATACTAAATTCTAAATATAAACAAGTGAATAAACCTTGATACATAAACAAAACATGATCATGATCTAGCCCTCAAGCAACTTATAAGACTTAATAAAATTACTTGCTTCTAGCATGCAAATCAACTCGATAGGACTTAACATCACTCTATACGACATCACTACACTAGCATCAATATCACAAATCAATCGGAAAAGCAAACTTAAGGGATCATGTTATAATGCAAATGCATGAAACTATATGCAACAAACTATCATAAAAAAAACTACAGGGCAAATATGCAACTATATGAACTAAAATATCATGAATATGCAAACTATATGTGACTCACACATAACATATAATCCTTAACTACTACCCCCAAACTTAAAATATTCAAGGTCCTCAATGAAGGTAATAGTAAGGAGTCAGGCATATCTACTCAGAATCAGGGTCATCACCCTCAACGGGTGGATTGTCAGGAGTGTCAAGCGACGGGTACACAACATCCTCACTGAATACTGGCCACTGGATATCAACTCCTGCGGCTCTGAATGCAATCCACAATGCCTGGGTAAGGTCCTGTGCAAACTGACTATGAATGTCATGCATCGCATCCATCCTCCTCATCAAGCCCCTATATTGCGCTGAACTCAAACCAGCACTGCATTGTGCTTCCTGCTACTGCTGCTGTGACTGATGTTGCTGCAAAGGATCGGCCTCACCCAACTCAAATCTCGAAGCTACTCTACTTGCCTGAATCGTGCCACCAGCATATGCCTGAGGAGCTGGCCTTCCACCTAGCAGATGGTCATAAGAATAACCAAGCCCCTTAGAATCGGGCTTCCCACCATACCACTCCTGCATACTCAACAGTGTTGAACTATCAATCAGGGCACTCGGAAGCTGCAGCTGCTCGTGTCCGGGCCAATGAACTCCAACCGCCACACACAGCTTTGTCACAATGGACGCATAGGGTATAGAACCCGTAGTACTCCCTCCCATGAACCTCAGAATACCCTGATGAATCACCATCCCAAGATTCACATAGTCTCCCTGAAGAATCCCCCACAACAACCGTGCACGCACCACAGTAACATCATGTACGTGAGAAGATGGCATGATGTTGGCACAACTAAAGGAATTCCATGCACGTGCAAATCTGTTCATGCACGAGGCAGGGAAATTGGCATACTCGTTCGTGCCCTTCTTAAACTTCCAGTGAGTCTTAGGCACACATAGTGTAGCAATGATCAAATCCAAGTTAAAATCAACCCTCGTCTTCTCATTCCAGTTATCATGATCTGGCCTCCTCTCAGGCTGCTCAATCACCCTCCGAATCGCCTCAGCAGTATACTCTATAGTCAACCCCCTTACCACAGAAAATCCGTTCTTCTCCGCCTTTGCATTCGCGTAAAACTCGCGAACCACACTCATAGGTACCGCAGCGGGCGCCTCACAAAAAGCTATCCAACCCATCTCTATGATCATCTCCAGCAACTTACCATCCCTCCCCGATGGCAGAAAACCTCGCTCCTTGGTTATGGGCTTCGAAAGCAACCTCGCATACTCCGCCTTAGCCTTCGGAGTTGAAAACCTAGGCCTCACACCACCAACACTTGAAGAATCGGTAGTGCTGCTGCTAACTTGGGTTCGTTGTCTTTTGGGTGCCATTGAAAGTGAATAAGTTTGAATAAGAGATGTGTGTATAAGAGAGATTTGTGTTTAAGAATTTGTGAAGTGATGGAAGAGTTTGTGTATAAGTGTGTATATATAGGAATTTGGGAGAGAATTAGTTATAGAAAAGAAGTGGGAATTGATTGAGGGAATAATGGGAGTAATGGGATATTTGAAACAGAATTGAAGAGGGAATTCTGGAAAGTGGAAGAATAAAATCTGGGTGCAAGCTGTTTTTGTTTTTGATTTTTGGTTTATTCTAATTTTTTTTCCAGCTTCAAAGGCCAGCGCGGCCGCGCGCTACCCTAGCACGGGCGCGCCGTGCTTCTGTCAATCCAGCGCGACCGCCCCTCCAAGCAGCGCGGGCGCGCCGTGCTACTGTAGTTGACCCTGAAAAATTTTATTTTTCTGATTTTTTTATGTTTTTCTCCTTGTTTTCTTCTTCCTCTATCTACTAATGTACAACAAACTTGGTTTCCTCCCAAGAAGCACTCGCTTAGCTTGACGTAGAAACTCGAGATCAAGTAGATAATAAAACGGCACTAACCACCTAATGGTTTTCCGTATCCCCATAGTAATGCTTCAACCTCTGTCCATCCACCTTGAATGCTTGGCCTGGATCATTCTCAAAAATCTCCACCGCTCTATGTGGAAACACAGGTTTGATAATAAACGGTCCTGACCACCTCGACTTCACCTTTCCAGGAAAAAGACGGAGACGGGAGTTGAATAACAGAACTTGTTTCCCCGACACAAATGATTTGAGCACTAGACCCCTTTCGTGCCACCTCTTGACTTTCTCCTTATACATTTTGTTGTTCTCATCCTCTTGAAGCCGAAACTCGTCGAGTTCATTCAATTGAAGCATTAATTTCTTACCAGTTGCATCCAAATCAAGGTTTAACTTCTTCAAAGCCCAATATGCTTTATGCTCGAGCTCCACAGGCAAATGACAGCTTTTACCATAAACCAACTGAAACGGTGACATACCTAACGGAGTCTTATATGCTGTTCGATATGCCCAAACAACTTCATCTATCTTCAAAGGCCAATCCTTCCTTGATGGACATACAACTTTCTCTAGAATACGCTTGATCTCTCTGTTAGACACCTCAGCTTAACCATTAGTCTGAGGATGGTAGGATGTATCAATGCGATGATTCACATTATATCTTTGCATCATAGCAGTGAACTTGCGATTGCAGAAATGCGATCCCTCATCACTGATTACGACTCTTGGAGTCCCAAACCTTGGGAATATCTGCTTATGAAGAAAATTTAGTACTACCTTCGCATCATTTGTTGGAAAATCCTTGACTCCAACCCATTTAGAAACATAATCAACCGCCAACAAGATATACTGATTATTGAAAGATGAGACAAATGGCCCCATGAAGTCAATTCCCCAAACATCAAAGACTTCAACCTCGAGAAGCACATTAAGAGGCATCTCATCCCTCTTAGATATATTACCCACACGCTGGCAGCGATCACACTTTAAAATAAAATGATGTGCATCCTTAAACAATATAGGCTAGAAAAATCTTGCTTGAAGGATACGAGTTGCTGTCTTTTCTCCCCCCATATTGGCCTCCATACGCAGTCGAATGTAAATCTCGCAAGATCCCCCCTATTTCGTTATACGGAATGCATCTCCTGATGATTAGGTCAGCTTTTTGCCTAAAAAAGAATGGTTCATCCCACATGTACCACTTCACCTCATGATAAAACTTCTTCATTTGAGCATAAGACAAGTCTGGAGGCATGATATTACTCACAAGGTAGTTCACAATATCTGCGAACCACGGTTCTTCCTCTTTTACCCCAAACAACTGCTTATCGGGAAAAGACTCGGTTATCAATGTCTTATCCTGTGAAGTTACACTTGGATCTTCCAAACGAGAGAGATGATTATCGACTTGATTCTCAGTACCCTTTCTGTCCTTGATCTCTAACTCAAATTCCTGAAGTAAAAAACCCATCGAATCAGTCTAGGCTTCGAGTCCTTCTTTGAGACGAGATATCGAATAGTAGTGTGATCAGTGAAAATTGTCACCTTCGTCCCAAGCAAATAAGATCGAAACTTCTCAAAACCGTAGATAATAGCCAATAGCTCTTTCTCAGTAGTAGTATAGTTCAGTTGAGCACCATTGAGGGTCTTACTAGCATAGTAGACCACATGAAATATGTTGTTCTTTCCTTGTCCAAGAACTGCTCCAACTGCATAGTCACTTGTATCACACATCATCTCAAAAGGTTCATCCCAATTAGGTGCAGTTATGACAGGGGCCGTGATTAAATTCTTCTTTAAGATCTCAAAAGCAGCAAGGCACTCGTCATCAAACTTGAAAGGGACATCTTTTTCTAGAAGATTGCACAAGGGTTTAGAGATTTTAAAGAAGTCCTTGATGAATCGCCGATAAAAACCCGCATGGCCAAGAAAGCTGCGAACTCCCTTAACAGAAATTGGTGGAGGAAGGTTTTCGATAACCCTCACCTTAGCTTTATCCACCTTAAGAACTTTAATAGAGACCTTGTGCCCATGAATAATGCCCTATCGCACCATAAAATGATATTTTTCTCAGTTGAGAACTAGATTGGTCTCAACACGCCTTTTAAGAATGGTGCCAAGAGTTTGCAAACATTCATCAAAAGAATCACCAAACACAGAGAAATTGTCCATGAACACCTCTACATTTGGACGAATCATGTCAGAGAAGATAGCCATCATGCATCTCTGAAATGTGGCAAGTGCACCACACAACCCAAAAGAAACTCTTCTGAAGGCAAAAGTACCAAACGGACAAGTGAAGGTAGTCTTTTCCTAATCTTCTGGAGCAATACAAATCTGATTATAACCCGAATAGCCATCCAGAAGACAGTAGTAATCATGCCCAGCCAACCTGTCAAGCATCTGATCAATTAACGGAAGAGGAAAGTGATCCTTCCTTGTGGCTTTGTTAAGCTTCATATAATCCATGCAAACCCTCTACCTCGTGACTGTTCGAGTAGGAATGAGCTCATTCTTTTCATTAGCAACAACGGTGATATCTCCTTTCTTCGGCACACACTGAACTGGACTCGCCCAAGAACTGTCAGAGATGGGATAGATGATCCATGCATCTAGCCATTTGAGGATTTCTTTCTTCACAACTTCTTTCATGATCGTATTAAGCCATCTCTGTTGCTCAACAGTAGGCTTGCTACCTTCCTCTAGTAGAATTTTATGCATACAATAAGAAGGGTTGATTTCCTTGATATCTGCTATAGTCCATCCAATTGTCGACTTGAACACTCTCATAATTCTTAAGAGCTTTTCCCCATCACTAACTGAAAGGTCAGATGCAATAATAACAGGCAAAGTAGATGCATCACCTAAAAAAGCATACCTTAAGTGTTCAGACAATGGTTTAAGCTCAAGTGTAGGAGCTTCCTCAATAGATGGCTTGAGGTGCTTTGGAGATTTGTTCAACTCCTCCAATCCAAGAGATTCAAAAGGCATATCTAACCTTTGTTCCAAGGAAAAGCGTTCAAATACTGCAACTGTTCATCACCTTCATCATCTTCACTATCTGAATTCCCCAACAAGGCCTTTTCTAAGGCATCAGACCTTCGCATTTGCTCAAGTTATGAAGTAACCACATAATCGACCAACTCCACTTTTAAGCACTTCTTGTTTTCAGTCAGGAATTTCATGGCATTAAAAATATTGAACGTCACATCTTGATCCAGCACTCGCATAGTAAGCTCACCCTTCTGCACATCAATCAAAGTTCGGCCAGTAGCCAAGAATGGTCTTCCCAAGATTATGGGAATCTTCTTATCCTCCTCGAAATCAAGAATTACAAAATCAGTAGGAAAGATGAGTTTATCCACCTTGACCAAGACATCCTCCACAATGCCTCATGAATATGTAATAGATCGATCGTTCAACTGCAAGGTCATATAAGTAGGCTTTGGATCAGGTAAGTCCAATTTCTTGAAGATTGACAAGGGCATCAGATTGATGCTAGCTCCCAAGTCACATAAGAATTTGTCAAATGACAATTTTCTAATCGTACAAGGAATAGTGAAGCTTCTAGGATCTTTAAGCTTTTGAGGCAACTTCTATTGCAGCACAGCACTGCATTCCTTCGTAAGAGCAACTGTCTCTAAGTCATCAAGCTTCACTTTTAGAGAGAATACCTTTCATAAACTTTGCATAACTAGGCATATGTTCAAGAACTTCAATGAAAGGTATATTGATATGAAGTTTCTTGAACACCTCCAGAAACTTCTCAAACTACTTATCCAGCTTTTTCTTCTGCAGCCTTTTAGGAAAAGGAGGTGGAGGATAGATCTGTTTCTTCCCTATATTACCCTTAGGAGGAGTATGTTCCACAGTAGTCTTCCTTGGTTCCACTTTTACTTCCTTCTGTACTTCTTCTTTAGCCACAGCTTCTTCTTCCGAAACTTGAAAATTTTCGAAATTTGCAACCTTCCCAGACCTCAATGTAATTGCCTTCACCTGCTCCTTAGCTTCCCTCTTTCCTGGCACTTCAGTGTCACTAGGGAGTGTACTAGGTTGACAATTTAGCAGAGCGTTGGCAATTTTCCCAATTTGATTCTCCAAGGTCTTAATAGACACCGCTTGGCTCTTGCACATGAGCCTCAACTCCTCCAATTCAGATTTTTCATTCAACTGTTGCAGCTGGAGTTATTATCTTGGTTCATATTATGGTTACTGAAAACCAGGAGGGTTGTATTGCTTTGCTGCATATTGCTGATAAGGATGTTGAACTATATTTTGAGTATTGCTTCAGTTGAAGTTAGGATGATTGCGGTTGTTGGTATGATAGATGGCTGAAACAGGCTGCTGCGACCTCTGAAAGTTGCTCACAAACTGAGCTGATTCACTAGAAATAGCACACTGCTCTGTCTCATGGGCACCAGCGCAAAGCTCACAGACACTAGTGATATGATTAACTCCATAATTAGCCAAAGAATCCACCTTCATCATCAAAGCTTTACGCTGAGCAGCTATAGCAGTAGCTGCATCTACCTCCATATTTCCTGCTACCTTTCCTTGAGGAAGTCTCTGAGTTGGGTTCTGGTATTCACTGGAAGCCATCAGCTCAATCAATTCATAAGCATCATCATAGCTTTTAGCCCATAAGGCTTCTCCTGATGCTACATCAAGTATGGGTCTAGAAGTAGAACTTAATCCATTATAAAAGCAGTTAATTATCATCCAGTCAGGCATCCCATGGTGAGGACACTTTCTAACTCTTTGTAGCGATCTCAAGCCTCACATAAAGATTCTCCCGATTGCTGAGCAAATTAGTGCGTTTCTAATTGCAGTAGTCTTCGCCATAGGAAAGAATTTAGTTAGGAACTTTTGAGCAAGACCCTCCCATTTGGTGATAGACCCTGGTAGTATAGAATGTAACCAATACTTAGCTTTATCCCGCAGAGAGAATGGAAAAAGCCTCAACTTAATAGCATCTTCAAAAACTCCAATGAACTTGAAAGTGTCGCAGAACTCGATGAAATCTCTGATGTGCATGTTGGGGGAGAACCCCCAAACTGAACTGAGTTCTGTATCATCTGAATCATGCTCGACTTGATCTCAAAGATATTATTCACACCTACGATGCCATTCCTGTTCTTATTAGACTTAACCTTAACACTCCCATCAGCCTTAGAGTTATCTATGGTTTTTGATTTTTTAAGTGTGTCTGGTCCTTATTTATTCACCTTATTACCTTGATCAGTTTAGGGTTTCTCCTTTATAACTAAAACCTTAGGGGTTTTACGGGATTTCTCAACCTTCTTCTTCTTCCTCTCCTCAGCAATCAATTCCTCATTGATTAATAAACTCATTTCATCTAAAGGTTCTGAAATATGTTAAGTGAAAAGTGGAGATACAACATACTTAATAACATATGGTACCTTTTGTTAGGACAAAAACACGCGCTAATATTCACGCAAGTATATGCGATCTCAAGTAATATATAATTATTTCTAGTTCATTCCCACAAAGACTGGTTTAGGTTAATTTCAATCAATGTACTTATGTAACAATGGTATGGTTATTATTCAATGCTAAGACGGTTAACAAATGGAGATTGTTTGTAACTACGATTAACTAATAGATTATACTAAAGAACATTAACTAAGAGATTAAAAGGACTGATTACTATATGACACAAACATGGGATTCTAACTTCATTACTACTTCATTCAATAGCCTCTTTGTTCTCAACCTTAGCATGCAATGGTGATGACACTAATCAGATAATAGAAACTAGTAAACGCCAACTTTCGTTGTACGATTACCCTACTATCAGACATCCATAAAAGAGATAGAAGCTTAATAGACACCAATTATATTGAGACCCTATATGTCTATAGAATTTGACAACATAACAGTTTAATGCACAAGTTATCTATCATGATTACATGGGGCAAGTAAGATGGTTAAAATTACCTACGCATCATGCATATCAAATACATGAACCTATGCTAGCATGGCAAATTCTAAACCCCTATATTCACTTTCGCTTCAATTGAGATTAACACGCTATCTTATAAGTTCGCGACGCTCATAAGACGAATAAGCACAACCAATACTAGGATATCATACAATCATCACACACTAAGGCATCGAAACATATTAACTAAAGAAATCCATAAGTAAATCTGCTAGAACCCCATGATAACGATTAGCCCATAATCGGACTCATCATCAACATGAGTTCCGATGAAAGCATGGTATAATAAACGTAGTCTTTATACTGAATAAATAATAAACCAAATACGTAACAAGAGTATAGTTTCACAAATAAGAAAACTAGCATCCAAGATTACAACTAAAAAAACAATCATAAGAATAAACTAGATCATATTTGCCTTGGTAGAATTGTGCTATACGGTCTTCTTACGCCTTCTCCTTAAGCTCTGGTACGTCTTGTTATTGAAAAACGATCTTAAGTTAACATTATATAGCAGCCCATGCACATTAGAAGTCCAGAAAATCAGAATTGTAATAGAAACAGGATTCCTGGAAATCGACCCGGCACGACCGCGCGCTTCACCAGCACGGGCGCGCTGCAATTCTGCATCTTCGGCGCGACCGCGCGTTGACCTTTTGGAAAATCTTTATTTTCTTATTTTCTTGGCTGGTTTGAGTTGGCAATCCTCGAGCAATCTTCTTGAGCACCATCCTACACCAATTTAGCACCAAAACAATGCTAAATCTCCTGAGTCTTTTATTTATGCCTGAAATACAGAAACACTACAAAAACACATCAAATACACAAATAACTTGAGTACAAAACACCAATTCAAGCCTTTATAGAGCATTCTAAGTGGACATAAATGCCCCTTAACACCTTTTCAGGGACAAAGTCATTTATCTCTGATGAACCAAAATGTTTATTACCTGCTAACTTAGAATCGTTAAGTCATTTGGATGTCTTAGACTTAAACCTTTGACTATCTATTATCTCTTTCTGAGTCAGAGCTGCATTCTTAAGGGCCTGTAACTTCTTTTCTAGATCAGCAACTTGGGTTTTAAGAATGGCCGCTATGTCTGTGTTGCACTTAACCTTATTCTCTAAATATTCATTCTTCTGCCCAAGGTCATCTAAGGTAACTACAAGGAATTCTAGTTCTTCATTTCTTAAGGTCAGATTCTCAATCTTAATAACTAGCTTATCATTTTCAAGTTTATATGCATGCATGCTTGTATGAAAAATATACAATTCTAAGGTAAAGTCATTCATAATAGATTTTTATTCAGATTCAGACATATCAATAGTGTTAAGATCAGGAACCTGAGATGATTTTGGTAATTCCTCTGCAGAGTCTTCTAGAAGAGCTAAATTTACATACTCTTCCTCTTCATCCGAATCAGTATCATCCCAGATTTTTCCTTCAGCAATATATACTCTTCATTTATCCTTGATCATATATGCATTAAGCTTCTATATCAGCTTCTCATTCTGTTTCTTTAGATCTTCGTAAGTTTCTTTACTTTCATAAGGATCCTTTTACTTTTCTGCCTTAGACTTTCTGCATTCAGATGCGAAGTGCCCCAGTTCATTACAACTATAGCATCTTGTTTTGATTTTATCCACCCGTCATGACTTGTACCCTCCTTTGGAACTAGATCCTGATGAATAGCTTCCGTTCTAAAATCTGCCAAATGAACCCCTAGACTTGTAGTTGGGCTTTCTTCTGAATCTAACATGACTGAATTTTGAATCCATGTAAGACATTAATTAATCTTCCAACTCTTCAAGTTCATCATAAGTATAAAACTCACTTTCATCTTCCGGCTCATATTGAGCAATTTGAGCTACCATAATTTCCTTGATAGTTTAGTAGGGTGCAACCTTAACTTCAGAAGTTTCAGGTTCACGAGCAACAAGTGCAGTGGTTTTTACAAGTGCCATACTTTTGTTGTCTATAGAACCAGGGCCATAAATTATAGCTCTCTGATCTTGTTCCAGTTCATGGGTTCTCAATCTTCCATAAATCACATCTAGGGGCATAATAATAAAATCAAGCCTCTCTCTGATGGATGTATTCTTTTGTTCCAAGTGGATTGGTAGAGTCAGCATGAACTTCCTGTTTAACTTATGCATCAGATAATTTTTCACTGTAATTTCAATTCACTTAACACTCTTGTGTATCTCTCAAAGAGTGACGATAGTGCTTCTCCGGGCTACAGTTTAAACACTTCATATTGACTCGTCAGGATATCCATTTTGTTTTCTTTGACCTCAGCAGTATCTCCATTAACAGCTCAGTTGTTTTCCACATTTCCTTTGCACTATTACTTCCTAGGATTTGATGACTTATATCCTTGTCAGTCGAATCCACTATTATGAGTTGAAGGCTTGTGTCCAAATTAATCAACTCATTGTCAGTATCCCTATATTTAGAGGGATCCCTAAGTGTAGATGTCGAAGGAATTCTCGCACCAGCGGTGTTTGATGATTCATGAAGTACTTTCACCGGAACATAAGGACCATTCAGTAATATTCCAATTTATAATGGATTCAAAGCTTTCATGAACATCATCATCTTTTTCTTTCGTAGGTTGTAATTTTCGCGATCAAATGGGGGAATCTTGATACTTCCAGGCCTTTGGCTGTTTAACATCTTGGCGGAATAAAATCATTTAAGATTCAATAATCTAAAGATTGAATATTTTTGAAAATTAAAAAATTTTAAGAAATTTTTCAAGAAGTTGTTTAATTTGGTTTCTTTCTCTGGATCTTAATTTGTATATCAATCAACGAGCTCTGATACCAATTGTAAGTCTCAAAGTATCGTAGAAGGGGGGTTGAATACGGTACCTATAATTCTTTACGATTCATTTTAAGTTCTTCGTTAAAAATACAGAATCAAAATAAGGATAAAATAAATTGAGGAATATACTATTTTATTAATATAAGTCTTGATGTTGCTACACTCTAATCAATAATGATTAGCTACAATTCAACAGCATAACGGTATGTTTACATGCTTAATAAATATGGCCTTCAATGGAGCTTTCGTAAAAAATATTGGTTGCTGAGAAGATGATTAACAGAAGTTAATGTAGTCTTCAAACTCCTTTGGACACGTGGCACGCTGTGAGCCACGCATTTCATGTTTACTTCTTTGATTCTACAAATCGACAATGCAAAAAACAACAACCTCCAAATTGACAATGCAAATCTGCACATTTGATCTTACTAATCAACATTATGATTTCTGGAAATTGACAAAAAAAAATTCTAGAAATCGACATTGATTTTTTAGAAATCGACACAGTCAATTCCTAGAAATTGACAGATTGTTGTTGATTAGTAGACTATACAAATTGACATTCTAAGTGGTCAATTAGTATAATTTCTATTTAACTTTGTCGATTAGAAGCTTTGGACTTTGCAGATTGGGCCTTGGGTTGAGATATTTTTGGGCCTTAGTAATTAATATAATAAGAAATTTCCTTATAAATAATTTCAGCCCATGAATCATTTCTTTTGATCTCTAGTCTATTCAAACCAAGTCCTTTTTCAACTGAATTCTTATGTCTTGAACTTAAAGATTCATTTCTTGATATGTTGATGTTTAGTGCACTGGTCTGGTTCACAAACGACTAACTCTGAACTGAACCTTTTTTGTTCTCTTTAATTTTTTAGTTTATGTATGTCATATGTAGCTTCTTGAGATTAGTTCGGTAAAATCCTCAAATATTTAATACTGTGAATCAACGCATTTCCTTACACTCAGTCCTTTGATCTTTTATTCTTCACAGAGACTTAAACATATTAATGAACTTCTTTCCATATCCTGGTTATGCACTTATTGCATTAATTTCATATTTTGATTCTTTGTTTTTATCCAATCTCCGTCTTCTGTATTCTTGTGCTTTATAGTTAAATTATTTACCTGTTTCTGATTCATGTTGAGTTATAATCTCTCGGTTATATATTACATTATGCTTTACACTAGAGGATTCAAGAAAAACTTCAACAAAAAAAGAAGAGATGGAGTTGTGGATTGGTTTACAACGAGGTGCTTCAAATGCAATGTGTTTGGACATACTGTAGGATTTTATACATCACGGAAGCATGGTAAAACAATTTTCTTGATATAAAATCCAAATAAAGGCATACAAATCGTGATTAAATCATAAGGGATCGTATCTAACCTTTTAAAAGTGATCCAAGAACGACGAGCGGAGATCCCTAGCAGCTGCTCCTCAAGTATGAAGCACTCCACTGGTATCCACCAAGAGATCAATGTGATGGAGGAGGAAGGGGTGGGAGAATTAGGGTTTTCTTAACCTTTTTTAGGTTGAGGCAAAATAAGGGTTTATAATAGTATATTTATAGACAAAATTTCCAGCTGAAAATTTTCCCATAAAATATTATTATTAACCCTTTATTCTTATTAACCTATTAAATAATAATTAAAACACCTTTTAACTTGTTAGATATATTTGATAATGTCATGGCTAATATGTTTTATGTTCAGCTTTCAGATCTTACGTGAACAGGATAAATTAGTACTTAACTGTTGATTAGTACTTATACTGGAAGTCAGGACTTAAGGATATCATTACTTATATTATCAGGAGATAATCATCAGAAGATAGATATCAGAACTTAAGTGCTGAAGGACAATCAGATAAGGACAGTAGCTGACTAAAGGAAAGAAGATCGAGATAAACATAAGAAGAGATATGCATGAAGAAGGAATTCCGTGAAGAATGGAATACTTGGAAGAAAAGATATCTGATTGATATATTTTAGGAAGCAGAATTATATTCCATATCAATTAGCAATTATCTTGTAACTGTGTAATATATAAACACAGGCATAGGGTTTATACTATAAGTGTTATCATTATCGAAGTTATTATTCTATATAACCCTAGCAGCTCTCGTGATATTTGTTCATCACTGAGAGGTAACAGTTCCATACTGTAACAGAGTTTATTGTTTCAATAAAGTTTGTTTTCTGTTACTTAAGTTCTTAAAGTTCGATTTGAGTGTACTATACACTGTATTCACCCCCTCTACAGTGTGTGTGTGACCTAACAATTGGTATCAGAGCCTATCTGTTAACTTACATACAGTTAAAGATCCAAACACAATCATGTCGGACACAGAAACTCCAACTAAGCCTACCACAACTGAGGAACCACCAAAGACACTAATTCAGAGTCGGTATAAGACCATCAGAGTCCCCATACTGAGACCATCTGAATATCCCATATGGAAGGTAAGGATGACCATGTTCCTGGAAGCAACAGATCCAGAATACCTGGATAGAATCAAGGAAGGTCCTCACAAACCAACCAAACTCGCTATTGCAGTTGCAGGTGAAGCAGCAATGACCGTACCAAAGGAGAAGAGTGATTGTACTGCTGAAGACATAGCATCAATTGCTAAGGATGCTAAGGTACGACACTTACTGCATAGTGCCATTGATAATGTAATGTCAAACAGGGTAATCAACTGCAAGACTGCTAAGGAGATATGGGATCCTCTGGAAACAAGATGTCAGGGAACTGACACAATTAAGAAGAACAGGAAGACAATACTCACTCAAGAGTATGAACACTTTGACTCAAAGACTAATGAGTCATTGAATGATTTATATGATAGATTTGTCAAACTTTTGAATGATTTATCATTGGTTGATAAAGAGTATGATCTTGAAGATTCAAACCTTAAGTTCCTGTTAGCTCTTCCTGAATGCTGGGATTTGAAGGCAACGACAATAAGAGACAACTACAATCTTGATGAAACAACTCTTGACAAAATCTATGGAATGCTCAAGACTCATGAGCTGGAGATGGAACAAAGAAGCAAGAGGAAAGGAGGAAAGTCAAGGACAGTCGCTCTTAAGGCAGAAGAAGAATTCCCCAAGGCAGCTTCCTCAAAGAAAGACAAGGGTAAAGCTCTTTTCATAAAGTCTGATACTGAGTCATCAAGTTCTGAGAGTGATGATGACTCAGATTCTGAAAGCTTGCCTGAGACCGATGCTGATGAGGAGATGATGAAGCTGTGTGCTCTTATGGTGAAAGGAATCACCAAAATTGCATACAGGAAGTTCAGGAAGGGAAAGAAGTTTTCCAGAAAAAGCATAAGTTCTGATAAGAAGAATTTCAGAAGATCTGAAGGCAGAGGAGAAAAGTCTGACAGAGGAGATTACACAAATGTTAAATGCTATAACTGTGGTGAGAAAGGCCACATATCTCCTGACTGCAAGAAGGTAAAGGGTGACAGAGGCAAGGCTCTTGTCACAAAGCAGAAAAGTTGGACAGACACTTCAGACTCTGAAAGTGAGGAGAACTATGCATTGATGGCAAATGCTGATAAAGAAAGTGCTGAGAGCAGTTCTGAAGCTGCTGAAACAAAGGTACCTCAGACTACTTATGCTTTTCATACTGATGATATTAATGAGTTGAGAAGATATCTTAAAACCATGTTTGTTAGTTATAGAGATCAAACCTTAACATGTGAAAGATTAACTTCTGAAAATCTTGCTTTTAAGAAAAGAAATGATTTCTTAGAAAAAGAGTTAGTTATATTCCATCAAACTCAGAAGGATAGAGATGATGCTTTTTATGTTAGGGATGAAGTGCTAAAAATGAATGACTCTCTAAAAACTGAGTTAGAAAAGGAAAGAGAGATAATCAGGACTTGGACTAACTCTGGCAGAACAACTCAAAATTTGCTAAGTAGTGAAAATTGGAAAGAGGGCTTAGGTTATGGAGAGAATAAGAATGATAAAGGAACTGAAGAAATTAAGCCTGTTGTTAAGCAAAAGCCAAAGTTAAAACCTGTTAAGTTTGTAACTGTAAAGTCTGATAATGAGAAATCAGAAGTTAAAGAGGAATTAACTTCTGACAAACTAAAATAGGAAAAGACAGCTGAAGTAAACATAGGCTTAATGACAAAGAAGCAGCTTAAGCATAAGCTGAAAGATGTCAAGAATGCAAACAAGGTAAAATCACCTAGGAAAAATAGGAATGGAAAGGAAGGTGTGAATAAAAGCAATGATTATAAACCTGTTCCTGATGCTCCTAGGAAAACATGTCATAACTATGGAAGTTCTAACCATCTGGCTTCTTTTTGCAGGAAAAATAAGAATATTAACTCCTTACCTTCAAAATCAGGAGTTAAGAGTCAGTCAGTTAGATACAAACCACAAAATCCTTATTTTCATTGTGGTAGTTTATGGCATTCCATTTATACTTGTAAGGAATATCATAGTTTGTACTATGATTATTATCAAATAAAACCTTCTTTGAAGAAAGTTTCCATTGTTCCTTCTAGTGTAAATTCTGATTCAAAGTCTGATAATGTAAATTCTGATAAGAAAAATGTTAACATAAACTCTGATGCTAAATCCGCTGCAAATGTTAACAAACTTAATAAGGCCAAAGGATCCAAGCAAGTTTGGGTCCTTAAAACTAATAATTAGTGGTCTTTGTGATTGCAGGGCAAAAGGAAAAATATTCTAGTTCTAGACAGTGGATGTTCAGGTCATATGACTGGAAATAAGGCCCTGCTATCAGACTTTGTGGAGAAAGCTGGCCCAAGTGTTTCTTATGGAGATGGCAACATTGGAAAAACATTGGGATATGGCAATATCAATCTTGGGAATGTCATCATTAAAGAAGTAGCTCTGGTCTCAGGACTTAAACACAACCTCCTGAGTATAAGTCAAATCTGTGACAGAGGTTATCATGTTGATTTCTTTGAAGAACACTGTGAAGTTGTGAGTAAATCTAAAGGTAAAGTTGTTCTGAAAGGATACAGAAGTGGTAACATTTATGAAGCTAAGCTTTCAACAAGTACTGATGGCTCTGCAATCTGTCTGTTAAGTAGAGCATCAATTGAAGAAAGCTGGAATTGGCATAAGAAACTCTCTCATTTAAATTTCAACAATATAAATGAACTGGTCAAGAAAGATCTTGTGAGAGGATTGCCAAACACAGTATTTGCTCCTGATGGTCTTTGTGATTCATGTCAGAAAGCCAAACAAAGAAAATCTTCATTCAAGAGCAAGACTGAATCATCAATTCTTGAGCCTTATCATCTTATACATGTTGATCTATTTGGTCCAGTAAATGTCATGTCTATTGCAAAGAAGAAGTATGCGTTGGTCATAGTGGATGAGTTCACCAGATACACATGGGTGTATTTCTTGCACACAAAAAGTGAAACTGCATCTATCTTGATTGATCATGTCAAACAGCTGGATAAAATGGTCAAAGATTCTGTGAAAATTTTAAGGAGTGATAATGGCACTGAGTTCAAGAATTTGATAATGGAAGAATTCTGTAAAAGCAATGGAATAAAGCAGGAATTTTCTGCTCCTGGAACTCCACAGCAAAATGGAGTTGTTGAAAGGAAGAATAGAACTCTCGTTGAAGCTGCACGTACAATGCTTGAAGAAGCAAAGCTTCCAACCTATTTCTGGGCTGAAGCTGTGCAGACTGCTTGTTTTACTCAAAATGCAACACTCATTAACAAGCATGGAAAAACACCATATGAGATGGTGAAGAAAAAGAAGCCAAATCTGAAATATTTTCATGTATTTGGATGCAAGTGTTTTGTTCTCAAGACTCATCCTGAACAGCTATCAAAGTTTGATCTAAAAGCTGATGAAGGAATCTTTGTTGGATATCCACTTTCCACAAAAGGCTTCAGATTCTATAATTTGAGAACAAAAGTGGTCATGGAATCTATCAATGTCTCTTTTGATGACAAGAAGATCACTGGTCTTAAAGATTTCGTTGACCATGATCAGCTGAGATTTGAAAATGAAGACTCATATTCTGATACTGAAAATCCTGACAGTCTAAGTCCTGATACTGCAAACTCTGATGGATTAAACTCTGATGTTATTGAAACTGTGGTGACTACGTTAAATGAAGATGCCCCTATGCAGGGGGAGCATACTCAAAATCCTACCACATCTCAAGAAACATTCGAACATGCATCTGGCTCTTCAAGTTCTGATTCGTCAAGTTCTGATAAGCCAAGTTCTGATAGTACTGAAAATCTAAATACTGAAGAATCCAACTCAGAAAGCATAGTTTCAGGGGGAGCATCAGAAAATGGAGATAGCATGGATCATGGGGGAGCATCCAGTTCTAGAGAAAACCTTCCATCTGCAAGGAAGTGGACAAAATCACATACACCTGATTTGATAATTGGAAATCCTGATGCAGGTGTCATAACTAGAACAGGTACTTCAAATGAGTGTCTTTACAATTCTTTTCTCTCTCAGACTGAGCCAAAGAAAGTGGAAGAAGCTCTTCAAGATGCTGATTGGGTGCAAGCAATGCAGGAAGAGTTGAATGAATTTGAAAGAAACAAAGTCTGGACCCTAGTACCAAGACCAAAGAATAGATCTGTTGTTGGTACAAAGTGGGTATTCAGAAACAAAACTGAAAGTGATGGCATAATTACAAGGAATAAGGCAAGGCTGGTTGCAAAAGGATATTCTCAACAGGCGGTAATTGATTATGATGAAATATTTGCACCAGTTGCTAGGTTAGAAGCCATAAGGATATTTTTGGCTTATGCTGCTCACAAAAAGTTTACTTTCTTTTAAATGGATGTGAAAAGTGCTTTTCTCAATGGAGAATTGGAGGAAGAGGTATATGTTGAACAACCTCCAGGTTTTGTAGATACCAAACATCCAGATTATGTCTACAGACTTGACAAAGCACTTTATAGACTTAAGCAAGCTCCTAGAGCATGGTATGAGACTTTAGCTCAGTTTCTTCTGGAAAGTGGATTCAACAGAGGGACAATAGACAAAACACTGTTCTACCTCAACCATGGAAAGGACTTACTTCTGGTCCAGATTTATGTTGATGATATCATTTTTGGATCTACAAATGACAAACTTTGCAAGAAGTTTGCCAAACTTATGCAGTCAAGATATCAGATGAGTATGATGGGGGAACTTAGCTACTTTCTGGGCCTTCAAGTCAAGCAGAATGAGGAAGGCACTTTTATTTGTCAAACCAAGTACACCAGAAACTTGCTAAAGAAATTTGGAATGCAAGATTGTTCAAGTGCATCCACTCCAATGGCCACTGCAACAAAACTGGATAAGGATACCGGTAAATCAGTAGATATTACTGACTACAGAGGTATGATTGGCTCTCTACTCTATCTAACTGCTAGTAGACCTGATATCATGTATGCTACCTGTCTTTGTGCAAGATTTCAAGCAGATCCAAGAGAACCTCACTTAACAGCTGTAAAAAGAATCTTTAAGTATCTTAAAGGAACAGCTGCTCTGGGATTATGGTATCCTAGAGAATCAGATTTTAAACTAATAGGTTACTCAGATGCAGATTTTGCAGGTTGCAAAATTGACAGGAAAAGCATAAGTGGAAGCTGCCAATTTCTTGGAGGCAGATTGGTTTCTTGGTACAGCAAGAAACAAAAGTCAATTTCCACATCAACTGCAGAAGCAGAGTATATTGCTGCAGGAAGCTGTTGTGCACAGATTCTTTAGATGAAGAATCAGTTACTGGATTATGGGTTAACATATTTCAAAATCCCTATTTACTGTGATAATCAAAGTGCTATTGCTATGACAGGTAATCCAGTTCAACACTCAATGACAAAGCACATCAGCATCAGGTACCACTTCATCAGGGAACATGTGGATGAAGGTACAGTGGAATTGCATTTTGTTCCCACAGATCAACAGTTGGCAGATATCTTCACAAAACTATTATGTGAAGCTACTTTTACAAGATTGGTAAATGAACTTGGAATGGTTTCAGGTTCCTTCTCTAAATCTGCTTAGACTTGTTCTGTGTTATCAGACTTTATGCTCAGTATTTACAGAATTCATCTTATTGTATATTCTGTGCTTAATTGATAAATGTCTTTAAGTACTGACTGTTGTCTGATATATGTTTCTAAACTCTGATAAGTGATATGTCTGTTCTAGTACCTATTCAATCCTATGAGGATAACTGTGCTAGATACTGACCTAGTAGTCTTCAATAAACAAATGATTCCATGGAAGAAGTAATTATTTAAGTGGAAATCTTATGACACTAGCAAATTCTGATAACTGAGCTTAGTTAAGTTCACTTTGTATATCTTATTACTAAGTCACAAATTAGAATAATGCTACTCATCTGTTAAGTTCTGATACTAGTAAAACTGCTGAATGTACTAAGTGCTGATAGACCTCTCTTATCAAAAGCAAAAGCAAAAAGATCAAAGATTAAAATCAGGTACTCCTTTGAGATCTAGAGTAAAAATGTGGAAGGGACGACCCAAGTGCATTGCTGGTATTAAGTAAATATGCATCAGAAAAGCAAAATATTTTCTTGGTGACTTTTCACACTCTATGATTACTGGAGAAATACTCTGAAAATAGCATAAATTCTGATAAACAGTCGTGATTCACTTACCCTGAGAAGTCACTGTAAAATAGAATTTCAAAAGATGCATAAAATTAGCACAAAATAGTTGAGGTGGACTCAAGCATAAACTCATTCTTCAGTCGGTTTCAGGACAATGACAGATCTTTAGCAAAATTTTAGTTATGCCTTATTTCTAAGATGTACTGCAGTGAATCAGACTTTACTCTTTGTCTGTTTTTAGCTTAATGCACACACTAATCACTCCATCTGAATGATGAAAATTTCTGTGGTGGTCTATGTTATTTTAGATAAAACAATCAATGTGTCATTATTGCATAAATTCTGAGGACAAGTTCTAAGTTACACGTTCTGATGATTAAGTACTGACGTCCATAACTCAGAACTTGTATGAGTATTTACTAAGATAGGCATTCCTTTTTCGAGTTAAGAAATTATGTTTTGATGACTGTTAAGTTCTGGTATAGGTCTAAGTTCTGATTTCTCAGTCTAATCCTTTACTTGGCTTATCTTTGAATAAAATTTGATAACAGTCTCAGTTTGTACTCGAATATGTTGAAGTGGAAGATTAATAGTCACTGTGATTAGGATTAATGGTATTTGTACTTGAACAGACCACTGTTTCTTGTGTTTTGTGCGGTCTAGACCATGCTTCCTCTTTCCAATGACTGTTATTCTTTTTCAAAGTCTAGGGAGACGAAGTAGAATTAATTCTATCTGTCAGCATTAAATATCTTTGCGTCTCTTGGCATTCTCTTGCCTATATAAGCAACCACTTCACATCAGTCTTTCCATCACATTCTTCTCACACACTTATCCTCCTTCTTCTATCAAAAACACAATGGTTCGATATAACATGTTTTTGAACAACCAAACCTTCATAATGGAGCTAAGTTGTGCCGATTGGCAGCAGGAGTGGCATGTAACAGCCATTCCTGAGGAGATCTGGGATTCTGTCCCACAGGAGGTGCTGACTCACCTTCTATTCTTCTATATGGATTACCATCGCCATCTGGAGCGATTGGAGGAGGAAAGGCGGGAAGCTATCTGTCAGCAAGAGTGAATCATACGACTCGCCATCTTGTTCGTCGAAGATAGGAAGAGGAAGATGACTTAATCTCGTCTTTTTCCTGTTCTTCTTCATCCTCAGCTTTGTCAGGCTTCTTAGCTAGGACTAAAGCTGTTGACGTTAGGATTAGAAGCTTAGGAAAAATCTTGTATAAGTATTGATGTCATTTCTATTTCATAAATGTATTGACTTGATATTTTAATGAAAATTGTTTTTACTTCAAGATTTTGTCTCTGAGTTATTTTATCTTGTGTTGATAAATCCTGATTGATATTCTGATGACCATTTAAATTGTGCCTTTAGTTAATTTCTGATTCTCTGTCAGCACTTATTCATCGAAATTATCTCGGTCATTTTTAACATGATTTATTTTCAGAATATTAATGTTGCAGTGACAAATAATTCAATCAGTGATAACGGGTTAAAATTTGAATTGTTTCCCTTGATAAATGGAACAGTTTTTCCTTGAAACTCGGCAAATGGGTAAGTAATGATTACTGTTTTCTCGAGCCCAGTAACTATCCGTTATTACTGCATGTCTGACAGGTGTCCAACGGTAATATTTTTTTTGTATAAGTACAGCAGAGAGAAGATTTCTTTAATATTTTTAATTTCTTCATCTTTTATCTCTCTTCTTACTTTTACTCTCCTTCACTTTACTATTTCCGTTGTTTTCATACAGATATTATATCAAACACCTATCAGGCATACTTAATTCTCAATTTTTTTTCATGGCACCAAAGGATTTAATCATTGATGGAGCAAAGTTTGTTCCAAACAACTATGCTGCAATTCTTGATCATGCTGAAGCTCCATCTGAATTGCACTTTGTGCAAGATCTTCTTGCACATAGTGAGGTTGGGTATGCCTTAACTCAGCCTGAATTATTTTCAAGTCAACAAGTTCTGAGGTTCTGGAGGACTGGCATTTTTGATGATGGTGGTAACCGTGGAACTCCCAGTATTATCTTCCAAGTGGGTGATTCATCTTTTGTAGTCACTCCTGGTACAGTACGCAGGGCTTTACATCTTCCCGAGGATTGTACTTTCTCAGTTCTAGAGGACTCAGCCCTTTGGGAGTTAATGGCTGAATTGGGATATGAAAAGAGTCTGACGAAACTTGGACAGTTGAAACGGGCTAATATCAGAAGAGAATGGAGTTTCTTCTTTGATTGCATCACCAAAGCTTTTGGGAACAAATGTTCAAATTTTGATGTTATCCCAATTCTGAGTCAGCACATAGGGTATGCTATTATCCATCAAACTCATTTTGATTTTGCAACTGGAATCATTAATTTTATTGGGGATAGGATGATAGAGGATAGAGATGTTGTTTATTTTGCTAGATTCTGTCAACTTATTTACACGTATTGTACTACTGAACCCCAGTTAGTCAGCACTCAAACCCCACCTTTTAAGGTTGCAAAAAGGTACTTTAACGACCTGATAAATGCTAACACAAAGAAATCAATGGTGAGACAATTACAGATCCCTCAGTCTGTGAAACAGATTCTGGTAAATGCTGATCCTGCTACTTACAAATCTGTTTACTCAAATGTTCAACCAACTCACCATAACCAAAATCCATCAACCTCAGTACCTACCTCTCATTCTACTCCACCTACCCTCAGAACCTATCTCAAATCCTATCTCTCCACTTCACAGACTGCTCAACCTTCTTCTTCAGCACCTACTGTGAAGCCTACATCCTCTAAGACAAAGAGAACAAAGACTGTTCCTCAAACACCTCAAAAGAGGAGGAGATTTACTTTGAGAGATGAATCAGATTCTGAGGAACAGATTCCTTCTTCAGAACCTGTGGTGGTTGAAGCTGAGAAAGCAACTTCTCAGAAGGATTCTAACATTGGGGGTTCTAGGCTTCTCAAGAGGCTTAGACGTATGATAGTTCCTGAAACTCCCAAGGAATCCAAATCAATAAGGAAGTACAAGAAACAGAGGGCACAAAGGCCAGTTTCAGATGATGAGGAGGAAGCAGCTAAGGAAGGGGATCAGGAATCTCTGATCTCACAAGGCAAGGAATTTGCTCCAGTCACTTCATCTCCATCAACTCCATCTCAGGAAGCTGTATCTGACAAGGCTAACTCACCATCTGTGTCTCTTGTTGATCCAGGCACAAGTGCTGAAATTGATATTCAGAACCTGGTTGTGCCTGAAATACTTTTCTTAGAAGCTCCAACAGCAAATATTACTTCTACAACACCTGTTATTGATGTTGTTCAAACTCCAGAGTTATCAACAACACCTTCTCTGCATCAAGATGCTGATGATCAGATTTTAGGTGAGCATCAGGATATGGTTGTTGATCAGAACTTAGTATCAGATCAACAATTAAAGGATGATGAAGCCTCCATTGCTACTCACACTGTTGTCTTATCAGAAGATACTGATTCTTTAAGTTTCGATGTTGTAAATGTTGGAGATACTGGTGAGGCTGCTACAACTGTATATGCTGATGAAGCAGGTCCTTCAGGACATACTCCTCCACTGACTCTTCCTAAGTCTGAACTGGTAAAGGAGTTTGTTGTCATGGATGCACCAGTACCTTGGAGTGAAACTCCTGCAGGTCAGGAGTGGACTAAAGAATGGAACTCAGTTTCATGTGTTCCAAATGCTTTACATCTTGCTGAGCACTTGACTAAAGCTGATGAAATGTTAAATTCTGATGATTTTAAAACCCAGCTTAGAGTCACTGCATTGAGTACTAAACATCTACAAGGTCTTCATTCCAATACTCATGCAGAGCTACACAAGATTTAGGAGAACTTTATCAAACAGGAACAAGTTTGGAAAATTGATAAGAAAAAGTTCTTCCAACCTACCATTGACAGGGTTGCTTATATTGAGAAAACTCAAGAGAAGCAACAAGCTCAGATTGATCAAATTCTGACAAATCAAGCTTCTCAGCAATCGCAACTTACTGAAATCCAGACCTCAGTGGAACTACTTATCTCTCTTTTATTACCTGCTGATGCCAAAAAGGGGGAGAAGGTAATTAAGTCCAAATGCAAAACCAACAAGACACTGCAAGGAAAGGATGATGGAAAAGATGACCAAGGAACCTCTGGAATGGGTAGTGGTCATAGTCAAGGTAGAAGGTTTACATCAAGACAAGCTAGTCACAGAACAAGTTCTGATAATGGGGAAAGAATAAGTTCTGCTGCTGGTAAAAGGATAAGTTCTGATGAACTTCTAGATCTTGATGAGGAAATGTCAAGACAGTTATTTCTTCAAGAAAATCCAGTGATGGACTTGGAAAGTTTAAAGGAAGAAGAAGCCAGACTTAAATCAGAGAAAGTCACATCTAAATCTGAAGCTTCTGGTAAAAAGTTACTTCCAAAACCTAAAGGCATTGTGATCAAAGAAGGATACATACTGAAGCAACTTTGGCTAGATCACAACCACAGATAGATCCAAGATCCAAGGGTAAAGAAAAGGTTGGTGAACCTATCAAGTCTTATGTACCTCCTGAGGAAGAAGAAATTACTAATGGAAAAGATGATCTTGCTCTAACTACAAGAAAAGTTCTTAAAACAACCTCTGACATGGCTCAAGTTGTTCAGAGTCAAGAAATTGTAAGTTCTGATATTCAGAAGAAGCAAGTAACCTCTGACAGTGCTCAAGTTAACTTGGTATCAGAAAATAGATCTAAAACACTCCTACCAGGATTCACTAAAGCAAAACAGACTCAATCTTTGAAGACTACTGCAAGTGGTTTTGAAGCAAGAGTAGTTACTGGAAAGGAAGCTAGAGATAAAACTGGATTGGGAAGTGCTGATGAAAGAAGAGTACACAACACTACCAATGATCCAACTTCCTTGAGTGAACCAGGTATTGGAGCAACTCCTGAGAGATTGAATCAACTGGAATCTGTACAGATGGTTTACCATACCTACTTGAAAGAATACATCATGTTGTATTTCATGACAGATGGTAGGGTTTATCATATAAGACAAAATGCCATTCCTTTGAAGTATTTTGAAGAATTGGAGCATGTACTTTTCTTACTTCAAGTGGATGACAGAATAACAGAGACTGCTGCAAACTACTTAAAAGAACAGATTCAGAGACAGAAAAGGCTTTATTCTGTTAAGTCTGACAGCATATATGTTCCAAAGTACAGAGATCACAATGGTGATATTGTTGATATGAAGCCTAATACTGCACAGATCAGAACGTATCTTGGTATTAAGGGACTTGAATTCAATCTTGAATCTGACAAAGCTTATGTCATAAGACTAGATCAGGAGTTAAGAAAGCAAAGATTAATGATCTCAGAGCTGCAATCTTTCCAAACTGGTGAAGATACTGCAGAGCTTAAAGGTGTTAAAAGGAGAATGATTGATGAACTAAGATATGCTGAGAAATGTTTGTTGAAGAACTATCTCAGAACAACTCCTGACATCAGAGAGATCAGAAAATGAAGAAGCCAAGTCGAAGATCTACAACTGCTTAAATTATGATATTTATACAGATTGAAGTTGTTATCAGAAGTTGAAATTGGTAAAAACTTTTAAGGACTATAAGTTGTAGTTATCTAGTCTATTTGTCATGCATTTGTACTTAATGTTTTTGACAACATCAAATATCTGTTAAACTTGTATATTTTGTTAATTTACAAGTTGGGGGAGATTGTTAGATATATTTGATAATGTCATGGCTAATATGTTTTATGTTTAGCTTTCAGATCTTACGTGAACAGGATAAATCAGTACTTAACTGTTGATCAGTACTTATACTGGAAGTCAGGACTTAAGGATATCAGTACTTATATTATCAGGAGATAATCATCAGAAGATAGATATCAGAACTTAAGTGCTGAAGGACAATCAGATAAGGACAGTAGCTGATTAAAGGAAAGAAGATCGAGATAAACATAAGAAGAGATATGCATGAAGAAGGAATTCCGTGAAGAATGGAATACTTGGAAGAAAAAGATATCTGATTGATATATTTTAGGAAGCAGAATTATATTCCATATCAATTAGCGATTATCTTGTAACTGTAATATATAAACACAGGCATAGGGTTTACACTATAAGTGTTATCATTATCGAAGTTATTATTCTATATAACCCTAGCAGCTCTCGTGATATTTGTTCATCACTGAGAGGGTAACAGTTCCATACTGTAACAGAGTTTATTGTTTCAATAAAGTTTGTTTTCTGTTACTTAAGTTCTTAAAGTTCGATTTGAGTGTACTATACACTGTATTCACCCCCTCTACAGTGTGTGTGTGACCTAACATACCCACAATTCATACATCGAGCCTAAAGGCAAGTCTACAGAATCTTAAAACACTAGCTCTGATACCAACTTTAACAACCCAACTAATAAAATTTCTCAAGATAATACTTATTTAAATCCAAACTCCATTAAAATCCGATAAAACTTTACAACTTCTCAAAAATACAATAAACTTACAATTCTTGAATTAAAATACAACTAAATTACAACCACAACAACAGACTCTAATAAAAATCTAAGAATAAAATCAAACTCCTCAAAATTCCGCAACTCGCACTCTTCCCACTAAGTAACCCACCTACGAAAACCTGCCGGAGGAGAACAAAGCGAACAAAGGACCGGCAGTGAGCGAAAGGCTCATATACGGATATAAAATAAAGCATAATTGAACAAAGATTAAAAGATGACGAGGCTAAGAACACAACTGAATCTGAATGAAGCACAATAAAAGTGAATGAGACAATATAAAAAAAATGAATACTCAACTCATAAAATAAAACTAAATGCTTACCACCCAAAACTTATCATACTCTTACACATATCCTTATCAGTTATACATAATAATCATAAATAATATAATCGAAAGAATAATGATTAAATGAAATTATAATCCTTACACATACTCTTACACATATTCTCACACTTACAAAATAATACATAAAATAGCTCACATACGAACATGGGAGATAATCTTACACTTACAGGATGTCCTACATTTTCGGTAATCCAGAAATATGTAGTCATCAAAACTTACAGGGGCTTGCACAACACAAAGCAAATGTTACCCAATATCTTACAGGGGCTTGCATGACAATAAGCACGTGCTACGCAAAAGGCCAAATCATACACATACTAGCCATGGCTATACGTGTCCCACAACTTCGGGGACACGCCCATACAATTTAAGTACACAGCATAGGAGGTGCCAAGCACGAGATTATCCACTCGCGACGGATGTCTTACAAACTCCCAAGTCATACAAATAACATAAATAACTCAAAATAAATACTCAAAGATCACACACTCAAATATCTTACATCTCCAAAATTTTATATAAATTTATCAAATAACCTCAAAAAAAACTATAACCCAACATCACGAAACAAAATAACATAACAAACAACTAATTATTAGTAAGCTCAAATCTGATCAGTTTCAAAGAATGTCAAATTACTGCATAAAGATGACGTCAACTGAAAAAGTACGAAACACGAAAGTCGTAGAAAATTCCGAGTCCTTTACAGAATGGTAAGGCTCGTCAAAAACGAACAAGTAACGAATTCGGAAAATAAATAAATGCGGACTGCAGAACGAAATCAGCCCCTGATTACAATTGTATTTTGATGTTTAAGATATCAAAATCACAGAATTTAGCAGCAGAATATAAACGCAAATTGTAGATATCGAAAAGAGCTTTCCAGAATGGTATTGCTCATAATATTTGAACAAATATTCAATTTATAATGAATTTATGAAGTTAGGCCGAACAAACAGAAATTTCAGCAATAGATTACACAAACAACAGATTTTGACATATTTACAAGCAGAATTTCAGAAAATATAAAGAATGAAAAATGAAGATAATCAAATTAGCTTTCCAACGAGAATAAAATCACAATCATACGATAAACAACGAATCGGATTCAAATTTAACAAGATTCAGAATATGCAATATACATACACGAATTCGAATACGAAAAGAAAGAATTCATGAAAGATATCCGTACCTCGAGATCTTAGTAACCGAGAATGAAAATCAATAAATTTAGAACCCCAATCACAAGAACCTTAATCCCTTAAACTCCAAATCCATAATCTCCGATTTGACTTTGTTGTTCATCTATTTCTCCTTGTCTTGCCTTCTCTTTTCCTCCTTTTCTATCTATTTTACTCTCTCCTCTTCTCTCCATCTCTTTGTCTCTTCTCCTCTTTTCATAAAATGTAAGTAATATCTTTTTGTTCTCCCTGTTATTTTTTTTCAAAACCTAACTCTTTTTTCCTTCTTTCTTTTTTTTATTAAAACCCACTCTTTTTTTATAATAGCTTTACTATTTTTTTAAAACCAATACCCTTAAAACAATATTCTCAATATGAATAAAAAATAAACTTATAAAAACTATTTTAACTACAGCATACTGACAATTAATAAATAATTAAATCAATAATTCAACTAAAATATTTATAAAAAACCGGGATGTTACATTCTTCCCTCCTTACAAAAATTCATCCTCGAAATTTAACTGACACATCTCTTTTTTAAAAAAAACGGATATAGACGGACAACAAAGGAACACGAAGCGAATAACATTATTAACTAACAATCCATTCTAAAGTCTACCCACACTCACAGGTTGAGCCTAAAGGCAACTCTAAGGCTATAAGTCTATCTTACAACTACCCACAATTCATAAATCGAGCCTAAAGGCAAGTCTACAGAATCTTAAAACACTAGCTCTGATACCAACTTTAACAACCCAACTAATAAAATTTCTCAAGATAATACTTATTTAAATCCAAACTCCATTAAATCCGATAAAACTTTACAACTTCTCAAAATACAATAACTTACAATTCTTGAATTAAATACAACTAAATTACACCACAACAACAGACTCTAATAAAAATCTAAGAATAAATCAAACTCCTCAAAATTCCGCAACTCGCACTCTTCCACTAAGTAACCCACCTACGAAAACCTGCCGGAGGAGAACAAAGCGAACAAAGGACCGACAGTGAGCGAAAGGCTCATATACGGATATAATATAAAGCATAATTGAACAAAGATTAAAAGATGACGAGGCTAAGAACACAACTGAATATCTGAATGAAGCACAATAATAGTGAATGAGACAATATAAAAAAAATGAATACTCAACTCATAAAATAAAACTAAATGCTTACCACCCAAAACTTATCATACTCTTACACATATCCTTATCAGTTATACATATAATCATAAATAATATAATCGAAAGAATAATGATTAAATGAAATCATAATCCTTACACATACTCTTACCCATATTCTCACACTTACAAAATATACATAAAATAGCTTACATACGAACATGGGAGATAATCTTACACTTACAGGATGTCCTACATTTTCGGTAATCCAGAAATGTAGTCATCAAAACTTACAGGGGCTTGCACAACACAAAGAATGTTACCCAATATCTTACAGGGCTTGCACGACAATAATGCTACCCAAAG